>NC_082685.1:32894321-33537773 GCF_949987515.2 Delphinus delphis | reverse complement strand
TGGATAATTAGGTAGCCAGAATTTTTCTCCCCTGGCCCGAAAGACGAGAAAATGACAATAAATAATAATAATGATACTGAACCAACATAGAGAGTGAATGGAATTGACATTCAACTCCCCTCTTCTGCATCTGCTTTGCTGGCCTCCCAAGTGCATTGCTGCTGAATCCGTCCAGGCTGGAGATGCCCCTTCACCTTGTTATGACTTATGGAGGTTAAAATGGTGCATGGCAAACCATTGAGGCAGATGGCAGCCTTCTTTACTGCTTATGTTCTTTCCACATTGAAGACTTGTAGCTGCTCTGGATGATTTTGCCGTTCAGAGGAGGGCTGGGACAGGGATGGAGGAAGGGATAGGGGAAAGCCACCAGGAAACTTTTCGTCCTGGCTCTGCATCTTCTCATTCTTTATCGCTTTTTTATCTATTGAACTCAACATGAGAGGGGTTTACTTTTGAAAGCCCTATGCAGGGAAGAATTGTTTTTCCTGTCTTTGAGCTGTTCAGCCATCTGTCCCAATTTCTTCCTGGTTTCCTGTTATTTTCATTTTGCCTTTTGTGAAGATTAACATGCAGCACAACCACATATTCTATTAAGCTTGTCTCCTCACTACTTTATCTCATTAACTGCTTGATCACTGTGAATAAAAATAATATTCCATTAAGTCACAACTTCAAACGTCTCTGAGACTTTAGATCAAGCAAACCTTCAACAACTTCAAAAAAATCTCTTTAAATCCAAGAGGTTCACTTCAAAGGAAAACCTATGGGTGTTCTCCGCCCAACTGGCAGGTAAATAGTCATTTGTAACTAAAGATATGCAAGTGAGAAAACACAGCTTACTCTGGAGTTTGTAGCTGCTCTGAACTTTTTCTCTGGGTAAGGCAACTTAGAGCTGGCCCTGGGATGGAATTGGCTTGAAAAACACAACATCCTACACGTGAAAATGGGGTATATCAGTAAGTCAAAGTAGTATAATGTGCATAATCTTCTGTAGCCATTCTTTTTTCCACATCCATATATTTTCTTCATGCAAAGGATAACAACTTTGTGTGAGCTGTTTCCTTTGACTGGACTGTCCTTCTTTCTCTTGGGAACCATTATTGATCTCCCTGACCTATCTATTCCCCGTTAGATATTCTCATGGCTTAGCGGTTTTCTTCTGGGCACCGATCACTGTTATACATTTTTAATTCCTCTGTGATTTTTTATTGTTCTGTCTCTCCCACTGGACTGTGAGGCTCATAAGGGTAGGGGTTGTGTATTCTCAAGGCTCAGCATAGTGCCTGACACACAGTGGAAGCTTCAGGAACTTTGGTTTGGATGAATCAACAAGTTTTCACACCTACAGGATACTCCAGGCATGGATAAAACCATTGTCTGTCTAGCTATAGTTTAAGTTTGAAGTTGCTTATTGGCTATTATAAATGAGAATATGGGCATCTTTGTATGAAACAGTGGTGCCCACATTCTTAGTTATTTCTTTAGAAAAATTCCTAGTAGTGGAGTCACTGATTAGAGGATATGGGACATTGTATGCCTTAGATACATACTTTTAAATTGTTTTCCAGAAAGATACCAATGATTACACAGTCTCTAGTAGTAGAGGAGACTGTTTCCCCACACCCTTGCCAACATTGTCATGCTTCACATTTTTTTTTTTTTTTGCTAATATGTTTCTTTTCCTGCAAACTGACTATTTCTAATCTTTATCTTTCTACTTGGACATCTTATCTTTCTGTATTATAACTATTCTGCAAATTAGGATTCTTGGCCTTATATCACAGAGTCTGTATTGGCTTAAATCTTTTTAAATCTGTCAATTGATATTGCGTGTTTGTTTGCACAGATGCAAACCTCTGTCTTTTTTCCTTTATTGTTCTTATCTTTTATACTTATAAAGTTTTTCACACACTAGTATTATAGAAGTAATAGCTCAGAAAAAAAATATAAGGGTGTATATATGAGTATATAGAGGGAAAGGCTGGATTAATTTATAAATGATACTGGTGAATTGATCAGTTATATGGAGGGGAAAAAGTTATTTTCCATCTAACATTTTACATCAAAATATGTTCCAGATGGATTCAAATCAAAAATTAAAAAGTAAAAAAGAACAGGAAAAAATATTGGCGAGTATATGTTCCACTCATCTGTCTTATCTGACTAAATACTCAAACTTGTGAGAGTCTAAGAATTACATTGGATGAAAAAAATTCCTTATTGTTAAAAGTTTTGTTTAGAAATTTTGATCAGAAATTTCCCAAGTAGTTCAGGGTTGAGAGGGAGATTCTAATGCTTAATCTCTGAATCCCAAGTATCTTTTCCTGAGCAGCAGAGCACCACTTTTCCTAGTTAAGCCAGGTTAAGTAAATAGTATGATAGAGAAAGGACCCTGGCCTTGAAGTTGGAAGACACAGTGTCTAGTCTTATCTTTATCTCATTAGTCATCACATAGTGAGGTGATCTGAGGAGAACTTTCTCTTAGACATTCTCTTAATCTGTAAAATGGAATAACAAAAATCCCTGTGCTGTCTACTTCACAGAGTCATTGAGAAGTTCAGATCAGATACTGTAAAAGAACAGTATTTATTACCGAAGAGTGCTAGATCACGTAATAATAGCACAATATGCTTTATATTATTGCTGTTTATATTCCTATCTATCTCTCCTACAGCACTATTTCTTTAAGAGCAATTTTGTTCTCCCCTGCATTCTGAAAATGCCATGGCTTTGCTTAATAGATTATATTTTACAATGATTAAGAGCTCTGACTCTGGAGTCCTACTGAGTTTGGTTTACATCCAGGTTCTGTCTTTTGTATTGGTGTGACCTTGAGCAAGTTATTGAATCTCTCTAAGTTTCAGCTTTCCCATCTTTGTAAAGAGGATAATAATAGTACCTGTTCTGATAAATCAAGGCTATTTGGTCATGTCAGCATCCACATTATGGTTGCTGAAGCAAAAAAGGGGATGTGCTAGCTAACCTGTCTCTGTCTCTGTCTCTGTCTGTCTCATCACCATACTCTCCAGGAGTGGTTAGTTAAGGTATGACCTCGTTGCCCTCCTCTGATTGGCTGCCTCTTTTAGCCTCAGTCGTAGTTTTGCATACAGGATTTGTCCACATAGCAGAGAAGAAGGTGTTGCCATTCCTCATTTACATTATCTAGTTCTTTCACTTGAAATTTAAACAATGTACTGATTTTTTAAAACGTGGTAAAATAGTCTAAGTTAGTTCTACCTTGGTCATATCCCCACCCTGGACCAATCACGTGGTCTGGTGAGGGGACGTAGAGTGTTTAGATCGTTCTATTTGCCCTCTTAGAGCTATGGTTGTGATGTATGGGACTGCCAGTCCCACGGCTATCATAGGATTGGAGAATGGGAGAAGCAGGTCCGCAAAGGAATGGGATAGCATAGGGTGTGTTAGCAGACAAAAAATAAGCAACGCCTACTATTTTCCTCATAGGACTATTGTAAGAATTAAATGATAGAAATTTTTTGTACCGTTGATATACAGTAAGTGCTCAAGAATAAAAAGAAAAGAAAAAATGTCTTCCTAGTATTGTTATTCATTGGAATATTCATTGGAATTGGAATATTTCTAGGCATCTTGCAGATATCAGTTGCCTTCTGAACTGTTGCAGTTAAACAACCTCTGAGTAAGCTTATTTTAAACATCTAGGAAAGAGTTCTAGGTAGTCATGGGATAAGAGATGAAAGTGAGCCATCGTTACTCTTCACAGGAATTAGCCAAGAGAAGGGCATTGGGGGCTGGAGTAGAGGAAAGAGGCCTATCTCTTCCCATTAGGGATTCTTCACAATAAACGCTCATTTCAGTGGCAGCCGTAGAAGTATACTAGCCTTGAATCTCTGCTGCCATTCCCAACCTCTCTTCAGAGTCCAATGGTCAGTCTTAAACAGAGAGTGACATAAGACTGTGGTTCCTCTCTGTTTTCTTTCTTCCCTACTGGTTAGTCTGCTACCCCTGGATTTTGGTCCTTTTGTCTCCTCAGGCTTGGATTTATCTTGGTGTAGACTTTCCTTTTACTCTGACTCTGGTCATGCAGACATAAAGCCTAATATTAATACATAATGAGAAAAATGGAATTTAGTTTAGCTAAATTGGTATGTGTTGTATTGTTGAGACTAAAAAAAAAAAAGGCTGAACCTTTTGACTTGGAACCATGGAAACACTCGTCTTATTTAAGCACCATCGACTTAAAGTTGAGGCTTCCAACTGGCATAGATCATCACAGCAAGCAGGTGAATCTATTGAAGTAAACCCAATTTTTTCTTAAGGACAGACATCAGGAGCACATAAAAAAATCATGTGCACAGGTTGTATTTTAGGGGGTAATTTTCCTTGATTATCAGCAACATTTTGATGTACTCATATCTGGAACATCTATGAGAAAGAGTTCAAGTGAATAAATAGTTTCTGCATTTCATGATATGATTTTAATTCTCCCACCTTGGCTGCTTAGGGATGACAGCTTAATCTGATATCACTGGAAATAAGAAATAGCTATATTTCCGTGATCACTGAAAGTTCAAATTGGATTGTAAACTCAGATAGAGCTGACCTGAGGCTTATCAGAGCTGAAGCAATGGAACTGCATGAGAACAGAGAAGATTTAATCAGAAAGAAAATTCTGCTTAAGAAAGTCTTTGCCCCACCAAAAAAACACTTGAGCTTAGGAGAAAGGAGGACAGGAGATGAGAAACAGAAAAAAGGAACATTTCAAACATTTTTTTAAAAATAGCACTTTTTCCTCCTGGTAACTTCCCCACTTAGGTTTGATAGAAAGTAATCCTGCATGTTCCTCAGGACATCTCCTGGAGATGTTCTTGAAGCAGGTGGAGTAATGGAGATTTGTTTTCCTGCCACACTGGAAAACGGCACTGACTGATGATATTGTATGTTTTTGTTTGCCATGCCTTTTTGCAGCTGACTTGCCTTCCCCTCTCATGGTAGCTGGCTGCTTTATTTATAGATGTGATTTTTATCTTCTCTTATCCTCATGGGGCTGTTTGGAGAACCAAAGGAACTGTTATGAAAGCAACTCTAGGGAAAATAACCAAGCCTGTAGTACTGCAGTGATATCCTGAACTCACAGCCCCTTTGGAGGTTGGTGTGTTACTGAGGCCGAAGTGCATGTACATCACCCAGTTCCGAGTCTATTCATGGCAGACAGATGTGGGCATCGAAGCTGTTGCTATTGGATGATTTTTCTGCTCAGGCAGAATGACGTACTGCAGCTAAAGCTTTAAATTTAGCAAGTAGGATGATTGTTACTTCTCTAATGCCTCTGATTAAGGTCAGCAGCAGATGTTACTTTGGAGCAACTAAGCTTGCTTTCATGAGCAGATGACATGGGAAAAAAATCATTTTTTTTCTGTCTTGAAAATGGGGGAGTATCAGAAGGAAAAGAGTTATGTACAGATTGTATCAATTGTCTAATGCACTGTGACATGTCACCCCAAAACACAGTGACTTAAAACAATACCCATTTATTCATACTTTTGCAATTTGGGCAGGGCTCAGCTGGGCTGGCTCATCTCTACTATGTGTGGTTATGGCTGGCCTCACTCATGCATTTGCAGTCAGCTGACTGGTTCCCAGGGCCTCTTTGACATGACTAGCAATTGGCTGTGTGGCTTGGTTCTCCTTTGCATGGCTCCTCAGCAGGATAGCCTAGGCTTCTTACGTTGCATTGGCAGCCTCCCAACTATATAACATAAAACTCAACCCTCTTAAGACATATTTCATCCTGGACCATTTCCTATACTTCCTGAGAATGTGTCACAGATGTTCTCAGAAGATACCCTTCCATTGAAGCTGTGCTGCTCTGCCAGCTGCTGCAGTGTTTGTCTACCCTTCCATTAGTTCAGCTAATGGTTCAGCTGCCATTGCAGGTCTCTCTTACTGTATATCTTCCTCCATGCATTCGACCCTCATGTCCCCAAAGCAGTGTGGCTCTCTGGGGCAAGGCGGGAAAATTGCTCCTTCCCTCTCTAGACTGCTATTTTGGAGGGGCCCCCAAGCAGGACTGCTGTGTTCTCAATTTTGCTCATCTTTCTCCAGTCTCTGTTGTACTTCATCCATTTCAGACATGCATCCAGCATGGGCTTGGCTGGGAATGGTTGGATTTGCTCAAGGGCATCACACTGAATGAATCTAATGACATTTTATTTGACTAAGCCTATCATGCCCCAGTCTTTTTATTGTTAGGGTAAATTCTCCTGAGGTCCTGATTTTCCAGACAGCCTCTGATCTTTATATAACTGTCCAGCTAGGACCTCTACTTCACTAGCACCATTATCGAGTGAGGTTTGTCTGATTTGAGAGGTAAAGACATTAAGGAAAGGAAATGGGAAATTCAACTGCCTTGACTCAGGCAGTCACTGCAGGTTAGGGTAAAAAAAGAGTGAGATTCTAGGGCTCTATTTAGTCCATATCTCACTTGGCAAAGCCTCCTTATCCTAAGAAATCAAAGGCATCCTGTAGGGGTAGCAGCGAGATACTCCATATGGCGCTCTGCTCTTTCTCACCCTTTTAATTTGGCGCATTGTTCAATCTTAATTTGCAATTGTCACAGCTGTGATCACATTCCCAAGTTCCACCAACTCCCAAAAGCCTTGAATCTGAAACCTTGGTGGTTTTAATTTTATTTTTGTTGAGAAAGGTTATGTTGTCACAATGGGTAAAACTAGCTCTTCAGTGAGGGAAAACATTTTTTTGGGGGGAAAAAGCTAATTCTGATTTTGAATTAAACCTCAGAATGGGCTGCAACTGTGGAACCTCAAGTTCAGGAGAGTTGACAACTCAGCTATAATCAAGCTAACTGAATTGGACAGAGCAATGTGAGACATAATTAGCAATTCCATTCAGCGAGCTGTCTCCTGAAAAACTTAAAATACCTTCTAGGCCTCATGCATATTCAGTGCCTCATTTGCTATTGTTTTTATCCAACAGGTTGAAATTCAAAAGGAAAGAATTCTGAGTTGTCTGTCTCGCTTTCATCCTCTGCATTCTCCTCTCTTTTCAGCAGCTCCCCCTCCCCAAGCCTGTCCCATTTCCATACAGCAGGTCACCCCAATGCCAACTGCACATTGACAAATACAAAATACTCTGAGCACGTTTTTTCTCTTGCTTGTACGTTTGTCAACCTTTTCTCTCAGTTAGATAGACCGAGCAGGTACGTTTGCCCTGGGGAATTAGGCCCATTTTGTTGTTGTGGTCCGGCTTCTGTCGGGAACTCTTTCTGTCCCCTGGTTACTGGGTCATGAGTGGGTCTGTGCTGAACTGGAGATTGATGATCCCACACTTTCCCTCCTGATCTCCATCCACCTTGATGGGTTATGCTTTCACTTTCCTTGATGTTCCAGGTGGCTGGGCTTTTGCCTGGAGGATGTGAAGGGAGATCAGAAGAGGCAATGAGAGGAGAGGGGGAAAAAATCATATCTATTTCCATGTGTTCACTGTGTCCCCTGGTTAGCTGAGCCTGGGAGTTCCCCAGTAGAAGGCTGTCTCCTTGGCACCCAAAATGTGTAGGGTGTGACTCTTCTTCTGGAAGGACCCCTGAGGAATGATTGGTTGTTTGGAGAAGCAATATAGTAGCACGAAGACAAGAGTCTGAGTTAGATCTAGAATCAAATCCTAGTTCTGCACTGTGTGGTCTAAGCTGTGTGGTCTTGACCAAGTTTCTTACCTCCCTAATCTTCAAATGCTTCATCTGTAAAACAAAGTTCCTAATGACCCTGTGCGTGGCTGTTAGGAGGATTACATGAGATAATGTACATGGAGGACCTAGCCAAGTGTCTGGCCTGTTATTGGTGCTCAAGAATTGTGTTCTTCTTTTTCAAGTTCCTTTTTTCCTTATCTTAGTCTTCATTTTCCTTTTCTTTCTGTTTTATTGTATTTTACAGTGTGATATCGGGAAATGTGAAATATGCTGCATTTTCAAAGAAATGACTCAATACTTCCAGTCTCTTTCCCTATAAACTTTCTAGCAATTAGTAGATGCTGATCTAAGTTTCATCATCTTTCCCCCCCCTCCCCTCTTAATATCTGGTAAAGGTGACTGGCCAAAGGCATACATTGAGTTCAATGAGAAATTAAATAGTTTTCTAATCTTAAATTCCTGGAAGCATCACCGTATTTCCTCACTTCAGAAGAGCCTCTTTCAGATTTTATTTTTTCCATCTGGGGAGCATTAGAATAAGACAAGTTTATTGGTAAAACTTCATGTTAAAATTTTCAATTTGCTGACCTAACTTCAGCAGAAGCTTTGATTTTCTTGTCTTTTTTTTTTTTAAACTGTGAAGTAGAAAGTTAAGGCATACTCAGCCGTGTAAATATTTTAGAGGAGGCTGAGATACACTCTAAATGGATTCCTGTATCGTATTTGATGGTAATTTTGGTAGTTTGGAATTTCAAGGGGAAATAAAAGAAGGAGAAAGGTCACCAGGGTTGTAAATCATAGGAGGAGAGTTGAGAACTTGTTCCTTTGCAAAGTCACATTTGCCATAACAGGTTGACACCTGAATGAGTTCACAGGATGAAAAATGGATGCAAGGACTGGATTAAGTAGAAGCATTTCTTTCCCTCTGCCCCTTCCAGTAGATCTTATACGTATCATACCATATGGCAGGTGACTCAGCCTTCATTAATTACCATCACATGCTGTCCTCTAATTGTTTTCCAAATAGAAGTCTTGTTTTGTTCAAAATATTGCAAAATACTTGAGGGGATGGGTCATCTCACATACTTACTTGGTGTGGCCTCCTGCAGCTCCTAACCCCATTCTGTGCATGCATTATTGCAACTTGGGAACAGGATGAGAGAAAATGAAGCCCTAAGCCTATCTCCCATCTGTGGTGTCCCTCAGTTAATGAAGATGTTAAGGGCAAGGCTGTGACTCACCGTGCTCACCAACAGAAGTGGATGTACAGGGAGGGTGAAGAGAGGCCAGAAGAGAAGCCTTTGAAAAGAATACGTTGAACTCCAACAATGGAAAGAGATGAAGAATGTCGTGAAGATGGGGAGAATGTGAAAGATGAAAGAGAACTGGGGATTACTCAGCTGCCATGGAGAGAATTTGGCTGTGAACAAGTTCCAAAACAATTTCCATGTCATAAAGGTGGGGAACAGGGTAGAGGATAATCACTGGAAATCACAGCCCTTTTGACTGAATAACCTCAGTTAGTTCTTCAAGATACCCTCTTGTGTCTCTCCAGCAGGAGCTTGATAATCAGTGCTTAATGAAGAATTGAGGGAGCCTGTATCCCAAAGAATGGGGATGAAATAGTTTCTGGACATTTGGAGCTTAGGGAGAGGTTTGCACACTGTTAACAGTGAAAAATACCGTCCTTTGCCTCCTTGAGCAAAAGTTCCCAGAGTTTTGAAAGGAATTAATCTGGTGTTTCTACTCTAACCCCAATAGAATCCTAAATCCTGAAAAGTCTCTGCAAAAAGTATATTTTGTTGACAGGTTATTGTATAGGGTATAACCTCCTACAAAAATCTTGTCTAAATCCACCAGAATGGTGAAAATGAATGATTTTGTCATTCAATGAATGTCAAAGTCATTGCTGTATTTGCTACATGGCCTTCGATTTTTTGCTTCTTTTTTCCCTTACACTTTTTTTTAAAAGCAGTGAGTCTATTGAGAAATCTTATTAAAAATCACAAACTGAACAGCAGACCTTTTTTTTTTTTGAGAACCAGAAACAGATTTTAAATGACAAAAAAAAACCAACTCCTTTAATCTTTTTGTAACGTCTTGACAGTTGTGCCAGAAGATGTCTGCTTCTGCCTTCAAAATATAATTGCTTTGGGTCTGAAACAATTCATTTCCCACTCTTTTTCCGCTACTAGAAATCCTTGCCCTTTAAGCTGGGTATTTTCCCTTAATTTTGTGGCTACTTTTTTGGTAAGGTAATGGAAAGGGGTAGGCAGCCAGGAGGCTAAGGAGACCAGAATGAATGTCGTAACACAACACTATGCCTCGTGAATGTATAATGTGAGATAAAGAGAGCATCTGTGAACCAAGGAAAAAAAACTGAAATATTTTGTCATAAAAATGAGGTTGACTGTCACAGAGTTGAAAATCTAGTGTCACCAAAGATATTTGACCTTTCTAAATCCATCAAAGCATCTTTCTATTGCTTTGTTTTCAATAACTCAAGTGAAGTCATATCATAGTTGAAAACCTTAGCAGTTAGTGTCTTAAAGATCCCAAATCTTCCTTGTATTTTCTTCAAAGAAGCATTTTATAAATATTGGAATAAGAGTGTCATCAGATTTCCATAAAATCCGCCTCTGTGGACTTTTTAGCACAAACATTTCTGATCTATAGAATAAACCTAATGAGAATCAGAAATAGGTGATCTCAGCAAGAAGGGAAGCTTTAAAAAAAAAAAAAAAGAAGGGAAGCTTTAATGGAGTGGGATGGGGGATTTAGGCATCAGTGAGAATCCATAACTGCAAAGCCACATGGTGTGTCCTAATCCCTAAACTCAAGCCTTGAATCATGAACGACAGAATAGGAAAAAAATAAATAAAGGGAAAAGAGGACGTGAAACACAGTCAGAGGTGTTGACCACGCAGTAAACCTGATAGTTTGGGCTTCTTGCAATGTAGTGTACCTTTTTTTCCAATATATTTGTCATTTTTTTTCCAAACCAACTCTGTGAGAGTAAGTGTAATTCATTAATTCTTTTATGACTCAGTTTTTAAAAAAATATTTATTTATTTGGATGCACTGGGTCTTAGTTGTGGCACGCGGAATCTTCCTTGCGGTGTGTGGGATCTTTAGTTGCAGCATGTGGGATCTAGTTCCCTGACCAGGGATCGAACCTGGGCCCCCTGCATTAAGAGTGCAGAGTCTTAGCTGCTGGACCATCAGGGAATTCCCTGACTCAGTTTTATGAATATTTGTGGCTTCTTTGCATCTACTCCTCTCTATCGCCACTAGAGCCTGGAAGAGGACTGTGCCATGCAGTTGGGGGACTCGTGGGATTAAGCAACTCAGTGCTGTCCACTTCTGTCCAGATGTGATCTGCTGGATGAATTGAGATTTGTCTTGTAGGAAATACAGGAATAAAAAGAGGGAAAAAAAGACAACCCCAATCCTCTGTTGCAGGACCCTTTGGAAAACTGTATCAGGCACACTGTTGCTTCCACTCACCTGGAAGCTACTTAGCTATAAGGGCCAGGGCAGAAATGGTGCATTTCTATGTAGGCAGGAACCAAGGTGTACTTGGAGAAGCAAGTCCAAGCCCAGGTTTTCTTCTTTCTTAAGGGATACAAGGATGAAAATCAATATGCATTAATCATGAGCACTTCCTGCGAGCTGGGCATTGTGCTTGACTGCCCCCCTTCCCCGCCCATGATATATGGTTGGGTCTCTATTTGATTCCCCAGAAAGACAGGGTCACCAGTAGTCTGGGGGAGGATCAGTTATCTTAAAATTAACTCATAGTTTACGCTATATATTACTGTGCTCTCTTAGGAGTTTCTCAATTGACGAGAACAAAGATTCAGTCTTACTAGCTGGGTCCAAGACCTAGAAGTAAGAAATTGATTATTTTTCCTTACATTTTCTTCCTCTGAGTCACATGCCCTGATATAATAAAGGTATCCCACCCCACCATCCATTCCCCAGGGGTGGTCTTTTTGTTTTTCTAACTCAATTCAGGACCTTATATGTCTTTTTCAAGTCTCTTAACTTTCTTTCACAGTCTCATTTCCAGGATGCTCACTATACTCCATTATTTTTCATTCCATTCTTCCTTCTTAGGAGCATAGCTCTTATCTATTTTGGTCTTTGGGAATGCTGGTAGTTTTATGCAAACCTAATCATCTTTCTTTATTATTAAGAGGCCTAGTATTTCTGGAGGGTCAGTTACCTCAACTCAGAGTCCATCTCATTTGATCCTAAACACAGCTTTGTGAGGTAGGTTGTACCTTCCTTCTCTTACAGCTGAGGAAACTAAGACTCAGAGTTAGATAAGTTGCTTAAAGCATGTGAGTAATACACGGTAGAGCCACAAGTTAAACCCTGGTCGCTTTGGGTCTATGTTCCTTCTATACAATGATCTCTTAAAATCTCACATTTATTGAATCACCTACTAATAGGTCAAGTACTGTGCCAAGGCTACTGTGCTGAGGAATTCTAAACTGAAGTTGGCGTAAGAATTGAAGACTGTTGGCTTCCTGAAATACTGTGATGAGAGAGATTCTACGGTCTTGTCTACACTCAGTGGGAAAGGATGCTGGGATTCATTGTTAATGTCTATCGTGGGAGCATAATAGAGTGACTTTGCCAATTATTCATCTCCTCTCACAGAGTTGCCCAATAATAGCAGGGGCAGAATGATAGGGTATTTGAGAGCTAGGGTTTGGACTGATACAGATCAGATTCAAGTCCTGATTCCACCATGTATTTAGGTGTGATGTCTTGAGGAAATTACTCAAACTGAGTCTCCATTATCTCATTCTTTAAATGAGGATGATTGTAGTACCTGCTTTGGGGTTATTGTGAGGCTTGATGAGACAATGCACTTAAGCACCTAATATGATGCTTAGCACATTAGGTCTTCTGTTAGAAAGAAATGTAATGGGGCTTCCCTGGTGGCGCAGTGGTTAAGAATCCTCCTGCCAGTGCAGGGGACACGGGTTCGAGCCCTGGCCCGGGGAAGATCCCACATGCCGCAGAGCAGCTAAGCCCATGCGCTACAACTACTGAGCCTGCGCTCTGGAGCCTGCGTGCCACAACTACTGAAGCCCGTGGGCCTAGATCCCGTGCTCTGCAAGAAGAGGAGCCACCCAATGAGAAGCCCGCGAACCGCAATGAAGAGTAGCCCCCGCTCGCTGCAACTAGAGAAAGCCCGCGCACAGCAACGAAGACCCAACACAGCCAAAATAATAAAAACAAACAAATTATTTTTTTTTAAAAAAGAAAGAAATGTAATGAGGATGGACGGTTAACTGACAGACCACTTACTATCTTTCATTTTCCTTTCTCTAATCTTAGAGAGGTTACCTCTTTAAGGATACCTAGTTGACATATTTTTTCACAGTGACATAAAAGAGTAATTATTTCCCCATTTATTACCCTGACAAGTTTCTCTTCACTTCCTTGAGATTAGAAGTCCTAATTTGGCTAATTGATTTAGTCAGTAATGAGCACCAAATGCTGAATATGACACTTGGGTAAGAAATCTGTAAAACCACAGAGGAAGGCGTAATGCATTTCGAAAAATCAGGATGAGTGTAATAATTTTAAGGGGCTGTAGGGGGGTACAGGGGAGAGAAAACCCTGTTGTCTGTATTTCGGGTGAAGATGACACTGCTTTTGCAGACCACAATTTCTCTGTGCTGCCATCTTGTGAGATAAGAGAAATATGGAAGGATTTGAGGAGGGGGTTAAAACTGAGAAATGTAGGTCCAAACACTGTTTCCTGTCCAAACTCCGTTAGCACCATACTGTCAAGTGCTCCAGCATCGTGAGTGTACTTCCGTAGCTTATAATTGCCCTGTGCTTTGGTCAAGAGATGGGTAATTGCTCCTATGGGCCATAGATTTCCTGCTAGCAGCAGCTGATTGAAACCAGCCATATACTGCAGTTAAAAACCCCAGACTTGCTGCAGTGTTTACAGATAAACCTTTTGTGCGACAGTCATGTACTGTAACCAGCCATCCATATGTTAGAGATATTATCCACGACCCCCTCATTTTCTCTTGAAGACAGATCAGCTGTTCTTTTCAGTTTGATTAAATTTCACTATGTGGGGTTGATAGGCCAACTATTTATTTTGTAGCTGATGCTTTAAGTAAAGTTGCATTTCTCTGGATCTGAGTTCTACTTTGGGGGCATTTGTTAATAGCCACACTACTGTAGTATTAGCTACTTCTGCAAAGTTTCTTATTCCTCTTTTTCTACTCCTCTGATAAGCCAAATACAGCTGTTAGCCTGTGTGTCTGTTGACGTCCTCAAGAATTGGAATCTAGTAAAGGTAAGCCATCCACTCATTAGCAATCATGACGTTTTGGGGTTTTGGAGAAGCTGAAGGGGGATTGTGTGTTTTCTAATTTTAATGCCACTTGCATCTGCAATGGACACAATGGATGATGCTACATAATATTAAAAGGTAGATGACGCTCTGTGTCCATACTCACCTTATGGGGGTTCCCATTTCTCCACCCTTGCAGTTGTATTAAATTTAGGCATTAGAGGCTAAATGAACAGTTTGATATCTACGTATGATTCAAGTCTGTCCAGTGGATCTCAAGATTTTGGGTGGTTTTAATTCAGTTTCTCTGTTTATCAATAGTAACATCGATATCATCTTCTTCTTGCTCCCTTTATTCTTTTATTAAAAATTTATGTTTTATTTATTTTTTAATTTTTGGCTGCATTGGGTCTTCATTGCTGCACACGGGCTTGCTCTAGTTGCAGCGAGCAGGGGCTACTCTTCGTTGTGGTGCGTGGGCTTCTCATTGTGGTGGCTTCTCTTGTTGCGGAGCATGGGCTCTAGGTGCGCAGGCTTCAGTAGTTGTGGCACGTGGGCCCAATAGTTGTGCTTGCAGGCTCTAGAGCGCAGGATCAGTAGTTGTGGCACGTGGGCTTAGTTGCTCTGTGGCACGTGGGATCTTCCCAGACCAGGGCTCGAACCTGTGTCCCTTGCATTGGCAGGTGGATTCTTAACCACTGGGCCACCAGGGAAGCCCACTCCCTTTATTCTTGAAGCAAGAATGAAAGATAAGAATGGTTACAGATAAACTGGGAATGCCTTGAACGTGTGAAATCAGAAACTCTGTCATTCCTACCATACCCTCCTTTTTTAAAAACTTCCCTGACAAACCTGTAAACTTGTTTGAAATTCATGAGTAATTTTTCTTACGGTAGGAAAAAAAATGTTTTTTTTGTGGTACGCGGGCCTCTCACTGTTGTGGCCTCTCCCGTTGCGGAGCACAGGCTCCGGACGCGCAAGCTCAGCGGCCATGGCTCACGGGCCCAGCCGCTCCGCAGCATGTGGGATCCTCCCAGACCGGGGCAGGAATCCGCATCCCCTGCATCGGCAGGCGGACTCTTAACCACTGCGCCACCAGGGAAGCCCTTTTTTAAATATAAATTTATTTATTTAACTTATTTATTTTTGGCTGCATTGGGTCTTCGTTGCTGCACACGGGCTTTCTCTAGTTGCGGCAAGCGGGGGCTGCTCTTCTTTGCGGTACGCGGGCTTCTCATTGCAGTGGCTTCTCTTGTTGTTGAGCACGGGCTCTAGGCACGTGGGCTTCAGTAGTTGTAGCACGCGGGCTCAGTAGTTGCGGCTCACAGGCTCCAGAGCGCAAGCTCAGCAGCTGTGGTGCACGGGCCCAGCTGCTCTGCAGCATGTGGGATCTTCCTGGACCAGGGCTCGAACCCACGTCCCCTGCATTGGCAGGCAGGCTCTCAACCACTGCGCCACCAGGGAAGCCTGGAAAAATAAAAGTTTAATCCATTTTTTAAAAAAACTGAGTGACTGAAGAATTTATATCGTGATGGTCCGACCTAGTCAAATTAACAAAAGAGATGGGATTTGTCGTGTGTTTCCTTTAGTTCTGTCTTCTCTTTTTTGCAGCTCTATCTTCCTTAGATATATGGAGCTGATCAATTTATTGGTAATGCAGTGGTAAAGAATATATTAGCATTTGCAGGGTTAGGTCTAAGCATGGGTTCCTGGAACCTCAGATAATGATTACTTACTTACCTTCCAAATTCTGAGGTTGAAATTAGTGGTTTGAGCAGAAGGAAAATATAGCAGTTGAAATAAAGCAAAGAACACTTGTCCACAGTATACAAATCCATGAATTTGGTCGCACATGGGGTGTATATGTCCAGGTGTTAAAGAATGTGGATACAGGACAAGAAAACAAAACTTGTCTACTATGATGGTACAGTTTTATGAAGCATTTTAGCAGATCCAAATTTAACCCAAAGATGAAGTAATAATGAAATGTACAAAAATAGTTCTACATTAAAGGCCAAGGGAAGTGATAAATGAATGAACACTTGCTTGTAGGCCCAGGTACTTTGCTTGTATCTTCTTATTTATTGTTTAACTTATGAGGTAGATGTTATCTTCTTACTTAAAAATGAAGCAGGGTTTCCCAGAGGTTAAATAACTTGTCCCATGTCATAAAACTTGTAAGAGAACAACTAGGATTCTAATTCAGGTAGGCCTGACTCCTAAATCTATGTGCTTTCCATTATTTCATCCAGTCCTTGAATTTTTCTTATGATTTCTCTGAATATCAAATTTCCTTAGACTAATTAAACATGATTTGATTGATCAGTATTTGGTTTTCACTTGTTTTTTTAGGAACTCATTCAATTATTTATTCATTCAGCTAATACTTATTTTTGTTTCTCCCATGTGTCAGGCACCTCTAGGCACTGAGAATACAAGATTAATGAGACATGGTTCCTGTTCTTGAGAAGATTTCAGGGAGGGAACAGATATATAAAAGAAATACTTGTGATTCCATATGAGAACTGCATTAGAAGTATGTCCAAGTTTCAGGGGTAGAACAAAAGAGTAAGTAATCAATATGTTTTGGAGAAGAGGTATTTGGCCAAGAGCTGTTTTTCTTTTTTTTAAAGGAGCTTTTTTTTTTTATCATCTTTATTGAAGTATAATTGCTTTACATTGTTGTGTTAGTTTCTGCTGTATAACAAGGTGAATCAGCTATACGTATACATATATCCCCATATCCCCTCCCTCTTGCGTCTCCCTCCCACCCTCCCTATCCCACCCCTCTAGGTGGTCACAAAGCACTGAGCTGATCTCCCTGTGCCATGCAGCTGCTTCCCACTAGGTATCTATTTTACGTTTGGTAGTGTATATATGTCCATGCCACTCTCTCACTTCATCCCAGCGTACCCTCCTCCCTCCCTGTGTCCTCAAGTCCATTCTCTACATCTGTGTCTTTATTCCTGTCCTGCCCTTAGGTTCTTCAGAACCTTTTTTTTTTTTTTTTTTTAGATTCCATATATATATAAGTGTTAGCATACGGTATTTGTTTTTCTCTTTCTGACTTACTTCACTCTGTATGACAGTCTCTAGGTCCATCCACCTCACTACAAATAACTCAATTTCGTTTCTTTTTATGGCTGAGTAATATTCCATTGAATATATGTGCCACATCTTCTTTATCAATTCATCTGTCGATGGACACTTAGGTTGCTTCCATGTCCTGGCTATTGTAAATAGAGCTGCAATGAACACTGTGGTACATGACTCTTTTTGAATTATGGTTTTCTCAGGGTATATGTGCAGTAGTGGGATTGCTGGGTCATATGGTAGTTCTATTTTTAGTTTTTTGAGGAACCTCCATACTGTTCTCCATAGTGGCTGTATCAGTTTACATTCCTACCAACAGTGCAAGAGGGTTTCCTTTTCTCTACACCCTCTCCAGCATTTATTGTTTGTATATGTTTTGATGATGGCCATTCTGACTGGTGTGAGGTGATACCTCATTGTAGTTTTGATTTGCATTTCTCTAATGATTAGTGATGTTGAGCATCCTTTCATGTGTTTGTTGGCAATCTGTATATCTTCTTTGGAGAAATATCTATTTAGGTCTTCTGCCCATTTTTGGATGGGTTTTTTTGTTTTTTTGATATTGAGCTGCTTGTAAATTTTGGAGATTAATCCTTCGTCAGTTGCTTCATTTGCAAATACTTTCTCCCTATCTGAGCATTGTCTTTTCATCTTGTTTATGGTTTCCTTTGCTGTGCAAAAGATTTTAAAGGAGCTTTAACTGGTGTGTTGTTTTAAAAAAGAAATATTTATTTATTTATTATCAGTTAATTTATTTATTTTTGGCTGCGCTGGGTCTTCATTGCGGCACGTGGGAACTTTTTTGCGGCATGCGGGATCTTAGTTGTAGCATGCGGACTTCTTAGTTGTGGTATGTGGACTCTTAGTTGTGGCATGCATGTGGGATCTAATTCCCTGTCCAGGGATCGAACCCAGGCCCCCTGCATTGGGAGTTTGGAGTCTTACCCCCTGGACCACTGGAAAGTCCCTAACTGGGGTCTTAAGAGAGAGTGATGATGAGGATGCTAGTGACAATAGCTAATAGTTTTTGAATACTTAGTGTATTCTCAAAAGCTACCTATAAAGTCTTACCTCCTTTAAACCCCTCAACATCTCTAGGTATTATTCCTCTTCACATCTCTTCACATCTTCACAAAGACACAGAGTAGTTAAGTAACTACTGGATGGTAGAAGCAGGATGCAAATCCAAGTTATCAGCTCCAGAGTCAGCCCCATTTTGTGGCTCTGTTTGATTAAAGTAGTGGTGAATAAGGGTTTGCCTGGAAGAGTTGGAGGTCGAGTTGGGATAAAGGGAGCGTTGGGGAATTTGGAAGGATTTTCCTGGCCAGGTGAGCAGCACATGGAAGACAGAGAGATGTGAAACAGTATGGCACAAATTGGGTATTTGTAAGTAGCAGCACACAGCTGAATGTGCCTTGTACACTGAGGATTGTTGAGGAGGGGAACTCTGAGGCTGTGCCCAGATCAGGAAGGACTTATTTGGACATAATAAGGCATTTGGACTCGGTGTCATTGAAGGATTTTAAGTAAGGGGATGAAATGACCCCGTCAGTTTTCATCACTAAGGTATATACAGGTAATTAGGAGAAAGTCAAAGTTTCAGCAGTATGCGTTAAAGCACTCAAAATACATTAGTAGCAGGAATTTTGATAACCCGAACTTAAAAAACATTTTAATAGTATTCATTATTTATCTCAGTATTTAAAGATGTGATGACTTCACCTTTTAATTGCCTTGCTTTCTTTCTAGTCAAAGCACTTCTAGCAATGAAGTTAGCCCAGTCTCTGAAACTGAAATCTGGAAATATCATAATCATTTATCTGGGCTTTAGACAGACCAGCATAACCTTAATCACTCTTTTTGTTGCCTGAGATAGAGATTCATTCTGGATCTGAGCTTCAGATCACATTACTTTCTCCCAAAGGAGAGCCTCATGAAGAATTTGTAAATCACAGTTTTAGCTTTTGTGTCTCCTCAGGAGCCCATTCTAATGTTTCATAGACCATAACCCAAACTGCAGGCTTCTGAGCCCACGAATAGGTGTTGACAACCCATTATGGGAGGGAGAGCCATGGTTGAAAGGGCCACTGGGTTACTGGTTTTGATTGCTGCCTTTCTGGGCACTGCAGCTTCAGAGGGAACGCACCACCTACAGATTTAAAGCCAATAAGCAGTCTTAACCTCTCTTGATATTTTCTGCCTTAGATTGGATCAAGCATTACCTGACACTGGCAGCTGTTTTCCCTGACTTGTTTTGCTGTTATATGATGACCTTTTCTTTGTTTATTGTTATATTTGAACTTGCTGGGAGTTTATATAATTGATGGGCTTGTATGCCACAGTATGTCTGGGAATCTGCTGGTAACATACTACAGTTTCTGAATGGGTAGGTTTTTCTTTCTCTCCTCCCCTACTCTCACCCCTAATGTCAGAAAGTCAACATCCCAACTGGTAAACTGACGTGGTAATAGAGACTCTTACCTGTGGGCAAAGGGTTTGGGTCAATCAGAGTCACCCAGGGTCAGCCTATATTAAAAATTTCAACATTTTGACAATCTCTTGAGCTCTGCTGTAATACCTGAGTTTTAGGTTTCAATATATTTCTGAACAGAGATCCATCTTTGTTCACATCGCCTCAGCTTGACTGAGGTGTTGAAATGTACAAATCATGAAATTTTTCATTACTTATCAAAAATAAGCAGTATATGGTTCTCAATATAGGCTTGACAGCTAATCATTTAACATTTTTATCTGATTTTAAAAGCTATAGGCATTAAAGACAGACAAAGAAAATGAAAAAAAGCAAGTTACAAAACAATGTATAGGATCCCTTTTTTAAAAGCTAAATGTTATGTGATCTTAAATGAAAAAAACATGGAAGAAAAAGCATCAGAGAGTTAGTAGTGATACTGGATCACAAGGACTTTCTATGTCATCCCTCCCTGTATTACTGAGTATGCAATTTCTTGTATTTAGAAAAGTTTAAAAGCACAAGCAATATTTATGCTCCTTGTATAACTCAAAAGCTTCTAATGTGTAACAGAGTAGAATGATTAGTAAATGTAATTCAAATATATTGTATGTTTCAAATAAAGAAGTTAATTGTTCAGTTGATGTGGTTAAGCCTTAAGTTTCTGAGTTGTCATTTTAAATTAAACTGTGCTTAGGTTTTGCAGGAACAATTGAGTTTCTTACATTTTAGCACTAAGGAATCAGGCTTGGTAAGTTACTACCTTCATATCCTTAGAGCCTTGTTCAAGGCAAGCATCAAAAACACTTCCACTAGTTTTGGAAATTGATATGCAAATAGATGTACTTGTAATGACTCTTGTCCACCTGTGATGTTAGCCTTGGTCTTTAACTTGTATATGTCTCAGTACCTTCTCTGCCATTCAGTCAGCCTGCCCAGCATCTACTGGAAGTATACAGTGTACCAAATATTGTGATGAGTGTTCAGGATAAAAAAAAAATATGGTTTCTGTCCAGAGAGCTCATGGTTTCTTTGAAAAATAATTCAGTGTAAATATTGAATTTCATTGCTTATATATGTTTTCCTTTAGAGAAGTAGATGGTTTCTAAAATTGGTTATGCTTTGCCATCCCTTTTGAGAGGTGTTCTAAAGCAAGCCATGGCTGCCAGGCAATGTTGAGATTGAATATTTTATCAAGGAATCATTAAGCATCTAGCTTGGTACTGATTTAGTACGAATTCTCCATGAATGTTCATAGTTGAGATTTTCCTTGAGTTCCTTAGAAGGGATTTGGAAACCTGCAAGCAAGAGCTAGAGTTTCTGCAGGATTGTATAAAGTTGGTTCTGTGTCCCCTCTTCATGGAATAATACAGTAAATAAGAAGCCTGGAAGGGAAGAAGGGAAGAAAACCAACTAATAAGTAGTGAAGTGGGCAAAAGAAATGTCAAACTCAGAGGGTGTCTGTCAAAGTTGATCAGTGTCTTACTCCATTTGGGCTGCTAGAATAGAATACCACAGACTGGGTAGCTTATAACCAACAGAAATTTATTCCTCACAGCCTGGAAGCTGGAGAGTCCAAGATCAAGGTACCAGCATGGTCAGATTCTAGTGAAAGCCTTTTTCCTGGTTCATAGCCAGGTTCTTGCTGTGTCCTCACATGGTGGAAGGGGTCAGGGATCTCTCTGGAGCCTATTTTATAAAGCACTCATCCTATGCATGAGGGCTCTATCTTCATGGCTTAAGTACTTCCAAAAGGCTCCACCTCCTAATACCATTATCATTGAGGTTAGGAATTTGGGGGCGGGGACACAAACATTTAGACCATAGCCATTAGGCACTCGCATGTCCAGATTGGTCCCAAGTCATCCTGAAGGGATGGATCTTTGTGATCAAGGAAAGCAGCAGGGGTTGGGGGTGCATGTAGCGGTGATACTCAAGGGTATTCCTTATTTCTGTTAGTACATATGTGTGTGTGTGTGTGTGTGTGTGTGTGTGTGTGTGTCTTGATATGTAAGATATCATGACACAAAACTTAAAAAAAAACTAATGAGAAAATTCTATGCCAGGAACTTTTCAAAGGTACAGAAAAATGCTTTCCCATTAATAATACCACTATTTTGAGAGAAAGTATTCAGATTTTGGAAAGGACTTAATATTTCTCATAATATCTGCATTCATATATGGATTTGATCTATCTATCATCTATCTATCTATCTATCTGTCTATCTAAATTTGATCTACATACATACATGAATTTCATCCAGTGGTTTTGGCTTTGAAATAGTTATCTGCTACACTCTCACGTGTTGAATAGTAAAAGGTAAGGTATGATTTTAACTTAGCATTTTAGTTCACAGGATACAATTAATAAGTGTTGAACAATTTAGAAGGGGAATGAGTCTCTCTGGGTCAGACATTTCTTCTGAGACATAACTGTATTCTAGATTTTACCTATATTTTCTCAGGGTCAGAACTGTGTTGTCACTCATTGTGTTTTGTTTACAATGTATGGTTTACTTATGGGAATTTATTGGGAGATGATATCTTTCACCTACTCTTTCTCTCTAATTCTTCCTTGCCTTCTCTGAGTCCAAGTCCCAGGAGAGCTTCTGCATTGGACTCATATTTTATATTTCCTTAAATCATGTTGCAAAATACCCTTAAAAAGAAAAAAGGCCTTCACCATTTCCATCTTAATTTTCTGAACCTGATTTCTTCTTTCATAAGATGAAGACCTTGATACTTTCCTCTCCTGGTTTGGGAAAGTGGTCTGGCATGTGGTGGACGCTCAGATCAGTTTGTGGAACTAAGTTTAGAATGCTTGGCAAACGTCAGATGTTCAACAAATGTTACACCCCTTCCCCATCTTTCTGCCAGGGATACAAAGATGAGGGAGACATAGCTTCTGCTTTCAAGGACCTTGAAGCCTAGAGGAAAAGAAAAACAGGTAAATACATAGAGCCAGTGAGACCTTTTAATCAAGGTGCTTTGGGAGTAAAGGAGACAATGACTAAGGACCTCTGTGTTCTCAGGCAACCTGAATGGTCCATGTCAGCCATGGTATTTGCACAGGGTATAATTGATTGTTCACTCAAAAGACCTAAAGTTATTGGCAACCTATAAAACGTGTTGTAATGGTGAAAGCTATTAATGTGTACACTGAGTAGAAAATGACTTTAGCAGTGGGACTGTGTTAGTCTGCTGGGGCTGCCATAACCAAGTACTACAAATGGGTGACTTAAATACTCATAGTGTATTGTCTCATAGTTCTGGAGGCTGGAAGCCTGAGATCAAAGTGTCAGCAGGGGTGGTTCCTTCTCAGGGCTAGGAGGAAGCATTCCATGCCTTTCTCCTAGCTTCTGGTAGTTTGCTGACAATGAGGCATTCCTTGGCTTCTGCTGCATCACTCAGATCTCTGTCTTCGTCTTCACGTGGCATTCTCTTTGGGGGCCTGTCTCTTCACATGGTGTTCTTTTAATAAGGATACCAGGCATATTGGATTAGGGACCCACCCTATTCTAGAATGACCTTGTATTAACTAATTACATCTGCCACAACTCTAGTTCAAATAAGGTCACCTTGTGAGGTACTGTGGGTGAGGACTTTAACATGTAAACTTTTGTGGGACACAATTCAAACTGGGCCCTTTCAGACATAAAAAAGCGTTTCTGTATTTTTCAGTGTACAAACAGGAGGAACTGATTAGCATTTCTCCCAGTTGCTGCAGCCATTGGAAAGGTACACATATTACCCTGACAAGAAAAATGGAAGAATATGTATTGGGAGGGAAGGGAAGGAGCCAGGCTTCATTGGATGCTTTCTATAGCCCAGACGGTATTAGGTTCTTTGTCCAAGTTACTTCCTTTAAAGTAATTTGATTCTCATTAAAACATGTTTATTAGGTCATCTCCATTTTGCAGATGTAGAAACTGAGGCTCAGAAACATGGAATCACCAACCACAGTTTGGAGCCAGAAAAGGGTAGAGCTGGGATTTGACAGCTGATAGGTTGGGTGCCAGAAAACATGCTCTTTCCCTTCTAGTCTGATATCCAGCTTCCCTGGTGGCGCAGTGGTTGAGAGTCCGCCTGCCGATGCAGGGGACGTGGGTTTGTGCCCCGGTTCGGGAGGATCCCACATGCCGCGGAGCGGCTGGGCCCGTGGGCCATGGCCGCTGAGCCTGCGCGTCCGGAGCCAAAAACAAAAACCTTGTTAGTCTGATATCCTCCCAAGAAAACTGTGATGATGAATGTAAGATTGTGGAAGCCAAAGATCCTAGAACACCTTTCCTATAAAGACTGTCTATCCCCAGGTGGAATATCCTTAGCAGTTACTTTCTTAGTCATTTTTTAAAACTTTATAATGGGAGCAGATATCCCAATGTTCTCTCAGTCTTGCAAAGGTCATTTTATAGGTTAATATTAGAAACTCATGAATCTACATTTCCATTAAAAAAAATTATAACTGTCTACATTTTCTTACCCCGTTCATCAGCTTGTAGACCACTATGGGAAAGAGCTGTGTCCACAATGGAATCATCAGGACAGACTCTCATGGTGGTTCACACGGAAACTTGGAGGGCTGCAAATTTGACTTTCTTCTGTCTGGCATTCAACATACTCAATATCTCCCCCATTCCCCTTTCTTCTTCTCTATTCTTGTCCCACCACATCCGTGTCATGAAAATGGCTACTGAAATAAAGTAGTTTAATTTGTGAAATCACAGTATGGTTCTCTCTGCTCATCCCAGTTTGCCCAGATTAGCCCAGGCAGATGGCTGTGGAGTTTCATGGCTGTTGAGAAAAGGGGCCCTTTCCAGAGCTGAAGAACAAGTGTGGGAGAAATGTTATGGATGCCAAAAAGCTGTGTGCTTGAGTTTTTGGGCGAGTGAAAGCAGGGCTGTGCATCAGGACGACTCTGCCTTCTGAACAGAGGGCTTTCTGAGAGCTAGAAGCAGCTGGTTCTGGAGAAAAGATGGCTTGCAAAGAATCAGAGGCATTATGAGTCTTAAATTATTTAAGTTCCTCCTGTGGCAGCAGACTGTAATTGCTTCCTATTTCTGTAAATATTAGCAGCTGTGAGCCTTTAGTAAGGAGCTAAAACAGTGCTCAGTGTATCATACTTAAACTCTGGAATATTGTTAAATACCTGACCTTGGGCTGTCAAAGCACACTCATTACCCACACTCGCCCTTATGCTGGGAGCTGTCGACACTCTGAACTGGTACATTATTTTCAGCCTAGTCTGTAATAGCCTCGATAGATGGAGAATTGGCAAAGGGAATTGCAAGTCACCAAGTAGCAATGTCATGATCCATTTCCTTGGGGGAGGTCACCTCTGTGCCCGCTGCCTTTTAGTTGTTTTCACACCTGTGACTCCACCTATAGCTGTCATGGCGAATCCTTTATCAAACTGGCAAAAACTTGAAATAGGACTAATTGGCATACCAGCTCTTACCTCTTTAGTCTCACTTGATCTCTCTGCCTTATGTTCAGTGATTTAGTCCTACTGAATTTTTTTTTTTTGAGCCTTCAGACTCATTGTATTCTCATTTGTCTTTTGCATTTGGCCTGTCCTGAGTCTTCTATCTGGAATTCTGCTTGTTCCATAGCATCTCTATGCTGACTTCTACTTATTCTGTTGATGACACCTGCTCTTTGGATGTCTTCCCTGACCGTCTGTATGTGGGCTAGTTAGGTCTTCTTTATTATCTCATGGGTGTGTAGGCAACATTCCCTTAAGAGCACACGTCATGTTGGGATTGTAGTAACTATTTAGTGGTCTTCATCTGCCACTGTATAGTGAACTCTTTGAGGTTAAGAAAAGTGTCAGTCCTATTTGTAGTTTTAGTTGCAGGGTCCGTGTGGAACCTGGAGAATAGAAAGGGATTGACGAGTGTTTGTTGAGTGGAATTCATACTTCTACATCTAGCATTGTTGGGATATAATACCTGTGGGCTTAGTCTTCAGTAGAGCTGCCAAGGCAATCTGTGTATGTGGCAGAATCTCATCGATGTCTTCAGATAGCCACTTCCCTTCTTCCTTGTTAACACGTTTCTTTGGGATGGTATGAGCCCAGGTCCGGTAAGGAAATCATCATTGGTCTAACCCAGTTATCACAATTCATTCCTTTATGCCAGTGATTGGTCAGAGGGTGGGCATGTGATCCACTTCTGGCTAATGAGGCATAAGGGGAAGTATGTTGAAGGTTTGGGGAATGATTTTGCTTTTTATTAATAGAGTGGTGTGAGAAGGAAGCCATTTGTATCCTTCTCCCTTCTTTTCTACTATGGATGCTTTCATAGAAGATAAGAAGAAATGCTACAACTACTTGTCAACCATGAGGAAATAGGCCTCCACATGAGCGTGGGCAAGTGCAAGGTTCTTAGGTCCTTGGTGATGTCGTTGAGTCATCAAAATCAACCTTGGGACAATTTACCTCTGAATTTTTGTAAAGTAAACGATAAAACATTCTTCTGATTTAAACAGCGTTTTGCTAGATGTTGTGTTACCTTTGGCTAAAATTGTTCTAACTGTAATAGACACTAGGAAAAGGAAGGTGTGTGCATAGATTTTGTGCTCATTTCAAAAACTAAAGTGCCTATGCCACATAGTGAGAGAAGACAACATAGAAAATATATTGGGCTTGGGGTTAAGACATCTTAGTTCACCTGAATTTTTCTTTCTTTCTTTCTTTTTTTTTTTTTTTGTGGTACGCGGGCCTCCCACTGTTGTGGCCTCTCCCGTTGCGGAGCACAGGCTCCGGACGCGCAGGCCCAGTGGCCATGGCTCACGGGCCTAGCCACTCCGCGGCATGTGGGATCTATCCGGACCGGGGCACGAACCTGTGTCCCCTGCATCGGCAGGCGGACTCTCAACCACTGTGCCACCAGGGAAGCCCACCTGAATCTTTCTTGTATAATTTTGCACAAGTCACTTATCTCTCTTATTTTCTAGTCAGGCAATCATTTATTCAACAACAACAAAAATAAATATTTGTTTGACAACTGTGTGTTATATACTATCTTAAGTGTTTTTTTAGGAAAACTGAGTTGAACTAGATGACTTTTTTATTTGTAAAAATATGATTCACTTTTATTTTTATGTCTTTGAAAAGAGTCTGAGGAACTACGAGTCTATAAAAATCCTGTACAACTTCCTTCCAAAATCTGCCTTGATTCCAATCATGTTTACCTTTGGCATTTCTTCTCATCCACATTTCTTGCAGATCCTTATCTGAGAGATTTTTTTTTTTTTTAAACACAACAAAACCCACAAAGCATCTGTCTCTGGCAAGCGTGCTCATGAGTCACATCTCCTCCTCTGCAAAGTGAAACCTTGTGAAACCTCGTGAAACCAGCTGATTAAAAGGAGTACGTAAAGAGGAGGCAGTCTGTTAAATTTATTTTCAGTCCAGCCTCCTAATTTCCATTCCATGTGCACTTATTTATTCAGGCACCAGGTCTTGGCAGGTACAATCTATTTAGGTAACCCTGCCCTGACTCACCACTCAAATTTCCTGGCTGGAGAAAAAAGCTATTGAGCTGTCATCAGGGATAATATAGCCACTGCTGACCAGGCTCAGTGGATGATTTCAAACTGGTTCATCATGGTCCCACCTTGATTAGGATAGAGCTCTTGATTCAAACTACCATGATCCTGCAAGTTTTCTATCTGTAGTAACCCCTGGTCTGGGTAGTGGTGGTGGGGGGCAGTCCATTGTGCCAGGATGTTAGATGGGGGAATCGTCCATGCTTGATGGGAAGCAGTGGGCAATGTTGAGAGGAGGGATAAGCATAACTGCAAATGGAACAGAGGATGGTGAAGAACCAATTAGTGGTTGTATGTTTTAGTATATTGGTTTGGCTGCTGAGTGTAAGCAGTCAGGTTTATATGGTAGGTCCGTGGCATCGGGACTCAGCACCTTCTGTGTTGCTGCTCTTCCATGCTTAGCCTGTGCTTGCTTTTTTTTTTTTTTTTTTGCGGTACGCGGGCCTCTCGCTGCTGTGGCCTCTCCCGTTGTGAAGCACAGGCTCAGCGGCCATGGCTCATGGGCCCAGCCGCTCCGAGGCATGTGGGATCTTCCCGGGACGGGGCACGAACCCGCGTCCCCCGCATAGGCAGGCGGACTCCCAACCACTGCGCCACCAGGGAAGCCCAGCCTGTGCTTTCTTACTCTTGGTCCATGATAGGTGCCTTAATTCCTACGACTATGTCTGAATTCCAGCAAGTAAGAAGAAACAAAGAACAACAGAATTGCATATGCCTTATTTTTTAAGGCATAAGTAACTTCTGCTTGCATCTCCTATTGGCTAGTACCTGGTCACATGCCACATCCAGCTTTAAGGAAGGCTGAGAAATGTAGTTTTTAACCTGGTAGCCATACACATGATAGAACTTCTATTATTATAGAAAAATAAATATGGGATAGAGACTAGAAATCTCAGGGTCCTTGAGGGATGGCAACATGAGTAGCATCTTTGTGGGCTTCAGCATCTGTGCAGCTCTGAATTTTTTATGGAATGGTTCTGGCTGTAGCCAAGGCTCTAGTTTCCCTCTTATACTTTCTTCTTTATGTTCTTGTCTCTTCTCCCAACTTGCTTCTACCTTCTGGGAGTGGAAAAGCCTGTTTTATCACAGGATTTTCCTTTACTAGGCTTGGGTCAATGGCATTTTTTATGAGTTAAATAGTATTTGCACAATTGCTCTGTTTTTACAGACTGGAGAATAAGATTGACGCCTAAACATATACCTTCAAAATATAATTCTTGGGCTTCCCTGCTGGTGCAGTGGTTAAGAATCCACCTGCCAGCCACATAGCACAGGGAGATCAGCTACATGCTACCTAGAGGGGTGGGATAGGGAGGGTGGGAGGGAGACGCGAGAGGGAGGAGATATGGGGATATATGTATATGCTTTGTTATAAAGCAGAAACTAACGTACCATTGTAAAGCAATTATACTCCACTAAAGATGTTAAAAAAAAAAAAATCCACCGGCCAATGCAGGGGACACAGGTTCGATCCCTGGTCGGGGAAGATCCCACATGCTGCGGAGCAGCTAAACCTGTGCGTCACAACTACTGAGCCTGTGCTCTAGAGCCCGCAAGCCACAACTACTGATCCCATGCGCCTAGAGCCGGTGCTCCACAACAAGAGAAGCCACTGCAATGAGAAGCCCGCGCACCACAACGAAGAGTAGCCCCCACTTGCCGCAACTAGAGAAAGCCCACACGCAGCAACGAAGACCCAACGCAGCCATAAATAAATAAGAAAGAAAGAAAGAAAAACCAGAATATAATTCTTCCCCATCTTTTCCCCAGATGCACAGCAGAGCCCTTGCCTCTAAAGGAGAGAGCAGATCCCCAATCCCAGATGGGAGTGCATGAAACAGAGACATTTAGAGGCAGCTTTTTTGCCTCATGAGAATGTGTTCTCTAGAGATGCTTGCACCTTGTTAAGGAAATCCAACCAAACTAATTTTGGTCTCTGTTTAAGATTTATAAAAGACAGCAGCAGGTAACTTGCTCATTTCATATTCTCCAGGCACTTCTACTCTACCTGAAGTCTAAGGAGAAATGACATATTATGTTTCCTGACAACGTGATCTAGGGATATTCCTCTAAAGAACAATTCTTGACTTGTACTTTATTTTGTCCTTTTAAAAGATACACTACTGGGGAGTTTAAAAGTTGTCATATTTCATGCTTGAGGGATTTAGGTTCTTTCTGTCCATTATCTTGGCCATGAATTGGTGACATGTGCTCATTTCCCAGTGAAACTGCAACATATCCTTATAAAATGCTATGAGAAGAGAGATCTATGCTTTGGTTTCTACAATGAGTGAAGGGAAATTCTGAGTAGTCCTCCTATAGTGTTGTATATATAACTAATAGTTTAAAAAGTGAACAGTTTATTTTGGTGGCTTGTGGTTATTTAGGGGAAATAAGCCACTAATGGGATTTTATTTTCTTATCACGTGGTGAAATCACAAGACTTTTTCTTGTAGAAACATGAGGAGAACCAGGAATAAGTTGATGTTAGGTGGGAAATGAACCGTGAGAGAACACCTGGGTCCCATCCCCTAACAGTGTTGTCTGGTTTTTATTTCTGGGCAGGTGAGGACATGCCATCTTGGTACCCAGTATCAGCATCCTGTCTTCTAAAGACGCACCAGGCTCCTGATCTCTACCATCCTCTCCCACATGGACAAAGCTTGTGTCCTATGTCTCACATCTTCAGAGGTCAATTCTCTGCTAGGTGAAGGGCTGATTGATCTAAGATGCTCTAATTGTGGGAACATCGGGCACTTAGGTAGCTAGGCCAAAGAGGTATTTTAGGGCAGATTTTTTTGCATTCCTTATAAGTCCATGCCTGTCTGACTTCAGAACCGTGGATAAAATAACTCAAAAGTTAAATATTTCCATGTGAATGAAAAATGGAAAGAAACTTGAAGGGCACGTTCATGAGTGTGTGAAAGTTCTTTACCTCTCCTTTTTGTCTGGTGTTATAAGACTATCTCTATCTATGAATCTGCATATCTACCTATCATCTACCTATCTATCTATCTATCTATCTATCTATCTATCTATCTATCAGGAGGATTCTCTATGTAAGTGTGCTGCCTAAAAACTTGCTTTTTACTATTTAAATAAAGGGTGTAGAAAGGTTGAGGGGGTGGAGGAAGACATCTGACTACTAAAATGAGGTTGGTGTCAGAATAGATTTATTGATTCATTTTGTCCTTGTGAGACTAGTGATCTTTCGTAGAGTCAGAGCATTTTTGTAATAGAAATCTGAAGACCATCTTGTCCAACTGCTTATTTTACACATGATGGAACTTTTGAGGTCCAGAGATAAGTGACTTGCCTAAGGCCACACTAATAAATTGCTCTGTTGCTTTACTTTTTAGAAAGTGAACTTTTTATTGAAAAATAACACACATTCAGAAGTACAGAAATTTTCCCAAAGGGACTAGATTTGTGTAACCAGCTTGTAGACTGAGCATGAATATTACCAAGCACTTCAAAAATCTCCTTTATGTCCCCTCCCCAGTCACTACCTTTCCTCCCACTCCCAAAGGTAAATACTATTCTATTTAAAACATAGCTTAGTGTTGCCTGTTTTTGAATTTTATGTAAATTCAATCACACAGAATCTGTTTTTTTTTGGTCTAGCTCTTTCATTCAACGTGATGTTTATGAAATTAATCCATTTTTCATGTTGCAATAGTCTGTCCATTTGTATTGCAATACTTTATTCCAGTGTGTGAATATAACACAATTTATTTATTTTCCCATTGCTTTGTTTTTAATGACTAGAGATTCCTAGTGTTGGTTTTCATGTCCATCTTAATTATTTTGCTTCTGGACAGGAGTGTTTTCTCAAAAATCAACCTACAAGGCAGTTGTCTGAGGTTGAATCTTTAAATACAGCACCCAGAAAGCAAAAATTTATACTACTACTGATTATTTGCTATAGTAATTCCTGTTTTTCTTTTGCCTGACTTTCTATACTATTGAGACACTAGTTGAACGAGAGTCAGATGATATTCCTGCCCTTCTTCTATATTCTGCATTATGGCCATTTGCTGTTAAGAATTGATTTACAATTTGGGTTTTGAATGATTCATGTTAAAATGGTTTGTCTAGAGGAGGGACTTCCCTTGTTCATTTTCCCCAGCTCCTCTGGGAGAATCCAGATGGTTCTTACATTTTAAGTGAATGAACAGTTGCCATCTTGCATAATCTAATTGTCTGAAACTGCCCACATGCTTACCATCTTAAGGCATGCTGTCTGCCAAAGGTGTCAGGTTAACTTTCATATGGCTTTAAGAAAGAAGTTATTTTAGCCTGAAAGTACAGCATCAAAAAGCATCACTCCTGAGTGGCTGAAACTGACAGATCTTCAACTCCTTTATTAAAAATGCAATTCACCAGGCTGAGGAAGAAAATCTAATTATTTAACCGTCAGCAGTTTTCCCCCTGGTAAAATAAACCTTAAGTGTTTACAATCAAGTTAGCTATATTTTAACCAATTTACTTATTTAAGCAAGTATTAAAAAAATCCATACTATATCTTGTAAGTTCTTCTAAACTCTTTTTGTTTCCATTGATTTTCATTAAAGAGGTAATTGGCAGTTGATCAGTAGGTATGATTCTGATGAGCTGGTTTGGATGAACCTCTGTGTGACAGAGCTCTGGGAAGAGGGAACCGAGAGATTTGCTGACACTCCAATCTATCTGCAATGAATGCAAGCTGGCTAATAAATATTTAATGGGCAGTTGTTTGCAGTTTAATAGAATTAGATAGTTCTATTAGAATCCTGTTTGGAGACCTATAGGTATCATATATCACAGTTGAAGACATGGTTAATAATTTAAGCTAAGTGACTAGTAATTAGAGAGACAGCCAGATTAAGCAGGAACTTTTGGTTTTAAGCCATTTGGGAATGTGTGTGTGTGTGTGTGTGTGTGTGTGTGTGTGTGTGTGTGTGTGTGTGTGTGTGTGTGTGTGTGTGTGTGTGAAAGAGAAAGAGAGATTGGAATTGGTAGGATTTTAGACTGTAAACCGTTATAAGGATTAGCTAATGCAGCAAGTCTGGACCAACCCCTAAATGTGATAACAAAGCATGAGGCCCCTGGGGTTTATTTAATATCTCATCCTCTCAGTTAATGAGATGGAAAATAGTTCACTGTTTATCTACAGTAGATTGAGCAGATGTTGCCAATTCCGGTTTATGGAATGTAATCTTGGTGAGATTGTCTTCTGTCCGTTACCTTTTCATGGCCTTGATGTCTCCTGTACTCTTCTTGATTGGGGGTGGGGTGCAGATACCCTCTAGGCCATGGACTAGGTGGAAAAACTTCCACGTTAGGAGTTAGTGGCCTTTTTACATTCTGAGCATTCAGTCACCTCTTACAGGGCAAAGCTGGTTTGTTGACACAGAAAGGTTTGCAGACACCACAGGGCTTCTCAGATGTGAAGACTCTTGACTCTAAGGACTTCTTCCCCAATAACTGTTTTTGAAATTGTCAAGTTTGTGATTTTATTTGATTTATTTCATTTACTTCTTTGATTTTTCCCTATTCCATAAATGCATAATATATGAATTGGAACATTGGGTCTAAAAATCCTAATATGATTTTTTATTTTGGTAAACAATTTCAATTTTCCAGAACCATCAGGTAATTAGTATTCTCCTAAATTGTGATATCAGAAGAAAGTGGCTAATTTAGGAACATAAGGTGGTAGAGATTTAGTTAAAGGCAAAAAGCCACTTTAGGCCTGTGGATTTGTTAGGATTTGCCTTTGTCTATAGCAGGAGCTGGACTTGCAATAGGCATAAATATATAAAGGCTTCTTTTTTTCTCATGCAAAAATGTCTGGAGGTATGTGACATTTGGTAGTAGATCAGTGGGTCCAAGACATGAGGCCCAAAGTCTCTGTGGTTCTCTTGACTTTTTTCCTTATGTCCCAGCGTGGCTGCTGCCACTTTATTATGCTTGCATTCCAGGCAGGAACTGGCAAACAGGGATAGTGTTTTCCAGCAATTCCCAGGAGACATCTGCATAGCTGTCATTGGTTGTAAATGTGTCACATGGCTATCCTTAGTTGTGGGGGTCTCTGGAAATGTGGGTTTACATCTATCTAGGTGGGTTTGCAGGAGAGGAAGAAAAGGGAAAGGGAAAAGTATTGCATGAGCCAACCTACAGTATTTGCCATATTCTCTTGGGAAATTTCCTTATTTTGTGGTAAATACTGACTTAAATCTCTTCTACAAAGTATAAGCCCTTTGAGATTTCTTTAGGCCCGACGTTCTAAATGCTAATGACAAAGGCTTGCACATGGCATATTGGAAGTTCTTGATGAACTATGCTATATTCTTGCGAGAAGGAAGTAGAAAAGAGAAGAATTAGGGAGAGAAGAGGAAGGCAGGGACCAAAGATGGTGTGAATATATATGTATGACTAAAATATATATCATACTGCACCATTAGAATGTGCACCATTATCCTCAGTTATTCTCATTAAAGTTTGAAGTAGGGAAATTCCCTGGTGGTCCAGTGGTTAGGACTGCACGCTTTCACTGCCAAGGGCCTGCGTTCAATCCCTGGTTGGGGAGCTAAGATCCCACAAGCTATGGCGGTACGTGGTCAAAAATAAATACATAAAAATTTAAAAAGAAAAAAAAGTTTTAAGTTCAACTTTATTTTTATTTACCAAGAGGTTGCTATTACTGAGGTGTAATCAAGTAATATTTCCACTTGTTTTTCTTAGCCTTTTTTTCTTAATGTTTTAAAAATACATTCTTTCCTTTTAAAGTAATATGCAGTAATTGCAAACATTTTACAAAATACAGATAAAAAAAGACGCATTCAAAACATCACTAACTAGAAATAACTTATGTTGATAATTTTGTTATATGGTAAGATCTTATTTTGTGCAAATTTAAGCAAATGGTGAAGTGATATAATGCAAATATTAATATTTCATTTAATGGAGAGATTTGAAATAGCATGAATTTATCAAATTAAAAATTATGCCCTATAAGGGTATAATTTCAAAGCTGTGTAGTCGTGGGAATTATAAGGGTGTTGAGGGGTGGGTACTGGAATCACTAGGTTGGCGATCTAAAAACCCCAGCAAGTTTTGTCAGAATGAGTCTTCAGTAGCTCCTCCTTTGCACTGAAGTGATCACCCTAGATATATCTATTTTGAGCTGTGTTGTGTTTATGTAGATAAGTATAAGATTGTGCTCTACATTCTTTTTTATAAGTATCTTATTTTAATTATTTGCTTGGTTTGTTATCCTATCTTGTGCTCAGCAGATTTGTAGGGGCCAGTGAGGGAAATTTTCAGAAATGGTTGTTGTCATGAATAATCAAGCCAGGAACAACATAGGGTCTGCTATATGATTCATTCTCAGGGTTTTTTTTTTGTTTTTTTTTTGTTTTTTTTGAGTAATATAAACAAGGTTCAGATTCAACTAATGTTTATTGAGCTCCAGTTATGTTCCAGACATCATGCTAGGCACAATTACAAGCATTAATTCAGTTAGCACTCAGAATAATCCTGTGTGAAAATGGTCCTCTTATCTACTTGGCTCAACTTTTTTTTTTCTTGTCTCCCATAACTAATTAGCAAATCATATTGGTTCTGCTGTCAAAATCTGTCTGAGTCTGATCACTTAACTATCTCTACCTCTAGCACCATGGTCTAAATCACTGTCGTCCTTTGCACACTCTGCTTCAAGAGCCTCCAAGCTGCTCTCTCTGCTTCCACTCTGCATTTCCCCTCCCCTCAGTCCATAACCATTTTCCTACAGAGAAGACAGAGCGGGAAAGTGTGATCTGATTAAAATATGAATAAATTGTATAGCTCCTAGGATCAGTTGTATGTGGAAAGTGGAGGAGAAGAAAGATTTGGGAGAATGTTGTACACATAAATAACCAGAAATCTAAAATTATAAGAAGAGGACTCGGTCCTCATTGATGTCTATCAAAATGGAAATAGGGAGGAATATATTTGGTTATGCAGTGTAGGCAATTTAAATCGTATATTTTTTTCTATTGTTGTGAATCATGCAAAATATAATGTGTTAGAGCTCCTAACACATACAGCAAGGACAGGTGGTATCAGTACTGCAAACAGTGAGCACGCCCTGTGTGTAATGTTGCATGTTTTCTGCATCCCAACTTCGGTAATGAATTCTGATCCACTGTGCCAGAAGAAAGACTGAACTATCTTTTTATTCTCTTAGAGAAAATTACACTACAAAGTTATTGTCATGTGGAGAGGTGATCAAAGAGTAAGCAGGTAAAAGGAACAGGACAAAGTTATTACAAGAATTTTATCAGCCAGTTAATTAACAAAAACATTAGGATATTTTTCTGGATTTTGTGGTATTTGTAACATTTGTCAACATTTAAAACATCGCAATTTGCTGTGGTTTCTTTTCTCATTCTTAATAAATACTCACTTTCAAACCTAATTTTGTGTTTGAAATTACAGAGACTCCCACCCTCCTTGCTCCCCGCAATCATTGTTTAAACTTTGAGCCCTACAACATCTGGATCCCTCTCTGCTTTTGCTTTATTTTCATAAGCTCACTCACTTACATAATCTCCAAAAGGTCCTTCTCCCTAGTTTGAAGGGTATTTCTGCTTTATACAACCCAGAGAGCTTTGACGAACACAAATAGCTTTAAAGAAATTAGTGGCAGAGTAACAGGCAGAGGGACGAAGAGGACAGGTATAGTGGGTGGGCAGAGAAAGGTCCTAATTGCGGTGCAGCTCTCAGGGAGGGCATGGCCATATGGGGGGTGGGTGGAGGGGCGTCCTTAAGGTGTTCCTAAAGATCCCGGGGGAACCTAGGAATCATAGGACAAAGAAAACCCCGCAGCCCCCAGCCCCGCAAAGAAAAAAGAGCACAGAGGGAGACGGAAAGGGGCTGGAGAATTTAGCCAGCAGCCAGTCTGCTCCTTTGCAAGTTGTGCACACTCCTCCATACAATGTGTTGACTTTGTACGGGGAGGCTGAGCTGCTGCCATCCATTGAGATGACGCTGGTGTGGAATGAAAGCAGAACGGCAGGAGCTGTGTAGTGGAGAGGGCTCTTTTGATTTGCAGCTTCTTTTGTTGCTTTCCTTTTCAGTTTCCTTGGTTCTGTGGTTTGGACCTCCACAGACCTAGAAAAGTTCAGAAACTTGAAAGGGAAGAAGCCCTTCTTCCCCAGGGCTGGTTCCTCCACTTTCATCCTGTGTCAGGTGTTCACGCCTCACAAAGATGGTGCTAAATGGAACTCTCTGCAAACACTGGGTAGCTGGGAGTCTTTCTGAGATGTTATGTTCTGGCAATAATGGAGTCTTGTTACTACAGGCTGTTAACACGCACCCTTCCATTGTTGGAGACAGACATCCAGGTAGCCACAAAGCACATGGCTTCCAGGAGGCTCTCAGGCTGGAGGATCTCTCAGAGAGTTTGGTTTTGTGAAAGGAACACAGAAACCTCGGGGCCTTACTTCTAAGAGCACTTTTTCTCTTTTTCCCTGAGTAAGCCGTTTAATTTTATCTCTGATTCACAACATAAGGAGTTTAAAGTAGTTGGTTGTAGGAAACAACCAACAAGCACAAGCAATTTCAAGGAATGTGCTTTGAGATCAGGTTGTGTTATCTTCTTTGAAGGATCGGGATTCTAAATATCTGTATCTATGTCTATATCTATATACAATAGGCTAGATATATTGCTTTCTGGAATTTTCTATGTATCATTGTATCTTGACTCCCAGAGAGGACAAATACATGGCATATATTCTAATATGCAACCATTCCCTGTCTGTGTAAACACTGCTATTCGATCATGGCATTCTTTCCTGCTAAGCTCTGATGTGGCTTCCAAACCATTTTCAAAGAGGGTTCTAGAGAGTCCCTCTCAATTGACTGAAATTTGTGCCTCACTGAAAAAGATTGTTGAGGGGAGAAAAGTTCCCTTTACATGATTCAAAGATTCTTTCACCAAAGAACTTCTTAAAGGCCAGACACTTATTTGCTTACTGCCAAGATTAAAAAGGAGAATATGAAGTTTCAGAGAAAGTTTAAAGTAAACAAGGGATAGAGGGGCTGGTGAAATGTGGGTGAGAGAGAAAGGGGGGTGTGTTTAATTTATATTAGGTATTTTTGTCTGCTAGGCTGATGATAAAAAAAAGCTACCTTAGCAAATCAATTAGAGTTAGAATGACAGGCTACAATAGTAAGAGTTGAGACAAGCTTCATTAGGCATTTGTGAGTGTGGCTTTTTTTCATCTCAGAGGTCTGCCTGGGTCACTGGAATAACTGTGAATTTGGGTCAAGGACCCGAGTAAGGAGGGGAAGGCTCATTTATCATCAGAGAAGGGAGAGACAACTGTCCTCACTCTATTTGACTCCAGCTGTGAAGTGAACAGCTTATTTTGTTTTAGTGATGATTTGAGAGAATCATCAATAAAATCACCCATACTGTTTGCAGTGCAGCAATCTATCTGTGTGTCTGTGTGTGTGTGTTTGTGTTTGTTTGTGTGTGTGTGTGCTTGTATACATGCACATATTCTTGATGCAAGCAGAAAGGGAAAAAGCAGGGAAAAACTTTACCTTTACACCTGTATTTACATACGATTTCCTCCTTTCTGCTCACTGATGTTAGGGACTCATCTCAGAGTCTCCAGCTGGTCCATCTTTGTCCCTGATGGTTAGCATATTGAGCCGGTTTTGCAGTTTTATTCCTCAAATGTGCTTCCGTTGCCTACTGTGCAACTCATATAACCAAGTGCAGAGGATTCTTTGGAGGAAGGAGTGATTAACTGGAAGAAATGGGCTGAGTAGACTGTCATCAATCACTTTCCTTTATCTTCAAGAGCTCATCTCTTGAAACTTAATCATTCTGAAGACTCTAAGGTCCTTGTAATAATTTCCTGGGTACTTACTAAGCTAACACACACTCGGCACGTACGATGTGTGAGGCACTGTGCTAAGCATCTTCTTTTCGTGATTTCATTTAATCCTTACACCCCCACTGCGTGGTAGTAAGTTATCCTACCATCCATGCAGTTATTCAGGGACCTGGGCTGATGGAGAATTTTTCCTCTTCAACAAATAGTTTTTAAGGTCACCCTGGGGGATCACCTCCATTCTAGCTAGGTGAAAGATAAAAAGAATACGATGGAGTGCTGTGTGGGTGGTCTTTATGTGTCATGTCTGGAAGTTAAGGCCCTCAATTCTGTTCATATTCTGTTGGCTAGAACTTAGTCACTTAACTGCCTCTAATGGTAAAGGGAACTGGGAAATGTAGTCCCTGGCTAACCAGTTACTTCTCTGAGACATCTCAGCTCTATGGGGGAAGGGTAACACAGTTAGCCTTTGTCCTAGTCCGTCTGTCTGGCTACCAAGTATGTAAGAAGAGCACCTTTCTTCTCAGACTGTTGCCTTGGAGAGACAATCCTGAGTCCCATTCATTTATTGCATCCATTCATTTACTGCATATGGGCTTTCTGGGTAATGCACTGTCCTACATGAAGTGTGGGTGAATGTGACTCCTCGTGACCTGCAACACATGAACTGAAAGCTGAGTTATCTTCTCTCCCCTACCATACATCGATAAATAATGACAGTTTAAACACAAACACATAAACCCCAACCTGGAAAATGAAAGCATGGGAAGCTCACAGCCATGATTGAGCTGCAGCAATGATGAAATTATCCCTGGCCTAGTAGATGATGGACTTTTACAAAAAGATTTTATGAACATTTGAATAGAATGCATCTTCTCTGTTTGGTACATACACACACACACACATATATATAATATAAGTTACATTTAAATTTGTATGTGTCTATAATATTATATCTATATGGGTATAATATTCATACCTATATAGGAAGAGATAACACATGTATAATGGTGAATGAATTTTGTTATTCAAATTCTCTATATCTCTACTTCATTTAAAACCTTTTTGTTGCGCAAAATATACATTGAGAAAAGTGCTTGAAACATATGTACATTTTAACATAGTAATAATGTGAACATCAGTACGATCATCATGTATGTCAAGAAATAACATTACCAGCATGCCAAAAGTTCCCCTCCCCCATCATTTTGTTATCACATCCCCTTCTATTATTGCCCAAGATAATTACTCTCCTGACGTAATGAGATTCACTACCATGTTTTCCTATGTAGTTTTACCACCTAAGCATGCATTCCTAATATATATACTTTAAATCTGTTTTTGAATTTTGTGTGAATGGACTTATACTGTGTTTGTTTCTCATGTCTTATTCTTTTTACTAAACATTGTAATATTTATTGAATATCACTGCAGTTGATTTATTTCTATTCATGATTTAGAAGAACTTATCTCTTGTTCTAGCCTCTTACCTTTTTCAGTCTTACATTTTCAGGTAATGTGTTCAATTCTATGGCCTGCTGTTTTGCCAAAAATTAATCAACAATTGTTCTGTGTTAATTACAAGATATATATTTTTTTGTTTATCTCAGCTTTTTTTTCTTTCAGTTTTTATTCAGTTAAAATATGTATACAGTAAAGTACAAAAACTTTAAGTGCATAGCCTGATGAATTTTTACAAATGTAGGTATCTGTGTAACCACAAGCCGGATCAAATTATAGAATTTTTAGCACCCCAATAGTCTCCCTCATGCCTTTATCAGTGAATACACATCCTCCACCTATATTAACCATTCTGATTTCCATCATCATAAATTAATTTTTCTTTTTGAACTTCATATAAGTGAAATCATACAGTAAATTCTATTTTGTGTCTGTCTTCCACTCATTAGTATGTTTTAGGGTTCCATTCATGTCTTTGGGCATACCAGTAGTTTGTTCCTTTTTATTGCTGTGTGGTTTTTCATTGTATGAATATATCAAAATATGTTTATCCACTCAATTATAATGAATAAAACTGCTCTGAGCAGTCTTTTTTAAATTTTTATTTTAAAAATTTTTATTGAAGTATAGTTCATTTACAATGTTGTGTTAGTTTCAGGTATACAGCGAAGTGTTTCATTTTTTTATATATATGTTGTTTCAGATTATTTTCCATTATAGTTTATAACAAGATATTGAATAAAGTTCACTGTGCTATACAGTAAATACTTGTTGATTATCTATTTTATATATAGTAGTTTGTATCTGTTAATCCCATACTCCTAATTTTTCCCTCCCTCCCTCACCCCTTTGGTAACCATAAGTTTGTTTTCTATGTGATATTAATAGACTGTGAGTCTATTAATGTTTTGTATATAGATTCATTTGTATTATTTTTTAGATTCCACATATCATATAGTATTTGTCTTCCTCTGCCTGACTTACTTCACTTAGTATGATAATCTCTAGGTCCATCCATTATGCTGCAAATGGCAATATTTCAATCTTTTTTATGGTTAATATTCCATTGTATATATATACCACATCTTCTTAAACCATTTGTCTGTTGATGGGCACTTGGGTTGTTTTCATGTCTTGGCTATTGTAAATGGTGCTGCAATGAACATTGGGGTGCATATATCTTTTCGAACTAGAGTTTTCATCTTTTCTGGATATATGTTCAGGAGTGGGATTGCTAGATTGTATGGTAGTTCTATTTTTAGTTTTTTTAAGGAACCTCCATACTGTTCTCCGTAGTGGCTGTACCAGTTTACATTCCCACCAATGGTGTAGGAGGGTTCCCTTTTTTCCTCACCTTCTCCAGCATTTACTATTTGTAGACTTTTTGATGATGACCATTCTGACTGGTATGAGGTGATGCCTCATTGTGGCTTTGATTTGCATTTCTCTAATAATTAGTGATGTTAAGCAGCTCTGAGCAGTCTTGAACATGCCTTTTGTGGATATATACACACATGCACACATAACACATACTTATTTATCTTGGGAATATATAGAGATGTGAAATTGCTGGGTAACAGGGCAGCTGTATACTTTACTTTATTCAAACTGTTTTTCAAACAGTTTTAGGAAACGCTTGTAACACTTTACACTCCAACTGGCATTGCCTGAGTATTCCAGGTGCTTCATATCATCACCAACACATATGCTTTCGGTCTTTAAAATTCTAACCAGGGGATGGCAAACTTTTTTTATAACTGGACAGACAGTGAATATTTTAGACTTTATGAACCATAAGGCCTCTGTTGCAACTATTTACCTCTGCCATTGTAGTGCAAAAGCAGCCATTGAAAATAAGTAAATACAAGGGCATGGCTGTTTTTGCTGATCTTTGATTTAAAACATCTGTTCCATTACATCTGTACTCCAGCCAATGGGTAGAGGAAAGAGAAAGTGGAAGGCATTTTTCTTTTCTTTAAGACAATGGCGCACAGTTGCACATATTGCTTCATCCCATATCTTATTGGGTAGAATTTTGTCACATGACCAATAAGCAAGAGGGGATGAGAAAGTATTTAGCTTGGTCCTCTGTGATAAGCTAAAATTCTCAGGGTGTTTCTTAAGAGAAGAAAGGGAGAATGGATATAGTGAGACAACTAGCTATGTTTTCTACAGTGGGCCATGTCCTGTGGAAAATTTCTTTAAGTCAAGGAAAATTGATGTTTATTTCTATCATTATATTCCCTCTCCATGTTTTTCATTCTTTTCTTCTAGAACTCATGGTAGAGAGATACTGGCTTTCTAAGATCTGTCTTGAAAGATTTAAGATTTATTACGACTTTTGCCACTTCTCTTATAATTTCTATCTCTTGGTCCATTTGATGGATTTTCACCTTGCTAATGCAGTTTTAGTTGATGTCCATTTTGCTATTTTGTTGATTTATTTCCTTTTTTAAAAAATCTTAGCAATCTTGTTTTTAATTTGCTGACTGATGATCATTTTTCACAGTGCTCTTTTATAGCTGTAAGTCCTATCAAATCTCTTGAAGATAATTGTTATGTATTTAAATTTATATTCACTATTGTTCATAAGCTCATTTACAGGGATTGGTTATTTTGGTTTTCAGCCTTTTATCTCTTTCATTTGTTAGTTTTCCTCATAAGTTTTGTTATTTTGCATTCTTATATTTATAATTTGGGGTCTAGATTGATCAGTACTAGTAGTTGGAATGGACTTCTTCAGCATAAATGAAAATAGCTGTTCTTATGGTAGATAATTCAGTTATGATTACAGGATCTGTGGCTCTACAGCTGTGTAGGGCAGAAGCGGAGAGAAACATTGGGCCGTGTAGCCTTTTCTTTAGGTGCATGAGTAGCTTAACTTTGGATGCCAGGAATTTCATGCAACATAGTGTTCCAGTGCTTGCTTGAGCTGTCTTTTGGGGGCATATCTTCCACTTTATTTAGAGGGTTGTATTTGAGGCTTTCATTCAAAATGTATTGAAGATGATTTGAAAGCAGGGACCATTGCAGCTGCTCTCTAGCACTTTAATTTTCTCATGGACAATCACAAGATTTGTTGACTCTGCTGAAGCTTGCTACTGTACCTGATTCTCTTACTTGGGGATTATTCTGTAGTTCTGTTGGTCTTCTCTTTTGCCTGAGGTTGTAGGTTGTAGGTTGTAAGTTCTTCGGGAGTTCACTGTCAATCATATGATGTGTTTTTTCTATCTTCCTGAAGTTCCTCAATGATCAGGTTGGCTGATGCACCTTCCGTGTTCAGTCAGCCATCGTGAAGTGGGACTGCCTCTATCAGTTGAGTTTTGTGTCAGGGCTGTTGGAGAATGAGCCAAAAATCTCAACAGGGTCCTTGGAATAGGCTAAAACTTTGAAAGCAAACGTCCTTTCTGTGTTTCCATAACTTGTTTAAAAACATTCCAGCAGAATGTTTCATTTTGCTGGAATCATTTGGAAGGACAGTTTTGTGGAAGTCCTGAGAGGTATATATCTGGATAACAGCACAGAGTCTGGTACAGGAGGCATTACAGGACTGTCAAGGGAGCCATGGAGGAATGGAATCGAGTGACCAATGGTGAGATGGGGAGGTTTTGTAATTTTATTTGTTACACTGTGCTGTGGTTTTGTTTCCCTTTATTTAGAATGAAGCCCATCAACTGATTTTCAAATTGACTTTTGGCATTTTGACAATATTTAGAGGAACAAAGTTGGGATCTAGCTATTGCTTGGATTTATCACGAATTACTCTATTAAAACCATTATTTCATTAAGTTCCAGTTTCCTTAGTTAAGTTTATTATTATATGACATGTTTGTTTTTCTTTTTATAAAAATAATATATGCTCAATTGTAAAATTTTTTAGCAAATGCAGATAAATTAAATAAAATAATTTAATGCTTAGTCCCTCTATCCAGAGGTAACTGTTGTTATAAAGATATATATATATATATATATATATATTTAAAAATATATATCTTCAGCTCTTCCTTCTCCCATGTGTGAATTAGGCTTAATAGAAATTAGGTAACTTACTGATAGTTATTCAGTAAGTGGTGAGGCCATGATATGAAATAAGAAAGACTTACTCCAAAGGCTTTGTTCTTAAACACTACAATTTATACTTTGCCTTATGGATCAAATCCTAGCCTTCGAAAGTCCTGGAAGATGTAGGATTATAGCAGTTGGTAGCCATCAGCCAGGAGCCGAGTGCAGGAGGTTGACTTCTGTAAAACATTCTGTTGGGTCCCGAGAGAAGTGTTGTTCTTTAGAAGGTCCATTTCTCTTAGTTTTCCAAAGGTCCTGCTCTTGTTGATGACACGTATCTTGTTGAATATGAAATTCTACTCCTTGGTTCACTGTCTTTAGTTTTTGTTTTTAATAGAAAGTCTGTACTGTTGAACTCTATAGAAAAACAAGCCAGCAAACAAACAAAAAACGCTTACATGGATTCTAATATTGTAATTATCAACTTGGGTGCAGTTTTCTCCTTGAGGTCCAGCAAAGATAGATGAGGCACTGTGCATGCTACAGCCTTCTTCATTATCCTCCGATTTGCTCATCTTCTTGGCAGTCTCATGGAAGTTTTCAGGGACCCAGAGAACAGGGTTGCCATAACATCTCTCTCAGATCTGCTTCAGGCAGTGCATTTCAGCAAAGAGGAAGCCTTGTAACGTCACAGGTATCTGAAATTATAGGTGATGGTCCAAATTCTTGGCTCCAACTATAAAAGACTGATTTCCCCAACTCCTCTTCTTTGGACTTTCTTGCTCTGAGGCCAGGCTCGCACTGTTTGCATAAAGTACTGTTCCATCTGAAACAGCTGTGCCTAGAAGCAGATGAGAGTCGGCAGAGTAGGGATCATAAGTCAGCAGAACTGTGCTACAGAAGCATTTTCTGTGGCTGCTTTTGGTGGATGCTGACTAGAAAATCAGACTCTCTATAATCAACAGAACTTGATGCATTCTTAACTTCTAAAATACATCATGCATTTTAGAAGTTAAGACTCTAAGCTTAGAGATCCTTAATGGCTTACTACCCTGGACATAAAGTGCAGCTCATAGGTTCTGTTCTTTATGTGCATATTTTGATCTCATCAAAATGAGTGTTATCAGAATTCCTTTTAAATAGGTTTTTTAAAGTTGGCTAGCTTATGATTACAAGATCTGCCTTTTCCTCCTCTGCTGAAAGTCACATGGTCCCATCTTCCCTACTTGAGTGACGTAAGCTACTTCTACCTGCTGTCCATAAGACATATCTTGGTGGGGATCTTAGCTATACTCAGGAACAAAAGGAACACTGTCATTTCAGCATGTTAAGAAACTGGGGAGTGGTGGTTCCTATCACCTGGCTGGTGAACAGTCTCGTGCTTCCTTCAGTGTAGTTCTTATAAATGACAAGTTTTGGGGGTTTTTGTTCTGTTTTTACATTTATGACTTGGTGTTCTTTTTTTCTATAACAAAGTTCAGCCATCCCAGGATGCTCTATCAATCCTAAAAGTGGTATCAAAGATAGAATTCAATTAAGAAGGCAAGCAGGATTTTGAGACTTTAACTGATACACTGAATAAGACATTCTTTTTTTTTTTTTTTTTTAAGACATTCTTAATATATCTTTCCTTCTCTCTTATGCTATCTGGCAATCATCTTCAACCACAGCCTCTATCATCTATACTCCCTTCCCACAGTTCACAGAGCCATGAGCTGTGACCCCGATTTTGGCCTGAGTGAGAATCTACTATTGATGATGGTGGCAAAGCTGGTGTTGGGCTCACATCATGATCCAGGTTCCTGAGGCAGAGTTAGACACTATAACCAGCCTGTCACCCTATGGGTGTAAAGCTTGAAAGCAGAGTGACCAAAAAAATGAAGACAAATCAATAGTTTCTCTTTCCTCATGAGGAAGGCAATCGTATGCTCTTCTCACTCCTAATAGTACACTTCTGAGGCATCTTTATTGTCTGGTTGGGTATCCTCCAATACCTTGAAAAAACATTCAGTGTGATAGCCATATGAAGTTACTGACCAGGAAAAAGCAGGAAGTTGGGATGTAACATATTTAGTCAATGATAAAGTACAATTGAAATGATTGGGCTATAAAAACTGGCTCCCAAGCAGACACATTTCTATATGAGAGTATGTGATTGTAGAAGAGACTAGCCGTCCACCAAAATTGAGTGCTGTGCCTTCCATGGTATAGGATCAACCTTGGGAAGAAGTTGCCCACCTAGGGACTACATTTCCTGGTCCTCCTGGCATCCAGATATGCCATGTGACTGCTCTTGCAAAGGAGGAGAGGTATTATTTCCTGGGCCAGGGTTTTAAGAAACCAGTATCTCTTTGACCATGTCTTTCCCCTGTCTGTCATCTGGTTACAGGCGACGCCAGGGGCCTAGGAATTGACAGAGCCACCAGACAGTAGGATTCTGGTTCTCTAAATCTCCATGTGGAGGAGAGTAGCCTGCTCACCTAGAACACTTTCACTAGATGCTAACAGTTTTATTTTTAAGAGGAGCTGGTGTTGCCCTAACTAATACAGGCAGGGAGGCAAGTTGGGATGATGTGTTAGTCACGGCAATGACCTTGTCTGTATTTGTGCTTTACGTTTCAATAGCCCAAATGATGCTGTATCCAGTTGCGAATTGCCCAGATGCCCCAGCAATTGATGTACTTATTTAAGTCAAGCTATGTGATCCTATTCTTTTGCCACTTGATTTGCTAGCAGGTGTTTAAAATGGAATGCTCTCCTTTGTCTGAGCATGTGCTATCAAAAGTTGTCTATCAACAGCAATAGAAAATGCAACTAACAAAACCTATTTCTTTTAGATCTATTTCTGCATGTCTCATATTCTCAATGTCATTGGTACCACCCTCCCACACCCAAGTGGTCATCTGGCCTTCCCTAACACAGTTCTTTAATTTCATTGAGAACAGACGTTTGTCAGATTTAGGTGGCATATGTGCTAATCATAGTTTAATTGGTCTCTCTTGGTCTGTGGTGGTACAGGTGTGATGCAAATAAAACATATATCTGCAATGGAGGTGATTGGAATTACGGTCAACTGACAGCAGGCATCAACCTCTCAGTGCCTGAATAGCCAGTTTATTGGATAAGACAGGACAATTACCACAAATGGCCCATCAGAATGGTTAGAGCTCCCTACAGGCTTTGAGGCAGGTGTTTGTGCCTTCCGTTTAATCTCTTCCTTTCTGGTTCCAGGCCACATGCAGCCCTTGGCACCAGCAGAAGCATTTATACAGAAATGTGGGTCACCTGGATGCCCAGCGCAGTGGATCAGGACATTCATTGCCAAACAAGGCATGAGCTCCCTATAACGCAAGCTCAGTTTCTCCAGGGGAAAGGTAACCTGACTTGCAATCTTTTTTGGGTCATCTGTGTATTTTGTGCAGTAGCATCGTGGAAATTTAGAATGTTTTTTCGTTAGCTCTAGTGGACCTTCTAGAACATTTTCAGTTCAAATCTCTCATTTTATAATTGAGAATTTGGGGTCGCAGAGAGGTTAAGCAAGGGCCCCAGGTACAGCCTCTTAGGGGCGAAGCCCAGGCGAGATTTGAGGGCTTCTCAGCCAGTGCTGATTACATGACTTCCTGTTGCTGGTCTGAGCATCCTTTCCCGTCACTGGTCAGCTTCTGTTCATAGAAGAAGCTGAAGCCTCAGCAGCTTTTAGAGATTGGAGAAGTAAAACAGATACCTCCAGAAGGAGAAGTTGTGAATAACTGTTTTCTTCTTAACACCCCTCTTTTCTCCTGTAGGGATTTTTTTTTTTATCTCATCACAATCAAAGTAGCTATTATTCCACAGTGGTGCTTTTCTTTCTGCTAGTGTTGAAGTCGTTTGAGATCTGTGACAATTCTGCTATATAGCAAAGTTCTACTTCATGTATTATGGTTGATCATCAGAGTTTCACAGAGGACATGTATTGGAATGTTAGTATCCCTCTCTCAGAGAAGCAGAACCTGGGCTTATGAAATCTCTTATAACTTTCCTAAGGCCACCTGGGCCGTGCTGGCAGAGCTGGGATTTGAACCTGAGACTGGCCTCTGCCAAACCTGTGCTGTTGACCTCATGATACCATGGTCCTGCAGAACACTCAGTGCTTCTGTAGTAATTTAACTTACGCCCAGGGAGTAGATTCAGCTTTGGGAGAGGCTGTTTCACAAGGTTGCTACATTTTCTCAAATCTCCTCTTTCAGGATCAAGATTCAGATAGAAATTTTCTTATTAGATCTTCTGAAACCATAAGTGGTCTGAACATTGTTTCAGTGATCAAACTAGGATCAAACTTGGACTCAGAGAACCGGACCAGAGCAGTGGAAAGATCCAGAGGTCTGGGTAACGGTACAGCCTTCCTGAGAAATCTGTCAGTGAAATCACTGTTGAGTGGTGTTAGATGTTAGTTCATTGTCTTTAACTAATTTAGTTTCTTTGATTTTTTTTGGCAAAAATTGGTCCTGGCTACATTTTACGTGTTTACCACTTTCCTCTTAGAAATATAGTCCTTGCTACTTGGATCATTGCTATCAAAACTAAACAATTTCTAGGCTAGTAAAAAAAAATTGAGCATTACTGTTTTATGGACCAATTTATAAAACTGTCAACTTTCTAGATGGTATTTTTTTATTTGTGGATTTTTCTCAGAAAATTCCATGGTTCAAAAGCCTTTTTTTTTTTTTTACAGTTCATTACACAAATTTTACCCCCATGATATCCCTGCTGATTGTGTGCAATTCATCCAGTTTTTCTTATGTTCATTGCAAAGAACAAAAGGGATAAAGGCAGTGGAATGGCTTGTTAAGAAAAGCCAAGTTCTGGCAGAAATTGGCAGGCACCACTCAATTATTGGTTTAGGAAAAGCGATTCTAAATCCTTGTCTGGATGGCAGGATTGAATGTGAAATTTGGGGGGCTTTCTGATCCAGATGCTTTTCTTGTTCCCTAGCAAGTCTACGTTTTCTTCTTTTTGGGAGGATGAAGACAGAAAAATGAAAGGTAGCAAAACTCAGTTTTTCTTTGGTTTTTTATTGAGCGATTACTCTAGTCCGCCCATGTTTTGCATGTACTGCTTTTCATAATTACTAGTTAGCATATTTGAATATACAAATGAGCATCATCACCTAGATAAAAGCATGACCAGTTTCAAAGCCTGGACTACATGTGCAAAGAACTATTTCCCTGGATAGAGGTGCTCAAGGCTGAAGATGACCTTGACAATCTTGTCTTTACTGCCAAGAACGTGTTCAAATGCCTAGGTGCATACTTCCCATATATCTTTAAAGTCTAGGACATTTCTTTCTGTCTTTTTTTCCCTCTCTGTTTTCTTCTGCAGTATTTATCCAACTTGTGTTCCATTTTCTTTAATGTCGTTCTCTGCTCCTTGGTTGGCAGGTAGTCTTATAAACAAAAAGGGTTTGTTATAGACTATTACCAGGATGAATGGAGCCTTTGGACACTTGCCCAGAATCTGTCTGTATCCTTTGATATAAGAACATTGGATTGTTAGTTTGAATTGGAGGGAGTAGTTTGGCTGCAATAAAGGTTACAAGGAGGAGGAGAGACAAAAACGATGAGGGTGTTGTTTTGTCTTTCTTGCCTGTACAATGGAATGGGTTTGAGTTCATTGCTTAATGGGGCAATGGTCTGTAGTTGCTGTCATTTTTTTTCTTATGAGAGTCTTTAGGGATTCTGGTGCCCAATCAGTTGTGTTGCAGAACCTCGGTGTCACATTATGGCACAGAATGGAAAAGATGGATGTCTCTAAGCACTGTTTTGGCACCTTTGGAATTGGCGTCATGGAGGATTCTCTGGAGACCATGCTCTTGCATGGACACTGGCATTCACAGGGTGGATGTGGTGAGAAGTTGCTGGGGGGAAGCTCAAAACACCTATGGAGGCAGTTGGTGCAGGAGAGGGAGAACATGGCAGTTCTGTGTGGTGGCTATTGCTGACATATCGGTTCATGGGCATGTGTGAAGCATTCTTTTGGGAGTGACAGCGTCTGGGGAATATTTTAAACATCCCTTAGAACCACTGCAATTCAGGAGTCAAGCAATCTGTTATTCCTGTGAGGAAAGAGTTGGTTGTTCTCAAGTTACATATTAATTTGTTAAGTGTGGTGAGTGTCCAGAGCTGTGATTGTCTGAAATTTTAACTTACTTGCAACTAAGGAGTCAGCCTGCGACAATTTCATGGATGCCGGTTGAAAACATAAGACTCCTGGGTAGAGACAACAGACCTCCTTATTCATGGCTCCCCAGGCAGCATGAGCATCATGATTTCCTTGGTTCCCCTTGTCCCCAAGTCCAAAGGATGATGCAGAAGAGGTCCAATGGGATAGCTGTGCATATAATGGGTTTGTGTCATGGTTGAGGAACCCCAAGCTTAGGAAACTCCAGTTTTTTAAAGGGGCTGCTGATAAACCTGACCAACTTTTGCCTCAGAGGGAGACATTATCTGTCTTACATTGGTCAGGAAACAAATCTGTCCTCTGTCCCAGAGGAAGATACTATCTCTAGCTTCCAAGGCTGTTTGCTATTCAAACATTCTTGACAAGATAGTCTAGGCAAAAACTGTCAATGCCTCTGCTCAGAAAACTTGCAGGAACATGAGAAACCTATGAAGAGTTGACCCCAATGATATGTTCAAAAGACTCATATTTTTATAGTTACTGCATTTAGGTAATGCCTGAAATCAACGGAGTAATACTAATTACGGTAAATACTAAATACTAATTACGGTAAAACAGGAGGAGTGTTTTGGGGGCATATCAGTTTTTTACGTCTCCCACTGAGGCTTTCCCTCCTGTGACCTGTAACTTGGATAGATTTTCCGGGGTGGTGCCTTTTTTCTCTTGTTATTAAGGCTCATCTGCCACAGACACTTAGGATCTGTCCACAGTGCTAATTGGGATACAAAGAAAAGGCTTTAGACTAAATCTTCCAGTGTCCGTTAACGAATAGTGACAGGAACCAGAAGATATCATATCCTGTCACTATGTAATATGCTGGATCACCTCCCCAGATTAACTAGGGAATAATGAAAAGTCTATGTGTGAGTGAGTGAGTGAGTGTATGTGTGATGTGTGATATGTGTGTGTGTGTGTGTGTGTGTGTGTGTGTGTGTGAGAAGAAGAGAAAAGGGGGAAAGGGAAGAAGGGAGAGGGAGGAGGGGGAGGGGGAGGGGGTGCTGATCACAGCCAGCATTCAGAAAGAGCATGCACATATATGTGCTTTGATGCCGTTGGGCTAGTGAGGCTCACTTAAACGGCATTGTAAAGCTCTTAAATTTATCCTCTCACACCTTCAAGACCTGCAAATGATAATCCAACCTTTTGGATGGTGATTCTCTTGGATAAACATGAAATTAGCCTCAGAAACACCTTCTCTTAATTCAGATATTGCTTAAATCATGGGCTTACAGTATTCCAAAGTCCTAAAGATTTTGCAGATAGGAGGAAAAAGGAAGTCAGTAGTTTAAGTATTTGAAAACAAAGTGAAACAAGGAAAATAATATATACTTTACAGGAAGAGCCTCTTAAGCCTGTTTGTGGCTAATCTGTTAGCTATTCTTTGGCTAAGGTGGAATGAATGTATTAGAAGAGCGGCTCTATCGAGCACAGTGTGATGATAGCTTAATCTGACTGTGGCCGTGGCTCACAGATCACTGTACCCAGTCAATACTCTATTATTGCAAGTTAAGTGGTTTGCTACAGTATTCCACGCACAGGGTATTAGAAGCTGTGTTTCCTAATTTCCTAAGCAATAATGGTATGAGCAGTATGCATTTTTTATGATAAAAACTATTGCCTCCACAGAGTTAATGGTTTTTTATGTACCATTGGTACAGGAGATTCAGTCATAAATCAGAGCAAAATTAAATGTAAAATATACTAAATTTTGGCAGAATTAGATTTTCTTTGCAGAGACTGAAGTCTTCAGTTTTGCTTGGAATCAAACTTTGGTTTTCTTCCCAGTGCTTTTATTTTTTCATTTTATTTAAATGGGTATGCTGTTTCTTGATTAAAATTGATTCCGAATAATTATAACAATAGTAGATCACAGCATGAGCCTGGGTGTTCTTTGTAGCTCCTGGAGGCTGTCTCCATCCAGCCTTTCTGTGCTCTCCAGTTTTTAAGTGTTAACTATATCTGTGGCACAGACGGGGTTATGAACCACACAACAAAGGCTGTGGAGTGAAAGATCATTCCTCCTTTCAAATGGCAGCTGTTTGCACAGGTTGGCGACCCTGAGCAGGACAGAACTTCCTTGGCGGATTGCTTATCTGCTCATTTTACAGTAAATAGAAAGTAAGAAAGGACAATGGTTTTTCCTCATTAGGAGCCTTGGTGAGGATTGTTAGTTTCCACGTATCAGGAGCCCTAGCCCAGGAAGGTGGGAGAGCAAGGGGTGGTTAGTGAGAAGGGACATGGGTGTTTCATTCAGACTGAAGGTAGAATTAGAGCTGCCCGTGGGTGATACGAACAGGAAGTTCAAAGTCACCGTAGTCAAGCTTATACTCTTCTCTCTCCTGGAGGTCTCCTTTTTGCTCCTCTCGCACATCTACTTCATTTTTCTTTCTGCAGTTGGGCTTTTTCTGCATCTTTCTGCATGTGCAGAATATGGTGGCCTCAAAGGGTCTCAATTTCAGTGACCAGTCCCACCCGCTAGGTCAGAGTCAGGCCCAAAGGCTGTCAGGAGCTGGGCCACACCTTAATTACCAGGTAGTGATGGGACAGTGGCAATATGCAGAGTGCGTTTCTTCCTTAAAAGCATTCAACTTAAACAATATTAGTATAGGTAAAACTAAACACAACCAGAGGGACTTCCCTGGTAGTCCAGTGGTTAAGACTTCGCCCTCTAATGCAGAGGGTGTGGGTTTGATCCCTGGTCGGGGAGCTAAGATCCCACATGCCTCACAGCCAAAATAACAAAACATAAAACAGAAGCAATATTGTAACAAATTCAATAAAGACTTTAAAAATGGTCCACATCAAAAAAATCTAAGAACAAACAAACAAAACCACACACACAACTAGAGTCTACAGGCCAAATGGAGTCTTGAGGCTCTGCCAGTGTAGGATCCCTTGACCGGGCTTTCTTAGACCGTTTCTCAAATTCAGAGGATACCTAACTTTGTCAGCAGGCATGGGTCTAGGGTTAGGTGAGTGGAACCTCAGCAAAATTTAAGGCAATGACTAAAAATATCAATAATCTGGATAAATAATACTTCAATGTAATATTTTACGAAATAAAAATTAATGCAAAAAATTCCGTGGTGAACAGAATACAAAATTTTGAATAAAGGGAGGATCACTATTACTGATTTTTTTCTTTTTGCCGCAGGTTCTAGTATGGCTCAGAGCAGCATGGTTTGCCAGGTGTCTACCCCTAGGCCAGTTAGTTATGGGCAGGAGAGTGAGTACCATTAATACCCTGTGGGTGAAGGGGGTGTCTGTTCTCAGCAGTAGGGATGTGGGCTAGGCAGGCAAATCCCAAAAGATATCTGCTAAAGGATATTAGAGCATGATACTTTCTTCTGGGATACGGTCCTTGTATTAGCCAGCTGGGGCTGCCAGAACAAAATACCATACACTTGACGGCTTAAACAAGAGAAATTTGTTTTCTCACAGTTCCGGAAGTTGGAAGTCCAAGATCAGGGTGCCAACACTGTCAGATTCTGGTGCAGCCTCTGTCCCTGGCTTCCAGATGACTGCCTTCTCCCTGTGTCCTCACATGACCTTTCTTCTTTGTGTGTGTGTGTGCGTGCGCGCACGTGCGTGCGTGTGTGTGTGTGTGCATGTGGAGAGAAACTCTCTGGTGTCTCTCCTCGTAAGAACACTAATCCTATCATGAGGGCCCCACCCTCATGGCCTCATCTAACCACAATTACCTCCCAAAGACCCCCTTTCCAAATACCATTACATGGAGGTTGGGGCTTCAACATGTGAATTTTGAGGGGACATAAACATTCAGTCTCTAATAGCCTCCCCATATTAGGAATATACTCCAAACATTGTTAACTCCCCTTTAGTCATCTTTCCTGAATTTGTCATGTATAAATTAATCTTTTCTTAAAAAAATCTAGTTATCTTTTGACAGTTGTGTCAACATATAAGCTCAATAAAGTTAAGGTTTTGGGGCTTCCCTGGTGGCACAGTGGTTGAGAGTCCACCTGTTGATGCAGGGGACACGGGTTCGTGCCCTGGTCCGGGAAGATCCCACATGCCGCGGAGCGGCTGGGCCCGTGAGCCGCGGCCACTGAGCCTGCACGTCTGGAGCCTGTGCTCTGCAACGGGAGAGGGAAAAAAAAAAGTTAAGGTTTTGTCATTGACTTCTTATTCCAAATAAGTTGCCACAAGAGTATATTTTTGCAAAGCTGAATTAATCATCAGAAGAATGACTCAAAGATTTAACTAGAAAATGGTACTTAACCATTTCTGAAACCCCTGGGACCTGACCAGCAATTACTCTTCCCACCCATAAGAAGACAGAAACATTTAGCGTATGGTTTTTCTTTCCCACCTAAAATCAATCAGAATTATGTCACTTTGTAGCTTACTGTAGTCAATCAAAATATGCCTAGTTCTTCTAGTTGTAAATCTGCTAAAGACATTTTTCAGAAAGGCCTGTCAAATTATTAAGTGATAGGAATATTGGTAGAGAAAATAATTCCTTTAGACATTTTGTAGGGACTAAAAAATTAAGGAATTTTTTTTTTTTTAAATCTCCTCAAGGGCTGTTTTGGTTTTGATGTTCAAACACCATATTGGAGAACATTTCAACTGTGAATATAATCCTGAAAATACTTTGAGCCCTGACAATATCTGTCCTGGGTAGCCTTCTATCAAGATGGCAAACAAATCCTGGAAAAATTGGGAAGTATTTTTGTTTTCAGAATGCTTTATATGCAGTTCCCCAGAAACAGCTCAAAAAGACAGATACTCTTTTCTAAAAGGTTGCTGGTTTAGCACTTCCCAACTTACAAAAGTTGGAATTTCCTACTGGCTCAGTAGAGGGATTTGTATCACTTATCTTAGATTCACTTAATAGCACATTTGTGTTTGAGATAAAGCATGAGTCCCACCAGACAAGTAAGATTGTTCTTAAAAATTGGCCTCCTGGGACTTCCCTGGTGGCTCAGTGGTTAAGAATCTGCCTTCAAATGCAGGGGACATGGGTTTGAGCCCTGGTCCAGGAAGATCCCACATGCCACGGAGCAACTAAGGCCGTGTGCCACAACTATTGAGCCTGAGCTCTAGAGCCCGTGAGCCACAACTACTGGGCCTTCATGCCACAACTACTGAAGCCCGCACCTCTAGAGCCCGTGCTGTGCAACAAGAGAAGACACTGCAATGAGAAGCCTGTGAACTGCAATGAAGAGTAGCCCTCTCTCGCTGCAACTAGAGAAAGCCCACACGCAGCAATGAAGACCCAATGCAGCCAAAAATAAATAAATAAATTTATTGAAAAAAAAAATTGGCCTCCTTCTCTCTCCCCACCATATATACTCAGATCTAAAGTAGAGTCTTCTAAATGTTATTTCACCACTAGATATGACATCGTATTTTAAACCAGCAGCAGTAGCTACTGTTTCTCTTTGTAGAGAACATGGTTGGATGTATAGCAATCAGATCTGTGAAGACTGGTGAGTTTTCAGTTCCTTAAGTGAAGTCCTAACTGTAGTTACCCCATCCCCCCCTTTGTATTGGTGTAGATGGGAATGAGGGTGAAGTAGGTGGTAACACATGGAAAAGTACCATAAGGTTTATAAAAAAAAAAACACTGCTGAGTAACACTTGCCTAATCACATGTGACCTCAGTATATTCATTGCATTTTGTTTTCACTTTTGCCCTGGCATTCATCATACTCTATCCTTCTTTTCCCCTCCTACTTGCCACTTTTATTATAATTTTTTTTTTTCTTTTTTTTTTTTTTGTGGTACGTGGGCCTCTCACTGTTGCGGCCTCTCCCATTGTGGAGCACAGGCTCCGGAAGCGCAGGCTCAGCGGCCATGGCTCACGGGCCCAGCCACTCCGCGGCATGTGGGATCTTCCCGGACCTGGGCACGAACCCGTGTCCCCTTCATCGGCCGGCGGACTCTCAACCATTGCGCCACCAGGGAAGCCCATAATTTTTTAATTAAGACTTTTTTTAGAGAGAAATTTTTTTCATAGCAAACTTGAGGGGAAGGTACAGAGGTCTCCCAAATACCCCCTGCTCCCACACATGCATATTCTCCCCATTATCAGCATCTCCCACATAAGTGTACATCGGCTAAAACTGACGAACCTACAATGACACATCAGAATCACCCAAAGTCCATCATTTACCTTGGTGTTCACTCTTAATGTTGTACATTCTATGGTTTTGGACAAATATATGGTGACATGTACCCATCATTACAGTATTATACAGAGTACTTTCACTGCCCTAAAAATGTCCTGTGCGCCATGTATTCATCCCTCCCTACCTACCAAAAACTTGGTAACTGCTGATCTTTTTACTGTGTCTATAGTTTTGCTTTTTCCAGAATATCATATTCTTAGAATCATACAGTACATAGCCTTTTTGGATTGGCCTCTTTTCACTTAGTAATATGCATTTAAGATTCCTCCATGGACTTCCCTGGTGGCGCAGTGGTTGAGAGTCCGCCTGCCGATGAAGGGGACACGGGTTCGTGCCCCAGTCCGGGAAGATCCCACATGCCGCGGAGTGGCTGCGCCCGTGAGCCATGGCCACTGAGCCTGCGCGTCTGGAGCCTGTGCTCCGCAACGGGAGAGGCCACAACAGTGAGAGGCCCGCGTACTGCAAAAAAAAAAAAGGTATTTTTTAGATGTGATTAACATTTGCAAGCAGTAGACTTTGAGTAAGGTAGATCATTCTCCATAATGAGGAGATGCCTTGTCCAATCAGCTGAGCAAAGACAGATTCCCTAAGGAAGAAGCAATTCTGTCTTGAGATTGAAGCATGAAAACCCTGCCTGAGTTACCAGACTGCCTGGCCTGCCTTGTGAATTGGACTCAAGACTGCCGTGTTATCTTTTACCTGAATTTTCAGTCTGCCAGCTTACCCTACAGATTTTTTTTTTTTTTTTTTTTTTTTTTTGGCGGTACACGGGCCTCTCACTGTTGTGGCCTCTACCGTTGCGGAGCACAGGCTCCGGACGCGCAGGCTCAGCTGCCATGGCTCACGGGCGCAGCTGCTCCGCGGCATGTGGGATCTTCTCGGACCGGGGCACGAACCCGTGTTCCCTGCATCGGCAGGCGGACTCTCAACCACTGCGCCGCCAGGGAAGCCCTGTTCCCTTGTTTTTTTGTCTAATTGTTCTATCTATTCTTGAAGGTGGGGATTTGAAGTCTCCAGCTATTTTTGTTGAATTATATATTTCTCCCTTTAATTATTTCAGTTTGGACTACATTTATTTTGGGGCTGTTTTAGTTGAATATATGTTTATAATCGTTATGCCTTCTTGATGGATTGATCTTTTCAGCATTATAAAATACCTTTTTCTCTAATAACAATTTTGTCTTAAAATTTAATTTGCCTGATAAAAGTACATCCACTCCAACTTCTTTTGGTTACTCTTTGCATGGTATGTCTTTTATTGTCCTTTTACTTTTCACCTACTTGTGTCTTTGAGTGTAAAGTGTATCTCTGGTAGACAACATATAGTTGGAATATATATATTTAAAAAATCCATCTGTCAATATCTGCCTTTTGATTGGAGTGTTTAACCTGTTTATATTTAGTGCAAATTACTGCCAAGGTAGGATTTATGTCTGCAGGTTTGCTATTTATATCTCTATGTCTTTTGTCCTTTTTGTTTCTCTGTTCCTCCATACTGTCTTTTTTTTTTTTTAATATTTATTTATTTGGCTGCTCGGGTCTTAGTTGTGGCATGTGGGATCTTTAGTTGCAGCATGTGGGATATTTTAGTTGCAGCATGTGGGATCTAGTTCCCTGACCAGAGATCGAACCCATGTCCCCTGCATTGGGAGCGTGGAGTCTTAACCACTGGACCACCAGGGAAGTCCCTCCATACTGTTTTGCTTTGTGTTAATTAGATATTTCTTAGTATAGCACCTGGATTCCCTAAGGCTGCTGGTTTCCACAGCTATTCTCTTTGTTAGACTGTTGGTTTTCAAGGCTATTGCAGAGCTGGGTAGAGGGTGATGGAATAGGTTAGGAATAGGTTACATTAAAACACCACAAATCTCATTGTCCTTATGAGACTCAGATGTTTTCCTTGAATAAACACTCCTTGGATTGTTTTATGTCATTCTTTAATTTCCAGTGGTCTGAATAAGTTGATTTTGACAATTTTTGCTAGTGTTCCACTGTTGTTGTTGGTTTTTTTTTGTTGTTGTACGTGGGCCTCTCACTGCTGTGGCCTCTTCCGTTGCGGAGCACAGGCTCTGGACGCGCAGGGTCAGCAGCCATGGCTCACGGGCCCAGCCGCTCCACGGCCTGTGGGATCTTCCTGGACCGGGACACGAACCCATGTCCCCTGCATCGGCAGGCGGACTCTCAACCACTGTGCCACCAGGGAAGCCCCTCCACTGTTTTTATAGAGTGGTTTTTCAGATATCCTTTTCCCACCATTCCAAATTTCTAGAGATTTCTTGAAACCTTTTGTGTTCTTTCTTTTGACTGTATTTATTCTCTGAGTATATATTTAAAAAAAATAATAAATGTATGCTCTTTTTTCCTGAGCACAGTAGCCAAGATATTTTATCTCTCTGAGGATATTATTAATTTAAAATATTTTTTTTCACCCTATATGATCTCCATTTTCTCTAATTGGCTTCAGTGTCTTCATTTTGTCCTCTCTTCAGACAACAATGGCAACTGTAGTAGCAACCATTTATTAAACACTGACTCTGCACTAGTTCCTCTTCTAGTGCATTATACATATTAACTTATTTAATACATACTAACTTATTTAATCTTCACTTTAACTATTGGAGATATCATTTTCTTAATTTTACAGGTAACAAAGCTGAGACATAAAGAAGGTAAATACTTGTACATAGTACAAAGTTGCAGAGTTGCAATTCAGGTATAGTCTGACTTTCACATCTTCTTTCTCAAATATTAGCCCATACTTGGGTCATCTGCTCATATGTACCAGTGGGGTTATGAATATTTTGAGCATATGTGTGAGGCTTGTTGACTATGGCAGTGTTATCTGTAGGGTAAATGGGGTGCTTCTTGGCTTTTCTGATTGTTACTTTAGAATGTAGCCTTTTCTTGTCTACTAGTAAATTATCACTTGTCCATCAGCTTTCTATCCTTCAAAATTTTTTTGTTTAGTTCTTACTTTTTTTCTTTTTACATCTGTGTGTTTATGCCTTAGGGAGGAAAAAGGTTTGCTATATTTTAGAAGGGTTTTGGGAAGGACCAGAATTAATTGCATGTTTTCAATACACTGTCCTTTGAATCATTTTAAGCATACTTAAAAATAAATGATCTTGGACAGTTTTATTATCTGAAGTTTTGGGGTGGGGCATCTAGTTCTTCTTTTTATCTGCTGATTTATCATGAACATTAGATTTTTCCTCTTGAGCTCTATAATTTTGTTTTGCATGTGCATTACCAGTAGAGCTTTTTCCATGGGATTTTTATGCGGTTTGGGCTGAGTCTTTCTCTACTGAGGTAAATTTCTCCTTTTCTCCTGCCAGGTGTTCCAGGATAACTTTTTATGTTAATTTCTTGCCTTAGGAATACAGGGCCCTGCAATGACAGTATAAAATAAACCCAGACTCATGGGAAGAAAGGCTTCAGGTTAAGAATTTTCAGGGAAGGCTTCCCCCACTCCTCCTGCCTGGAATGTAGAACTGCATCTGCCTCTTTATTACCTTCCTGTGCCAGTGAGCATATAAAACACCATTTAATTGAAAGTGCAGTCCTCTGAAGGTTCTGGATTAAGGGTGAAGGTCTCATTTTCAACTGTCTGTTTCACATAGGTCCCAGGTCTTATGTCCTATGTGTGCAGCTATTAAAATCGAAGACCCTGGGCTGAGAGCAGACCAATCCCTTCCCCAATCACCAAACCAGGACAACTTGGTACTGTCTCACTGAGTTTCCTTCCATCTTCATTTTTGATTCCTGGGGATTTTCCTTAGTTTTAAGCTCAGACATGTATTTAAAAGGATACTTGTGATTTTTTAACCAGAATATCTATATATTTTATAACAGGAGGTATTCCGGTTATCTGATCTGATATTTTTGCTTGAAGCCCTAAAATTAACTTTTCTTGCTGAATTATTTCATGTATACTCCATAGATGTTATCCTTACATTGAAAGTATGTGTAATTTTTTCCATGACATTGCTGCTAAATCAAAGAATATATATTTTATTCAGCTTTATCGAGATATAATTGACATATAACATTGTGTAGGTTTAAGGTGTATAATGTGTTGATTTGATACAGTTATGTACTTAAGAAAACTTGAAGGGGTGTGATGGGTTGTGTTGTGGAAAACCTATCAAATATATCTTCTGTCTCTTCAGAAAGCTTCACAGCTGACAGAAGTTATAGAAGGAGGTAAATTTGGGCTTGATATGAGGAAAACCTCTTGCTGACTAGAGGCAGCTGCACATGAAAAGATAGTCCACCTTACAAATGGTTGATGACTTTGTCCTTTTCTCATCATTGGGAGCGATCAAACACAGGTAGACATTATCTTATCTGTAATAGTTAAGTTCTCAGACTCTAAATGTAGGTTTCAGTACTTGTGATTACATTTAGGACCCACCCAGATAATCCAGGGTAACCTTACCATTTCAAGATCCTTAACTTAATCATATCTGTAAAATTCTTCTTTGCTATATAAGGTAACATTCACAGATTCCAGTGTTTAGGACAGGGATATCTTTTGGGATCCATTTTTCAGCTTACCACAGCAAGCTTTGTGGACGTCAGACAAATATCTTCATTGCCTTAATACCACTCTTTACAGTATCTTGGGCAAGTGTCCTCCAGCCTCCACGTGAGTAATGTCACTGTTAGGGAACTAATATCATTGACCATTAGTTTGTACTACAATAACCTTTAGCCCTTTCCTATTCTCAAGAATCTATGGTTTTGGAATTAGTGTTTTGAAGTTACTTTTTCAGGAACTGATTTATATTTACTAACTTCCATTTGTACCATCTATTACAAAAAAGAATATGCTAATATGCTAAGCTCAGGTGAATTTATCCCAATCCATGCCTGAACCATTGAGGTTTTACAGTGACCTATCACATTTAAAATAAAGAAATATATTAATCAAAATTCTTAAGTTTGCAAGTGTTAAAAAATAACCAAGTGACTTAAGCAATGACAAGAATTTATTGGGTCACATACCAGAAAAGGCTTGGAATAGGTATAGCGTTGGCAGGATCTGGGGCTCAAATGGTGACTTGTTTGCTTAGGACTTGGTCTCTTCACCTCTGAGTTCTGGTTCTTTTTGATTGATTGTATTCAGCCGGCTAATACTTAGATGGCTAGTTATCACCAGGATGACCCAAGCAACCTTGATATCTCCTTAGACCTCAGTGGAAGAAGCTCCATTTTTTCAACTGTTTTTAGAATTTGCATTTATTGGGCTGGCCAAGGTCATAAGCCCAACCTTGGATCATGTCAGACCCATTGAAACTGCAGGGACATAGGGTAAGGAGTGATGGTTCTCCTTTAAAATATTAAAAAACCACTGTCAGAAAAAGGGACATATTTGTTGGTCAGGCCACAATAACAGATGCAATACGCAAAACATTACATGTAATATGCAAAACATTACATATGCTCTATGTAATCATAGTTTCAGCTCTAAGTTTAGCCGGAGGCTTATGGAGTCAATCCCGTTGCTTTTAAAGCCGTGCATCAGGCTCTGGGTACATTTATGTTTGTTTACATATTTCGATAAAATTTGCCAGATGGGACAAATCCATCGGTGCTGCCTAGCCAGTAAGCTGGCTTCGTGGAAGTGATCAGAGAATGTGGGTAAATTCATCTTTGAACAAATGAATTAAATATGCACAGTAAATGGTTTGATGCACAGCAGGAAAGTGCTGCCTAATCGTTGGGGAAGAGAGCAAAGCCGGCAGAGCAGCAAGCCTCACGCAGTCACTCCTATGGTAGGGTCTGAGAGGTGGCCATAGCCAGGAGGCTAGCAGAGTGCTTTGTAGCACAGCGCTCATCTGAGTGTGCAATATGTTACCTACAGCTGGATCTGGCATAATCATCCCTGACTAATGGGAGGCGAGAGGAGGGGGTTCAAGCGCTGAATAAATAAATTACTTAATTACATATTATCAGAGAGAAGAACAGATGGTCAACTTAGCCCATCTCCTGATGCCTTTGGCTTTGGAACGAAGAATAGATCCTCAGAGATTGTAGCAGGTTGGGCTCTTGATTCTGTATATCCGTTGGTCCTACCAGAGGCTCATGGTCTTCAGGAATAAACAGGCTCATTTCTCCAAGGCTGAAAGGCACTGGGTGCTCTGGTGCCTACTCTAAGCTGAAGCTGGACAGACCTAAGCAGGTCGGCATTTTCCACTTTGTTAATTTTGGCACCAGATGGAGGTGGAAATGGATTTCATTTCCTGCAAAATGGTTGAAAAGTGATTTTCAAATGAGGATCTAATCAAATGTGAAAGGGGTAGTTGAGCATTTACTTAATGTGCTCAGGAGCATCTCCTATCACTGCAGACCATATGCTCGTTTTCCTCAGCTTTGGATGTCCCCATGGAGAATCCACTTCTTTTTCTGAGTACTGGTTGCTCTGGTGTTAGAGGGAAGTATAGCTGGGGTTGTATTTTGGAAGCACCATGTTTGTTTTCAGATGATTCTCTTTGGTATGGTAGGATCTGCAGAGCACTTGTTCCCAGATGCTGGTCTGGGGATGGTTGCATCAGAATCACCTGGGTTGTTTATTAAAGTTACGTGTTCTTTAGCTCCAGGCATAGAGATTCTGTTTCACTCGGTTTTGGGTAGGATCTGGGAATCTATGTTTCTAAAAAGCTCAACAAATGATTATGAAGCAAGTGTGGAGATCACTGTGTATCAGTTGAGGGGCAGGAAACAGATAGTAAATTCAAAAGGGTTATTAAAGAGATTTTAATAATGAGTTATTTACAAAAGTGTGGGCAAGTTTATTTTTTTTGTTATATTTAATGTTTAGCATTTTTATTTTTATTTTTTTTACATCTTTATTGGAGTATAATTGCTTTACAACGGTGTGTTAGTTTCTGCTTTATAACAAAGTGAATCAGTTATACATATACATATGTTCCCATATCTCTTCCCTCTTGCATCTCCCTCCCTCCCACCCTCCCTATCCCACCCCTCCAGGCAGTCACAAAGCACCGAGCTGATCTCCCTGTGCTATGCGGCTGCTTCCCACTAGCTATCTACGTTACCTTTTGTAGTGTATATATGTCCATGCCTCTCTCTCGCTTTGTCACAGCTTACCCTTCCCCCTCCCCATATCCTCAAGTCCATTCTCTAGTAGGTCTGTGTCTTTATTCCTGTCCCTAGGTTCTTCATGACATTTTTTTCCCTTAAATTCCATATATATGTGTTAGCATACAGTATTTGTCTTTCTCATTCTGACTTACTTCACTCTGTATGACAGACTCTATGTCTATCCACCTCATTACAAATAGCTCAATTTCATTTCTTTTTATGGCTGAGTAATATTCCATTGTATGTATGTGCCACATCTTCTTTATCCATTCATCCGATGATGGACGCTTAGGTTGTTTCCATCTCCGGGCTATTGTAAATACAGCTGCAGTGAACATTTTGGTACATGACTCACAAAAGTGTGGGCAAGTTTAAAGGAAACTATTAAGGGATGATGGGCCCCCACAGCTAGCAATAGCAGGAAACAGGTGCAAGGGACAGGAGTAGTTATCAGACCTTGGTCAGACTTAGAGGACTCCTGGACAAGAACTGTGGACCAACCCGTGGTCCAGCAGAGAGAAAAATATTTTTCTCCTTTTGCTCTTTGATCTCAATCTAGTGCTTTCCATTGGCTAAATCCAAAGGGCCAGGGAGTCCAGATGACATAGCCAATAAAAATAAGACTCCTGAGATGCAAAGCAGGATGAAGAAGGCTGGAGAGTGGACCTAGAGGGGCAAACAGAGAATATCTAGCACGCGTTGGTATAGATAACATTTTCTAGTCACACATTTGTGTGCTAAGTTGTGGATGGCAAATGTATGGATCTGTTTTGTTCTGCAGACATACTTCTTTTCTCAGTGTAAAATTGCCTCTACAATTTCATCATAGAGCCCAGAAACTCTGAAAGAGCATGGGTGACATCTTTAGAATTATCTTCCTGTGTCCTGCCCGCGGTTCAGTCCGTTCACATTCTGTCTCTCGAAAAGGCTACGAGAAGAATATTTTGGAAGATCGTAGTTGTCTGCCTGGTTGTCAACTTTAAATTTGGCAATATACCTATAGTATACTTTATCCTCTCTTATTCAGTAATTGTGGGCCTATCATTCTGATTTTTATTATTTATTTATTTTTGACTGCGCGGCATGTGGGATCTTAGTTCCCCGCGCTCCCTGTATTGGAAGCGCGGAGTCTCAACCACTGGACAGCCAGGGAAGCCCCGGGCCTATCATTCTATATTCTATGAATTTACTTATATTTTCCATGAAGCTATTTTTATTTGTAACGAATGTGCTGACTATTCAGGCTGACTGTTCTAAACATAGCTCCTTAAAGAAGCCACATTGCTATACCTCCTAAAAGACTGCATTCAGCCATGTTGCTTGGTTTTGATTTTATGTGCTATATTTCGTTCACTGTATTTAAAGCATACTTTGAATGGTCACTTGTAATTAGAACTCCACATCAGAAGGATTGGAATAATTTCGATTTTAGTATGCTGCCTGTGGAAATTTGAGCACATCTTAAAATACAGCAGAAAAAGAAAATTTATAGAAATTGTCCATGAGATCCCTGGAGATTTATTTGTGGCTTCCGTTTTAAGTCTCCAGCTCCCTCCCCCAGTGAAGAAGTTTTTGGCATTTAGAGTCCCCCTTGATGATAAAAACTAACAGCTCAAAGACAGAGGCTTTCATTACAGCTATTCATTAGGACACCTGTGCTTGGTTAAGAGGACAGTCACTAGTCTCACCCCAAGGAAGTAATATGCATACTGATTGCTGGCATCTCTTAGCACCTACTGCCTCCTGGCACTTTACCTGCAACTCGCTTATTCCAGTTGCTCAGGCAGGAACCTTGGAGTAAACTTTGATTCTTTATTTTTCATTATGCTCCAGCTAAATCTATCAGCATGTCCTGTCGTCTTTATTTTAAAAACATATTCAGAATCTGACCAGTTCTCACCACCTGCACTGCAGTGCTGTGGTTCAAGTCACCATCCTCTCTCGCTCAGATTATTGTGGTCATCTCCTAATTTCTCTGCCTGCTTCTTTTCCTTCTCCCTGCCATCTTTTCTCTACAGAGCAAACAGAGAAAGCCTTATGGAAGGTCATGTCATGTAGCTCCTCTGTTCAAAACCCTCTGATGGCTCCCATCTCACTCAGTAAAAGCCAAAGCCATCACCAAAGCTTATAAGGCTTCGCATTATCTTTTCTTCTGCTCTCTCTCTGACCTCATCTCCTTTCATTCTCCCCTTCTCTCATTGTAATCCAGCCACAGGACGCTCCTGCTGCTGAGCCTTTGTATATGCCGCTCCTTCGTCTAAAATGCTCTTCCTCCCGTTATCTTCCTGGTTGACTCTCTCATTTCATTCAAGTCTCTTAAAATATGACCCTGTAAGAGAGGCCTTTGCTGATCACCATATATAGGTGCCCACCATCACTCTGTTTTCACTGCAACTCGTTATTTTTCTTTGTAGGACATATCACCATCTGACATATTTACCTGTTTGTCTCTTCCCCACAAGAATGAAAGCTTCTCAAGTGCTGAGACTGTTGAGTTTAGGGCTGTATCTCTGGCATCTATTTTAGTACATGGCACATAGTTGGTGCTCATCAAATATTGGTTAAATGAATGAGCAGATAAATGAATAAAAAATAAGTTGTTCTTAAGAAGTACATTGTCTAACATTTAGCAAAAATAACTCAGCAATTTTCCATTTTAAGTAATATTTTATTGAGTACTTATCTGATACTTCACTGAGCATTCTATCAGTCACATTGCCAGTGACGGGTGCTTTGGTTTATAGACAAGGAGGGGGATATACATATCCTATATACACACTTACATAAAATAAATATATGCGTGCATATATTACATGTGAATGTGTCTGTGAATATATGTATGAATGTATGTGTTTGTGTGTGTGTGTGTTCATTAGTGTGTACGTGTATAACATTTTTTTGGCCCAGGTAGGAGATGCCTTCCTATTCAGTGTCTCACTGGAAAAGCCTTCATCTTCTGCCCTAGGAGGCAGTGCCAGAGGCAGGACATCAAAGGAGGTGACAGTGGGGACCTGCGCAGTATTGGGGAGACCTGACTGTGGAGTGGGGGGGAAATTTATGAAAGGACTGAACAGTATTCCTCGTGGGCTTGTGAACCTGGGGTTACTAACTGCCAGTGGAATAGGGTATAACAAAGATAATGGCCCTTAGTAGGAGTTCAGCCCTCTATTCCTACCTTGGGAGCAGTAAACCTGAGTGGTCAACATTTATAGTAGTCTTCACTCTCTTCCAGGACCCTTTGAAACATATATTTTTTGAGTTTAGTTTTTGTCTGAAAAATCTGCATCCCATTTGAATGAAATTGAATAAGTTTCAGGGCCCAAGCAGCATGTCTTCCATCTGAAGCAAAATGGAGATGAATTTCTATTAGATGTTCCCATTATAATCTGTTTCTACCTGTAGTTTTCATCAAAAATTGCTAGGAAGTACCACGTAATGTATGATCAAGATTTGCCCACTGGCAGCAGTGTCCCATTATCTTAGTAAAGAAGCACAAAATAATTAGTCTGATGCATATAGATAGCAGCTTCTTACAGCGAGTGACTTTAATTGTGGTGAGTAATATATATGGAGTTTGAAGCATTATATATTTCCCTCCCAAGAAGACACCAGTTACTAATTCAGTTGACAAACTAATAATGTTTCAGAAGATTTAATGCAAACTGAACATCGTAGTCAATAGCCACTGTAAAATGTCCACTTTATGGCCTTATTTTTGCCTGAGCTTAATTTATGATAATTTGGTGGTTGCATATAGCCTGAAAGTGTGCTCTTGGCTTGAGAATTAGTACTTGGGTATTGCATAAATCATGGCTGAATGTGTCGGCTTCCTCTAATGCTCTTCTCTCTCCCACAACTGGAATCCTTCTCGTCTTGTCATTTCCCTTGCCTCATTCATACCTGCAAATTCACGGGGCTCTGAGAGCTCAGTATTTAGAGGACCACTTCCTCATAGGGTAGCATCTTCCAAATGCCAGGTAGAGTGCTTCCAGACCTCAGAGGGGGAAAATTCAGCAATTCTTTTTATGAGATGGAGTATTTGTACCAACCCACCTTAAGTGCTTTAAAAGAAAATGTAATTCCCCCACCCCACCCTCCCATTTGGCCCTAAACTCTGTGCTAATATAAAAGGTAAGATTTAAAAGTATATTATCTGAATGGTTTCTTTTCAGGACAGGTTTATATTGGTTGTTTTTCTTTAATTAATTTGAAAAATAGGACAAGTAAGCTAGCATGTTCTAGGCCCACAGGTAATCTACCTGTGGACCTAAATATGTAATAGGAATCCACTAACTATGCTGTAGGATTTAGTTTAGGTGACTGGTCTTCAAAGAAATACATGAGATATTTCAGAATTAATGAGATAATTGCCTACCTTCTACTGCTCTTTATACTCATCTACAAAGATTTAAAATTTTTAGTTGTGATTAGTCATTTTCAGAAGTGATTAAAAATTTTAAGTAAACAAATATCATATATCTAATTGTGGACAACCGTACTCTAACTGTTGTGGGAAACCATGTTTTAAAATTTAGGTTATTCTGAGGAACTTCCCAGGTGGTCCAGCGGTTAAGACTATGTGCTTCCACTGCAGGGGGCAAGGGTTCGATCCCTGCTGGGGTAACTAAGATCCTGCATGCCGTGTGGTGTGGCAAAAAAAAAAAAAAAATTAGGTTATTCTCTTGAACACCCCCAAATCATAATTCAAATATTACCATCTATTTTTCAGTTGTATAACAACGTTCTTCTACATCACTTATGCAACTGTCTTCCTTTACTTATGTATGTTATAATCATAATAGCTAACATGAATGTAGACTGTACAGAACTTTTATGTGCATTATTGCTTTTAGTCCACATATCAACTCCATGTTTTGGCATTCTTATTCATAATTTAAATGTAGAAGAAGCAAATTTAAAATGTATTTAAAATTATAATATTTTTCTAATTATAAAATAACAAATATTTATTATAAGGAATCTGACGTGTCAAAAGTAGATGTTAATAAAACTGACCAAAGAATAGAAAAGATAAAAATTACAGATAAAAATGTCTGTACAAATATCAGAAATAAAATAAGTGGATATCACTACAGAGTGTGCAGAATTAAGAGGATAATAAACAAATCCTACAAAACACTCTATGCATGTGAATTTGACATTCAGCAATAGATAAAAGTACTAATTCCTTAAAAAATTTAAATTATCGGGCTTCCCTGGTGGCACATTGGTTGACAGTCCGCCTGCCGATGCAGGGGATGCAGGTTTGTGCCCCCGTCTGGGAGGATCCCACATGCCGCGGAGCGGCTGGGCCCGTGAGCCATGGCCACTGGGCCTGCGCGTCCGGAGCCTGTGCTCCACAACGGGAGAGGCCACAACAGTGAGAGGCCCGCGTACCGCCAAAAAAACAAAAAAAAACAAAAAACAAAACAAAACAAAATTTAAATTATCAAACTCACTGAAGTTAAAATAGGTAACAGGGTTAGTCTTATTACTATTAAAAAACTGAGTACATAGTTTAAAATCTTTTGTAAAAGAAATCTACAGGCCCAGATGGTTTCACTGGTGAATTCTAACAAACACTTAAAGAATTAACACAAATTCTATATAATTTCTTCCAGAGAATAGAAGAGGACGGGATACTTCCCAACTCATTTTATGAAGCCAGCATTGTCCTGATATAAAAACAAGACAAAGACATCACAAGGGAAGAAAACTACAAAACAATAAAACAATATATCTCATGTGTATCACTGTAAAAATTTTCTATAAAATATTAGCAAATTCAATCCAACAATGCATAAAAGGAATAATATAACATGACAAAGCAGGTTTTATTCTGGGAATGTAAAGCTGGCTTAGTATCTAAAAATCAATCAAAGTAATCTACTGAGTTAACACTTTTAAAGAAGAAAAACCATATGATCATATCAACTAACACACACACGAAAAAAAATTGCCAGAATTCAACGTCTGTTTCTTATAGTGACTCTTAAAAAACTAGAAATAGAAGGGCATTTCCTTAACCTAATAAAGAGTATTTGTAAAAAAGCCATCGCCAAAATCTTTAATGGTGAGAGACTGAATGCTTTTCCCAGGAAGATGAGTAACAAGGAAAGGATACCTTATCTCACCACTCCCATTCAATACTCTACTAAAAGGCCTAGCCAATGTAATAAACAACAAAAAGAAAGAAACAACATGAATTGAAAAGGAAGAAATAAAATTGTCCCTATTTGCAGACATGATTTTCTACATAGAAAAGCCAAGGTGGGCTTCCCTGGTGGCGCAGTTGTTGAGAGTCCGCCTGCTGATGCAGGGGACACGGTTCATGCCCCGGTCCGGGAAGATCCCACATGCCGCGGAGCGGCTGGGCCCGTGAGCCATGGCCGCTGAGCCTGTGCGTGTGAAGCCTGTGCTCCGCGACGGGAGAGGCCACATCTGTGAGAGGCCCACGTACCGCAAAAAAAAAAAAAAACAAAAACCAAGGAATTTACAAATAACAGCAGCAGCAACAACAACAACAAAAACAGACCAACTTAAATCAAACTGAATAAAAAACTCCTAGAACTAATAGGTGAATTTTGCAAGGCTGCAGTCTACTAGTTGTAATTTTTTATTCCTTCTCTTCTTCTCCTTATATTGGATATAATTTGCTCTTCTTTTTTGAGATTTGTAAGGTAGAAACTAAGATGATTAATTTTTGATCTTTTTTTTTTTTTTTTTTTGGTAGTACACGGGCCTCTCACTGCTGGTGGCCTCTCCTGTTGCGGAGCACAGGCTCTGGATGCGCAGGCTCAGCGGCCATAGCTCACGGGCCCAGCCGCTCCATGGCATGTGGGATATTCCTGGACCGGGGCACGAACCAGTGTCCCCTGCATCGGCAGGCGGACTCCCAACCACTGCGCCACCACGGAAGCCCGAGTTTATTTTTGTGTATGGTGTTAGGGAGTATTCTAATTTCATTCTTTTACATGTAGCTGTCCAGTTTTCCTAGCATAACTTATTGAAAAGACTGTCTTTTCTCCATTGTATATCTTGCCTCTTTTGTCATAGATTAGTTGACCGTATTTACGTGGGTTTATGTCTGGGCTTTCTATCCTGTTCCATTGATCTATATTTCTGTTTTTGTGCCAGTACCATATTGTCTTGATTACTGTAGCTTTGTAGTATAGTCTGAAGTCAGGGAGTCTGATTCCTCCAGCTCCCTTTTTTTCCCTCAAGACTGCTTTGGCTATTCGAGGTCATTTGTGTCTCCATACAGATTTTAAGATTTTTTTTTTGTTCTAGTTCTGTAAAAAATGCCATTGGTAATTTGATGGGGCTTGCATTGAATCTGTAGATTGCTTTGGGGAGTGTAGTCATTTTCACAGTTTTGATTCTTCCAATCCAAGAACATGCTGTATCTCTCCATCTGTTTGTATCATCTTTAATTTCTTTCATCAGTGTCTTATAGTTTTCTGCATACAGGTCTTTTGTCTCCTTAGGTAGGCTTATTCCTAGGTATTTTATTCTTTTTGTTGCAATGGTATATGGGAGTGTTTCCTTAATTTCTCTTTCATATTTTTCATCATTAGTGTATAAGAATGCAAGAGATTTCTGTGCATTAATTTTGTATCCTGCAACTTTACCAAATTCATTAATTAGGTCTAGTAGTTTTCTGGAGGCATCTTTAGGATTCTCTGTGTATAGTATCATGTCATCTGCAAACAGTGACAGTTTTATTTCTTCTTTTCCAATTTGTATTCCTTTTATTTCTTTTTCTTCTCTGATTGCCATGGCTAAGACTTCCAAAACTATGTTGAATAAGAGGGGTGAGAGTGGACATCCTTGTCTTGTTCCTGATCTTAGAGAAGATGCTTTCAGTTTTTCATCATTGAGAATGATGTTTGCTGTGGGTTTGTTGTATATGCCCTTTATTATGTTGAAGTAGGTTCCCTCTATGTCCACTTTCTGGAGAGATTTTATCATAAATGGGTGTTGAATTTTGTCAAAAGCTTTTTCTGCATCTATTGAGATGATTATATGGTTTTTATTCTTCTGTTTGTTAATATGGTGTACCACATTGATTGATTTGCGTATATTGAAGAATCCTTGCATCTCTCAGATAAATCTCACTTGATCATGGTGTATGATCCTTTTAATGTGTTGTTGGATTCTGTTTGCTAGAATTTTGTTGAGGATTTTTGCATCTGTATTCATGACTGATATTGGTCTGTAATTTTCTTTTTTTGTAGTGTCTTTGTCTGGTTTTGGTATCAGGGTGATGGTGGCCTCATAGAATGAGTTTGGGAGTTTTCCCTCCTCTGCAATTTTTTGGAAGAGTTTGAGAAGGATGGGTGTTAGCACTTCTCTAAATGATAGACATCACCTGTGAAGCCATCTGGTCCTGGACTTTTGTTCGTTGGAAGATTTTTAATCACAGTTTCAATTTCATTACTTGTGATTGGTCTGTTCATATTTTCTGTTTCTTCCTGGTTCAGTCTTGGAAGGTTATACCGTTCTAAGAATTTGTCCATTTCTTCCATATTGTCCATTTTATAGGCATAGAGTTGCTTGTAGTAGTCTCTTAGGATGCTTTGTATTCCTGCGGTGTCTGTTGTAACTTCTCCTTTTTCATTTCTAATTTTGTTGATTTGAGTCCTCTCCCTCTTTTTCTTGATGAGCCTGGCTAATGGTTTATCAATTTTGTTTATCTTCTCAGAGAACCAGCTTTCAGTTTTATTGATCTTTGCTATTGTTTTCTTTGTTTCTATTTCATTTATTTCTGCTCTGATCTTTATGATTTATTTCCTTCTGCTAACTTTGGGTTTTCTTTGTTCTTCTTTCTCTAGTTCCTTTAGGTGTAAGGTTAGATTGTTTACTTGAGATTTTTCTTGTTTCTTGAGGTAGGCTTGTATAGGTATAAACTTCCCTCTTAGAACTGCTTTTGCTGCACCCTATAGGTTTTGGATCATCGTGTTTTCATTTTCATTTGTCTCTAGGTATTTTTTGATTTCCTCTTTGATTTCTTCAGTGATCTCTTGGTTATTTAATAACATATTGTTTAGCCTCCATGTGTTTGTGCTTTTTACGTTTTTTTTCCCTGTAATTGATTTCTAATCTCATAGCATTGTGGTCAGAAAAGACGGTTGATATGATTTCAATTTTCTTAAATTTACTGAGGCTTGATTTGTGACCCAACATGTGATCTATCCTGGAGAATGTTCCATGCGCACTAGAGAAGAACGTGTAATCTGCTGTTTTTTTTTTTTTTTTTTTTTTTTGCGGTATGCGGGCCTCTCTCACTGTTGTGGCCTCTCCCGCTGCGGAGCACAGGCTCTGGACGCGCAGGCCCAGTGGCCATGGCCCACGCGCCCAGCCGTTCCGCGGCATGCGGGATCCTCCCAGACTGGGGCATGAACCCATGTCCCCTGCATCGGCAGGTGGACCCCCAACCACTGCGCCACCAGTGAAGCCCTAATCTGCTGTTTTTGGATGGAATGTCCTATAAATATCAATTAAATCTATCTGGTTTATTCTGCCATTTAAAGCTTCTGTTTCCTTATTTATTTTCATTTTGGATGATCTGACCATTGGTGTAAGTGCGGTGTTAAAGTCCCCCACTATTATTGTGTTTTTGTTGATTTCCTCTTTTATAGCTGTTAGCATTTGCCTTATGTATTGAGGTGCTCCTACGTTGGGTGCATATATATTTACAATTGTTATATCTTCTTCTTGGATTGATCCCTTGATCATTACATAGTGCCCTTCCTTGTCTCTTGTAACATTCTTTATTTTAAAGTCTATTTTATCTGATATGTGTATCGCTACTCCAGCTTTCTTTTGATTTCCATTTACATGGAATATCTTTTTCCATCCCCTCACTTTCAGTCTGTATGTGTCCCTAGGTCAGAAGTGGGTCTCTTATAGACAGCATATATATGGGTCTTGTTTTTGTATCCATTCAGCAAGCCTGTGTCTTTTGGTTGGAGCATTTAATCCATTCATGTTTAAGGTAATTATCAATATGTATGTTCCTATTCCCATTTTCTTAATTGTTTTGGGTTTGTTTTTGTAGGTCTTTTTCTTCTCTTGTATTTCCCACTTAGAGAAATTCCTTTAGCATTTATTGTAGAGCTGGTTTGGTGGTGCTGAATTCTCTTAGCTTTTGCTTGTCTGCAAAGCTTTTGATTTCTCTGTCGAATCTGAATGAGATCCTTGCCAGGTAGAGTAATCTTGGTTGTAGGTTCTTCCCATTCATCACTTTAAGTATATCATGCCACTCCCTTCTGGCTTGTAGAGTTTCTGCTGAGAATTCAGCTGTTAGCCTTATGGGAGTTCCCTTGTATGTTATTTGTCGTTTTTCTCTTGCTGCTTTCAATAATTTTTCTTTGTCTTTAATTTTTGCCCATTTGATTACTGTGTGTCTTGGTGTGTTTCTCCTTGGGTTTATCCTGTATGGGACTCACTGCATCTCCTGGACTTAGGTGGCTATTTCCTTTCCCATGTTAGGGAAGTTTTTGACTATAATCTCTGCAAATATTTTCTTGGGTCCTTTCTCTGTCTCTTCTCCTTCTGGGACCCCTATAATGCGAATGTTGTTGCATTTAACGTTGTCCCAGAGGTCTCTTAGGCTGTCTTCATTTCTTTTCATTCATTTTTCTTTATTCTGTTCCACAGCAGTGAATTCCACCATTCTGTCTTCCAGGTCACTTATCCGTTCTTCTGCCTCAGTTATTCTGCTATTGATTCCTTCTAGTGTAGTTTTCATTTCAGTTATTGTATTGTTCATCTCTGTTTGTTTGTTCTTTAATTCTTCTAGGTCTTTGTTAAACATTTCTTGCATGTTCTCAATCTTTGCCTTCGTTCTTTTTCCAAGCTCCTGGATCATCTTCACTATCATTATTCTGAATTCTTTTTCTGGAAGATTGTGTATCTCCATTTCATTTGGTTGTTTTTCTGGGGTTTTATCTTGTTCCTTCATCTGGTACATAGCCCTCTGCCTTTTCATCTTGTCTATGTTTCTGTGAATGTGGGTTTTGTTCCACAGGCTGTAGGATTGTAGTTCTTCTTGCTTCTGCTGTCTGCCTTCTGGTGGATGAAGCTATCTAAGAGGCTTGTGGAAGTTTCCTGATGGGAGGGACTGGTGGTGGGTAGAGCTGGCTGTTGCCCTGGTGGGCCGAGCTCAGTAAAACTTTAATCTGCTTGTCTGCTGATGGGTGGAGCTGGGTTCCCTCCCTTTTGGTTGTTTGGCTTGAGGCAACCCAATACTGGAGCCTACCTAGGCTCTTTGGTGGGGCTAATGGCAGCCTCTGGGAGGGCTCACATCAAGGAGTACTTCCCAGAACTTCTGCTGCCAGTGTCCTTTTCCCTTGGTGAGCCACAGTTGCCCCCGCCTCTGCAGGATACCCTCCAACGCTAGCAGGTAGGTCTGGTTCAGTCTCCTATGGGGTCACTGTTCCTTCCCTTGGGTCCCGATGCGCACACTATTTTGTGTGTGCCCTCCAAGAGTGGAGTCTCTGTTTCCCCCAGTCCTGCCAAAGTCCTGCAATCAAATCCCTCTAGCCTTCAAAGTCTGATTCTCTAGGAATTCCTCCTCCCGTTGCCAGACCCGCAGATTGGGAAGCCTGACGTGGGGCTCAGAACCTTCACTCCAGTGTGTGGACTTCTGTGGTATAAGTGTTTTCTAATTTGTGAGTCACCCTCCCAACAGTTATGGTGATAGTTCCTCTCCTACCATCTCATTGTGGCTTCTCCTTTGTCTTTGGATGTGGGGTATCTTTTTTGGTGAGTTCTGGTGTCTTCCTATTGATGATTATTCAACCAGTGTTCTCAAAAGAGGGAGTGAGAGCATGTCCTTCTACTCCGCCATCTTGAACCAATCTCCGTATTTTATGGTTTTAATTGAGCATTTTATATGATTCCATTTTTCTCTCTTATCATATCCGTTATACTTCTTTTTACTTTTTTTAATGGTTGTTCTAGAGTTTGCAGTATACTTTTACAAGTAATCCAAGTGCACTTTTAAATAATACTTCATGGGTAGTGTGCATACCTTATAATAAAAAAATAATCCTAATTCCTCCCTTCTGTCTCTTTTATCACTACTGTCATTTATTTAACTTATACATAAGTACACATAAGCATATATATTAAATAAATATATAATAATAAATAATAATAATGTATATCAACATATATAAATATATAAAGTTGAATAAAATTATACATACTTGAATTCTTTGTTGCTATTACCATTTTAAACAAACTGTTTTCTGTTAGATAAATTAAGAATAAGAAAAATGAAAGATTTTACTTGATTTTCACTTGTTCCTTCTATGCTTCACCTCCCTTTTTTATGTAGATCTGATTTTCTGAACTATAACTTTTTCTTCTCTCTAAAGAGCTGCTTTTATATTTCTTGCAAGGCAAGTCTACTGGCAACAAAGTTGCTTATTTTTTGTTTGTCTAAGAAAAACCTTTATTTCTCCTTCACTTTTGAAGGATGATTTCACAGTGTACAGAATTCTAGATTGGCTCCCAAAGTGAAATTGTTAGGAAAAATCTAACAAAATATGTTGTATGCTGTCTGCTGCAAGTACTAATGCTGCTGAAAGAAATCTAAGAAGATGTATATACATGGAGAGACAAACCATATCCATAGACAAGAAGACTCGGCAGAGGAAAGATTTAAATTCTCCCCAAATTTTTCTATAGACTTAACAGAATTCTAATAAAAATCTCAGCAGGATTTGTGTAGTTACAGACAAGCAGATTCTAAAATATATATGGAAAGGCAAAGAAATTAGAATAGCTGAAAGAATTTTGAGAAAGAAGAATAAAGTTACAGAAATCAAACTACCCAATTTAAAAACTTACTATAAAACTACAGTTATCAAGATGGTGTGGTATTGCCAACAGGATGGACACACGGATCAATGAAATGGGACAGATTCCAGAAATAGACTAACACAAATATGACCCTTTGATTATATTTGCACTTGAGGAATTTTATTTATTTAAAAAATAAACTATTTTAGAACAATTTTAGATTTACGAAAAAACTGAGAAGGTAATACAGAGTTCCCATATATCCTGTCTCTACAGTTTCACTTATTATTAACATCTTACATTAGTGTGGTACATTTGTTACAATTAATGAACCAGTATTAATACATTATTATTAACTGGAGCCCATGTTTTTTTTCAGATTTGTTTAGCTTTTACCTAAAGTTCACTTTCTGTTCCAGGATTCCAGGTAAGATACACATTACATTTAGTTTTCATCTGTTCTTAGGCTTCTCTTGACTCTGACAGTCCCTCAGACTTTCCTTATTTTTGTTGACCTTGACAGTTTGGAAGAGTACTTGTCAGGTCTTTTACAGATTGCACCTCAATTGGGATTTTTCTGACATTTTAATCGTAATTAAACTGGGGCTATAGTTTTTTGGGAAGAAGACTGTAGAGGTACATTGCCTTTTTCATCACATCATATCAAGAACACATACCACCAATATGACATCACGGTTGGTGTTGACATTGAGCATCTGGCTGAAATAGTGTTTGTCAGGTTTCTCAAATGAAAAGTTGCTCATTTCTCCTCCTTTTTGAACTTCACTATTTGGAGACAAGTCTCTATGCATAGCCCACACTTAGGGAGTGAGCAGTTACGCTTCCCCATGGAAGGACTATGCAAGTAAATTATTCGGAATTTTTCTGCATAAAATATTTAGTTCTTCTTCCCATTCATTTATTTGTTGAGTCATTTATTTCTATCAGTATGGGCTTATGGATAGTCCATCCTGGGATCCCATGTCATTCTAGTAATTTTTAAAAATTTGCATACATTAAGGTCCATTGTAAAGTGCTATAAAATTGAATAGGTTTTGACAGATGCATAGTGCCCTGTATAAGCAATTATATATCATGCAGAATAGTTTAGCCACCCTGAAAATTCTCCCGTGACTCAACTAGCCAACCCCTCCTCCCTGCTAAATCCCTGGCAACCACTAATCTTTTATTGTTGCTATAGTTTTGCCTTTTCCAGAATGCCACATAATTGTAACTAGTATGTAGCCTTTTCAGATTGACTTCTTTAACTTAAATGTGTGCATTTATGACTCATCCATGTATTTTCATGACTTGATAGCTCATTTCTTTTTGTTTCTAAATAATATTTCAGTGTATGATTGCCATTTGATTTTTTTAAGCATCTTTATTGGAGTATAATTGCTTTACAGTGGTGTGTTACTTTCTGCTGCATACCAAAGTGAATCAGCTATACATATACATATATCCCCATATTTCCTCTCTCGTGTCTCCCTCCCACCCTCCCTATCCCACCCCTCTAGGTGGTCACAAAGCACTAAGCTGATCTCCCTGTGCTATGCGGCTGCTTCCCACTAGCTATCTATTTTACATTTGGTAGTGTATATATGTCCATGCCACCATTTGATTTTTACAAGGATGCATAAGCAATTCAATGGAGAAAGAATAGACATTTCAACAAACAGTGTTTTAACTATTTGAATCTGTATGCAAAACATAAGCCTCAATTTCATTCTTACACCTTATATAAAAATCAACTCAAAGTGAATTACAGGGACTTCCCTGGTGGCGCAGTGGTTAAGAATGCACCTGCCAATGCAGGGGACATGGGTTCGATCTCTGGTCCAGGAAGATCCTACATGCCACAGAGCAACTAAGCTCGTGCACCACAACTACTGAGCCTGCACTCTAGAGCCTGCGAGCCACAACTACTGAGCCCACGTGCCACAACTACTGAAGCGCGTGCACCTGGAGCCTGTGCTCCACAACAAGAGAAGCCCCCTCAATGAGAAGCCCATGCACTGCAACAAAGAGTAGCTCCCGCTCACTGCAACTAGAGAAAGCCCACGCACAGCAACGAAGACCTAACACAGCCAAAAAAAAAAAGACACCAAAATGAATTACAAATGTAATTTTAAAATTATTAAACTTTTAGGAGGATATCTTCATGACCTGGGGTTAAGCAAAGTATTCTCAGATGGAACTGCAAAAGTAGGATCCATAAAAGAAGTTGATAAATAGGAAGACATCAAAATTAAATATCTTTGTTCTGCAAAAGACATTATTTAGAGAATGAAAAGACAAACTATAGACTGATAGAAAATATTTGCAAAACACATGCCCAACAAAGGACTTTTATCCAAAATATATAAAGAACTCTCAAAACTCAATAGTAAAGAAACCAGCAAACCAATTCCAAAATTAGCAAAGACTTGGACAGACACTTCACCAGAGAGTATGCATGAATGGCACATGAAAAGATGTTCAACACCATTAACCAACAGGGGAGTGAAAATACATCATCTGGCTTCTTAGCCCTTCTCTGAATTCCTTTCCTACATCTCCTGCCTCACTTGCTCCACATCAGCCATTTGCTGTTCCTAGAATATCCCAGGTACAGTCTTGAGCTCCACCTGAAATGCACTTCCTCCAAATATTCAAGTAGCTAGCTAGCTCTCTCACCTTCCTCAAAATTTGCTTAAATGTTACAGCCCTAATGAGGCCTCCTATCTCCACCTTGTTTAAATTGCAATTCCACATTCTTCTACTCTCAACTCTTCTCTGGTTTTGTTTTTCTCCATAGCATTTGTCATCTTCCAACAAGTTATATAATGTACTGATTATACTTATTACTTATTGGTTATATTTACCTAGTAATAGCTAAATTTTATGGAGACAAATCTTGGATTTTCTTTACTCATGGATCCCATTGCCTGGCATATAGTAGATAATCAATAAATATCTGTTGCTTCTATTAAAGAAATAAGGTTTTTGCCCATGAGTGGAGAGAATTTTGATATTGTGATGTCTGAATATCAAATACCATTTTACGTGCTTTAAATTGTTATAATTTAGTGGTTAGTTTAGGGGGGATACTTTAATATAAATACTATCGCATTTTTCTGTATCTGTATTAGAATAACATGATGATTTCATACAGAATCCCTAGTTCTGAGACTTATGACTAATTATTCTGCTTTCTAAATATTGCTTTATCTTTTTATATTTTTGTCTTTCCTCCTCTTCTTTCTTGTTATTTTTTTCTGGGAATTTATAATTGAGCTGTATTAGTGATATTCTTGTATTCTTTTTCCACAGTGTAAAATAATACCTTTTGAAAAACTCAGAAGTTTAAGGTAGTGTTAATAAACACATTTATGAAATAGTTTTTAATTTTCAAAGGAAGGAATGATGTCATAATAGAGCAAGGCTTTGCCTTTTTAGTTCACTTAACATATGGAATTGGTACCAAGAATCCAAGAGGACTTAACAGAATTAAGCAAGTAGATATTCATTTTCACTAAATAAATTAGGTAAACTCACAGAAGCAGAAGATTAGGTCAGTTCCATTTTTACCTTGCTGCTTATGTCCACAGCTGAGTTTTTTGGATAAAACTTCAATGAGAAGAAAAGAGTAGATAAAAGTCTTTAGTTCTGCAAATGTTACTCACAACAAATGTTATGGGCAACTCAGCTCTTAGTTCAGTTCTTAGCTCAAGCTCATGTTTGAAAATATTGATGTTGCTATTTCTCCAATATAAAATGCATCAAATGGCATAGGCTTGAAAAACTTATACAGGCAGTGTTTATACTGAGAGCCATTTAGGTTTAAATGGTTATTTGTTCTTTGACAAGTCTGTTCAAAAAGGAGTGTAATGAGCATGAGCTTCAGAATCAGAAAATGCTGGGATTCAAGAGGTGAGAAAAGCAAAGTCCCTGGCTTCTTGGTGAATATATCCTAGTGGAGGGAGATGGGCATTCAATAAAATAATCACAGTGACATGTAATTACAAACTATAAAAGCTTCAGAAGTAGGGTAGGGGGAACTATAGAAAGGAAGGCAGGTGATGGAGCTGTCTGGGAGTGCAGGGCAGGTATCTCTGAGGAAGTGGTGTTAGAATTGGAATATGAAGGGTGATGGTTTAGTAGGTGAAGTGTGATGAGGTTGGGAAGGATTTCCAGTCTGAGACAACAGTATTAAAATATCCCTAGGGCAGAAAGGATCATAGCATGTTGGCAGAACATAAAAAAGGCTGATAGGACTAAGGTATGGGGAACAAGGAGGGTGATGTTGTTAGATAAGAGCTAGGCAAAGGCTAGATCATGCATCACCTTCAGGGTGCTAATAGGAATCATGATTTATCACTAATAAATAATCTCTAGCAGCTCTGGGAAGCCATAGAAAGGTTTTAATCAAAACTCAAATGTTCAGAATTTGGTTTCAAAAATGTCACTTAAGGGACTTCCCTGATGCTACAGTGGTTAATGTTGTTTCCAATACAGGGGGCATGCGTTCGATCCCTGGTTAGGGAACTAAGATCCCATATGCCATGTAGCGTGGCCAAAAAAACCCAAAATCTCTTCACATAGCTAAATGTGGGAAAATCAACTGGGGTAAGGAGAGCTAGAGTGGAAACATGCTAGTTAGGAGGCTACTTAGTATTAATAATGATCAGGCAAGTGACAGTTTGGACTAAGGTGGTTTGGACCAGATCAGTTAGGTGGCTATTGTAATCATCTAGGCAGCAGATGGTGGTGGTTTGGACTTAGAGCAGTGGTAGAGGAGATGGAGAGAGATGAATGCATTCTCCATAGCTGTCTCATTTCTTCAATGTCACATGGACCACTATAGGCCATCCGTGTTATTGATGCAAATGAATTAACTGCCCAGTGCCAGTTGATATAAAACTTGCAGGCATAACTATAGTTTAATGGATCCCATTTTGGAGTGTTTTTTTTTTTTTTTAAAGACAGATTTCCATCAGGATATTCCTTCAGTTTTAAGAAAGATGGCATGATGACTGCAGATAATCTGTCAAAGCTCCAAGAAAACACTAGATGAGGAGGGCCCTTGACTCAGGAGCTGCTATGATGGCTGGCAGCTAACACAGCAGCAGGAGGTAGGGAGGTGACAGACACGCAAGGCAGATGTTCTACTGAGCTCCTCCATCTGGATGGGGCCTTTTGGTTGTACTGCTCTTTCCCAGCCATGCGCGAAGCAAGTGCCAATGATGCATCTTCATTAGGATGAACAGGACCTTGGATAGTGGAAAAGCAATTGCGACTCACTGAAAGGGTCAATGAGAACCGAAATACTCTACTGATAGCACTGTGGGAAAGCGATGGGGCCATAATCTGTTCAGCAAGTGTTTTTCTGCAAAGAGGACTTGTTGACAGTATTAAGGAAGGCTATCTAATCCTAACTTGCATCAACAACACAGGGATGAAATATTTTAAAAATAACCACCTTTTGAACACTTGCTCTGTGCCAGGTTCTCCGTGATCTGCCTCTACTCCCTTCCCCTTATTTTTCAGACCTTACTTCCGCCTACTCTGCCCATTGGCCACTGAACATCAGCCACAGTGACCTCCTCATTGTCCCTTGAAGACCCCAAGCATGTTGCCATACCATGGAACTTGCGCTTGCTCTTTTCTCTTGTCTAGAAGTCTCTTCATCCACATATGTGCATAACTTGCTCTGTCACTTTAATAGATCTTCACTCAAATTCATTGCCAGAGAGAGGCCTTGCTTGACCACCTTTATCCCCAATAGCACTTTTTGTTACTCTCTAGCCTTTCACATTGCTTTTGTTTCTCTACATAGTTCTTGGCACTGCTTAACTATAAAGTACACAAGTTTGTTTATCTCTTTGGTTAGAATGCAAGCTCCATTATGTGGAGATTTTGACAGTCCTTTCCACCGTGCTAACCGAAGTGTCTAAACAGCATCTGCACAGAGTAGGTACTTAAGAAGTACTGGAAGAAATGACCAAACGGATCTCACTTAATATTCACAACACAGTCTGGGAAGTAGGTATTACTGTTACCCAATTTAACAGAGGAGGAAACAAGATTAAGCATTTTATACAAAATCAAACAGATATTGATTTCAGAGCCTGATCTTTTTACTCAAGCTATTCTGTCCCATTTTAATCTTTGATTTTCTCTGAATCATATAAGCGGAAGAGAAAGATCAGAAAATACTATTTACCTTTGTTATCAAAGCTGTCCTTTTGCCAGGCCAGAGGGTATAATACAAAGAGAGAGTGAGGGTGTGGTTGTTGTCTAGGTATTAGAGAATCCACATAGGAAAATTGTTATGGAGTGAATGTTTGCATCCCTGATATCAAAATTCATATGTTGAAATCCTAAACCCAATATGACAGTATTAGGAGGTAGGGCCTTTGGGAGGTAATCAGGTTTAGATGAGGTCATGAGGGTGGAGGCTTCATATAAGATTACGTGCTCTTATGAGAACAGTGATCTCTCGAACTCTCTTTCTCACTCAGCTGTCCCTTCCCTCCCCTCTCCTTCTCCTCCCTTTTCCTTCCCTTTCTTCCTCTCTCTCTCTCTTTCTCTCTTCCATGTGAGAACACTGCAAGGAAGCAGAAGTCTACAAGAGGGCCTTCACCAGAAACTGAATCTCCTAGCACCTTGATCTTTGACTCTCCATCCTCCAGAGTTGTGAGAAATAAATGTTTGCTGTTGAAGCCCCCCAGTCTCTGGTATTCTGTTGTAGTAGCCCAACCTGCCTAAGACAATAATATTCCCTGCACGTTTCTGCTCAAGGTTGCCTCTAGCTTGAGGGGTATAAGAAAGAATTGAGAGGTATACATCTCACAGAAGAGGATTCGCGTGATACTTCTTCTGAGGAGCAGACAATGACCTTTCTGGACAAAGGACAAATGAGAGAAACTGAAGACAAATATTCAGGAGATCCTCAGTCTCTAGACACAGGTCTCCAGGAAGGAAAACTGTAACCTCTCAGTCTCCTGAAGATGAAGCTCTGAAATCCCATTCCCTTCTTTAGCATTCTGTGTGGTCAGAGGCAGAGAGTGACAGCACTGATGAGGATTTAATGATGTGAGGCTCTATTTGCGTAAATAACTGTGGGAAATCCCAAAGCTTACAGGTGGTAATGAGCATAGAGTCCAGCTCCCTGAAGCCCCGTGTGCAGTACAGTCTGTTCACTCATACCCTGGTCTACCTCATGTGGAATGCTTTTGGTGTGTGGCTATTATGTTACATTACTTTTCCTATTTCTCAATTCTGGGTTAGCTTGTATGGAAAACCAGAAGCCTTCCCCACAAAAGCATCTAAGCTGCTGACTTTGTGAACTTCTATTACGAGTTTGTCCTCGAGTGGTTATTTTTTGTGTTACTGGTTGCAGAAATATGTATTCTTTGTTAGCAAGCACCTTACCAAATTATGTGCATTTCAAATAATTTTGCCAGCATAAAAATCAGAACTATAAATGTGGTAAGCAGTATGCCCAAAGTGAAATCAAGACTTAGTAATATAACTTGGATAAACTTCAAAGCTGGAAGAATGGGGTTAAAAATTTTTATATTTTAGTTAGCTAAAGGTTAGGCATCCTTTGTTTTTCCAGCTCTGAAAATCTTTAATGTTTGAGTTCACTCACTCTCCTGTCTTTAAAAATAATAAATTAAGCATAATAAGAACCACTTTTAATTAAAAATCTTACAGTGCATAATGTAAATCATCCCAATTTATCAATTTCATTGATTATAGTAAATAGATTGGCCTAAATATTGGTTGATTATAAGCCATATCTATTTTTTAATTTTAAGTTTTTTGGCCATGCCATGGGGCTTGCGGGATCTTAGTTCCCTGACCAGGGATGGTACCCGCACCCTCAGCAGTGAAAGTGCAGAGTCCTAACCACTGGACCGCTAGGGTATTCCCTAAGCCATAGCTAGAATTTTTTAAATTTGACTTTATAAATACTCATAAGTTTCAATCAAATGGGAAACTCTAGCTAGTTGAAAGTTAGGGTAGTTCGAATTTCAAACCTCCACTGTATTTTTATCTTTTCCCTATGAAAGACTGATAGTTATGTTTCCTTCTTTTCTTTTTAAATATCAATTTAATATCTCCACAATCTTAAAATTCCTTTATTTTAGTGCTATTTCCAAACTTCTAGTACTGTACTAGAACCTCAGTTTTATTTGTAGCTGTTTCATTGGCTTACTTGATTTAAGCCACTTCAAAATAATAATTGCAATTGGGGGTTCCCCCCTTTTCTGAATGTGATAAAGAAAATAAAAATGACTGATTTAGAACAAAAATAAATGAAATATCCCAAGAAAACAAAATGCACAATTTACACATTTTATCATCATGGTCTTAATGTGTTACCATATTAGTTTAATTTAACAAATCTTTATGTAGAGCTCATCATGTGCCAGGCACTATTCTAAGAGCTGGATAGATAATAAATCCCTTTATTAATCTGTGTAACACCCCTACGAGGTTGTTACCATTATCCCCATTTTACACGTTAGGAAATGAGACATAGAGAGGTTATATAACTTTCCCAAGGTCACACTCCTAATAAAAGAAAGAGCTGTGATTTGGAATGTCTAGAATATGTACTTTTAACTATTATACTATGTTGTTGGTCTTGATTGCTTAAAAGACAGAAGTGTTTAAAATGTCAACATCTAGGGCTTCCCTGGTGGCGCAGTGGTTGAGAGTCCGCCTGCCGATGCAGGGGACACGGGTTCGTGCCCCGGTCTGGGAAGATCCCACATGCCGCGGAGTGGCTAGGCCCGTGAGCCATGGCCGCTGAGCCTGTGCGTCCGGAGCCTGTGCGTCCGGAGCCTGTGCTCCGCAACAGGAGAGGCCACAGCAGTGAGAGGCCCGAGTACCGCCAAAAAAAAAAAAAAAAGTCAACATCTAGAACCCTATTAATAGTGTTTGGGGCTATTAATATCTGGAAGTAGATGAATTTTATGACCATTTCTCTTACCTCAGGAATATACGATGAATATTTTACAAGTATGCACATTTATGTGCATTTTACAATAAAATTTTACATTTTATTTACATGTTATTTTACAATAACATTTTACAATAAAAATACAGTTATAACTACATTATGGTTCTAACATTTCCTTATAATTTGTCCTCTCCAAGGATTCAGACATTTCTAGATAATCCCAGAAGAGGCTAATGGAAATGTCCCAGTCTTGGTCAATTTGTGACTCTTACTCCTTTTACCCTGCTTCATCTTTGACTGCTGATTATCTATGTGTTCCATGCTTTTCCACATCCTATGTGGATCCATGATATACTCATGCTTACCTTATATTGTGGTTGATTTATTACAGCCAAGAAATCAGTTAGCTTTCAGTTACAAAAATTTCTCTCTGTGAAATAGAATCAGAAAAACTAAAATTTTCATTATGACTTAAATGTGAATAAACATGTAGCTTTCTTTGTTTTCTAAAACTAATTTCATATTGCTATCATGTTTTTCTTTTACTTATTCCCTCTCATGGAAAGAAAAAAGCCATAAACTTTGGGTTTACAAAATACAGTCAATTCAGAGATAACACTAACCTCTCAGGACTGTTTTGTCCTGAGCTGATTCCCATTGTATGTGAATTGCTGGTGCGGCCTAGGCATGCTGGCATCTGCTGTGGATCACCACAAACCCTTTTTGTCTCTGGTTATGAGGTCTCTACTCTCTGAGATTTCCTTGTCCTGAGCACTGGTCTTCTCTTGTCCCCTTCCCCTCAGGAGCATCTGTAATAGAAAGTTTCAGTAGGATCTTTCAAAGGTAAAATGTTACAGATGCTCCTTAACTAAGTAAGGTGCCAGATTAAAAGGCAGCCTATTTAAAGAAGGATCTTTCAGTCAAATCAAAGTGGTAGCAAGGGGTCAAAATGTTGAGAAGAGAGGATTTGATGAGGAGACCTTCTTTAGAGAATGTTATGCTAAACCCTGAATTAGAGTTCTCCAGAGAAACAGAACCAATAGAATGTGTATATTTATAGGAAGAGATTTATTTTAGGGAATTGGCTTATGCAATTGTGGAGCTTGGTGGGTCCAAAATCTAATAAAGAGGCCAACAGGCTGGAGATTCAGGAAGGAGTTGTGGTGTAAGTCCACAGGCGGTCCGCTAGAAAACCAGGAAGAGTCGATGTTACAGACCAAGTCTGAAGGCCATCTGCTGAAGAATTCCCTTTGGTTCTGGGCAGACCAGTCTTTTGTTCTCTTCAGGCCTTCGACTGATGGGATGAGACCCACCCACATTATGGAGAGCAATCTGCTTTACTCAAAGGTCACTGATTTAAATGTTAATCTCATGCAAAACACCCTCACAGAATTACTCAGAATAATGTTTGACTAAATACCTGGGCACAGGCCAGCCAAGTTTATACATGAAATTAACCATCACAAGTTCTCCTCTTGTCAATTTGGTACCTGTATGCATCACCTTAGACCATTCTTAATCTCCAAAGACAATGACAAGGTCATATATCCGCCTAACATAATACAACCATTCTGTGTACAACCAGAACCGCAGTAATCCTTCCCCTAGGAGAAGATGTAAATTCCTTGAATGATGTTTACTCTTCTCCTTGATTTTATGGAACTTAAATACTATGCTGTAAAGTTAACAAAACTTAAATACTATGATATAAAGTCAATACATGTATGTTACATGATAAGGAAATAAGAAAGGGGAGAAAACAAAGATTTTTGGGTTTTTTTATGAACATACACAAACATTCATAACAAAATAAGGAAGAAGGACTCATGACATCATTACAACTACAGCCCTCATTTCTATAACTAGTCATGTGCTCACAGCTGATATTTATAACTACTTTCTTCTATCACCCATTCCTTATGCCACTTGTACTCAGCTAGTCGTTGTTCTTTACCTGATAGGCTGCCCCAAATCTTCATTCCTGAAGGGTCTGGGCCGTGGTAGGATTGGGTTGTTGTAGTTTTCCATTGACCTTAATCACAGGGCATAGTAATATTAAGAGATGCCCCAATATTCCAGACATATTCCTCCTTGCCTTCATTGTGGAGAAGCAGTCCAATTTCTTGCTAGTTCTCCAACCAGGTGAGGTAGGGATTGTCTGCTCCTTACCTTAGGCCTAGTTAAGAACTGGGGGCTTCATTGGGACTGCTAGGAGAGCCTACAGCTGCCACAGCTGTGGACTGTGGGGCCTCACTCATGTCAGAGGGAGCCAGAGGAACCTGAGTAAAGGTGGAGAGAGCCTCTGGAAGACTGTATTTAGGAGATAACTACATGTCTGCTAACGGCCAAGCAGATAATGCACATTTTCCATGGTCCAAATGTGGGCCACATGAAAAGCAGACCTGGCCCTGAACTGCTTTAGGTTTTTCCCAAGAGGGGGACAAAGAGCTTCCACTGGTGAGAGTCTCTGTGCGGAGGGGCCACTGGAGAACCATGCTGAAGGAGAAATACCACCCATGTCATTGGAGCTGTTCCCTGATAGGCCCAGAGGGGAAGCAGGATCTGAAACATCCACAAAGAATCTGGTTTAAGTATTTGCCAAGCCCAGAGGGCATGATGCTGTTCTATCATTTTCAAGCCAGGTGGAATGCGGCGCCACGTTGAACACTCAGCCCTCTCTGAGATGCTCATGGCTACCTCAGCCACAGCCAGGAAAATGGGGCACCCACTCGAATGTTCTCAAATTCCTACAAAATTATGGTTGGCATTTCTGGGCCTTTTTCTCCCCTGAAGGTGGTAACTTGCTGGGATGCTCCCATCCTTCTCTTTCTTTCTTTTATTTCTTCCTTTAATGCCAGCACTGGAAAGGTTTTCCACTTCATCCCCTTTCTGGCAGGAATTTTTGCCTTATGTTATGGCTTGTTCTTTTTTTATTCCCTATTGGTGACGTAATCTTAATGCCAGAAAGGTTTGTAGGAAGCTAAATGTATTTTAGCCAAACCAAAGACCAAAAGATATTTTGGGAGGTAATCTTATGGCTGTTTCTTCAGAAAAACTTCTCTCCTTTGCTCTGCTGATATCGGCGGAATTTTAAGGGTTTGCCTTGCTTGTGGGTGTTTAAGAACCCTCAGTGCAGTAAGAACCCTGACTCACGGTTATCTCCTGCTTTCCACAACCAATTTCTCCCCCTTTATTTAGCTACAGATCCCTTTTATTCTTCTTTTTCCTTCTTTTTTTTAACTTAATAATCATAAGTTTACTTTTCTAGCCTGAATTAGAGAAGAATTATAATAACTTTATTTCAGTGTTTTACTCTCTTTCTTATAAGTTGTTTGTACAAGCTAGGGTCAGTCATTGGATTCAAAGGAATGGATCAGTTGGGCAATAATTGTATTAAACTCCATTTAAAGTTACACACAGAAAACAAAACCCTGGCTTTTATTTAGACAAAAAAGATAAATGAATATTCAATCAGAGTAATTTCTACTAACTTCAGGATTTTGTCTCAGTAGATCAGGGAGTGATTTTCCATTTTCTAGTCCTGGGGTAGAGGCATATTTTCAGTAAAGATTTTAATTGTGTAATTTGACTTCTTAAAAATAGGATGCTAGATGTAATATCTGTATATGCATTTTCATTAAACATTCTTTTCAATGAGCTATATTTAAAGATTCTTGTTTGGGTTAAGTCAGATTTGTCAGCTCTTCAATCAGTTTGTAGTACATTGTAAAAGAATATACTCAAAACAGAGTTAAGCTGTCAAGCTGTGACAACTTTGAATGAGGAAGATTTTCAAAAATTATGAGTGAGATATTTTAAATGTCTCCTTGACATCTATAGCACTATTCAAAATACTTCATCAGAGGCATGTGCTTTAAAAATGCACTTGAAAATTAATGTGAGGAGCGCAATTTGTCAGTCTTTGTCTTAGCAGACACACCACTGACAGTCACAGAGCATTCGCAATAAGACAGCACTGAATCTCTCTACCTAGATGCTGCCAGGATGCAGGAGAGATGGAGTGACCTGTTCAAGGGGCAGTTAGATGGGCCTCAAGCAAAGCAGAAACATAAGAGGCTTGATTCCAAGTCCTGTTGATACCTGTTTGAGCCGGTGGTGTCCTTTGCCAGGAGGACCGTGTGATTTAGTGATTCCTGGAAGGAGCCAACTCATCCTTAGCTGTGAGTCAGGGACATGAACTATCTGTCCTGACCTCATCTCATAATAGGGAAGGCCATGGCAAAGAGGCAAAGCCTTGGCTATTTATTTTAAACAAAAAACCCTCCAGGGACACCACTTAATTGGTGAAGGGGCTTTAGGAATGACTCACATTGAGCCATGGACTTTTTTTTTTTTAATGAATTTATTTATTTTATTTATTTATTAGTTTTGGCCGCGCTGGGTCTTAGTTGCTGCGCACAGGCTTGCCACTCTTCGTTACGGTGTGCGGGCTTCTCATTGCGGTGGCTTCTCTTGTTGCGGAGCACAGGCTCTAGAGCGCAGGCTCAGTAGTTGTGGCGCACGGACTTAGTTGCTCCACGGCATGTGGGATATTCCTGGTCCAGGGCTCGAACTCGTGTCCCCTGCATTGGCAGGTGGATTCTTAACCACTGCGCCACCAGGGAGGCCCCACGATGGACTTTCATGTTTCTTTTCACCCCTTCCCAGTGCCTGTCAAATGCATATGTTATGTGCTTGTCTGTTGCCAAAGCTTAAGAAATCAAGGTGTGCGAGGGGACACAATGCAGGCTATTGAAGAGAAAAATTTAAAATTGACTAAATGGTGGTCCTGTCCATCTGTATAGTGTCTCTGATCTTTTAAGGTACCCCAAAGGGACATTCACAGCAAAGATTCATGACAGGGTCACAGAACCCAAAATCAGGAAGGCTGGAACCCTAGTTCCAAGAGCCCAAAGAAACTCAGGTAGCTGCTGTCCCTTGCACCACAGCGGTATCTCTTTTGTGCATCTTTCTGCAGAGAGAAGGAGCTGTTTCACGAAGGCAGAAGTGGCCAACATTGTTCCATGCTGTTGAGGCACTGTGGTAGCACAGTGGGGGCTGGGAAAGTGGCCATTGGCTTGGGACAAAGGTGACTTCGTGACAAAGGTGACTTTAAGGACAGCTGTTTCAGTGGAGTGGGGAGGCAACAAGCCATACAGGAGTGGGTTGAGAAGTACATGAGAGGCAAGAATATGGCGATAAGATAGCCTTTTGATACTTTACATAGGCTTATCATTCCATTGCTAACCAATTAGGAAAAGGGGCTTTAGAAAGGTTCAGTACTTTCCCTGGGATTATACATCTAATGAGTGGCAGATGCAGGATTCCAAAATACATCTACCCCGTGAGGCTGAGCTCTTAACTGTGGTTAATTTTTCCACCACTTTCATCAAGGCGGTGGGTCTGTGGTCACCTAACGGAACAGAGAGCCTTCTTGGTCCCAGGGCATGCTGAGGACATGTGTGGCCATGGACACTGCACAGAAGAGATGGCTTCCATGTTTTGCTTAGCCTCACAGAAATATCACACAGCACAGGGAAGGAGTTTTTCTTCCTAATCCTGTTATTTAGCTGGATTTACCATAGACATAATGTCTCATTTGCCCTAGCCCTCCAATATCACTTGAAGTAAATATAGCATTTTGGTGGCCTATTGTCCCTTATCAGTGTACCTGTAATGATACGGCATTTTATTATTATACTTCTACATTCTATCTGTAGCTTTTAGAATAAAAGAATAATAGAGACAATTAGTTCTGCTAAATGCATCTTGGAGCCATGTGTTAGCTTATCTATGGATTTTCTCCTTAGATGTTTAAATATTCCCCCTGCAATTTAAGTTTCATCAAACAAAGGAGATCTGATTTTAGATAATTCTCTTGGTGAGAAAGCAATTGTTGCTGCAATCTGCCATTCACCCAGAACCACTGATCCCAGAATAAACATTCATTTATCAAAGAATTCAAAATAAAACACAACATATGCTGTTGTTTATAACAAATTGATGGGTAGAATTCTGCATTCTTCCTAGGTTCTCCTATTGAAGCATTGTTTCATTTACTTTGGTGAAAATTCTTGTAAAATATTAGTTTCATCTCCTTTTACCCTAATTCTTACTTCAAACTACATTTATAGAGTCAGTCCATTATCTTAACCTCTGTGTACAGTGATAGTTATTTAAAATTGTCTTTTAAAAGCACTTGAAATTGTCTTTTGAAAACATTTTAAAATTAAAATGACATTTTGAAAGTCTCTTTCATAAGCCACTCCATCGTTTGGAGCCATTCATTTTGCAATGTGCTGGTAAAGTGCTTGGGAGGAATTCAGGCATCTGGATTGTGACTCTAGCCTTGTGTGGTGACCTTCTTGCAGCAGCCATATAATCATCTCCTGAAAGCCAGAGTCCAGGTGTAAAGAGGTTGTGGCCATGAAGAAATGCTTTTCATTAGAGTTGTTATTGGGTTTTGCAATCCGCACGTAGCAGGCAAAATGACCATGAGTTGATAATTAAGTGGTCTCTTTATTATTTCAGAGAGGAAAAATCTTCACAATTCTGATAATTGCAAAGCCTCTGAATTGGAGATAAAAAAAAAATACAACATAAAACACTTGTGTAAGCACAGATTCCCTCCTTTCATTTTTTAAATGTAGATGATATTTTTTTTCTTGAATAATGAGTGTCTTGTAGGACAAGAGGCTCTTGACTGAAGGTTGGTATTAAAATACTTGCTATCTAACAGCAGTATAGCAGATTGTACAAAGGAGACCACTGTTTAATCACTGAAGTTCAAAACCAAGGTTTCTCTCTACGAAGGGTGTTTGGAGCCTCTAAAAAATGCAACAGATGGGTACCTCAAATTTAAATTCTTTTGATAATGATTAAGGATTTGCTACTTTCACTGATAGTCTTTGAAGATGACAGGAGATCTATCAGGAAATTATAAATTTTTTGTGGGATGCATTTTAAAGTAGATGGTTTTTGCTTCTCTGCACCATATGATCTGACTTTTCTGCATTTTAATAAAAGTTTTCACCTGAGCTCACATAAAACTCAGAAAGAAGATATAATTATAAATAAGAGTATGTACGTTATTTCTTGTACTTTTACTAAATTGAAAAACTTAAAGGGACTTCCCCAGTGGTCCAGTGGTAAAGAATCAGCCTTCCAATACAGGGGACGTAGGTTCGATCCCTGGTTGGAGACCTAAGATGCCACATGCTGCAGGGCAACTAAGCCCGCGTGCCACAACTACTGAGCCCGCACACCTCAACTAGAGAGAGAAAACCTGCATGCCGCAACCAAGAGCCCATGCACTGCAACGAAAAAGATCCCGCATGCCTCAACGAAGATCCCACATGCCGCAACTAAGACCCAATGGAGCCAAAAACAAAAACACTTAAAAATATTTTTTAAATTTCTGGTGTAAAAAAAAAAGTCTCATCTGAACTGTTAGATTATTTATCTTCCCTCTCTTAATTGTCGTATAGAATATCACCACCCCAGGCAAACAAAACTCACCAGTGACCTACAGGACACAATGATGCTGTTCAAATATTTGTCTGCTAGTTTTCTCATCTGGAATCTGGACAGGATTATGTACAATTCCATAAACATCAACTATGAATATATTTTTGTTAATTCCTAATAATTTCTTAGATCATTTTCCCCATGTCATTAAGAAGTTGTTTTGAAAATTTTCCACTGTAGTAGGTCCTTCAAGCATTTCCAGGCAATTTCCACTCATGGTTTCATGCCCAGAGGCAATCTGTCCCAAACATACTCACCTTTGATTATGCTCAGTGTACAGGCTAATGTGATGTTTATTATGTCTCCTTATAAAATTGACCATTTTGGTAGTATGCCAATGCTTTGCTAATTCAATAGCCGCACATCTAAGAAATTAATTCTATATCTTTATAGAATCTCATAAAACACATTGGATAATATACTTAGTATCTGGAGAAACCCTTTTTATTTTATAAACTATCAACAATTATTGATTGGACTACAGAAGGCTGAGGAATTCTGGAGAGGCAAATTTGTACTAAGTATATATGAAACATCATATAGAATCATAGAAGATTTGTTAAGCTCCAGAAGGGACTTTTTCTACCATCAGTATATTTTGTGGTTTGGATGGCATACTGAATATGGATGAAAAAAATCAATATTAAATGTATTTTATTTAAATTAAAAAATATGCATCATATTCAAATGCAACAGCTCAATGGTTGCACTAGAACAATCTAAAAGTTGTTAATTCCACAGCATGAGGCCCTATATATGCAAAATGAGATGAAATCTACTATGTGCCAGAGCTCCAGATTGCTGGCTGCTTTTGCCTTCTGATATATGCAAAAGCTCAGTAAAATATGCTATGTGAGAAAAGAAATCAGTGGGTTTATATTATTATTATTATTATTTTTTTTTTTTTTGCGGTATGCGGGCCTCTCACTGTTGTGGCCTCTCCCGTTGCGGAGCACAGGCTCTGGACGCGCAGGCTCAGTGGCCATGGCCAAGATCCCAGCCGCTCCGCGGCATGTGGGATCTTCCCGGACCGGGGCACGAACCCGTGTCCCCTGCATCGGCAGGCGGACTCTCAACCACTGCGCCACCAGGGAAGCCCTATATTATTATTTCTAGTAGATAAGCTACATTTCTTTGTTGATGAAAAACTTTAGTGGTCCATTGTTTGCTTTTCTCTTATTTTTATTTTGCATTAGAAATTCCCCTTAGACATTAGTGTAATTTTTTAGAAGACTTTTTTTTAGATCATTACTTGTAAAGCACTAGTCATAAATCTACATATATCAGGCTTCTTAAAGCTGTATTTGCATAACTGATTTAAAAGTAACATTTGTTATGAGCTTAAGTCTTGATGCTATTATCCCATGGCAATTACTTCAAACCTCTGTGAAATGTCAAGGATGATCTGTTTGTAGTGTGACCCTTATTCTTTCCCTTGCCAAAGCAGAAGGCATTGGATAAGCACTTAGATTCTAGGAAGTTGAGGAGCAGGCACGTAATATCCCTGAGGATTAGTTATCCCTCTCCACCCTCCCTATGGAATAAAAGTCATCCCCATTTGTTGGGTACCTCCACTCTTTTCTCCCTTTGGCACTTCCTTTTGGCTGCTATTAGGGTTAAATCCTAAAATTCACATTTGATCATGGGCCTTCATTGCTTTCAAGTTTATATATTTAGAGAGGGCTTCCTTGACCACCCTGCCACTCTCATAATATAGTTCTCAAGTGGTATACTTTGCTTCGTAGCGTTTTTTCCCTACCTGACTTTAGATTCATTTGTTTATTATTGTTACACAGCACAATTAAAATGTCCAAGGGACTTGTCTGGTGTCCTGAAGATTGTACCTGGCATATAGTAGATACTCAATAGACATTTTTTTGTACAAGTGAATGCATTTTCTTTAAAGGCAAATTATATCTTAACATTCCCTCCTACAGTCTTGTGGTTCCACTGTTTGACCATAGCAGTATGTGTTATTCCTCATTTATTATCCCAAAGAAAAGTATTTTCCTGTTTGGAGATGACCTGTGATCTCTTTATTCTACGTTGAAGATAGCCTGGTTAAAGATGTATTCATGAGAAATAATCAATACAAATTACACTATTTATGTTAAACTTTTTGTTCTATGAAATGATTTCTTTAGAAATGTTGCTTCCTCTAATCTTTCCAACCTGCCATAATATTATCTGTGAAATTGCTACAAGATTTGCTTGGGTCTTGGATGTGTAGGGGCTGCAGCATGAAAATTACACTGGGGTATTCTAGAAAAGTACATCAGGATTAATTTGTTGTTGTTTTTGTTCTGATCTATAAGCAGTTTAAATTCATACTGGCCTCTGCTGTGTGTGGGAGAGATCCTTAGATAATTTGTTCTTTTAATGATAGAGGTTCTCATAATTCCTTACATGAATACCCTGACAGGAAAGGCAAAATTGCCTTTTTGCCACTTAGAAACAAAGGACAAAGCAGCTGACACATGTCATCTGGAATTTTATATCATACAAACATACTCCCTGTGTCAGCCAGCCTATATGATTCTACCAGTTTCCTTCCAGTTTCTCTAGAAATAATGGGTTAGTTCACCTAAGACAGTCTTGAGATTATTGATACAATCACAAATTGAAATGGGACCGTGAGCTCTTTGCTCCCAGAAAAGCATGCCTGGCTCTCTCTGTATTTGAAGTGATTAACGATGCTGCAGCATTATGGGAAAATGGTATCTCTATAATTATATGAAACCACAGGAGGGAGAAACCCTTTCTGTTAGTGGTCTTTGAAGGCACCCAAGTTATCTGAGTCTGAGCCATTAGAGGGGAAAAGCAGGAAGAAACAGAGTAAGACAAATATGAAAAAAAGAAGAGAAAGTCAGAATATGGAGTAGTGATATTGGTCCCAGGGGAAACCGTGTGTGTGAGACAAAAAGATTGATTGGGGCCATGAAAAGCTAACGGACAGGAGGAGAATTGGTTCAGCAGTTAAACAAGGGACTATAAAACTCATAGAACACTTACCTGTTCTCTAATACTCTCCCTATTGTTCTTATCACTTCACCCCTTCTTTTTCATCTGTAATATGGAGACAATATTTCTCATTTTCTTTGTGGGGCACAGTGACACAGACAGAGTTTAGTAAACATAGAAAATACTATGTGACTTATAAACAGCGATATAGAATAGGCAGTCCTCATTGCTATCCACCCCTAACCCCGCCCCTGTTTTGGTGATCTTTAAAATGTAAGTCTCCTTAAAATTAGGAGAGTTTAGGATTTATGTGAGTTTCAGAATCACCTCTAAGGTATCAGGGGTATGTGGGCCTCTGTTTTCCTCTCTGGTCCTGGTCACCATTCTGAGGAGACGGGCTGAGACCTCCTGCAGCCCTGGGAGCAACATTGTGTTGACAGGCATGCAGCCTGGCCAGAGGCTGTGAATACAAACTGATTCCTGTCCTGACCACTTGGTGCCACTCTAGCTTTAGGAACTGCTCCGCTGCAGCCAAATCCTGGGAAAAAACGGCTTCCTCCTAGGTTGGCTTCGGTGGTTTCAGAGACAGTCGTTGTTTTGCAGAAGGTCATTTGGAGAGTTAGGTGGCAGATGTGATTAGAATGTGTATGGCGAGCTGCATTCCAGGTGCTTTGTGTGCTAACATTTCGGTGTTATTACCAGCATTAATTATCCAAGGGACATGCAACAAACACAGGTGGGCCCTTGTTGGTTCATTTAAAAGGCAAGGCTCTACAGAACGCTAATTTCCAGGTAGCCACCCAGGCCTTTAACTTGGAGTTTAATTTGGTGATAGGCTGTAGCCCATCAGACTTCATCTATTCATAGATTGGATGTTATATAAGAATTCCTCCCAATGTATGTTACACACACACACACACACACACACACACACACACACACACACACACACTATAGTAACAGAAAGAACTTGAAAATGCTGTTGTTTGTTGAGTGTGCTTCCTGGTATACAATAGTTGAGGGTTTCTTTTTTTTTTTCAGCCCCACCCTCTTTACTTGCATAATTTTTATTCATCAACAAAAAAGACATTTTCCTTCACGGGAAGAATCATCTTTTAAATCAGTTAACTACCTCTAGTGTTATCCAAAATATTACCCAAATGACATGTTAACCAAGATGACACATCTTCATTTCTTTCCTGCTTCTCTTTTTTTTCTGGGACCAAAGGAGTTCAAGGAAGGGATCTGTGCACAGGCTTTTACAGTTTTGAGATGACTTTCTAGATTGGAGGACATTGCAGCATTTAGCCGAAGGTCCTGTGTTTTAATGGGAGCCCAGGAGGGGGGCTTGCCCATTTCTAAAGATGCTATTGAGAGGAGTGCTTTTCTGACTCGTTAATTTGGAAAGTCAAGAGGAGGCTGCCATTAAGAAATGTCTTTGCAATTAATTGCATGTAAAACCTCAAGTTTTTTTCTGACACATTTATAGAAACTGCTTTGCCTTGTTTATACCGGTACACTTCTGCTGGCCTTAGCATGAGTGGAACTGGCCCTAGCCAAAGTTGAGTGGCTGGCGAAGTCTGTTTCTGAGCCCCTTCTGATTTCATTGCTCACCTTTCCTCTCACTGCACCTAAGCCTTCCTTCCATTTCCCCTTAAACTTTGTTAGTTTTCAGTTTAATTACCTCTGGCATCAGGCTTGCCTACTTGGGGTTGTCCTTGGGTTTGGGGGTCTGGAAGCTCTGTTAGGATCCTGAGTCTGCCATTTCCTTGCTGTGTAAGTTTAGGTGAATTATTTTTCTTTCGCTTTATGTCCCCCTCTGTAAATAGGGCTATTTTGAGCAGTAAGTGCAACACCACATTTAAAGCTCAGTGTCTGGATCGAACACTTAAGGTGCTTGTGAAAAATGGAGCTTTCTGAATCTTATTCTAGACAACTGACTTGAAATCTTGAGGGAAAGGTCCAGGAATCTGCATTTTTAAAAGAGCTTCAAGAAATACTTATGCTCACCAAAGTCTGAGGATTCCTGGCTTAAGGCATAAATCTTCTGAGGGGTAACTGTCTTTATAAAAGGATCAGGGAAAATAGCATAACCGAAAGGAGGGTGTGAGTAATGGAAGGACAGTTGTTTTGTCGGGGAGAGATTTGGGGGCAACTGCAGGGTACAATTTGATCAGGGCTCTCCTGAATCCTATGTAGAAAGGAAAACGTGGAGAATTGATTCATTATGGTGCTGGATAAAGTATGCAGTGCCTCCTTTCTGAAGTGAAGATGCGAAATCCATCTACTTTACTGCTTGGTCACTTTTTTCCAACCTGGTTTTACTTGTTTTGGGTCCCCTCTTTGTGTAAACGAGGCAAGGGTTGTTCCCCTCTACTTCTGATTAGCGGACTCTTACTAGACTGCAGGCTGCATAAGGGAAGACAGGATGATTTAGTGCTCCTTTGAGATTTCAGGGTCTTGCATAGAGCACGCGTATAGGGTAGGCATTTGATCAATGAGTACATGAGTTGGGTAGGAAAACAGTTTCTTCACCTCTAGTGCATACTAATTAATCTCCCCCTTTCCTCTTTTTGTTCACATTCACACACATCCTTAAGGCTTGATCAGATTCTGGTTCCTTGAATAATAGACCGTTTTGTGGGAACGGATGCTCTGGATGAAGCTCGGTTCCATTAATTGAGAATTGGAGATGACCAGGTTTGGAATGCAGATTTTAAGGGAAATGAATTCAGTCTTGGCTTGCTGCTGGGCCACCTTTCCTGTTCAGATCATCCAGGAGATTCAAGATCCCCTGACCCAATACGAGTCCGATTTGCAAAGCTCACTGACCATGTGGAAAATTGAGGGAGGGAGGGTGAGTTGCTACCTGCTGGGCTTCGTTGTTGACCCCAGTACTTAACACCTAATCAGAACATTGTAAGAAGTAACGGCGGAGAGGATTGCTTTGGATATGGTTAATATTTCCCTGAGGCATGAACAACCATATAATTTTTCTCAAAATTATGTGTGATTGGAGAAATGCAGATTTCTGGGCCCCACTCAAACCTACATACTGCAAACTCTAGGTGTGGGCCAGGGCCTAAGAGAAATTCAAGAGATTCAGTTGAACTTGGTCTGGAGGAGGCTGTTTACAGGGTCCAGGCCACCCCAAGTCCCCCTACTCTGCCATTCTGGGCACTAAGGGGAGTGATATCTGATACCTGTAATGTACTTCTTGCTCTCCATGTGTAAAACTCTAGCAACAGAGTAAGAAAATTCTTTGGTTTATATATCATATAGCCTTTGATTCCAAGCCCCAGCCTTGTCACTTATAGAAAACCAAGGACTACCTAATATTTTTTAAAAATTAAGATTATCCTTTGTTAGAGCAGTTTTAGGTTCACGGCCGAATTGAGTGGAAGGTGCAGAGATGTCTTTACACTTCCTGCCTCAACGCATGCCCAGCCTCCTCCATTACAAACATCCCCCTCAAGAGTGGTACATTCGTTCCAGCTGAGAAGCTACAGTTACTCATCATTGGCATCCCCAGTCCATAGTTTATATGAAGGTCCACACAACTGTTCTGAACCTCATTTGCTTCACCTGTAAACGTTTTAAGGGTGCACACTTCTCTCATGCGCTCTGCTTGTTCCTGTTCCCATGTGTCAGGCAGGTAACAAGAAGAGTTTTGTAGATTTTGTTGTTGTTAACTTTGAACTCTTTACGTTAGGTGGGCTAGAAGCCACAGTCATTGTTTTAGAGTAGGGCTTCTCAAAACGTTGTTCCTAAGCTAGCAGTTTCAGCATCCCTGGCAGCCGCATCAATTCTTGGGCCCTACCCCAGACCTACTAAATCAAACGCTAGGTTGGGGCCCAGCAAGCTGACTTCGAATCAGCCATTCAAACAATTGTAGTATTGCTGTAATTTGAGAACCACTGGAGTTTAGGGAAACGTTATTCATTGGCTTAAAATTTTAATGAGCACCACTTTGGCTGAGTGGATGATCCCTCATATAGAGGCCTTTAAGGAGACTAGAAAAAGGCTCTTTGTGGCAAGGTGAGGGCAAGGCAGTACCATGGATCAGCTATATCACAGTCACATTTATATTTTTGCCTAGGGATGACCCTACCAGTATATGAGACAAATGATTTAACCTCTGGGCTTCGTGGTCCTTGTTTGTAAATGTGGGGAATAATCAGAGTCCAACTTGATGCCGTTGTTGTGGGCTACAATGAGGTGGCAGGCTAAGTGCCTTGTACAGTCTGGTGAGCAGTAGATGTTCAGGGACAGTCCCTTTGCTGCCCTCACCAGAGGCAGTGTGCAGCGTGTGATTCCACCAGACCGTAAAGCCAGGGACGGGCAGGGCCTGCATCTCCTTTGGTCAGTGTTATAACTCTAGCAACTAGCACAGTTTCTGACCCAGAACTTGCTCAGTAAATGTTGGTTATGTGAACAAATAGGATGGAATAAATGCAAAACATGGAATGAACGAAGACAGTTTTATTGGCTATGTTGGCTGATACAGTGTAAATATGAGGAAGAGTTTTTGAGGCAAAGCTTAGACCCATCATAAAAAGTTTAAAAGGGCTTTCCCTGGGGGCGCAGTGGTAGAGAGTCCGCCTGCGCGTCCGGAGCCTGTGCTCCGCAACGGGAGAGGCCGCAACATTGAGAGGCCTGCGTACCGCAAAAAAAAAAAAAAAAAGTTTAAGGGCTGATGCTGAGGTCCGGGTGAGAAGCACTCACACCTGGAGTCAGATAGGTCTGGTGGAAGGAGGAAGGGCAGTGATTTAGGATCCCCGCCCCCGGCTCAGCCAAGCCCGAATAAGCCCAGCCCCACGCAGCCAACTTCCTCCTCCCAGCACGCGGCCTCGCCCTCGCCCTCGCCCAGCCCCAAAGCCGTTCTGCTGGCTCCGCCCCAAGTGGGGTGAGTGGGATTGCTGGCTCTTCCCCTCCAGGCTCTGCGCTCGGCAAGATCCCGGAGCCCCTCACAGTGACGCAATATCTGGACAGCAAGCTGATGGCCGTGGAGGCCGAAGAGAAGATGGACTGCCTTCAGGAGTTCCCTGAACACCCTGAAATGATCCTGGACTGACTGAAGGCGCAGCGCGAGCGGGACCGGTTTGCTACGTCACGCTGATTGTCGAGGGAAACCATTTTGAGGCCCAACAGGCTGTTTCGGCTGCTTGCAGTAAGTTCTCTTACAAATTCTTTCAGGAGTTTACTCAGAACTTTGGGTGGAGATAGAAGGTGTTAGTAAAACGGACTTTTTGTCCTTTAATGCAGGTCACGTAAACAGCAAAATTAGTGATACTAGGGGAAGAAACCAATGATGTATGGAAAGCAGCTGAGGTTATACAAATGCTAGAAGCTATCAGAGCTTTTGAAGTCAGATACAGAGGTGAATAAGGTCTCTTCTCACATTTGTAGTATGCAAATAGCTTGGGAATACAGTATAACCTTTTTGAATGAGAGTGAAAAAAATACTAGGACCTGATTTTGCTTTGGTGGAGTTGCATCATTGTTCATTTAAAACTGTGTGTGAGAAGGTTCCTGTTATTTGTTAGGAAGCAGCAGTTGCTTTAGAGATTTTTCCTCCCCAACCTATTGAGGTATAACTTATAATATGATTCACCCCTTTTAGTGTAGAGTTTGAATTAGGGTAACCGTATACCGTGGTGCAAGCAACCACCATAAGCAAGACATAGGAACATTTCTATCACCCTAAATTTTCTCATGACTCTGCAGTAGGCCCTGATCCCCAGCCCCAGGCAACCACTGATACGATTTTTTTTTCTTTTTCTTTTTTTGCGGTACGCGGGCCTCTCACTGCTGTGGCCTCTCCCGTGACGGAGCACAGGCTCCGAACGCGCAGGCTCAGCGGCCATGGCTCACGGGCCCAGCCGCTCTGCGGCACGTGGGATCTTCCTGGACCGGGGCACGAACCCCGTGTCCCCTGCATCGGCAGGCGGACTCTCAACCACTGCGCCACCAGGGAAGCCTGATATGATTTTTATCATTGTATTTTTATCTTATTTAGAATTTCATGTAAAAGGATCCCTACAGTATGTAGTGTTTTGTGTTTCACTTTTCTTAGTACTGTGTTTTAGAGGTTTGCCCCTGTTATTGTGGGTACTACTATTTTGTTCCTTTTTATTTCTGAGTAATGTTCCATTGTATGGATGTAAAATCTGTCGATGGACATTTGGGTTGTTGCCAGTTTTTGGCTATCACAGATGAAGTGGCTGTAAACATTTGTGGACAGAAAAAAATTTAAGGGCTATATCATTTAGTGTAAGGAGAATAGGGTTCTCTCACTAAAATATAATGGCAATTAAATTAGTATGGTTGTTAACAGATTCTGAATAAGTCATTAGAGGACATTTTTAAAATTTAAAGTTGCGAAACAAAATGTGGAGCTCTATTGCTGAAATAGTTAGACTAGAATACAGGGTAAATCAACTTTGAAACACATTTTTTCTCCTTTGGTTCCCAATGATTCATTTGTTTTTGACTCTCTTCAAAACAGGGGTTGCCAAAAAAAAAAGTCTGCAATTAAGTTCTGTCTTTGTATTCACTTATTCTTCTCCTCCTTTTCTTCTGTGCCTTCATTTTCATAACCACCCCGTCTCTTATTTGAGTTCTAACTGTATACCAGCTATATTAAGCACCTTATCAACTTTATTAAATTAATATTCTTAACAATTTTGGTGTTACCACCCCATTTTACAGATGGAAAGACTGAGGCCCTGAAATGTCGGTTATATAAGCAAAACCAGGACCGGAACTTAAGGCTGATTTATTAGCCTATGGTTTTTGTATTATAGCACCTGGTACAGAGAAGAATCTTCATATTTCTTTCTGGCTAGCCATGATTACCTGTTACTCCTACACTTGGCAAGGGTAGGTGAGCTTATTGATTCTTAAAAGACTTGCAGCTGGAAAAGGAACACAGAGAAAATTGCCAGAGCTTGGGCCATAGGAAAAGGAAGAATAGCTTTTCACCTGAGAAGTGGAAATGCGAATGTCAGGATGGAAAAAAACTTAAAAGGGAAAGGCTTTTGTAACCTGGGAATTGATGAAGGAATGCCCTCAGTGCTCTTTGTTCTTTCCTTTCTACCCCCTGGTTGCTTCTATTCCAAGGTCCATGATTTGAGCTTAATTTTTCCATGGCCTCTGATTTTCCACGGGCCTCTCACTGTTGTGGCCTCTCCCGTTGCGGATCACAGGCTCCGGACGCGCAGGCTCAGTGGCCATGGCTCACGGGCCCAGCCGCTCAGTGCTATGTGGGATCTTCCCAGACCGGGGCACGAACCCGCATCCCCTGCATCGGCAGGCGGACTCCCAACCGCTGCGCCACCAGGGAAGCCCAATAGCTAATATTTATTGAAAAACATTTACTGTGTATCATTATTTCATCTATTTCTCACATGAACTTTATGAGATGGATATACTATTATTCCTGCCTTATGTATGAAGGAATGGAGGCTTAGCGAGATTAATTTCCCCAGGTTGATACAGCTAGAAAATATAGTCCAAAAGGGAATATAAAAATCAACATAATCCTACCATCCAATAATAATTACTCTTAAATTTTAAGTAGATTTGAGGACAGACCCTTTTTTAGAAACTTAAAATGCTTAACAAAGTGCTAGTCAAATAATGAATACTCAAGGTATATTTATTGAATAATCCAGTGCATTCCACAGAAACACCATTGAATAAATCACAAGGAAGCTGAATTATATTTTCCTGACTCGACTACTTAATTTACTAGTCCTTTCCTTCCTACACAGCTGATTGTCCAGTACGAGGTTTTCTACCCACTGATGTCAAAGACAGTTGTTATGGAGAAATTTTGGTCATAGGAAAAAACATAGCTTCCCCAGCCCTACCCTTTACTTTGTAAAAAGAAACCAGAAAGGATAAATTCTAATGTTTTCTTAAGTAAACTTCCCAGGCCCTAAAAGTTGCATTTTTAGAAAAATTTTACTCAACTTAAATCCCTTGTGGTTCTGTAATGTCCTCTGTAGAAAAATATCTTGAAATAGCTATGTCTCTTTTTTTCTGAAAAATTGTTCTTCCTTTGGTCTGTGAAGATTTAATTATATTCGTTTTTAAAAAACCAGCTTTGGCCATATTTTCCTCTCCTGTTTGATTTCTTCGTCTTTTTTAGTGAAAAGACTCATGCTTTTGTCTGGATCCTTCTCTTTCATAGTTCTTAGCCTTTCTTCAAAAACAGATGTTATGCCAGTAGTCTTGACTGGGAGCACCATAGAAAGTAATGGCTGAGAGCATAGATTTTGGAGTTTCAAATACTCATTCCATCACTTTTTAGCCTTGTGATCTTGGGCAAGTTACTTAACTGCCTCAGTTTTCTCATCTGGAAAATGGCAACAATAATATTTTCCACTTCACAGGGTTATTTTGAAAATTTCATATGGAACACATTACATATAAGATGCTTAGCATACTGCCTGATGGATGTTTAAACATAAGAAAGGCTTTCTTTTCTCTAAAATATTATCCATCGGAAGACTGAGTGGCATTTAATAAAAAGTTCTTCGGAAGCCTCTCATAAGGGATGCACTGTAAAATAGCGTTACGATTTGTGGAAAACACAGAAGCCCTAAAGACCACTGAATGTTAGTTTTGCATCCTTAAAGAGCTAGTCTGCCATCATAGGTTTTAAAAAGAAGTAAAACTATTTAACACAGCTTGTAATTGTTCCTGGGGGTTTGACCTCACAACTTTAAGCATTGTATGCCAGTGTAAACCAAAATTTTAGTCCTTAAGGAAGGAAAATTCTGTGTGTTTGGGTTTGTGGAAATTAGGAATATATTCCTACAGGATGATGAGAAGAGTAAGTGCCCTAATGTCATGCTGATGAGGCTTCAGGTGTGGGTAATACTGCTACCGATCGCATTTTCACAAATTCAAACAGTTTAGACGGAGGAGAACTCGATGAGCTCTGGAAAGCTGTTAGACATCTCAAAATGAGGATCCAGAGTTGATACAGACATAATGATAACGATACATGTGAAGAATTCAAATAAAATTATTTTAGTAAGGGATTTCCCCGGTGGTGCAGTGGTTAAGAATCAGCCTGCCAATGTGGGGGACAGGGGTTCGAGCCCTGGTCCGGGAAGATCCCACATGCTGCGGAGCAACTAGGCCCGTGTGCCACAACTACTGAGCGTGTGCACCACAACTACTGAAGCCCACGTGCCTAGAGCCCATGCTCTGCAAAAAGAGAAGCCACCGCAATGAGAAGCCTGTGCACTGCAACGAAGAGTAGCCCCTGCTCGCCACAACTAGAGAAAGCCTGCGAGCAGCAGCAAAGACCCAACGCAGCCAAAACTAAATAAATTAAAAAAAAAATTACTTCAAGTAATATGAGAATAGTAAAGAGGAGTAATTCTAAATTAATATATTTCATATAATATGTGATTTTAAACATGAGTGTAAGGAATAAAAAAAGTCATTAGAAGTAAATGTTTAACTCTTCTATCTTAATGTAAAAGTTTATGTGCTTAAGTCAGCTAGAAATATTTTAGGAATTTTCTTACTAGGAAAATGGAGGAATCATATTCAGGGTCACAGTCTATTTTGGTATATATATGGTAATGAGTTCTAAAAAATAAGCCAAAATAATATTGGTAACAATATACTTTTAAAAGACCAGATCTTCTTAAAAGTAATCAACCTGATAATTTGGAGTAGTTCATTCAGGTCTTTTGTCCCTACATGGACTGTTTTTCTCTTAATTTACCATTGTCTCTTTCTATTGATCTTTTTGTTTGTTTATCTTCTGGCTTTTGTTGTTTGTAAGAGACCCATTTTTTTTTTTTTTTTAATATCTTTACTGGAGTATAATTGCTTTAAAATGGTGTGTTAGTTTCTGCTGTATAACAAAGTGAATCAGCTATGTGCTTTTCTAAGAATTTGTCCATTTCTTCCAGGTTGTCCATTTTATAGGCATATAGTTGATTGTAGTAATCTCTCATGATCCTTTGTATTTCTGCAGTGTCAGTTGTTACTTCTCCTTTTTCATTTCTAATTCTTTTGATTTGAGTCTTTTTCCTTTGTTTCTTGGTGAGTCTGGCCAGTGGTTTATCAATTTTGTTTATTTTCTCCAAGAACCAGCTTTTAGTTGTATTGATCTTTGCTATTGTTTCTTTCATTGCTTTCTGATCTGATTTTTATGATTTCTTTCTTCTGCTAACTTTAGGGGGTTTTTTGTTCTTCTTTCTCTAATTGCTTTAGGTGTAAGGTTAGCTTGTTTATTTGAGATGTTTCTTGTTTCTTGCGGTAGGATTGTAATGCTATAAACTCCCTCTTAGAACTGCTTTTGCTGCATCCCATAGGTTTTGGGTCGTCGCGATTTCATTGTCATTTGTTTCTAGGTATTTTTTGATTTCGTCTTTGATTTCTTCAGTGATCTCTTGGTTATTTAGTAGTGTATTGTTTAGCCTCCATGTGTTTGTATTTTTTACAGATTTTTTTCCTGTAATTGATATCTAGTCTCATAGCATTGTGGTTGGAAAAGATACTTGATACGATTTCAATTTCCTTAAATTTACCAAGGCTTGATATGTGACCCAAGATATGGACTGTCCTGGAGAATGTTCCATGAGCACTTGAGAAGAAAGTGTATTCTGTTGTTTTTGGATGGAATGTCCTATAAATGTCAATTAAGTCCATCTTGTTTAATGTGTCATTTAAAGCTTGTGTTTCCTTATTTATTTTTATTTTGGTCGATCTGTCCATTGGTGAAAGTGGGGTGTTAAAGTCCCCTACTATGATTGTGTTACTGTCCATTTCCCCTTTTATGGCTGTTAGCATTTGCCTTATGTATTGAGGTGCTCCGATGTTGGGTGCATAAATATTTACAATTGTTATGTCTTCTTCTTGGATCGATCCCTTGATCATTATGTAGTGTCCTTCTTTGTCCCTTGTAATAGTCTTTATTTTAAAGTCTGTTTTGTCTGATATGAGAATTGCTACTCCAGCTTTCTTTTGATTTCCATTTGCATGGAGTATCTTCTTCCATCCCCTCACTTTCAGTCTGTATGTGTCCCTAGGTCTGAAGTGGGTCTCTTGTAGACAGCATATCTATGGGTCTTGTTTTTGTATTCCTTCAGCCAGTCTAAGTCTTTTGGTTGGAGCATTTAATCCATTTACATTTAAGGTAATTATCGATATGTATGTTCCTATTACCATTTTCTTAATTGTTTTGGGTTTGTTAATGTAGGTCTTTTCCTTCCCTTGTGTTTCCTGTCTAGAGAAGTTCCTTTAGCATTTGTTGTAAAGCTGGTTTGTTGGTGCTGAATTCTCTTAGCTTTTGCTTGTCTGTGAAGGTTTTAATTTCTCTGTCGAATCTGAATGAGATCCTTGCTGGGTAGAGTAACCTTGGTTGTAGATTTTTCCCTTTCATCACTTTAAATATGTCCTGCTACTCCCTTCTGGCTTGCAGAGTTTCTGCTGAAAGATCAGCTGTTAGCCTTATGGAGATTCCCTTGTATGTTATTGGTTGTTTTTCCCTTGCTGCTTTTAATACTTTTTCCTTGTATTTAATTTTTGATAGTTTGATTACTATGTGTCTTGGCGTGTTTCTCCTTGGATTTATCCTGTATGGAACTCTCTGCGCTTCCTGGACTTGATTGACTATCTCCTTTCCCATATTAGGGAATTTTTCAACTATAATGTCTTCAAATATTTTCTCAGTCCCTTTCTTTTTCTCTGCTCTTCTGGGACCCCTGTAATTCGAATATTGATCTTTTAGATTGTTAAACTGTAATAAGTACAATTTTTCCTTGAGTGCCAGTCTAAATATCTTCCTCCTCAAAACACAGACTATGGGCTTCCCTCTTGGCGCAGTGGTTGAGAGAACACCTGCTGACCGGGTTTGTGCCCCGGTCCGGGAAGATCCCACATGCCGCGGAGTGGCTGGGCCCGTGAGCCATGGCCGCTGAGCCTGCGCGTCCGGAGCCTGTGCTCCGCAACGGGAGAGGCCACACAGTGAGAGGCCCGCGTACCACAAAAAAACCCAAAACAAACAAACCAAAAAACCCCACAGACAATGACTAAAATTCAAGTCCTCATTAGTGTTCATTTTCTTCCGGTGTAAACCCACCAACTTTAAATATACACATTCACAATTACATGCACATGTACTTCTTTGTACTAAAAAAAAAAAAAGTAAAGTCTATGCAATTTATGATGATTTATCTCACAGTAGAGTTTTATTCGTTTTTCACTTCAGTTTAGCATGTTCTCTGTTCCAGGTACTGTTTTAAGAACTGTGCAATTATTACCTCATTTAATCCTCACAACCCCGTTTTTAGATAGATACTATTTTTATCCATTTTTTAACAATGAAAATCTGAGGCACAGAGAGGTTAAGCAGTTTTCTCTTGGTCAGTAGCTAATAAGCTACAGAGCCAGCATTTGAATTCAGAGTCCAAGCCTTTCACAATTTTGCTATAGACTGACACTGGCTGGATGTTCTTGTTTACGTTTACTTAAAATAAATTTTTTGTAAATATAAAATGTAATACATGCTAATTATTAATGGAGAGTAGTAAGATACGTAAGTTGTTAAAATCTTAGTCTATGGTAAAATTGATAAAATTGATGATAGTCACTCCTAACCTACCAGTTTCCATAAAGATAGCTACTATTGAAGTTTGTTGTATATTATTTGTCATATTTCTGTAGCTTGTGACTAACTTTATTATGTGTTGAGGATGTTTTTCCATGAAAGGTTGTGTGGTTCTGTCTTAATTTATCTTACTGGTTCTATCGTATGGGTATACCATAATTTATTTAGTTATTATGCTATTCATTGCTATTTAGATTATTTGTAGTTACCGGAAAACAGGAAACTATATGGAAATAAGTATCCTAGTCTTTAACGTCTCTGTAAATGCAAATTTCATTTTTCCAGTTTAGGCCTAAAACCTTGGCATTATCCTTGATATCTCTCTTTCTCTAACACAGAGATTATTGTATCGAATTCAACAGCAAATCCTATTGATTTTAATTTTTACATATATGCAGATTCTGTTTTTTAAATATGTTGGCCATTTCTCAGCACCTCTTATCACCAACATCTGGTCCAAACCATCATTGCCTCTTATCTAAATTATTGTCATCATCTTCTAGCAGTGTCTCTTCTTCCCAGCAGCAGCCAAGAGTCATTTTTTAAAACTCAGTCAGTTAAAAATCACTCTGGTCAAAGCTCTTCAGTATCTCCCATTTAACTCACTGAAATCCAAAGTGTTTGCTGTGGTCTTTTAAGGCTCCCCATAAACCAGCATCCTGCTACTTTTCTGACCTGGACCTCTACCATTCTTCCCCCATATTCACTGCATACCAGCCACGCTGAGATATTTGCTATTTCTTAAATGTAATAAGCACAGTTTTTCCTTAGGGTCTCTGTGTTTGTAGTTTACACTGCCTAGAAATCTTCCAGCCTCTCCCTTCCCCCCATACTTTCCTGACTCACTCCCCTATCTCTCCTTTGGGTCTCTGTTCAAATGTTGCTTTACATATTTGTTGAATGAGTATTGAATGAACATATATTTGTCCATTTGAATAAATGCTTGTGTAGAATAAATTTCTAGAAACAAAGTTGCTTCCTTACGTGCTCATTGCAATTGTTTGTGTTTTTCAAATCCTCTGTTATTACACTCCTCCTTCCCACACCCGTTGCCTATCTTATTTAGTGTTCTCCTGCCCTTCTTCAAAATGGTTCTGTGAGTTTATCTGCTGTTTCTACCGTGGAAGGCTGGCTCGGTTTCTTTCCCTCCTGGGATCTCTGGAGGAGAAACAGGCACTAGGCAGCTGGTCTGATCCCCATGGGCCTCTTCACAAGGTTGTGATTTCAAGAGTGACCTTGACGTATGACAGAGTTGTCATTAAACAGTTTAATAGATGAAAGAATCTCCTCTTCATCCTTCAGTCGCACTTATTTCTCCTCAAATGTCTGGCACTAAATTGTAAATACTCAATACCACAAAGAAAAGGTATAGAAAAGATTGGATTTATCATATCGGTTTAAAATTTCCAGAACATATATTGAAATTGGAATAGATCAAAGACATCCTGGGATTTTAGTCATGAAAAAATACCTATCTGTATGTACCTTAAAAAAACAAAATTACAGCACTTTTGCTTATATTTACCACCATCTTTTTAAGAAAATAATATGAATATTGGTAAATTTTAGGTAATTTGTGATTTGCACTGTCCCCTGGATCTCTAAGGTAACAATGATAACAATGAGTAATTGGAATCGTAAAATTATGGAATTTTTGTAGAAGAGCTCATTTATCTAAATCCTTAATCTTACAAAGAGGGAAACAAATCTACAGAGGTTGGGTGACTTATTCAAGGTCACACAGCTAGTTAATGGTACAGGCAGGTCTTCTGACTCCTCAAACAGTGCTCAGCAGTATCCATTGAGCAATGTCTATGAACCAAGCTCTTTGCTAACTGAAATTCTATCTGTTAGATAATTCCCGTTCCTTCCAATTGTCCTGACACCCTGCAGTTTATTTAGATTACGTGATTTGGCCTCATATTATTTCTGGAGCTGGCAGGATAGGAATCACCCTGTTAGGGTGCTTAATTTTGTGCTAATGATCCTTCTTTCTGTCTGAAGTCTTCAGGTTACAGTTTTTTCAAAGGAACTCTGTGCCGCTTGTCCTTTTCCACTTGCCGCATGATGTGCACATCGGTGCCTCCTGCAGCCTTCCATTTTTAATTGCCTCTCCTTCCTAATGAAGCCTGTATCAGCTCCAGTGCTAATTGAACTTCGTCCTTCATTCAGACTGTGTTATTAAACAAATAGTCACAGTGTTTGGTCGCACTTTAATAGGATGTTTGCTTAACATCAAAAACTTATTAGTAATCCATTGAAAAGGCAATTAATGGAGGACATGTGGGTAAGGAAATTGAGCTAGTCTGCAGCACAGGACAAAAGACTGGCAAAGACGCGTTGGTGTGCTAAGGTTTAACTGTCTGTGTCCTGGAAGTTGCAAACTGATGGTTAGATTCAGGATTCTTAACCCAAGTCAATAAAGTTATCCTTTATATGAAGTAGCATGTACCTGTCTGGTATTGAACTGAAGGACAGGCTGGTTGTCTGTCTCGCTTGATCCTAACTCACCTCTCTCACTTTCTCTGTCTCTCAGACATTTTCCCCAAGCTTTTTATCATATAGACTTAAATTTATCATTATATAAAATATTGATAGGTTAGAAGGAGCAAGCAGCTCATTTGTAATCTTATCAGAGATAACCATTGATAAGATTTTGGTGTATACTCTTCCATGCTCCCTTTTAACGCACATATACAGTCTTAAAATTCGATCATCTACCACCTTGACCTATTATTTGCTAATTTTTAATTGGTAATATGTCCTGGACAATAAATAGGGACCTATACATCATATTCAATGGCTTTGACATATTTTCTTGGATGGATAGGCTGTAATTTATTTCATCATATTGTTGAACGCTTAGAAACAAGTGTCTCTTGTTTGTTTGTATAGCCCTAAGTGAGCATCATCATTTGGGTGAGTAATATTAACATTAGGAAATCAAATTGACAGACTGCTCTGTTATAGAACAATTATCCTCTGTGGTGTGAATACATGCAGTATTTGGTGTCATTAGAATACAGATTTACATCCTATGTACAACTTTTATGAGTATCAAATTTCCTTTACTTGTATTTATGCCAATAAAATAATTAAGAGACAACAGGTGGCTGATCAAGATATAGTCTTAGGATAATGGCTTAAGGTATAGATTTCCCCCTACCTGTGAACTCATGAGGATAAAAGATACCTAGGTTCAAAGGGAAAACAAAGTCTAAAAATATGAACCTAATGGTATCTGGCAATTGAGTAAGGCATAGTAGACCAAATTCTTTTTATGATCCACGTTAAATAGATACGAGAGAAGAAGAACCAATAATGGGTTACTCCGTTTATTCCACAGACCTCGGATATGACTTGTGAAACTCCCATCTGCCTTAATGTGAGTCATGCATGGCTGGGTCCCCAAGCAATATTTAGTAAATGAATGGTGTTACTGCCTGGCAGGGACCCTTTTAGAAAGTGCTGTTGTTGGGAGAACCTAAATAGATATATATACTCTCATTTAGCTAGGATTATGATGCATAAAATGTTGGTAATAGGTTTAAAAGATTAGCATAGACCAGCTTTCCATGAGAGCGTTGCTTATATATAAAAAATTGAATGATATTTCTAATGTCATTGTAAAAGTAAGGCTGGAGGATTATCGATTATAATTATAATAATTATAATTATTATTATAGCTTGATAATTGACTCTCGAGTTTTTAGCACTCGGCCCTGGGTTTTCTGTTTACCTTGCTCAAGCAATTTGGTGTAATTAATTTTAATGGCTGTCTTTACTTTTAGGATTTATACTTGGGTGGAAAGATATCTTTAGTCAAAATCTCATAGAATTATCATCTCTCTTTGAATTAAAACCATACAATAGTTTAAAATAAGAATCTCTCTAAAATTAAACGAAGAGAGCAAAATGCAGAATCTTTTAACATGTTTACAACTCCATGAAATAGAAGTGTCTGTGGATGAGGATTAGAAAGAAAAACGTAGATGAAAATAGTTAATATGGGAGATGGTAACTTGATATATATTTCTAGTAAAATATAAGTACAAATTGGGGAAAGATGGCGTTGGATAAGATGTTTTGTTTGTTTGTTAGGAGATGCCTCCAAAAAGCTGTGAGTTGCTCATCTGTCAAAAGATTTGGCTAGAAAAATAGTCATTGATCATGTTGACTCATAAATGTAATCAATCAGAAATCCCATGTTGCTCCATAGGCTTCTAAGAGAAAAGGAAAGAAACAATGAGTGAAATTTATGAAAGATACATTCTCTAGCATTGGAAAAGCCTCCTCCTTTTTCTCCTGCTCTTCTTTATTTTTATATCCACAGACTTGTTGGTAGTTAGCTTTTAGGAGATGTGTTTTCACCATATGATACTGAGTCTCTCAATATTATCTTAGGCTGAGACTCTGTTCCTTTTATTCTGGCAGTTAAGGCAGATACAAATATTAAAAAAAGACAGTTATGATCAGAGGACTCCTCTACTTTTTATTGTTAAAAGGATTTTTATTAAACATTAAAACTATGAATTTTTAATGGAACACGTAGTAGTTGAAAAAAACAGAAACACAAAGTAAAAAGAAAACAAGAATAATTGATAATCCCTTTATTTAGGGATGTATCATAGTATTAAATGGTTTTATTTCATTACAGTCTTTTTTTCTGTCCAATATGGATGCGCATATGTATATTTTTGATACTATAATAGGATAATATTGTGATAAACCCTTTTATAGATACATTTGGTATACTGTTCTGAGTGTTTCCTTAGGATTAGCTAAAATTACTTAAAATTTGTCTGAAGGTTTTAAGTCACCAAGGGGCTTGGGGCCGGAGAAAGGGGTTGGTGACGTTGAAGCTGTTGATTAGAGGAGGAAGGAGTGATGACTTTGGAAATATTTTCCTCCGTTCCACTCATCTCTCTCAGCATTGTGGAAGATAGTGTGGAACGGTCTCTGGCTTGATGATAATTCTGAGGACCCTAGTTGATAGTGAGGGTATATGGGAAGCAAAACTTAGAAAAGATTCTTATGCATGTAAGTCAGTCCTTAAAAGTTGTGTAGAAAAGTGAGAGGTTATTTGAGATTATTATATGCTATAAATATTCTGATCTATCAATTTGACTTTTTTCATTAGGGAAAATATGAATCACAGAGTTTTCTGAGTATGCTTTCTTTGAAAGAGAACATGGGTTTAGTAATAGAGACTCACAAATGCAGAAATAAGAGAAATATGAAGTTTTGCTTTTGCAAACATACTGAAGTGGAAAATAGAAAAGCCGAAATCAACAACAGTAACAGCAACAACAAAAAGCCACATCCATTTGGACTAAAATACATGTATATATAACACAACTTCCCAAGCATAAAACGAAAATTCTAGCCAAGGGAGTGCAAGAAATACCTTTTGAAAAATCACTGAAATAGGCCTGTTGTTGACAGTTTTATTTCCCCTTTAGAAGATCTGTTTATTACAATTCTGGGAATGAGAGGGATGATTTTGAATAAAGAATAGAGCCATTTAAGATGTTGTGCACAGTACCAGAATTTATGAAGACTGGTTCGAATTAAAACTAAATGTCACCAGCACATAGAAGCCAACAGGAATGTACATTTCATTTATTGTATTGGGAATTGGGGAGGGGAACAGGAATGGGCTTACTCTTATAGGACTTTCTTTTCTACAGCACTAATTTGTATAGGCAGAACTTAGACCTTAAAGAAGCGTGCATTTCTCTAGAATCTTCTTAGATGTTCAGGTTAATTTATTAATCGGCAAGAGTTAGAATCATAGCCCCTACTTGGACAGAGTGCAAGAGGGAAAAATTCAAATGTACAGTGGAATCATTCATGCAGCAAATCTGTACTGAGCACCTACTCTTTGCCAGGTGTCATTTCGGCCATTGTAAGTACATTGGTGGACCAGACAGACAGGTCCTTGTCTTTGAGAGTGTCTAGAGTTCGGGGACTGTTAATACACAGCAAGAGAAGGATGATTGCTCTGTCAACAATTAAAATTGGATGATTGGGAGATGCTGGAGGGGACACTTAGGTTGGATGGTCAGGGAAGACCACTGTGTCACATTTGAGAGGGTCTTGCAAAGTTAAGTCTGCTCCTTTTCCCCTGCAGTTTAGAGAAAGCTTCCTTTTGTGGGCTTTACCTTCTTGTCGAGGGCTTACTATTGTGATTTGCTTCGACTGAAGAGCTGTAAAGCTGAAATAAAGATGCAGTTAAAAAAAAGAGTTGGAGATGCATTTTTTATAAGTCAGAGGCTCAGGTGCACCATCATTTTCTCAACTCCAAGAAAATCATAAATTATTTTTTATTAGAGGGAATTTCTGCAGCTCTAGATCTTAATGATTGCTGGGCAGGAGGTTTTTTTTTTTTTTGCTAAACATCAAGTAGCTGCCAGTTTTAATTTTCTTTTAGAATTTACACTTTAAAAACATTGTTTTAGCTGTTGAACAAAACTGTCTCTTTTATCCAAGGGACGGTGCCAGAGTATGAAATGTGCATCTTGGTTTGATTTCTTCCCCTCCAGCCTGACTCACGAGTAAAAACCAGCCTTGCGTTTTATGATTAGAGGGCTAGTGTTCAATATTAATAACTATGGAAAAATCAAATTCCAACTTTACCCTTTAATATCTTCATGCCCAGAAGTCATACAATTTGAAAATTTGAGAGCAAGCCAGCTGCCTTCCTGGTATTTTTCTTGATGATGCCATGTGATTCTTTAGCACAGATTATTAGTGCAATAATTTTGGCACTTGGAATTTCAAGGACCAGTAAAATGGCAAAAAAGTAAATTAAAAAATATTTATCCGGGGCTTCCCTGGTGGCACAGTGGTTGAGAGTCCGCCTGCCTATGCAGGGGACACGGGTTCGTGCCCTGGTCCGGGAAGATCCCACATGCCGCGGAGCGGCTGGGCCCATGAGCCATGGCCGCTGAGCTTGCGCGTCCGTAGCCTGCGCGTCCGTAGCCTGTGCTCCGCAACGGGAGAGGCCACAACAGTGAGAAGCCTGCGAACCGCAAAAAAAAATAAATAAATAAAAAAGTAAAAATATTTATCCAGTGTTTGTTATATCTCAGACATTTTTCTGGGGATGGAGAGACAACAGTGAACAAAAAAAGAAAAGAAATAGACAAAAGTTACTACCCTCATGTAGAGTACGTTCAAACGAGGGGAAGTATTCAGCAATAAATACTCAACAGGTAATGCCTAATAGTGATAGATAATAAGAAAAATTATAGATAAGGGTTAAAGGGACAGTCAGGTTGGGGTGAGGCTTGCAATTTTAGAAAGGAGAAGGATTGGCTTGGAAAATTCTTACTGAGTTATTACTTTTGAGTATAAAAGGGAAATGGGTGAGGGAGCAAGCCAATGTGGATATCTGGATAGATGGGAGCAGCAAGTGCAAAGACCCTGAGGCACATGCATTCGTGGTACCATCCAGGAGCTGTAAGGAAGCCAGTTTGGCTAGAGTAGATGGGAAGGAAGAAAGAGTTGTAGGAGATCAGCTCAGAGATGATGGAGATAGATCATGTAGGTTCTTACAAGCCATTATAAAGACTCTTTGGTTTTTAGTTGGAGTCAAGTGGAGAGTCATTTCAGGATTGTGAGCAGAGGAATGCCGTGATTTGACTTTCTAAGAATACACTAAAGGAAAGCAAGGGAGGGGCTTCCCTGGTGGCGCAGTGGTTCAGAATCTGTCTGCCAGTACAGGGTACACGGGTTCAATCCCTGGTCTGGGAAGATCCCACATGCCGCAGAGCAACTAAGCCTGTGCACCACAACTAATGAGCCTGCGTGCCACAACTACTGAAGCCTGCATGCCTAGAACCCATGCTCCACAACAAGAGAAGCCACTGCAATGAGAAGCCCGTGCACCGCAATGAAGAGTAGCCCCTGGTCACCGCAACTAGAGAAAGCCCGCGTGCAGCAATGAAGACCCAATGCAGCCAAAAATAAAAGATAAATAAATAAATAAATGTATGGGTGGCGGGAAGGAAAGCAAGGGAGGTAGCAGAGAGACAAATTAGGAGACTGTTTCAATAATCCAGGCCAGAGGAAATGGTGGTTTGGACCAGAGCAGTATCAGTAAAGGTGGTAAGAAGTTGATTTCTGGGTATATTTTGAAATTAGAGCCAACAGATTTTACTGTCGGATTGAATGAGGGTTGTAAGAAGAGTTGAGTCCAAGGTTTTTGGCTGGAGCAACTGGAAGGTGGAGTTTGCAGAGAATGGCTGCACTGTGGCTGATGGGGGTACAGGTTTTTAGGGGAGGATCAAGAGATTGGTTTTGGACATGTTGGGTTTGAGGTGTCTATTTGGTATGCAGTGGAGATAACAGGATACTGAGAATGAGTTGGAGGTATACCTTTGGGAGCAGTCAGTACCAGTCAGCAAAGAGCCAGGATGTTCTTTGCTATTGTGCACACTGCCTTCTATGTTATGCTGTTTGTGACTTGCATAAAAATTGTTTGTGACACCCTAGTAACCTAGTTTAAAGCCAGGACTCTCTCTGCTTTAATTCTGGATAGGTAATGATTTTATGTTTATCTTTCTTTTTATCAGTATTCTTTTTTCCCCCTACTCATCATAGCCATGTAGCTTCTTCTTATCCTTATTTCCTCAAGGGTTTGGATGAGGGGTGAAGGTCTGGTATTGATTTATCGGCCACAGAAAAGCAATTCCTTTTTGATATTTCTCTGGAAGGAGGCTCTTTTTGGAAGAGTTTTTGTTACCTTTCCAATTAACCCATCTTAGAGTTGATTACGATTTTAAGCTTCATGGTGCAATAATCTGTAACATTTATATCATGCCATTATCTCTTTCCAAATACTTTGTGAATGTTTGTTAATTGCTTGCCATTCATCCCACAGCAAATAAAGCTGAATTTACGTTCATTGTAGGAGATTCCCAACAGTGGAGGTTTGAGCGATGAAGTGACTGTCCATCAAACACCTGGCTGGTCAGGGAAAAGGGATTCATAATGCAAGTAATGTTGATGACCTCATCTCCATTAATTATTATTATTTTAGTACCAGCAGCATTCTCCTCATAAAAGTCAGAACCCCAAATGAAAGAGGTGTCTTCTTTCCCTAGAGATTATGACCGATATGACCAACTTGATGAACCGATGGGCAGTATTAAGCACTAAGAGGATAAATGAGGAGGTGGACCACAGTTGCCTTAAACACTTCTAATCATGAAAACAGGGAACTGTTACCCCAGAGGTCTTCAGAGCAGGGCTCAATAATCTGGTAGAATGAGAGTAGAAGCAGTTGGCCGACTAGCTAATTACAAAGGCAACTCCACTTTTACTTGTATTGTCAGAGGACTCAGGTAAACATGTTTTATTTACTTTTTTAAAAATTCACTCATTGAAAAATTTATTGACATGTCCTATATGATATATACTTCATAGGCTCAAGGGGATATAGTAATGTATAAAACAGACTAACATCCCTGCCCTTATGGAACTTTCTACGGGGTGGAGATAATGCGATTAATATTTACTGATGCTTACCATTGTTAAACCCTCTTCTATTACTTCATTTAAGAAATCATTTAATAACAACAACTGTCCTGTTATTATCCACATTTTGAAGAAAAGAAAACTAAGGTATAGAGAGAATAAGTTATTTGTTCAAATCCATAGTTAGTACATGGTGGGGCTTTAGTCAAACAAAGAGAACACTCTGCTTTGCTTAATTTTCTTTCCTACATGTAGTATTGGAGATGAAGGGGGTAGTTGGTTCGAATAATTCACATTAGCCATTTACAATGATAAAATTCAACATGTTGATCTTTAATTCTTGGGAGTTGGAATGCCTGCCTCCAGAATTATGTCACAGGTCAGAGAAAAAAATGGTCTCACATTGGTTTTCTCCAAGTTTTTGCCTTGGACAAGTAGGACGTGGGTTATTCCATTCTCACATATTGTCTTTCCTGTTCATTTATATTTAATGAAGACAGCTGGTTCTTTGAGATAAGTCTTATTTCTAGGATTTTTGGAGATGATAATTCAGGGCTGGCCTTAGGCAAAATTGTAAAGTGTGTTGAGTTAGGGATCTTTGATCATCTTAGTTTCTCACTCTGTTTCCACCCTATTTTTACTTACTTTCTTGTACAACCCCTTCTCCGTTCCTTTCTACAAACAAAATGAATAACAACAGCTTAACAGTTATTATGTGGGGAGAAGGAGTTAAATTTATGTGTTTCAGGAGGGATTCTACTTTTCATGATGGCATTTCATGCAAACAGTAGATCATGGTTGAAGCCTTGTAGGACCTTTCAAAACATCTTTTAATATCTTCAAAGAATTATTAATTATGATGCAGCAGAAAGAGTAGAGACTTTCATGTTGAATGGAACTGGGTTTTAATTCTGACCCAATCATTTGTAAATTAATGGGAGGCTGGGCAAAATATTTTAATCATGGGAGCCTCATTTTCCTCGTCTAATTAGGGTGAAATAATTTCTTCTATATGTGTAGTGACTTTTTCTGTGTCTGGTACTCAATAAGTGCTTAGTAAATGGCTGCTGTTTGTTAATATTCATTCAACAGATATTTAAATACCTATTGTTTATGGGCTAGGTTCTGGGAAGCGAAATTATGGTGCAGTTCAAATATTGTGAATACAGATGAAAAAGATGAAAATAGTATTCACTGTGAGCCTCAATCACTGGAGTAGATGCTGTCCTTTCCATGTCTTCTTCACTCACCCGCCCCCCCCCCCCCCCTTTCATTGGTGAGTACTCTGGTAACTAAAACACTTTGGCACCCATCAGAGTCCTATTCTGGTAAGAATTGCCTTTACTTATCATCTTGCCTTTGTCTGTCCTAAGCTTCAAGAGATTGACCATGAATGTTGCTAGTGCTATTCTTGTGGATTCCTCATTGCTGCTTTCCCCTGCTGTGTTCCTCTGTAAGATGAGGAATTGGGCATCCTGACTGTAGTGTCTGTACTTCTAATTTCTTTGCTGTGCTGCATCCTTGAAATAGTGATGACCCAATCAGACTCTAGTGGGAATAAGGTGGAGGGGATGGATTCCAAAACTAAGTATAAGTAGGAAGCAAAGGAGAGGAAGATTTTTTTCAAAGTTGAAACCTATAAGAATGGCAGTGCCATTAACCAAAATTATGAGCACAGAAGAAGAAGATGTTTTCAAATGGTGATGGGAAAGATGGGTAATGGGAAGATGATTTCATCTTTAGATGTATCGATAGGACATGTTCAGTATTTATCAAAGATATTCTGTAGTTACGTTTACAGAGATCTTTGAAAGAAGAAACATTATTGTATGAATTTCTCAGTCCCAGAGAACACAGAGACTAAATGTTTGAAAGTTGAATTGATCAGGAAGGAGACTAGAATTTGCAAGAGGAGTCCGGGCTGGGAAGAGAGAGATGAGATATGGATCAGAGAGTCTTCTGAATAGTGGTGATATTTAAAGCCATGAGACTGGATTAATATATCAAGAATAGCAGGGGGGTAGGGGGACAAGTAGAAAGAGTAGAGGGGAGGACCAGGATACGTCTGCAGGGTAGCTCACATTTAGTGAAGGAGCAGCAAGAGGACCTGCATTGGATCAGACACATAGGAAAATAATGGTCCCATGAGGTAAGAGAGTTTCAGAAGATAAGTTGTCAAGACTATAAACAGCTATATAGGGATCAAGAAAATGGAAGATTGAGAAATAGATTTAGGATTTTGTGATGAAGTGGCCATTAGAAACCTTCTCAGGGGCAGTTGGGCATGGTAGTTGGCATAGATTGCTATGGATTAAGAGTAGAGACAAGCATGAGCTACTCTTTCAGGATCTTGTATGGTGAAGACAGGGAGGGAGGTAGACAGGCTGAAAGCAAAAGAAGACTTGAGTGATAGGGACCAAGGGTAGGTAGATTAGGAGACAGCTTTTGGTGGAGGGGAAGGCTCAAGTGGAAAGGGAGAGAAAAATAAAATCAACTTTAAGGCTCTTCTTAAGAAGAGTGATAGTTCTTAGTTGTAAGACTAGTAGGAAGAAGATGGATTAGATACAGATAAATGCTGAGGAGGATGAAGTAATATTAAGGATTTAAGGAGAAAGTAAAGGCATGATATAGACATTTTGGGGGATGTTAGTTTTATTTTTGAGCAGTAATCATTCCAGATGGGAAGGATAGCAGACATTTATATTGGAACACATCAACTCCATTTCACAGTTTGCTCCAATAATGCTTCTGGGCATGTATGTGCTCTAACATTAGTTTTACCAGTTTAATTGCTAACAGGACCATCAATATAGAAATTTGTGACCTGAGTTCTCAGTGTATCATCATTATCACCTTGGTATATGATTGTTTTACTGTTTTCTATTTCTAGTCACACATTTACTTTAATCATATTTTATGATAAAAAGCTACGTTTTTAAGAACTGCAAGTATATATGGGATCATACTGTCTGACCCATTAGGTTGATTCCAACTTATTAGCTGCCACCAAATTGGGTTTTATGGAGGACATGACATTTCTTAGAATTATGAGATAATGCCATTTCTACAACTCTGTCTCTAGAAAGACAGGCAGGGAGCTGAGATTTAGGAGAGCCTAATTATTATTTGTGTAGCTCCGGTATCTTCTTATATCACAGGGCGTGATATCATCTGTCTCATGCATCTCTCAAAGCAAATATGAGAAATCATAACTTTAAAAAATCATTGAATACTAAAAATGCATAATAGTGTGTTTTTAATATGTTAATCAGAGGCCCTGGAAAAACCCATTGGTTTATTTGGAAGATCAATATGTTACACGTTTTATTAGACCATGTTATTTGTAAGATTCCATATTTTAATTTAAAAAGAAAGATTTTAAAAGAAAGCTATTAATTTAGTATCCAATTTTTTTAATTTAAATACTAAACATAAGTTTAGCATTCTGTCTTTACCATGCTACCCATGGTTTGGATAGATGATAAAGGGTGATAGTTTCAAAGACAGTATATACTAAGAACCTACTGTATGTCAAGCATTTCATGCAGTATTTAGAAATAAGATTGGAAAATAAAATTAAATATGAAATGATCAACATGTTAACATGTAGAGTCCAGATATATGCTGGATGGTTTAAGAGTAGGGAAAGTCAATATAAGTTGTCATAGTTTGACAACCCCATTAAAAAGGAGGCTCAAGATAGATCCTGAAGGATGAGAAGAATTTGAGGTAAGTGGAAAGGTAAATATGAAGTTTCAACCAGAAATGCCCCATGGTATTTTAACTTGAAATTATAGATTGTTTAAATAGAGTTCTATCTGTGTGGTTAGACATGAGTATAAACATCTCAAACTCGAATCATTAGGTGTTATGCTCATAACAGCATTCAGACATACTTTTACACGTACACATAGCTCTGCATACTGAAAAGTTCAGTGGAAGACAACTTTAGTTAGACTTGTATGATGGGGGGCCAGCTTCTGTAGTATTGAGGAAATGACCCAGGAAAGTTCATTTTATTTCTCCAAATAATAAAAAAAAACATTTATTTTTAAGGGACTAAGGTTATTATTAACTTACAGTAGAAACAACCAATAATCAGCTGAATTGGGCAATTAAAAAGCTCTGTTTGAATGGTTAATTTACCCACAGTAGTGAGGACTGGGACATTGATCCAATGGGAGAGGAGCAAGACCCCCCAAAGCATGTTGTTTCCAGAAGAAGGCAGAGGTACAAGGAAGGCACAACAGTAAATATCCACTACTCTGTAGTTGAAGACTCTGTTCATTGTGTCATCTGATATTCCCTATGCAATGTTTCTGTCACATTCCATAAATACTGTGTGCTGTAAGTACTTGTCAAAATGCTTTGTGCTGCAAGTCATAGATACGCAGATCTAACAGCATTGCCTCTTGGATTAACACAAGAACAGAGAGAGATTGCTTTGACAGCTCATTGATATCTATAGAACCTACAAGCTTTTTTTTCTTTTTTTTCTGGCCACACCACGCAGCTTGTGGGGTCTTACTTCCCCAAACAGGGATGGAACCTGGGCCCCCGGCAGTGGAAGCACGGAGTCCTAACCACTGGACTGACAGGGAACTCCCTGTGCTTTATGTCTTTTCCCTCCTCTGTTCTCTCTATAATTTCTCTGTTTGCTTCTGAGATGTATTACCTCCTGGTCACAAAATGGCTGTCAAATGCCCAGAAATCATCTTAACATGACTGTGTTCAAGGTAGGAAGTAGAGGATCTGCCAGGGTGACAAGAGAGACAGATCTCCTCATGTTCTTCTATCTCTTTGTCAGGCACAAAAAAATAATCTCAGGAGAACTCCAGCAGATTTGTTTATATTCTTTTTAAAAATTAACTTCATTGAGGGATAATTTATTTAAAGTAAAAGTTACCAAATTTAAGGATGCACATTAATTTTTCACAGTGTATATACAGTCATGTAATCAACACTACAATCATGATAAAGAATCTTCAGAAAGTTGAGAGGTTCCTTTTTAATTGGATCCAGCTAGAGTACGGTATTAAAATCTTTCTGTCCTTGATGATATTTTCGTAGTCCTGGTCATCAGATCTTTTTTTTTCCCTTTTAAACAAAGTTCCAAGGGTTTTATTGGCTATTGGAATTTTTTATTGGTATTTCTTTAATTGATTATCTTTTAAAAAAATTTTATTGGAGTATAGTTGACTAACAATGCTGTGTTAGTTTCGGGTGTACAGCAAAGTGAATCAGTTATGCATATACATATATCCACTCTTTAGATTCTTTTCCCATGATCATCAGATCTTGATGAAAGCTGCCATTACAATTATAGCTAACATTTATTAAGTGCTTACTATATTATAGCCACTATACTATTTGACATACATTACCTCCTTTAACCTTTATGCATGTTTGACATATTGCTTCATTACCTCCTTTAATTAATTCTTAGAACAGCAGGATGGGATAGGCTCATAAAAGGACTGCTGTTAGTCTGTATGGTTCCTGAAGTAGAGAAAGGAAGCCCCTCTGGTTGGAGGGGGGTGACAAGTCTGACTAAGTAGAACAGAAATGCATCTGGGCTCCTGCTTTCCCCCTAAACCAAAGTGCTTTGTGGAGTACATGCATGTTGCCCCCGGATGAGGCAGCCTTGTCGGTTCCCATTTTACAATACGAAAGCTTCAGGTTTAGAGGAGTGAATCAGCCTACTAAATGGCTATAAATCATGGGGCGTTTCTTGGCTTTTGACAATAGGGTGCTAGCATCTTTGGTGGGTCTCTGAATAAGTGTTCTTGACTAAACAATTATTGATTATCCTCTTTAAGTTTTCCCTTCTTCCTATTATCTATTTACCCACGCCCATGTACTTACTCAGGTGTATCTGTCACCTCACTGATTTATTCACATGAAATAATTTTCTCAGTTATTACACTATTAACAACTATTGTAGTTAGTATTTGCTCATGGAACCTTATATAATTCTATTTATGTTTTTAGTGGAAATTGGTTTTAGATGATTATTGTATTAATTTTTAATTGACTAGTTACTGGCATCCTGTATGAATGAGTTTATTTGCGTTCAGATACATGAAAAGCTCATGTATAGGAGGTTTCCTGTTTTTGGTAAAATCACTCTTGTTAAAAAAAAAAAACCCTCATAGCTCTTTGAATAACCATGTATCTTCTTTTGTTAGTCATAGAAGGTTACTGGGTTCTATGAAATTGCTTGATGATGTCATAACATAAGATGACAAATCTGGTCCAATATTATATGCCTTGTACAAGTTTCACATAATTTTACGATTTTAAACCTGTCATGGAAAATCTCAGGGGAAGTATCTTTGGGAATTGCAAAACAATGGTTTTTGAAATAAATTGTTTAGAGGTTGTCAGTCTGTATTAGATTTTGTGAATGTAACCTGTAATTGGAATTTTCTTCTTTTTCCTGATGTTGAGAGCAAGTAAATTAAAATCAGATGTTCATTTCTTGCTATTTAAGTCCATGGTTTACTCATCTTGTCTTCTGAAAAATATGTATAATTAGATCTCTTGCATAATTTAGTAAATACTCTATAAAAAGCAGTATACAGATTAGTAAGAAACTAGACATGTTGGCAGAAAAGTCTCTCAATTAGAAAATGATTGATTAGTTTTGTTGAAACTGATAAAGTACTAGTGTCATTTTTCAGGTTGTAGGTGTACAAAGCAAGTAACTTAACCTAGACTATCTACTGTGTGTTAAAATCAGAGGCTGTCAGTCCCTTTGAGACACACTCCTTTTTTGGAGTAAACTTGTTTCACTGTTACTTCCCTTTTGTTTTTGTTTCTCAGGGATAATGCTTCTCCTTGAAATGACAGAGGAGATATCTCAGGCAAAAGAAGAATTTCTTTCCTATACGTCTGTGTCAAGGTGTAAATCTGGGACAGCACATTATTCTAGAGCAGTGCTTCTCCAAGTGTGGTTCTCAGACCAGTAGCATCAGGATCACCTGAGATCTTGCTACAAATGCGAATTCTAAGGCCACATCTCACCTACTGAATCAGAAACTCTGGGATGGGCCCAGGGATTTATCCTTGCTTTAAGAAGCCTCCCAGGGGATTCTCATGCATGCTAAGATTTTAGACCTACTGCCCTAAAGGAAATCTAGTATACCCAATTTACCTAGGTTGCTATTAATTACTTAAAATATTTTACTCCTTGGAGTAGAACTGCTAAGGCGCAGGGTATGGACTTATTCAGCTTTCGTAGGTAATGATAAATACTTTTATAAACCCTTGTGCCAATTTAGATTACCACCAGTCTTACTGAAAGCCTTATTGTCTTTGTACCTAACTTTGTCAGACACTTTAATTTCTACAAATCTGGTGGGTGTGAAATGGTATCAAGTTGTAGTTTTAATTTGACGATCCCTAACAAGGTTTAGCATCTTTTCGTCTATTTATTGGACAGTCATGTTTGCATTTAAGTGAATTGCTTATTTTTATTTTATGCCCGTTGCTTGATTGGGTTGTCTTTTTTGAGTCATAGGAGTTTAAAAATATTCTGGATGCTAATCCTTTGTCATTTTATATTTCAAATATCTTTTTGCTGGTTAAATTTTTTTATCACTCTAATGTATCTGAGAAGAAAAGGAGTTCATAACTTTAATGTAGTCAAAACCATTTCTCTTTTCCATTTATGATTTTTTTTCTGTGATTTATTTAGAAAATTCTTTTCTACCCAGAAAACTGGGTAGAGCTGGTATATTTTCTGGTATATTTTCTCCAGAAGGTGTTTAATGTCATGTCTTTAACATTTAAGTTTTTAATCCATATTAAAATTATACATATACATACATTTTATTGAGGCCTAATTCACATAAAATACACCCATTTAAAGTGTACAGCTTGGGTTTTGACAAATGTGTGCACTCGTGTAACCACCACCACAATCAAGATGTAGAACATTTTCATCACCTCCAAAAGCTCCCTTGTGTCTCTTTGTAGTCAGTCCCTCTAACCTTCCTGGCCCCAACCAAGCACTCATCTGTGTTGTAACCAGAGGTTCGTTTTATCTTTTCTAGAACTTCCTATAAACAGAACCGAACGGTATGTATTATTTTGCATCTGGCTGCTGTCACTAAGCAAAATGTATTTGAGATTTGCCCATGTTTTTCTATGTAGCACTAGTTGGTTCCTTTTTATTCTCTTTTTTGCTGAGTGCTGTTCCATTCCACTGTGTGGATATTCCGCAGTTTGTGCGTCCGTTTACCTCTTTACAGTTTTTTGACTATCGTGAGTCAAGCTAGGAGTGGTAAGTTTATGTTTAACTTTATAAAGCTGCCAAACTTGTTTTCCAGAGTAGTTGTACCTTTTTGCATTCCCACCTACCATGTATGAAGGTTCCAATTTCTTCACATTCTGGCCAACACTTGCTACTGTCAGTCTTATTAATTTCAGGCATTTGAATGTGTCTATGGTAGCATCTCATTGTGGTTTTAGTTTGAATTTTTTGATGCATGAGAGAGTTTCAGTTGGATTCTTTTTTTCCATATGACCAGCCCATGGTCTCAACACCATATATTGAATAAGGCAAAATTTCCATATTAATATGCAGTGATAGTCCTCTCATATCCTCAGATGGTACTAAAACTATTTAAAAACTGGTATGAAAATGGACACTATACTTTTTTTAGAGCTTACAGTAAAATGTTAAAGTTGAACATGGATATTTAATTTTAGAGTTTTATCAATATTAATAAGCTTCCCTTAGAACTTGGAATGTTTGTTTCTTGTCCAGCATCTTACTCCATTTCCTCTCATTTAAAAAAAACTCTTAGCCATGAATTTTAAAAAGTGTTCTTTTTTAAAAATATATTTTATCTAGAGATTTAGGTGGTTTGTGTCTGCTGTACTCTAGATATCTGGTTAGCAGTATTGCTGGCAGGGGCTGTCTTGTTTTACTTTTAAGTTTTATTCTACCTCTGAGTAAAAAGGAAATATATTCTTTTGGAAGAGAATTGGAAAAATATATAAAAGTATGAAGGAGAAAATTAAGTATATCTTGTAATCTTACCTCTTAGACATAACCATTATCTGCATTTTTCTTTCTTTGTGTATCAAAATTATACGTGCAAAGATTAAAGAAATAAAATAATTCAGAATAATTTAATATTGAAAGTAAATCTTTCTTTCTCCCACTCTATCCCGTTCTTTGTATATCCTTTAACATTAAGAACACAGTCTGTTCAAGAGCCATTAAGATTTCTGTGTTTGACTACTGTTAAAGTGTAAAATTAAAACCTAGTAAAGAGTATTTACATTGTTATGACTATATATTTGAAAATATTTTTATATAAATACTATTATTTTAAGTCATAAGCATAACAACAATAAATATGTATAACTATAATCATAAGAAAATATGTTTAAAATCTATCAAGGTTATAATATTATTTTTACCTGAGTCCCATGTTAGGTCATATTCTGAGTCAAGAATATTAAATTTTGCTAATGTTCAGTTTTATCTTATAATTTTTATAGAAAGGCTGTAGTGAGGTAAATAGTACACACTGAATTCATCTGTTTTTATGTTTTTCCTCCCTAAAGCAGAAGGCTCAAATTTATTTTCTAATATTTAAATTCCCTAGTTAAGGGCAGAGACAAGAAGATTTAAAATGTCTAATTTCTTAGGGTTTAAAACTACAAGCAGTTACGGTATGTTGGATTTATTAGTTCTGTAGATTAAAATCAATGAGATTTTAGCAATTAATGACAAAATTGCATATAATGGTCTTATGGTATTAATAGTTTTAGTAAGCCATCTGTAGCAGTTTTCAATTCTCAACATAATTGCATAGAGTAGTTTATGTTTTCTAAAGAAAAATCTCTAGACAAACTGTGCCTTGTTTTACTTCTGTTTTAAGTTTATCCCCTGACTGAATCTGAGGTCTATGAGAGTTATTCCTCTTTGGAGATTTGGGAATTTTCAGAAGTATAGAGATAATAAAATTGTGATTTGAAAAACAGCATACTATTTAGACGTGGCAGCTTCTTCCTATGCCAATATCAGTGTTATTGTCTTTTTTGCAAGTGGGGGACAGGGTAGAAGAGAGAAATACTATTCTCCTCTTTCATTTGGGTGTTCAGGTTTATCCTTTGGACATAAGAATGTTTCACCCACCTGGAAATCAGTTTGGGAGAATAGAATCTGTCAGTTGGCATTTAGCTACATGACATAGATGGTCATTTCTCTTCAAACACGTAGATGTGTGCCATTGACCGTTTGTTTTTCTTAGTGTGAACTTTAGGTGCAAGAATTGAGTTAATCTTAAATTATGGCAATCACATCATTCCTTAATATCTTTTATCTTCTTTAATGATGTTTTCTCTCTTTATCTTCAATCCTTCCCATCATTCCACTCTGTCTATAAGCACTCACTTTGTTGAATTTAACATATTTCTTTCTAATCTTATGTTCCTAAGTTTATTCAGGTATACATCCTTAACAAACATGCTGCTATTTTTGTGTGTGTGAGGTTTTAGTTTACATATGTGGTACTAGGCTGTAAAACACACTCCTGATTTATCTCCTCAACATTCAAAATATATTTTATTATTATAAAGTATATTATTTATTATTTATTTTTTCCATCATATACATTTATTACATTTTACTCACCTATTCTTTTAGTGATGGACAGCTTGGAGGACCCCAGCATTTTAGTATGAGAACAGTGCTTCAACAGTTACCCTCCTAGTTGTCTCCATAAGGATGATTGTTGGGTGTGCCAGGATATACTCTGACTTGATGTTCTCCCACCAGTAGTTCATGAGGCTTTTAGTAACTGATGTTATCTGATCTTTTAAATTTTGCCATTCTAGTGTATGTAAAGTGGCATCCTGTTCTTTTAATTTGCATTTTTCTGATTACTAATGAGATCAAACATTATATGCTTATTAGGCATTAAAGGATTTTCTTTTTGGAAGTTGCCTATTCATAACCTTGCCCATTTTACTTATAGATTTCCAGTTTTTTTCTGGATGATATATAAGGATGCCCTGTATATTGTAATCAGTCCTTTGACTGTCTTAATTATCGTGAATGTTTTCCCTCAGTCTGTCACTCATATTTTGTTTATGAAATTCTTTATTGAACATGAACTTTTTACTCAGTTTAAAACATTTTCAATAGAGTTATTATTTTTTTTCCTGCAAATGTCCTTTTAGTTTAGGGTAATTCCTAGATTTTTGCTAGCTGCTTTGTCATGGCTGTCACTAGTATCTTGTTTTCTGTTATATCATTTATCTAGTTGCTGTTGTTAAAGACAAATGTGTAGATTTTCACGCTAATGTTTTACAAGGTTTTCTCAACTCTTATTAATAAAAGTATTTTATTAATTTTCTGGGGTTGGCTATGCAAGAGATAATATTTACTAAGTAATAGTAATTTTACCTTCTTCAAAATCCTCATACTTCTAATTTCTTTTCTTTGGCTTATGGTGTCGGGCTATGGCTTTCTTATGGCTTATGGTTTCTAGTACAGTGTTGAGGACTGGCAGTGTTTCTGATGTTGAAGGGAAAATGTCTCCACTTGTGCCATTGATTACGTGGAAATTTGGGCAGACATTTATCAAATTAAGCAAGTTCCCTTCTACTTCAGGTTTTACAAGTTTGTTTTTTTTTTAATAATAATCCTATAAACTGTTGAGATTTGTGTAATGCCTCCTCTGCCTCTGTTGAAATGATCATGTCTTTTTTTCTGCTTTAGTCCGTTAATATGGTGCATTATGGTGGTTAGATTGTCTGATGTTACAGTTTCTACATTCCTGGGGTAAACTGTCAAATTATGATGTACACATTTTAATATAGAATTAGAGCAGTTAGCTTCCATTTTATTTAAGATTTGGGGATCTATGTTCATATATTGAAATGACCCTATAATGTCATTTTCTTGTATCCAGATTTGGTTTTAGGTTAATCCTTAGCTTTGCAGTATAATCAGGGAGCTCACGTTCTTTTCATGCTTGCTAGAATTTCTTGAATTAAGACAGAGATCATCACTGCCTTCAAAGCATTTGATAATGGGCCCAGAATTACTCTTGTTCAGCAGGAAACCTATGGACAGCTTTGTATCTGTCATAGTAATTTGTTGAAAATATTTAATAACAGGCTCTCTGTGGGGGGTCGTGAGGGGAGGGGGTGGCTTCCTGATTTAAGTCTTTGCCAATATCTGTGGTGTAAATATTGCCACTGTGTCTGATTTCAAGCTAACAATATGGTCTCTGAAGGATAAGTTGTGAAGAAACAAGCATAATGAACTTCTGTGATACGGCACAGGCTGGCCTCAGCACAGCACTGGTCTATCACCACACCTGACCGTACTTCACTTCCACCTTCCACATCTTTTACACATTTCTCTTTTGGCAAGAGCTAACTCAGAATCATTCATGGAAGGGGATTCTGGGAATCTTGTCGTTTAACATATCACTTTTAGCTTAACAGAAAACAAACTGCCAAAATTACCACTTTCAATTTATTTGATGGCTGTTGGCCCATTCAACTTTCCTATTTTGACATTTTACATATTTCCGAAAATGTTTGCTTTTTGTCTAGGTTTCGCATTTGTTACCATAATGTTCCATAGCATTTTTATATTTTTAATACTTGTTATATTGTAATAATTTACCCACTTTAATTCTGAAATATACATTTTAAATGATTTTTCTTGATTTGTCTTGCCAGGGATTTGCTAATATTAACTTTTGGTTTTGTCATTTATTTCCATTTCATTGATTTCTGTCCTTACCTTTATTATTTCCTTCCTTCCTCCCTCCCTCCCTCCTTCCCTTCCTTCCTCCTTCCCTCTCTCCCTCCCTCCCTCTCTCTTCCTTTCCCTGTCTCTCCCTGCCCCTTTCTATCACTTTTTCTTGTTTTGATTTTTTACTCCTTTAACCTGTTTATAATATCCTTTTTTTGGTTCCTTATGATGTTTTTCTCCTTTAGGTGTACGTTATCTGAAATAAATTCTGTTTCCCTGACTTTATTTGGCTTGATAGTTACTTGGTGTATCCAACTTTATTCCTCTCTTTTCTTTTTGTAAGAGTTCATTTGCTTTTATTATGAGTATCATAGTATTGATATTCAATATTATAGTCTTGGATTTGTTTCTACAGTTTCATTTAACAAATTAAAATACCTATTTTTCAAACATCACAAAGATTTAATGATACTTCAACATATACAGCCCACTACCATCAAATATATTATCAAATATTTTATTTATGTGCTGTTTTTCTAACCACACAAATTAGATGATACTTTCATCATGCTCACTAGAGTAATTTTTATTTTATAGTAAATTTGATCTTAGAGTAAATTTTTATCCTCATTTATCATTTTTTTGTTCAAGATTTCTTCTTGCATTTTAAGCCTTTTTTCAGAAATCATTTCCCAACTTGCTTTTTAAAAAAAATATATATTTATTTATTTTTGGCTGCGTTGGGTCTCTATTGCTGCATGCGAGCTTTCTCTAGTTGCGGTGAGCGGGGGCTACTCTTCGTTGTGGTGCGCAGGCTTCTCATGGCGGTGGCTTCTCTTGTTGTGGAGTTCGGGCTCTAGGCACATGGGCTTCAGTAATTGTGGCCCGTGGGCACAGTAGTTGTGGCTCGCAGGCTCTAGAGTGCAGGTTCAGTAGTTGTGGCACACAGGCTTAGTTGCTCTGTGGCATGTGGGATATTCCCGGACCAGGGCTCGAACCCGTGTCCCCTGCATTGGCAGGCAGATTCTTAACCACTGGGCCACCAGGGAAGTCCCCATTTCCCAACTTTCTAATGTACATTCTTTCAAATAACTTTAGTGAGTATATGTTGGTTGTAAAGTTTTTGTCTGAAAGAAATGTATTTGTCCTTTGTTCTTGAAATTGTAAGTTTTGCTGAATTTACACTTTTGGATTAACATTTATTTTCTCTCAGAACTTTATGGAGATTTTATTACTGTGTCTTCTGGCTTTTGTAACCAGTCAAGTGAAGTCAACCATGGGTTTGTCTTTGATCTTTGGCTGCTTGTAAGATTTTCTCTTTGTCTTTGGTATAATTCAGTTTTCGTTACTATGTCTTCTCTTTGTATCTATTTTTTTATTGGTGTATAGTTGCTTTACAATGTTGTGTTAGTTTCTGCTGTACAGCAAAGTGAATCACTTATACATATACATATATCCATTCTTTTTTAGATTTCCTCCCCATTCAGGTCACCGCAGAGGATTTAGTAGAGTTCCCTGCACTATGCAGTAGGTTCTCATTAGTTATCCTACTGTATATATAAGATAACTAATATCCTATATAGGATATAAGTTATATATAGTAGTGTATATATGTCAATCCCATCCCCCAATTCATTTTACCCTCACTTCTGCCTTGGTAACCATAAGTTTGTTTTCTAATCTGTGCCTCTATTTCTGCTTTGCAAATAAGTTCATCTGAACTATTATTGCATGTCTTTTTTGGTGATTCTTTTCATTCAAACTTCAGAATTTTGTTTTCCAAACCAGAGTATTACTGTCCTGAAGACATCTTAAGTGTTCTCACTTAAATGTTTTTTCTCCTTAGTTTTTTTCCCGTTATTTCTGGAACTCCAAATTTAAGTGGTGGAATTTATACTTTTTCTCTTTTAATTTCTTTTCATATTTGATTTTCTTTAACTCTGTGTACTTACTACTTCTGAGTTGTTTCTTCATTTCTGTTTTTCAGTTCATTATTCATCTTGCCAGAGGTGTCTAATTTTCTGTTTAATTGATCCAATATATTTAAAGTTTTACCTATTATTTTTCCATTTCTAAAACTTTTCTTTGGTTCTTTTTCAAATTCCTGATAATTTTTAATAGTCTCTTTTCCCCCTCTTTGTGCTTTCAGTTCCTTTTTTTCTAGTTCCTTAAATGTTTTAAATATTCTTAATTTGTGTTCTAGATCTTCTAGTCTTTACAGTCTTCAAGTATGTGTTTTCATTTAATCCTCACTATAATTATGTCAGCTTGTAACTCTCACTATCCCTACTTCCAGGTAAGGAAAATTGAGGCTAGGAATACTAAATAATTCACCCAAGTCACAAATTTAATGAGTATCTGGGCTGAGATTTTTTTTTTTTTTTTTTTGCAGTACATGGGCCTCTCACTGTTGTGGCCTCTCCTGTTGCGGAGCACAGGCTCTGGACGCACAGGCTCCGCAGGCATGGCTCACGGGCCCAGCCGCTCCGCGGCATGTGGGATCTTCCTGGACTGGGGCACAAACCCGTGTCCCCTGCATCGGCAGGCAGACTCTCAACCACTGCGCCACCAGGGAAGCCCTGGGCTGAGATTTTAATGCTGGTCTTCTGACCTTAAAAATGTTGATGTGATTATGCTTGATTCTTCCATTCACTATTTATTGAGCAACTGGTATATGTACCATTAGAACTCATACTAGACTGAGTGCATTGAGGGTGGGAATAATGTCACGATCAATGCTGTATCCCAAACATCTATTATAAAACATAAAAGACCGGAGACAATATTTGTAGAGTTACATAGCCAGTTATTGACATTGGATCTCATTTATGCATCTCTTATCACTGTAGAGGCAGTGAGTTTATAGGATCAGTTAATATTTAGCTCATTAATTGCACACTGCCTCTGCAGTAGGGCATGAGGGCTAATTATAGAGTATCTTTGGTGTCTTCATTATGTTCATCTTTCTTTTTCCCAGTCCATTATGGACACCACTGCCACATTATTCTTTCTGTAGTATAACTCTCATCATAAAATTCCTTGAGTCAAAAATTTTCAGTGTTATTTCTCTCTTGCCCACAATACATTGTCCAAACTCTTCTCTGTGGCATTCACACCAGTCTTCAGTATGGTCCCAACCTTCTATTTCAAGCTGATCTCCCACGACCTCCATACAGTAACAATTGCTAACACTCACTTTCCGGGTATGCGATATCCTCTTAAGAGCTTGATATGTATCATGTCATTTAATCTTTGAAACAAATCTTGGGATACGTACCATTATCCTTATTTTACAGATGAGGATGCTGAGGTTTAGAGGGCTTAAATAATTTGCACAAGTTCACACGGCTAACGAGTGGTCAAGCTGGAATTGGAATACAGACAGCCTCATTCCAAAGCTGACGTTGTAACTCACCCACTGCATATTGCTTACCTGTACCCTATTTTGAAGCCAAAATCAATCATTCGTTGTGTCCCAAACCTACATTGTACTTTTTTGTTTCTGTGCCTTTGTTTATAATTTGTCTTTCTTTTGGAATGCTTTGTGAGTCACATGCCAAAATCTACCACAGGTCTAGCTTATATTTCATTTCTTTCAATTCTTCCCTCATTTCTCAACTCCTAAGGCACTAGACGTATCCTTCCTTATAGCATCATCACAGAAACATTTATTAGAGTGATCTTTATCTTTGCCCTTTCTCCCTGGTTCAGGGATCCATTTCTGGAGGGTAGGTGGATGTCTTCGTCTTTCCTGCAGAAACTTGCATGGAGATTTGAGTCAGCAGAAGAAAGTTTAGATGCTGCTTCTGCCATTTGGTGGGTGTGATCTTGAGCAGACTGCTCAGTGCTCGATGCATCTGTTTCCTCACCTGTAACATGAAGATGACAACCTTTTAGGGGCTGTGATGAGAGAGAAACAAGGAAACCCAGGGAAAGCTGCTGGCAAATAAGTGGTGGTCATCCAATGCTACATTGTCTCCATCTCCCACTTAGTGCAAGTACAGGACCTTGTATATATTGCATATTTGGTAAAAAAAATTGCTGAAAAAATGAATGAATGTTCATAAGGTCTCATGTTGATGGACTCTGCCAATGTGCCCTTCGTTGAATTCCTTGCATGGGATTTTCTTGATGTTGCCCCTCCTATTTTCAAATAAAAGCTGCTGGCCTCCTGGTGCATTTTTCAGGCCACCTTACTTTTTCTAGGTGATAGTGACTCTAATTGTTTCCAGAGATAAACTAATCCTTTCTATTGAATTAGTTGTCTAATGTTTCTTTCTTTGAGGACAAGTCTTCATCCATTTCAATGCAGAGACCCCTAGAAATAATGAATCCTTGTGGGAATTGCCTGTTAGGTTTAAAGGGAGTTTCTTGGGCAGATGGGCTTTTTTTTGAGCCTATCGCTCAAGGCTGTTGTTCTCCTTATTCAGAGGACTAATGTGCTCTCCATTTTCCTCTTGTCCCTGTGAGCGAATGGTATAGGGTTTGTCCTGTGGATAACTGGGGATTGGAAATAGGATTCTTCATTGCTGAGATCACCTTCAGCTTAATAGATGAGAAGAGAAAACCTCTTTCATTTGTGGGTGCTGTATGGAATCACTAAGATCAGCAGGTCACAGTGGGTCCGGTCACAACCGGATATGGAATTCTCTCTTCCTGCTCAGTGTTACTGTCTGTCTGCCCTCTGAGCAGGTTGCAGGGAAATTTTCCGGGAGCTGTCAGCCTCTGAAGCAAATCCAGGGTCCTACATGATGTTCTTCTCAGGCATTCTTCTATAACAATTTTCATTTAGGAAATGGAAAAGTTTTTTGGGGGGGGCTCTAAAATAAGGTGTTTTTAAAAGGTTATTGTGATATATAGTCTTTAAAGAACTTAGTTTTATTTGCATATTAGTTTTCTGATACTCTTTATATCACAGTTTAAATAATAAGAACAGCTCTTATGAATGCCTTGGGAAAAGAACACAAAAGCATCCTTTTGGACACTTTATAATAGCTATACTGTGCAGAGTCTCTGCAAATGTAATCAAATGGAGCAATCTTTTATACACAGCAAAATAAAGCTGTTGTTGTAATTAGTGTGAACATACCAAAGAAAACAAGGCTAATTACTGGAGGGAGAAAAAAAACAGAATGAATTTTGTGAGAAATAGGCCATCTTCCTCACTAGGCAGGATTTTTTTTTTTTTTTTCCTGTTCCCCCAACTCTGGAGAATAGGAATTTTGATGACATTAACACAGCTTATTAATGATCATTGTAACTCACTCCATCCACCTAATTAAATCATCAGCTACAATTGGTAACAGGGGAGCTTAATTTAAATGGAACTGTTCTGACAAACTAGACGCCACCACACTCCTAAATATTTAATACTCCCTGTGGCTGGATTAACAGGAATGTTTGAGTCATTTAACCACATCTTTCAAAGGTGACTGACAGACATTTTCTATGCCTTTTAAAATAAAAGACAAATTAATTGTAAATACATTTCTGATTAAAATCTTTTGTCTTTGGGTATAACGTAGGTTGAGAAATTATAATTAAAACCAGTTTTTTTTACTCAATTAATAAGATAGCTGAGCCCCTGAAGGCAAATTGATTTTAAGTACTTTATTAAGACCAGGAAGTAGAGATTAAAAAAATACACAGTTGTGTTAAAACAGTTAAAAAACTAGATAAGAGGCATAAGGAGGTTTGTTTACTGAGCATTTACTATGTAACAGCACTAAGGTAGGTCCTGAGGATTTAACAGAATGGAATGATCCCTGCAGTATGACAGCAGGGAACACAGATATTAATAATTACAAGTGCGGGCTTCCCTGGTGGCGCAGTGGTTGAGAGTCCGCCTGCCGATGCAGGGTACACGGGTTCGTGCCCCGGTCCGGGAGGATCCCACATGCCGCGGAGCGGCTGGGCCCGTGAGCCATGGCCGCTGAGCCTGCGCGTCCGGAGCCTGTGCTCCGCAACGGGAGAGGCCACAACAGTGAGAGACCTGCGTACCGCAAAAAAAAAAAACAAAAAAAAACTACAAGTGGAATGAGTGCCACCAAGAAGACAGGGAATGGACAAAATCTTCGACCTGACACTTATTCTAGATCTTAAAAGGGGGAGAAGTCATGTAAAATTATGCCTGCCTGCCTCCCACCCTGCCCCTCACCTTGGCTTTTGTAAACAGTCCCCGTTTAAATTTTATTTATTTATTTTTATTTTACTTTTTTCTGTTTTTATCCCTTTGGAGAAGTTTGGATTATGTTTCCTCTATGGATTTGTGGAAATCAAAAGTATTGTGTGCCTTCCAGGCACTTAAACAAGAAAAGAGGGTACAGATCTGCCGTGCTTGCTACTAACAGCAATCCTTACTCGTAGTTGTTGGGATCAGTTTCAGAGTTTCTGCAGACCAGAAGCTTCCACCTCAGATGGCTCCTGGCCTCTTAGTTAGTGGCTGTTTCCATTGCTTTTCTGGTTGCAAGGCTGGCACAAAGGAGCTGGGCGGCTTTGGGCTCCAGGTAGCAGGGAAAGCCTGATGGGCATCAAAAGTGAAAATGAGACGGGAATAGAAAGTTAACATTTCCTAACACTAGAGCCTCTTCTGTATCTCTTGTTGAATTTCCCACAATCTATTTGCCTTATGAATCAGGGCTATTTTTTCTGCTGGTTCCTATCAAGGTCAAAGAAAGATTGGATATGCCACTTCGCTCTTTCAGCATGGCTTTTGTATATGTGTGGCTAAGCATTTGCAATAGGTCTTTTGGATTATTTCAGACAGAAAAGAAAGTGTCAGAAAAGAAAGGGAAAAGCAGGGAGAGTTTTTCTGGCAGTGGAACAGTACGTGCAGAATCTTACAAAATGTCATCCTTGAAGATCGGAGAGGGGTGCACCATGCTAGAGACGAGAAAGTTGTTTGAGGTGAGCCCGGGGAAGTAAGGAAATAAGCTTTATTTTCCTCCCCTTTGGACAGATGTAGAGATTATAGGTTTGTGGTTGCCAAAAAATGTCATGCCTACTAGGTTTTTAAAAATAAATTTTAAATCTTAGAATAATTTTAGATTTACAGGAAAGTTGCCAAGAGAGCAGGGAGAGTTCCACCTCACACCCAGATTCCGCTGTTATTAACATGTTATACAGGTGTGGTGAATTTGCCACAACTAATGAACCACTGTTGATGTATTACTATTAACTAAGTCCATACTTTATTCAGATTCTTTTACTTTTTACCTAATGCCTTTTGTTTTTCTATTCCACTGTCCCATCTAGGATACCACATGACATTTAGTTGTCATGTCTGTTTAGGTCCTTTTTTTGGGAGGGGGGTGGGAAGAAGGTAACTATTTTTCTAAGATTGTTGCATTCTATATGAAGTAATGGTTTTGTCATGTACTTAACTCATTTACATTTCAGGAGTGTTTTTGCTGTAGCATTTTGAAATTTAGATGAACCTATTACCTTATACAGGCCATTTTAAAAAAGTTGGTAATGTCCTTTCACAGCCTTCCAAAGCAAGTCAAGTTTTGCAGCCTGTGCTCCCGTGGCAGTCTCTTCATCTGTCTAGATGGTCAGTAGGTCTCCATATTGGAGAAGTAAGATGAGGGTCCGATTGTTTCCTGCTGATGGCACCTGTAGAATTTGGCTTGTTGCTCATATAAACACTTGAAATTGTTATTAGGCAAAGACTTGTCTTTTTTTTTTTTTTTTACAGCAGTATACATGTATATGTTTATATATATGTATGCACTTGCAAGTAGATATGTATGCATATATACATGCGTATGTGTGTGTATGTGTATATTTCATTCCGTTATTTTTAAGTCAGTTGCTGAAAAATAATCTCTCTTGTGTAGGCACTATAGCCTAGGCAAAGATAGTCCATGACTGGTTCCAGGAAACTTTCTTTGTAGATGAATGTGCAAATGTAATGGATCAGGTATAATGACTACCCTACTCTTTTACTAACTTCGTTAAGAATCTGGGAGCTTGATAGTGATTAGAAACTTCAAACAGATCTTATGAGTGTTGGGTCTGTAGAGAAGTTCCAAGCCAAACACCGTGAACACTGACAAATTTCTGTGCTTTAGTTGCATTTACATGATGGATTGTCAAATAAAAGGGCATGGATATGACAGTTTAGTTTCGCATTAATCAGATCCTGCTCTGTTGCCATCACAAAAACTTCTAGGGTCAGGATCCAGAGGGTCTGTGAGTCTGAGACTCATAAATATGGTTTTATAATGTCCATGTGAGGTTATTAATGTTAATTGCTTGTGGTTTTCCCTTGGTGTTAAATTCTCCATTGCTGTTTGTGGTTTATTCTGAATTCTGTGGTTGGAATTCACGGTGTTCCTGAGACGGTGTGCTAATATGCATTTTTGACTTGCCATTTACTATTTTGAGAGGCATAGTGGCTTTTTGGCCTCTGAACAGTTGTCCAGAAACAGAAATGCTTAGTGTTCTCGTTAAGTAGTTTTTCTTTTTTTGTGCCCATAAATTTTCCTGTGTGGGGATTTGTTGGATCACTTTTTAAAAATCTTCGTAAGGCTCAGTTTCCTTCTGTAAAGCACAGATAATAGCAGTACCTTCTTCACAGTGTTGTTGTGAAGGTTAAGTATGCTAATGTGTGTAAGGGGATGAACCTGATGTGTGGCATTTATTAAGTGCTAAATAAATGTCATCCACAAAAGCCATTTGTACTCTCAGGATTAGATAACAGGCTATTGCAAAACTTGAGCATCTGTGTGTTCCCACCTTTTTTTTCCTTTTTCCTCCTCAACAATGCCTAGCCTTAGACCTCAGCATCAGGTAATAAGTAGCAACCTCTGAAAGGTCCATTAATTTTTAGAGACCACTTATGCACCATTGGGTAAACTGGCTCGCTTGGGTCTCTAAATGGCATCCTGGAAGAGTTAACACGTCTTTCCAAAAGGGAAAAGTAGTTGATTCCTTTCTCACTACTATTTTCAGAGCCATTAAGTTCTAAGTAATGGTGAGGCTCCCATGACTGCTTTGAGGAGTACACTGTTTTTTATTCTCTCTCCAAAAGACCCATTACAGCTCTATCGAGTTGTTTGTTCTTTGATTTCCATCAAAGAGAGTAATTCCAGCAAAGGTTAACAAAGGCCTCTCTCTGTCTCTCATATTGCCTTTCTGTTATCTGACTTAACATTTACTGATTATGAAAACTTAAATCACCAAATAGTTTAATAAAATAGTTAAATAAAAGAATTGAGTAAAATGAGAAGCATAGCATCTGTCAAAGGCTTAAAGCACATCGTGGGCCTTTTTTTTCTTTTTTTTTTTCCCTCAGTGTACACAGCTAGAAGAAATACTAATTATCAGGATAACTCCTGGATTATGATTAGGAAGGATGAGGCGAGAAAGGGAATAGAATTGTTTTTCAGGTGCAATGAACTTTCAAGATATCTGGTCCACCATGTTGTTGGAAATGAAATTTATGAAACCAAAAAGACAAGTTGCTTATGAATTTTAGTAACTATAAAAGATTAAATACTGAACATGGGCTGCAGTCTGTCTGCCTGTTTATTTGAATAGGTTGTGTTTCTTTCTTTCTTCATCTCTCACACTTGGCCTCAGAAATAGCGGGAGAATCTTTTCACAGATTCACAGCACTCTAGAAAGAGGGCTCAGTTGACCACAGCTAGCGAAGGCCTAGCATTTAGTAGTTCACCTTGTCTCCATTTGTGTTGGTCACTGATTTTCGCCAAAGTGGACAGTAGGCTGGTAGGTAATGAACTCACACTCAGATTTCTAGGTACAATTTTACCAGTAACCTTCATTTCAGAGCTCTTTTTTATAAAAACTTCAGGATTAATACGATGCTTTCAGTTGAACCCTGGGTAGAAGAGGGACTTACTTTGGGGTCTACTAGATTAATACTCCAGGACTTGTGAATGATATCAAGGGAGGTCATTCTTCAATGCTGATTATGATTTTAGGCAAAAAACTTTGATTTACAGTGAAACATGCTAAATCTTGGAGAACCCAACCCCTTGAGGATTGCTGCAAGCAGAGGATATTGTGACATGTCTGCAGAAGGTTTTGCCCAAGGTCCTCCATTACTCTTGGAAATGCTTATTTTATTTTATTTTGGTCTTTTCTAGTTACACCTGATCTTGGTGAGTTTCTTTTCCTCTGCTCCTGGCCAGGCTGCCCTGCTCTACATCATTAACCCTACACTCTGGGGAACTGATCCCCTGACAGCCTCTTTGATATTAGATTAGATCCCTTCCAGGCTGCATTTAATTGACTGCGTTCCTAGGGGGAATAGATGGTTCCCATTCCCTCTCTCTATTTTACTTGGCCACTCTTTTTTAGTAGCTGGCTTGCAAATTCATTGTGCCTCCGTGAAGAAGGAAATGTGACAGATAAAACAAATGCTTATGATTCCAAATTCTCCTTTTTTTCTCCCCCTTCTTACGTCTGTGGTTAGACCTGTCAATGAGCTGCTTTGTTCTTTTTGAATCCTCTTCCTCCAAGTAATAAGAAAGTGGCTTCTTTCCTCCCTTCTCACTGTACCTTATCTATTTGTCTGAAAATGAAAGAGGCGAGGACTGTTAATTAAAACACCAGTTCTTTTTCCTTGGCTCGAATGTCTTCCCTTCTGTTTTTAAACTTTCAAAATCTTTTACTTTTCTTTAATGACTCTTGAATTGTAAATGTTTTTTCGTGATCTTTCATTTTCTTGCAGTGATTAAAAAATTCAAACCACCTTGTTTTCCCCAAATATAAAAGTAATATATGCTCAATGTCAAGAAGTCAAACATTAGAAAGATACATAATGTGGAAAATAAAAGGTGCCTGTAATAACAACTCCCCATTTCCCCCCACAAACCTAATCTTTATTTTTTGATGTGTAATCCTCCTCATTTTTCTATATAGTATTAATTTTTTTTTTTTTTTTTTGCGGTACGCGGGCCTCTCACTGTTGTGGCCTCTCCCGTTGTGGAGCACAGGCTCCGGACGCGCAGGCTCAGCGGCCATGGCTCACGGGCCCAGCCGCTCCGCGGCACGTGGGATCTTCCCGGACCGGGGCACGAACCTGTGTCCCCCGCATCGGCAGGCAGACTCTCAACCACTGCGCCACCAGGGAAGCCCAGTATTAATTTTTAATAGTAATAATAATATCACTTTCCAACAATTAAAAAAAAGTTTGGGGGATGGTAGTTAAGATTCATTCCTGTCCCTTCTCTAAGACACATCTGAAGGCTCTTGAGGAAACACCCTAGAGTCCAGTCTGCATTGAAGATTTAGAAGTGGTTGAAACACTTAAAATCTGGTTGAATCATTGAAACCCCTCTTAATCCTTCCATCCCCCAGTAGAGCTCTGAGTTGTTAACCATGGTCTGTAATGTCACAGGCCACTTGTGTCCACCTCCTTGTCCCCTGCCCTTGACCTTTTTACTCTCATGTGTTTCCCCTTGACATGAAAGCTCAGGGAGAAGACCACAGAGATGTACTGGCTTTGAGCTTTGCTATTTACCACCTCTGTGGTCTTGGGAACATGTCTTTGTGTTCAAAATGGAAAGCGTGCCAATTATTGTGGTTGCTTTTACTTGAATTTCTCTTTGTGTCTGAATAATTGCAATTAAGAGATTATGAGAGACCCATCTACAAAGCACTAGTTCCCCTTCTCCTTTAGGGAGAAACAGGACTCTGAGATGGAGATAAGCCGGGCAGTGACTGGATACTGTAATGGAATAACTGAGGACATGGAAAGGAGATGTGACCCATGAGCCCCCCCACCCCAGCAAACTGGGGGCTGGCGAATAAGCCAGAACTGCAAACAGTCCTGATTGCTTTGAGGGCCCCCCCGCCCCCCGTGGCAAACCGGAGGCCTGCGAAGAAGCGTTGAGTGCTTTGGGCACTGATCCATGAGATGTCCTCAGTATAATCAGAGTGGTGGGAACGCAAGGAAATGTCCTTGTGCTACTTCAGTGTAATCAAAGCAGTGGTGGGAACCTTGTGCTGCTTTTGCGCTCAAGGACGAAGCACGGCAGGTTCTCAAGAAAGCCAGTTATTGCTTGTATAATTAATAAAAACATAGGCTACTGCTTTGGCATTTCTAAAATGATAAGAAAACAAGTCTTAAAATGTAAACCTAGATAATGCTTTAATAAAAACTGCCACAGCAGGACAGACGGCGCTGTTTTGCCTGAGCGAGCGGCAGCCCTCTACTACTGTGCTTCGGCACAATTCATCTCGTGTGATGAGCTTACTTTCGGCCCTGTCCTAAGATAAACTACAACAGTATACCTTCCAACTCCCCGCAAACTGTGCTTCACCCTGAAGCCAAATTGTTTAAGCCCACATTGCCCACCCACCTCCCACACCCCCGTGCCCAGTTTTATGAGAACTTTCTTTTATAGTTTTTTTTTCTCCTGGTATAAGAACACGAATTAGTCATACTTCAAATCCAGGGCTCTTGATGGTGACTTTGCAGATAGTCCAATGAATTTGAAAATAACTTTGTGCCAATCAACAGTATGCTATCAGAGAAATGCTGTCATCTATTAAGCTTTTATTCCTAAATCTCTGTATAAGAAAACTTATAAGAAAGCCTCTGTCTTTTCTTCTGGGTCTTAGGATGAAATAACCCCAGAGGAATTTTCCCTACCTTTCTTTCTGGTATATGATCTTCGAAGGAGAGGCACCAGGCAGAAGCTGGTTCCGCTCGGGTTGAAGAAGTTGTGAGAGTCCCTTTAAACTCTCTGAACTCTAGATACAGACTAGAGTTTTTGAAATTTTTATTATATCAAATACATTAAAAAAGAAAGCCCCAAGACTCTACTCAAGTTCTTTAGCTCCTCCAGGGATGGGAAAGATGTTTCTAGAAGAATCATAACATGAGGCTCACTGTAAGCTACATTCATCCCAAAACATGACATGCCCAATTCTTGAAACCAAGGATGGAAGAGTTGGTGAAGGGGGCTTGGAGATTAGTGATATTACTTTTTCTTTTTCTCCTTTGTTCTAACACACCAATGAGTTGTTCTGTTTTTTGGGGTTTTTTTTGTTTTTCCTTTTTGTGCCCTTTTTAAAAACTGCTTAATATCTGAAACCAATTAGGTGACTTAAGGAAAGTTAGAAAATGGTGGTGGGAAATGAATGGAGTTAGCCCACCCAAGTCATTCTCTGACAACTTAACTGGTACCTGTAAGCACTTAGGAAATTATTGCTCTCAGGATGGTGCTGGCACCTTTTAGGGGCACCTTGTTGCCTGTTTATATTCTTTTCCTGATCCTCAAATGATCCTTGTCATTCCACGGTAATAAAAGTTATCACTTTGTGGTCATCTCTCTTGTCTTTATCTGTGATGACTTGGTTATTCCCAAAGCCAATAGTATTGAGTCCCTTGGTGGGGATGAGAAGAAGACTCGATACACAGGTATTAACAGTTTTTAATTTGGCTCAATAGGTATTCCTTACGTTGCAACTCTAGATTTGCTTTTTCAATTTCTAATTATCTCTAACCTTGAAAAAATTGAGAATAAATTCTAGGGGCTTTGTTGGAGGGTAACTCAAATAGCATCACCCAGTTTCATATTTAACATTCTTTCTCTGTTTATGCTAATCAGAGCCTCAGGATTGGGTTAAACATTTTAGCTCTTTGTCTACTTTTAGGTGACTGTCAATTATTCACATACATTTATGTCATGTCTGTTATATGTCAGGCATTCTTTTAACATTGAGAAAAGACAATTTCCCTGCCCTAATGAAGTTCTTGTATCCATGGGGGGAAATAGAAAATAAACAAGAAACACATAAATGTGTAATTATTTTAGGAAGGATAAGCACCAGATGTAGAGTGTCATGTAGAAAGGTAAAGCTGACTATAAAATAAGACCTGTTATCGGAGAGAGGGATATTTAGATGGGATGATCAAAGGATGTGATAATTGATCTCAAACCTGAATGAGATGAAGCATACCTCTTGGTGAAGCCCTGGGTAAAGAGAGTTTTAGGTGGAGGGAACAAAGTACAGCAGAATGAGCCATCAAGAAGCTGGAGCAGAATAGGTGAAGGGTAGGGTGGCCCAGAAGAGCCAGGCTGTACTGTAGGTCATGACAAGGAGTGTGGATCCTAAAGCTAGTGAAAATCATTTCTGCTTCTTTAAGACTTTCTGTTGTGAAGTTGTCTGAAGAACTTGCCTCATTATTTCTCCCTGGAGATCTATCAGGGCTTCTCATGAGATGATATTTTATTGATTATAAGCTGAGATGTTTTTTCATGTATTTTACATCTCTGAACTTGGGATGTGAGAATGTCTCGGCTTAGTGTCATCATTTATTTGATACCATTTGTATTTCCTGGTGGTAAATAAAATAGTGGAGCATCTTATAACTGATGTCTTAGATTTGGTAAAATGTGGTACGTCCAGTTTTCCGAAATGGTTCATAATTGACATCTCTCCCATCTCCCTAGCTTGATGGAACGGAGCAACAGTCAGAAGCTCTTAAGTACTGAGATATTTTCTTAGAGAATGAGTGCCTTTCAACCGTATACCCTTGGCAGTCAGTCCTAATCGTGCATTTTCAAGATGATGACTGATTGGAAACAAATGCAGCTTATGGCTTTCGGGCATAGTTTGTCATGTGCAGAGCTAACTATCACTATCCTGACTTTATTGCTAGTCTGCACTAACTGACTGAGCTAAGCAGATAATAATAAACCATTTGTGTATTTAGCATGTAGCAAATTTAGCATTTGTGTACTTAGCATTTATCAGATAATAATAAACCATTTGTGTATTTAGCACAAATTTTCCTAATTCGCAAACAACTTTGATGATTCTTTCATTCTCTCCTGAAGTTTTAAAACCACGTACAGGATCTTCTTTTGGTGTGAATGGACCAATGGAGCTCCCCTATTAAAAGAATTGTTTGCTTTCTTTCTATATTATAGACTCTGAGCTTCTTGAGGGAAGGGACTGTGCCCTTCTTTTCTATATTTTGAGTGCCTACTAGAATGCCTTGCTCATGGTAGCTATTCATTGACAATTGATTAAATAGATGAAAGGAACCACAGTTCATCAGCTCAAGTAGCTTAAGGTCTAAGGAAGAGCTAACTTTTTTTTTTTTTTAAAGAAACTTCATGTATTTATTTGTTTGGCTGCGTTGGGTCTTCGTTGCTGCACATGGGCTTTCTCTAGTTGCAGTGAGCGGGGGCTACTCTTCATTGAAGTGCACGCGGGCTTCTCATTGCAGTGGCTTTTCTTGTTGCAGAGCATGGGCTCTAGGCGTGCGGGCTTCAGTAGTTGTGGCACATGGGCTCTAGCGCGCAGGCTCAGTAGTTGTGGCGCATGGGCTTAGCTGCTCCATGGCATGTGGGATCTTTCTGGACCAGGGATCGAACCCATGTCCTCTGCATTGGCAGGTGGATTCTTAACCAGTGCGCCAACAGGGAAGTCCCGAGCTAACTTCTTAACGTATTGAAAACTTAAACAAATTCCTAGTTTAGGAGGAATGTCTGTATTTCAACCCAGATATCAAAATAAAAGTGGCTTTCTTTATGATTTTTATAACTGATCTCATCTTGTTCTTGGACTCCCATTTCTGCTGACAACAGAAAATATTTAAGCTTCATTTTTAAAATGAACTCAAACTCTTTAGATATAAAACAATCTTCTTTGGGTAAATATTCAGTCAGTTCAAAGTTCAGGAACTTATCAAGTCTATTTTTCTTCTTAAGCAGCCTTTCTTCTTCCTTCCCAAGATGACTTCATGTGGGGAGTGACCTTGGTTCAAGTGATATACTCTGTTTCTTGGCTGGTCTCCAAGGAGATGTTAGTCCATCAGTTTACTGGGTGTCTGGGCAAGTGGTACAAAGGCATAGCATGTTTTGGTCTTTTGGGAGACATCATACTGGTTTCATACTGCCATTATGTGAGGAAGCCCAGGCCAAGCAGAAAGGCCATGGGTATGTATTCCAACTGACACTAGCCGCATCTAGGTTCTCCAGTTGGTAGCCACCATTGACTGCCAGACCGCTGAGTCAGTGAGCCTTCAGATGCTTCCATGCATCAGCTTTCAAGTCTTCAAGAAGAGGCTTCAGCTGACTGGGAGAGGAGACAAGCCATCCCTGTTGTGTCCTATCTGAATTTTTAAAAAATTTATTTTATTGAAGTATAGTTGGTTTACAATGTGTTCATTTCCACTGTACAGCACAGTGCTTCAGTTATACATATATATACATTCCTTTTCATATTCTTTTCCATTATGGTTTATTACAGGATATTGAATGTAGTTCCCTGTGCTGTACAGTAGGATCTTGTTGTTTATCCATTCTCTATATAGTAGTTTGCATCTGCTAGTTCCAAACCCTGTCTGAATTTTTGACCCACAGAATCCATGAGCATAACAAATGGTTATGCCTCTGAGTTTTGGAGTAATTTGTTATATATTCCTTGATGATATGCAACCCTTTCTCCCTCCTTTTCTATCTCCTTCCCTTCCTTCAAAAAAAAAAAATTTAAAGATTCACAGTATTTGGTGGACACTTAAAAGTAAGGACTATTTCTTCAAGTCTATAAATAATGAGTATTTTAACCGTGAGGTGCTTTGAAAATGTGTTATAGAAAAGGATTCACTTTTTTTTGTTACAGCCAAATTATATGAAGAAAAAAAATTAAACTCAGGACAATTCCACCAGCCTCACCCCAGGCCAAAAGCTATTTTCATTAGAGGAAAAAATGTTTTTCATTTCCTCAAATGTGGTAATATGTGCACCCAAGTAAGTACAAAGTTGAAAGTCAAAAGTTGTGATACAGCTGGCCGCATTACTTGATCTCTATCTGAATGTTAGTCGCATGATTATTGGAGTTCGTTGTCACAGCAGGGTGGGGAGAGGATGTGGCTGCATCAAAAGGAAATTACATTTGCTAAAAAATGTGGGTGAAAATGTCTTCAGCAATTACCACAGGTCATCTCTGCTGCATACAGCAAATGGCAGAGAAAAAAGGCTGTGCGAAGGAGCAGAAAGGAGGGTTAGGACTGGGCTGTTGTGCTGTGCAGAATCAAAGGGGAACCCCCCATAATGCAGGCTTGGAGTAAACAGCAATAATATTAGTATAATGAGCTGTAATAAATTACTAGCAGTTTTTAAGATTTCTGTTTTGTTTTTTCAGGTCAGCAAAAAATGCCATCATCTTTCCTTGCTTTGTGTTGTCTGCACTACCCTTTTAGACCCAGATGATTCCCATTCTATTCCAGCTGGCTGCCTTTAGACTTTTGAATTAGCACTCAATATATTTTAATTCAATTTGGAAACTAATGGATGCCTGAACTTATTTAGCCCATCCATTCAAGCATCTTGAAGTGCAATTCTAATTGAAGCAATTTTTCTAATTACAATTTAATTCTTCATTTTTCTCTATCTCTCAGAAAAATTAAACTCTGCTCCATTGATGGCTGGAAAATTCTAGGTAAGCAGTAGAGAAAAGCAAAATCCCAGTGCTGCTTCCAAATTTTTTCCTGGTAAAGTGGAAAAGATAAGCATTAAGTAATGTTAGATTTATGTTGATTGTAACAGTCTTGTGTATAACTTGGCTTATTTTTTGTCCAAATTTTATGGGTAGTCTGGAGGTCAAATTGTGTTTCTACCAGAAAAAAGACATGTGAAATAAAGACATAACTTGACATGGTTAAGCTATCAGACAGGTGTTTCTCTTGCTACCTAGCTTCCAGGGGTTTCAAAGGGTTCATATATTTGCATTTTAAGGTCATGCTCAGCATATTTCCGCTTTAATAAGCTAAGTATATATTCTCTATGTCCCTTTGCTTTGCTTTTTGAAACTTTCTTCCTTCACAGTGGGAGAGAGATGCTTGAAGCCAAAACACAAAGTGAGGCACTGCTCTTCCCACAACAACAGTAAAATGTTATCTTCCTGTGTCACCAAGGGTAAAGTGTCCAGACAGTCTTTTAGTTGGGCCATGTTTAATCAACTAGAGGCAATGATAGTAGCTCTTTGCTGGTCTGCTCATCAAGCCTTTCTGTCTCCTTTTTTTTTGGGTAATGCACCTAAGCTCCTGAACACTGGAATGGCTGGAACTGTGGTCAGGCTTGGTTCTGTTATCCATCTCCCTGGCAGCAGAAATTGATCCTAAGCATGGGCTCATGAACCATGCAAAGACCACTAGAATCCTTACGTGATATTGGTATATAGACCCTGGAAGAAGGAGGCTCACGCTTTCCAATAAGGGTACTTGTTTGGCTACTGTTCCCAGGGTTCCTGCCATTCTGACTAACCTATTTTAGTTGGAGGATACATAAATACAAAGAGAAACAGTGTTGGAATGAGTGGAAGATGGATACAGAGAGAATATGTGTCCCAACAGCTTGGAGTTGCTCATTCTTTTCCCTAGGTCCTAGATTTTTGTGGGCTTTTCATCAATTCTGTAACCTACTTCAATATTCAGGTGCATGGCCAACACATTTCTTTTGTAAATGTTAGTTTGAGTTGGATTTAACTTGCAACTAAGTCATATTATGTTTGTCTGCGTGGGTATATAGGTATACGTAAGTGTGTATTTCCTTCTGTCATGAGAGATCCATGGGGCTGGCCATCCCTATTACTTTTTTTCCCCCAGCACCCTTATCATCTTTCTATAAAGTAATTCCAGAGATAGTCATTAACTACTGTGTCCTGGTTGTTGAAGTTGCAGAGACCAATACGAAATGGGTTCTACTCTTAATGATGTCAATCTAAAAATATTAAGAGGCAATAATCAACCGAAAGCACTTATTTGGGATTAGAGAATTGCAATTCAGAGTACACAGATTTGGGAACAAAAGTCAAGCTTTTAAAGACAAAAACGGGACTGTTTACATACTTGGCTTACAAAGAATTTTGATTGGTATTGGTGGCAGAAAGCTAGTCTTGGCTAAACATGATTGGTTGCTAAGGCTATCACTAAGCAGAATTCTGTACCTGGAGCAAGTTGCAGGTATTCTTGTGGAGTTCTTGGAATATTTGGAATATTTGTGGTTTAGCCCAGTTCAAAAGTTCATGTTTCACCCTGTGAGGACGTGAAAGGCCCACTTCTAAATGGCCTCCTAGCTCTATTTTACAACCCCTTGACATAAGTGACTTAATTTTATTTCATCTTTCACGTCTAGCTTTTTTGATCTGGGTCTTTCTCTGAAGGCATTGCTGATCAAGCATAGATTAGCTTAGTCCTGTGTTGCTGGGATGAACATGTTCCTGAAAGTCATGTCCTACGTGGGGGTAATTTTTAAATCTCTAATGGTTATTTCAAGGAGTCAGTGTCATAAGGGTTAGGCCACATTTGAGCAAAAAGAAAGCAGTCAGGAAGTGGTTGTTAGGTAGTTTCCTTGCCTGGGAACTTCATTAAGCCACCAGGAAGTTTAGATGAATACGCCTTATTTATCATTTCAACCTGTTGAGTGACTGTAATCTTGGTGGTTGTAGAGGTTTTGGAGAAGAACTGAGTAAGTAGTAGTATAAGAAGTTTAAACACAGGTACATATAGAGAAAATTCCCCAAATTATCACCAATCATATTTTAGATCCTGATCTTAACCAATTGCCTTTACCTAAAGGAAGCCAGCTAAAAACATCAATAGGGAACCAGAGGGTGCCATTAAAAGACATGGGAATGGAGAGATCTTGTGGTATTTTTCTAATTTTCTCAAGTTCTGATTCAATTTCACCAGAAGTATTGATCCGGGTACAGCAGGAGGTATTGGTTATGGCATAGATGTTGTCTTATTCTGCAAGGAGATAATAGAGTGTTATTCCTTGCTAGGGAACCCAAGGATTGTTGCTGCTGGGCCGAGGCTCCAGCAGTGGGGTTTGCTAATTCAGCTACAGTTAGGGGTAAATTTTTTATCAGTAGGTCATTATGGATCACACCAATCCAAGGAACAAATTATTTGGCACTGGTAATCAATGCAGAGTAGATGGGGTTTGAAAAGAGGGTTGTCACGTTTTATTTACTTGGGTTTTTTCTTTAACACTTGAAATGGAATACTGTGGTAGCCCAAAAGACATTGACCAGCCATGCGCCAACTGTCTAGACATTCGTAAGCCCATGGTTCTCCTCTGTAATCACATACAAAGGTGTAACCAGAAGGGGTACATAGTACATCACCAAGAGTATAGTTATTTATGATTTCTTTGATAGGTATGGATTTGGGAATATATTCCAGCCAAGAAGGGCAGCTGGATAATATCCATTTGCCATACTTTAGAAGGTCCTTTAGGTAAGTCAAAATGTCCAGGAGCTGTGTGGATAGTCTTCCCTGGATTGCATTTAAGACATACAGTACAAACCAGTCATGCCTCTTGAGCAGCCCTAGAAATATATCCCCATCTGTTGTTTTGTGAAACAAGTTTATCAACTGCCCAGTGGGTCATCTGATGAGCCATTTCCATGAGGGTCATTTAATGGACTCTGGCAAGGCAGGTTTCTTATTTGGGCCAGACCATAAATTGTTCAGTGCATTGAAACTGTAACCATTGTCAGCCCAATAAAGATTTTCCTTGTGAGGTGCCGTAGATCGGTCACATCCTTAATAATGAATTTTACATCTTCTGTCAGGAGGTAATTAATGTTGGCTATAAGAGCCTTGGTTTTGATAGATTTCAAGGCAGCCTTCACTGGTTAATCAGCCAAATTGTTGCCTTCACCTTCTTCTGAGTCTAATTTTGAATGTCCAGGAACTTTGACAGTGGTCAAGGCAGATGGAAGTTAGATTGAATCTAGTAATTCATTAATGAAGGATCCATTCTTAATTTGAGATTTTCCAGAGGTTAGAAATTTTCCCGGTTTCCGGAACATACTGAAATCATGAAGGACCCCAAAGGCATAATGATTGTCTGTATAAATGTTTGCAGTTTTACCTTTTGCTGAAGTCCAAGCTCTAGTCAAAGCCTATAGTTGAGCTTGTTGAGCTCAAGTGGCTGTCAGCAGCAGAGACGATTTAGCCACCTCAAAAGGAGTTATAATAACATACCCATTGCAATATTTTCCTTCATCATTTCTTAAATAGGAACCATCGGTAAACCATGGAAGTTTGGCATTCATAATAGAAGTTTCCTGCAAGTCATCTTTCAATGTCAGTAGTTGGTCAGTCAAAGTTAAACAGTCATGAGGTGTCTTGTCAGAAGGTAGAGGAAGGAGAGGTGGAGGGTTAAAACTGCTACAGCTGGAGTGTAATGTGGGAGAAGTTAGCAAAAGGATTTCATGAGAGATAGGCTTGTAGAAAGATGTAGAATGTGATGGGAATTTTACTAAAGCTTGGACTGCATGAACAACATAAATGGTGAGGAGAAGCCCATCTCTTCTGTTGATTTGGCAAGGGCTGCTGTGGCTGAACTGGCTCTCATGCAAGGAGGAAATTCTTTGACTACTGGGTCTAGTTGTTGGCTGTAATAGCCAAAGAGTCAGTGCTGATCTCGATATTTCTAGGTAAGGACCCCAAGGCATTTCCTTCCTTTTCACATATGAAAAGGAAGAACGGAAGTTGATAATTAGGGTGTCCGAATAATGTAGATAGGCTGAACCTTTCTTTTAATTGGCAGGAGGTGCATGAACATTCTTTTCCCATTCTATAGGGTTAGATTTATCAGATTTTAGCAAGGCGTAGAGGGGTTGAACTACTAGGGAAAAATTAGGTATCCAATTTCCATGATATCCTACCAGCCCTAAAAATCCTCTCAGTTGTCTTTTAGTTTGTGGTTGCGGGAAGTTTAAAATGCTTTGGAATCTCTCAGGGTCCAGAAGGAGTCCCTGATCTGAAATTAAATGTCCCACATATTTAACTTGAGTTCGGACAAATTGAAGTGTCTCCTTGGAGACGTTATGGCCTTTGGCTGCTAGTAGCTCGAGGAGGTGAATACTGTCCCATTCACATGCTTCCTTGCTTGGAAGGAGAGCAGAGGAGGAGGTCATCAACATACTGCCAAGGGTTGATTCATATGGGAAAGTAACATCTGCCAAGTCTGACTTTTAAAGTCTGTGAAAAGTAGGATGGACTCTGTATAGCTTTGTGACTTGACAGTCCAGGTAAAGTGTTGTCCTTTCCAAGTAAAGGAAAACAAAAATTGACTTTCAGGATCTACAGGAAGACTGAAGAAGGTGCTGCAAAGATCAATTACAGTAAAGAATTTGCTTTCCATATGAAAGGAAGTTAGGAGAGTGTGGGGGTTAGGGCCAACTGGATATTGAGAAATGACCATGTTACTAATGGCTCTGAAGTCCTGGGTAAATCTCCATTCTTACCCAAGGTTTTTTTGTTTTGTGTCTTTTTTAAACAAGGAAGATGGATGTGTTACAAGGGCTAGTGCAAGGGATTATAAGACCTTGGGCCTTATATTCTTTTATAATTAGTTTAATTCCTGCAAGGGTCAGATGGTCAAGAGCATCTGATGTTGGGGAGAAGCTTACTTGGATTTCTTTGAATTATTATCAGGAGTGCTGAGTGAACTCACCAGATATCTGTGGTGGATTTTTGACCAAAGCTTTTCAGGAACTTGCTGTAAGAGGGTTAAGCTTTCATTATTTTCCTTAGTTGGTTTAAGGTTCAAAACTGTTAAGGACATTGAAAGGTCTTCAGTAGTGCCAGGTGAAATGGAGCCTAAGTTGAGTTCCAGAATTATTTCTCCCTTTTGAGGAAAAAAAGATGGCAGCATGGTATTTTTCTAAAAAGTCTCATCCTAGTTAGTTGACAGGAATAAAATTGATCAATAGGAAGGAATGGTTGTCCTGAAGGGGGCCCAGCTGGAAGGGTAAAGGAAGGGATTTGTAAGCTGTAAGGGTTTTATTAGATACTTCCACTATTTGAATGTTTTCAGTACTCTGAGGAAGGGGTTGTTTGAGTTTGGTGAGGTTGAGCATGGAAAGTGTGGCTCTATATTGATTAAGACAGTAATGACCTTGTTTCTGATCATAAGGGAAGTTTCACCCAGCTGAGTAAGGGAAAGATCAGAAAAACTCCTTAATTGTCTTTGAAGGAGCTTTAATCCATGGAGGAGCTAAAGGCTTAACATTGGAGGATTGTTTAAAAGTGTTTTAGGTTAAGACAATCCTTTTTCCAATGACCAGTTTTTTTGTAAATAATGGCAAAGATTTTTAGAGTTTGGAGGCTTTGATTTAGTTTGCCAAGGAGTTTGGGAGGAGGCTGATGGCTGTTGAAGCTGGAAATTCATGATTTTAGTGGCCTTTCATTTATTTGATTTTTGTATGGTTTGCACCAGTTGTTTGGCCAGTTTAACCAAATCAGGAGTTGCCATAGTTTCCCAATAAAGTTGAGCTCACTTTACTAGAAGTGCAAGATCTTCATCTAGGCCATTTATGAACATAGAGTTAAAAGACCTCTAGTATAGGGGTCTCCAACCCCCGGGCTGCAGACTGCGAGTCCATGGCCTGTTAGGAACTGGGCCGCACAGCAGGAGGTGGGCAGCGGGTGACCGAGCGAAGCTTCGTCTGCCACTCCCCATCGCTCCCATTACCGCCTGAACCATCTTCCCTCCCCGCCCCGCCCCCCCCATGGAAAAATGGTCTTCCACAAAACCGTTCCTGGTGCCAAAAGGGTGGGGACCGCTGCTCTAGTAGATTCTGTGTCTAAAAGGCATCCAAAGTTTTCCTTAAAAGCAATTTCAAGTTTGTTAAAATAGTCATGCACAGGTTCATGAGTCCTTTGAGTGCGTGCTTGGATTTTATTCCCATCAACAGGTTTTGGGAGGGACAGAGGGATGGCTTCATGGAAGGCTTCTGCTCTTCCTGGTGCTTTAGATTTATCATTTGACATGGTTAATTGAAGATTTCCATCCGATGGTGGCCTGACCTTATCCCATGAGCATGTAAATTAGTTGACAGAAATAGGAAAACCCAGGTTCATAGGTTTAAATGACAATGTTAAATTCCTCTGCCAAAGAGTGAGTAATCTTGTGAAATTCCTTGGCTATAATTTGTAATTCTGCCTTAGTCCAAGGTGTATAAGCTACATTTAAAGGGGTGCCTTTATTATTCAATATTAGGTCTTCATTTAAAGGGATGAATTTAAACCAGTTGAGTGGAAAAGGTTGGGGCTGGAGGATTGAGGGGGCCTTCAGGGTCTTGAGGATGCAAAGGAAATTCAGCAAAAGAAGGGTAAAGAGAAGGAAGAGAGGTGGAGGGTAGAGTACAGCCTTGAATAGCAGAAGGAGGTGACAGAGAAGTGTTATGAGTCTTATGTAATTGAGAAATCTTTTCGGAGAGTTTAGAATTTATGTATTGGAGGGAAGTGATTTTGGATTCATAGACTCATTTAGAGGCTTCTAAATACCAAATTAAAGCAAACATTCCATTCAGTTTGTTTAGTTCTAAGATTTTTAAGTTTATTGTGCAGGAAAACAAGTTTGGGGACTTCAATAAAACTCCATTATGGCCACTGTAATTATAAGTCATCCTTGGTGTTATTGGTCCATTGAAATATAAATTTACAAGATAAAGGACCATTGTTTTTAAACATAAAACCAGCTGACCTCCCTAAGGGAGGATAATCCTCTTGGGAGGATTTAGGAAAAAACAATCTCATAATTAAAGGAGCATCCAAAAAAAAAAAAAAATTGAGAACGCACCATAGGGATGTAGCCATGAGGCAGCACCACAAGACGATCATCTCCCAGGACTATTGCCCACCTGATCCCAAAGAACCTCAACCAAAGGAGGGAGGTCAGAGCCTAAGAGGACTCTCAGTTGAAGGAGATGGTGGTTTGTGGAAGTGGTGTGCACAAAAGGCTCAGGTGGGTACCACATCTGGTTCCAGGTTTTGCTGGTCCTATGGCAGTGAGGTGGCTTGAGATTCCACTATGACACCAGTTATGTCAAACTAAAAATGTTAAGAGGCAACAATCAAGCAAAATCATTTATTTGTCATCAATGAATTACAATGTGGGGTACACAGATTTGGGTAGTAACCCAAATAGTGTCCCGCTAGGGAGCAAAAGTCAGGGATTTTTAAAGACAAAAAAGGGAATTCCTGCATAATTCTCTTAACAGAGAATTTTTTTTTTTTTTTTTTTTTTTTTGCGGTATGCGGGCCTCTCAGTGTTGTGGCCTCTCCCGTCGCGGAGCACAGGCTCTGGACGCGCAGGCTCAGAGGCCATGGCTCACGGGCCCAGCCGCTCCGCGGCATGTGGGATCTTCCTGGACCAGGGCACGAACCCGTGTCCCCTGCATCGACAGGTGGACTCTCAACCACTGCGCCACCAGGGAAGCCCTTAACAGAGAATTTTGATTGGTGTTGGTGACAGAAAGCTAGTCTTGATCAAACATTACTGGTTGCTATGACTATCACTAAACAAAAGTCCCTTCCTGGAACAAGTTGTAGGTATTCTTGTGGAGTTCTGAGAATATTTGGAATACTTGTGGTTTGGTCCTTTTCAAAAGTTCATGTTTTACTCTGTGAGGATGTGAAAGGTCTACTTCCTTAATGGCCTCTTGGCTCCATTTTAAAACCCCTTGACATAAGCGACTCCATTTTATTTCACTGTTCACAATGAGCATACAGACTCTTTGTGGGGACTGACATGTAGATAACAACAAAATAAGCCACATTTCCTCAAATATTTTGGAAACACTAGCCCTACATATTATTTTGTAAAGAAAGGGATTCCTGTCTTCAAGAATTTCATGACTACATAAATTTGAAAAATACATTAAGCCATAATATCTTTTTAAGTTTTACAGTGCATAGAGAACTCAGAAATGCTACAGAAATGGTACATCTTTAGCCCAATATTTCATAATTACTGAAAATGGAAACCCTTGGTTCCTGTATGACTTATTGACGGTCTATGAAATTAACAGTCCTGAGAAAGTATTTGAATAGAGATAAATAGACAGCTATGGCAGAATGGAGATGGTAGAATTAATTCACCTTGGCAGGGGATGGAAATGACTTCACAGAGGAGGTAAGAATTTGAATTGGGAATTGATGAGTGAGTTCACCAGCTCAGGAAAGGGAAAGAGTATTTTGGAAAAAGTTACAAGATATGGAAAGTCAGGTAGATAGCTAGTGGGAAGCAGCCGCATAGCACAGGGAGATCAGCGCGGTGCTTTGTGACCGCCTAGAGGGGTGGGATAGGGAGGGTGGGAGGGAGGGAGATGCAAGAGGGAAGAGATATGGGAACATATGTATATGTATAACTGATTCACTTTGTTATAAAGCAGAAACTAACACACCATTGTAAAGCAATTATACCCCAATAAAGATGTTAAAATATATATATATATATATATATAAAAATAAAACTATGGTTTATCTGGGAATATATAATATTCCCATGGGATATTGGAAAGGGTACAGAAAGGAATAATAAGAAAAACAAGAAAAGAAGATGGGAAAATGTAAAATGTCAGGTTAAGACAGTGGGAGCTCATGCTGTGGTGATGAGCCACTGAACATTGTTGCTTTCCTGGAGCATCCATTTTTTTCAGTCACTTAATATAGCACTTAATATTTTGGGAGCAAATATTTTTTATTATCTAGGACATTTTTTTCCCAAGTACAGTGTTTAAAATTTTGCTGTTTGTCAGAGTGAACAGACTAAAATGGAGGAATCTGGTTTAGAAAGAATGAGTTTTGTTTTCTTCCTGTTAAAAAAAAAAAAAAAACGAACAGGAGTCTTTTACCCCCAGCAACAACAAACCAAGACTTTATTGTAGTTTCAGCCTCTCCCAGAAAAGAGACCCTAGAAACAGTCCATCTGAAATTTCCTGATCAACACTGGTGAGGTAATCTGCATGATAAAGACCCGGAGGATGATGGCTTGGCCTGACACAATCCTTTCTTTTCTTCTTGCCCCACCCTCCTTCTGCTTAAAAAAACCTTCCATTTTACACAGCCCCTCAAGTGCCCTTCTATTTACTAAATGAGATGCTGCCTAATTCATGGACCCTTAAATAAAGCCAATTAGACCTTTAAATTTACTTGGTTGAATTTTGTTTTTTAACATTCCAGTGTCCAAAAGTTTATCTCCTCCAATATTCTGTCTTACGTATATAGAGCCTAGCTTTAGGTTGGAACACGTTTGGTGATAAACAATTAATACCTTTTGGTGCCAACCATTAAGGATATTTGCATGTTATTAAGCTTTACTGAAGATAAAAATTATTGGAAAGTCCTCTTCATTCCATTGTACATGTTTAAATTCCTCTGAATCTGATTTAGAAATATCTTCCCCAGCAACTCTATCCACTCATTTATTTAATAAGTATTTTCTTAGCGCCTAATGTCTGTTAGAATCTCTGTAAGGCACGATGATGGGAGAACTCCCAGATTCAGTGATCTTTGAGTCTAATGGAGAGATAGAGAAGTAAACAGAAATTCCAATTTAATATTGTTGTTGCAGGAAGAGGAACCCCTTCCAGGGCCCAAGAGTAGGCTCTTATCTAGCACTTGGAAATGAAGTGTCCCAGGAGACACACGTGCTGACAAAGCAAGAGGCTTTATTGGGAAGGAGCACGTGGGCAGAGAGCAGCTGGGTAAGGGAATCCAGGAGGACTGCTCTGCCACATGGCTCGTGGTCTTCGGTTTTATTGTAATGGAGTTAGTTTCTGAGTTGCGTCTGGCCAATCATTCTGACTCAGGATCCTTCCTGGTGGTGCACACATCACTCAGCCAAGATGGATTCCAGCGAGAAGGATTCTGGGAGGTTGGTAGGACTTATGGACTGGTGTCTTCTCTCTCCTTTTGACCACTCCCGAATTCTTCTGGTTGGTGGTACTGGTTCGACCTCCGGCTGTAAGGTAACTCATACAAGTGCTTACTATTGTGCCTGGCCAGGGTGGGTGGTTTCGGTCAGTGGTTCCCTTAACATTATGATTAGGGTAAATACAGTATTCTGGGGAGTCTCCCTGGTGGGATACCAACTCTCTTCCTGTCTGTCTGTGCGAAGGGTCAGAGAGGGTTTCATGGAGGAGACCATGGCATTCAAAGTTGAATCCAAAAGGATGAACCAGATATAAGAATAGGGAATAATCCAGAAATAAGAGAATGAATGACAGTGAGGTTGTTCTGGACAGAGAGAAGGGAATGTGTCAAAGATCAGATAGGAGACCTCAGCATTCAGTTTGGCCTTGAATTTGCAAAGGAAAGGTTTTCAGGAGATAAGACTGAAGAGGTAGGCAGAGTACAAAGGACTCTCATATCATTTAAAGTTATTTTGATTTTATTCTGAAACCTATTCAGCATTATCGAAGTGGTTTCAACACTGATTCAGTTTGCATTAAAAAAAACCCTAATTCATGTTAAGTATGGAGAGGGGCAAGCCTGGAGGCTGTCAGGCTGCAGAAATGTCTAGTCAAGGCTAGAGATGGTGGTGCCCTGACTCATGGGAGGGGCAGTGGTGATGGAAAGAATGTGTTGGAGAGAGGTGGAGAAGGGGGAGAAAATTGGTTTTGGTGTTTGATTGGATGTGGATATGAAGGGAAAGGAGGAGTGGAGATCTGATTGAATTTTCTACCCTACAAACTTTGGTAGCCTTTGAATGCATCAGCTGTCTGATAACTAAAAATATTTATCTCATATATTTGTTTATTTTCCCTTCTTGTTTATCTTTTTTCTAAGCATAAGACTCAGGGGGAGGGATGAGTTTTTACTTTACTTAGTACCACAGAAAGCACATAGAGGATGCTAAAATGAAAGATAGTTAATTTTTTTTTTTCTGAATAAAGAATCACATTGGCTTTTTCCTTCCTTTCTTTCTCCCTTTCTTCCTCCCTCCCTCCCTCTCTCTCACTCTTTCTTTCCTTCTCTTTTTTCTTTCCCTCCCTCCCTCTCTTTATTTCTTTCCCTCTTCCTTTCTCCCTTTTCTTCCTTCCTCCCTCCCTCCCTTCTCTCTCTCTCCTTTCTTCCTTCCTTCCTTCCTTCTTTCTTTCCTCCCCCCCGCCCCCCCATTCTTTCTTCTTTTATTCTTTCATTCTTTTTTTCAAGAAGCAATAATTGCTATTTGCCACACTGGGGTATTTCTCTCTACTTAAATACTTAAATACAAACTAATAGCATTTAACTAGATTCTTGAACTTCTCTATTACTTTATCCGGATGTTTAAAAAGTATTTTTGGTTATTCAATTTTCTTTTCCAGTTGCCCTCTATGGTCAGCTAAGTGCTTTTTACCTTCTCTCACTAATCATTGCTATCATCTCTGGCAAAGTTATCACTGATATTTTCAATTTACAGGTTAATTCTGTCCTGTGGGAGCAAACTGAATGTACAGTGTCTGGTCTGGCTCTTCTAAAATATAAATGAGCGGGCTTCCCTGGTGGCGCAGTGGTTGAGAGTCCGCCTGCCGATGCAGGGGACACGGGTTCGTGCCCCGGTCCGGGAGGATCCCACATGCCGCGGAGCGGCTGTGCCCGTGAGCCATGGCCGCTGAACCTGCACGTCCGGAGCCTGTGCTCCGCAACGGGAGATGCCACAACAGTGAGAGGCCCGCGTACCGCAAAGAAAAAAAAATATATATAAATGAGGAAAGGGAGGAATGCCACTGGTATATCAAAACACCCTAACTAGAGCTCTACTGAGCTTTGCATGCTCCTCATTAATCAAAAACAGGGAGTCATGGGACACTATTGCTGGATGCTCCAAAAGTATGGGCCTTGTTCAGAAAATCTAGCTAAGCAGAGATCCTGAGGTGTCAGCAGAAGTGGGAGAGGAAGACCTGTCATTTGTTTGCTACTTGCAGGTGTCGGCAGAAGTGGGAGAGGAAGACCTGTCATTTGTTTGCTATAATCACTGTGCCAGCAACTGGTGGATTAGATATCTATTCCCACTTGACAGATGAGCAGACTGATGCTTAGAAATTTAACCAACTTGCTCAAAGCCACACAGATAGCAAAACAAACAGCTGGCATCAGCAAAGCCCTTGGTCTGTCCATTACTACTTGCTTCCTGTATTCTTTGCAGCTGGCTGGGGTAAAAACATGTTGCAGATATTTATAGCACTGAGAGTGTGTGAGCAATACTGGAATGAGGAGAAGGACCCAGGAGAAGGTTGAATTGTCCCTTATTCTGCCATGGACATTTGGAGACCTTGGTTGCGGTTCTATCTTTGTTTCTTTCCAGGTTTCTAATGTTGAGCAGTTCATTGAACTAACTTGGACTTTCCTCAGGGCTGCTGGGTCTCGTTCTGCAGTTGGTGCACTGCACACAAGCACTAGGCTGAGAGCGTGATTGTGATGATCAGCCCTGAAATGAGGCTGCGTTTATCCAGAGGTTCATATAGGCTAGCAGGGGCCCTGACTTGAGTTTTCTTATTTTCAGACTAGGGAAAATCCTCATTGAGGAAGATTATTATCTTTCAGGTAAGTAGAACAAGCACTTGTGTTTTGTTCAACATTTTACAGGAAATCTTACCATTTTCTTGAACCAATGTTCTCTGTGAGGAAATATCTCCCAAGATATGACAATGGCAGGAATGAGGAATATATCTTTGAATTTTATAAAATGAAGATTGGATTCCTAGCTCTACCACTTCCTAATTTTAGGACTTTGGGCAAGTTACCTCTGTAAACTTTAAGTTCTTTGTGTGTTAAATGGGGGTCTTGATAATACCTACCGCACAGGCTTGTGAAATTAAAATAAGTTAATAGATGTAAAATTTTGGGGGCAGCACCTGGCAGAAATCACACTTATTGAGTACTTAACTGCTGTGACTGTTACATATCATTTTGTGTCTTCCTCCTAAAAGGAGCTTTCCTCACAAACAGTAAATAAGTTGTCAATTTTGACTTTTTTCCCATTGGGTATGGTATCTGATTTCTTTGCAATACTTTTTTCTGTTAGCAGGACTTTTTTTAATCAGTCAGCTCAAATTGACTTAAGCCAAAAAAAAGAAAGAAAGAAAAAAAAGTTGGTGTTATATACAGCTGGAGTCAGAGGTTCATATGATGTTGGAGGATGGAGGCCTTTCTGTCGGGTACCTGTTTTCCTGTCTTAGCTTCATGATTAAGCAGGATTTTTCTACTCTCTAGGCCCATAGCTCCTGGCTTTATACCCTCTTTGTAATCTTCAGATTCAGCAGAAATTGTGTTTTTCTTTTCCCAAGCAATCTAACAAACATCCCTGAACGGTGAATCTTGACTTTCTTGGAACATGTGTGTGTTTCTGAATTGGTAGGAGTACTCTGGTTGGTCAGGTCGGGTGCACCTGCCTATCCCAGGAGCTGAGGAGGAAGATGGGGTCAAACAACATTCAAAAACTGGGGAGAGGTGTTTCCTTAACAGAAAAGCAGGGTGCTATTGCCAGAAGAAGAGAGAGAGGGTATTGGGAAGGCAAAAAAATGAAAAATGACAAATGTCCACCACATTCCCTCTGCCCTTTTATTTTACTACTGGCTTTTGAAATCTATAAAAAAAAAATGGACCGTCTTACAATAATATTCCTTTAAACTATCTGGAAAAGTGATTTACATTGTAGCTTGGACAGTGTGGAGAAAACATAAAGTAAGGGAGAAAACAGTGGTTTGGGATTTTTCTAATTGTCCGTCTGCCTCGCATGAGTTGTGTGACCATTGATATACACTTGTCTTTCAGTTGAGGCTGGGATCAATTGATTAGGTGAGCTTCCAGCTCTAATTCTATGATATTCATGAAATAATGCCCATTACTGGCAATCGCTATTAACTTTATCTCTTTTTCCATCTGACAGTGGAGAATGATGTATGTATACCTTGACAGACTTTCAAATACCGTGAAATCTTTGATCTGTTGGCTTTTAAAAATCAGAAAGAACCCTGATATAAGACACCAGCTTTTCTCCAGATTTGCCTAGACTAAACCCCCCCCATGCCCTTAATAGAAAATGTCATATGAGGAGAAAGTCAGGTTTTATCTTTTACTCCCATCTTCCCTCTCTGTCCCCCTTTGCCTCTGTGCAAAGGAACGGGAGAGAGGAGCTAATATTTGACTTGGATGGAGTAACTCCCAGGGTGCCCTTGGAATTTATGTACTAAAGATGGCAGAGTCACTTAACCTGGTTTCCTAAATAACTATATGGGGCAGGGCCTCACTTGCCTATCCCAGCATCCTCCATTTCCACTAACCCCAACAGATTTGGACCTACTGTGGACTGTTATGTGAGCATGAAATAATCTTTTGTTGTATTGAGAGCCACTAGGTATTTGGTTGAATTTCTTACTGCAACCTAATCAGCCTAATTCAAAGTACCGTGGATTTTGGAAGGGGAAATACTGGTTAGACATCACAACTGCAGCTGCACCTGTTGGCCCATGCTGTATTTGTTTTATTTTTTTATTGAATTTGTTGCCAATTAATTTTATATAAAATTTAGATCTCCAGCTTTTTTTGAAGAATTAGAAGAACTTGGCAATTCTTTGGCAAAAGTAGAAGAACTGGCAATACTGAGACTTCATTTCCCCAGGAAGGCAGTTTTCTGGGAGCTCAGTGATAGTTGCCTCAGTGAATGGAGCCCCTGTGCTAAGTTTTCCACAGTCCATACCATTGCCTTGTACTCCGTGACCTAGCTGGCTTCACTCATTTATTTATTTTTCCTGACCTGTGTAGGTATTTGAGCTTATGTCCCTAATCTAAAGGGTAAGCCACCAGGTGCTCAAAGGGTGGCACTAAAACTATGGCAACCATGAGTACAAAAGGTCGGGAACCTGCCTCACTTAGGAATAAATTCTCCTGTGCTATTTTAAAAGTTGTATGTGTAACACATGGTGGTTGATGGGAAAAAAGCAACAGTCTTCATGCTTAGAAGCAGATACCTGAAAGAATTTGGTATGGTCTTTTCCCAGAACTTTCTATGTCAGAGAATTTGAAAATGGGAAATGATGGATTAGAAGTTTGTAGTCCCAACCAAGCTAAACCCGAGCGGTCTGCCTCATGGTGCAGGTAGGACAAAAGTCAGGATGTTCGTGATGACCCTTCGCTGTGAGGGAATTTCCGTGGCGTGATTCCATAGCAGGGCCACATTCCAGGCAGCAGGTGTTCACTTCTGTACTTTTCCTGTGTGAAGGAAAATAACGCTCTGGCCTACTGCTCCTGGCACACTGAGGTGCAGTTCTTCTTAATTTAAATCCTCTTAAATGTCCGGAGGAAAGACGGTGGAAATTCTCAGTCATTTGCCATCAAGGATATCAAGATGATAGGGAAGCACTAAGTGCAGAAGGGATCCCTTGGGCGAACCACCTTCCTACCCTGCTGCCTGCAAGAAGCATTTACTGTTTCTCAACCTGGGGAACCTCTCAATGGCAGTGCAGGGGGCAGCGGAGAGAGATTATTCAGAAGAGGCAGCAGGAAGAAAATAACCTCATATATGTTTTAGTTGTGTTTCCTGGTCAGGATGCTTTCTGAAACCAGAAGCGCCCAGAATTCCACCTTCCCTGTCCCTTCCCTGTCCCCTTGTCTCCCAGGACACTTGTCAACACATCTCCAAGTCTTGGTCTCTGGCTTGGCTGTGGGTCTGCTCCCCTGTGCTCCCATCGAATCTCCTGCCAAGCCCGTGGTGTTGGCGTTCTCACTGCAGGTCGTGTTTGTGTTCGCTTCTCACTTATTACTCTCTTAAATTCAATTAGTACCCTCTTGCCATGGGAGGCCAGTGTGCTCTCTGAGAGCAAGAAAGAAGGAGCCCTAGAGCTAGTCTGTGGCCCTGTCTTGGCATTTTCGTGGAGTCCTTACCTCCTCTCCAATTTAAATTCAGTCCACAGCGAGGGTCACAAATCAGTGGTTGTTAGAATGTATTATGAAGAAATAAACATTTATCAAATTGCTTTTCGAGAAGGTGAATAATTTAGGAAAAAAAAATTACTACTACCAGCATCACAACAAAATTGTGCTACTGACTGACAATTTATTTTATTCCTCTGAGATGCTAGGAGCTGAAGCATGCTGAGTGAATATTGATCAGGTGGATGCAGATAAATACAGTTCTTTATAAGTCTTGGGTTACTAACTTGTTGCCGATTAAGAGCTAAAGAAACATTTAAATGCCCCCCACAGTAATAGTATGGACCCTGGGGACCCTGGGATGCTAGCTTGTTACTGCCAACTTATTTTTTAATCACCACAGAAGCACAAGTTACTGTGGGTGTACTCAGGAGAAGCCTTACTCTTTGGTCTATCCGTGTAAAGCTGTGTTCCCCCCAGGGAATGCTTTTCTGAACATTTATCATTATTATCTTTTCTAATATTTATCGAGCACTTGAAGTGTGTTAGGTACCATATTATTTCTTTTATGTAACAGACCTAACAGTCCACCTAACAACCCTGTATGGTAGGTGTTGTTATTTTCATTTCATTTGACTCATGGGAAAACTGATACTCAGGGAAGTTCACTTGTCCAGGGCTATCCACAGCTTGTGAATAGCAAAGCAAAGATTTGTGTCCAGCTCAGTCTAATTTCAAAACCCTTGCTCGTTAAACACAACTGTATCCCATATTATTTAAGATGTGAACCACTTATGACTGGCTCTAAAACCATCTTCCATGGAAATTTATGATTTGGAGGAGTCCATTGTGGCATCTCTCTTTTCAACAAGTGGGAAATGAGTAGGATTTTTCTAAGCCTAAACGGAATCAGCAACCTCTGGAAACTCACATAGGGAGGCCTTCACACATGAACAGAAGCAGGCTGCTTGTTTGGCGTTACGTCTAATTCATTGGTCGCCCATTAAGCACCCACTGTGAGTTCATGTGTGAGGGTGAAGGCAGGACAGTGAGAGATTATGGGCTTTGGATTGATTAGGGGGCAATGTAAGATTACGGGCATTGGAATCAATTGCACAGTGTTGAAGTTGGAATGTAGAGTCCATCGCTTATCAGTTATCTAACTTTGGGTAGGTATCTTCACTTTCAGCCTAAGGCTCCTGAACTGGTAAGTAGAGTTGATGGTAATTATTGTGCTACCTGTTTGTTCTCAGAGCCATTCTTCACTCTTCTGTTCTACTCCAAATCGAAGCGGACACTGATTCCGCAGACTCCCTTGTCAGCTGACTTGTGCGGGATTTGGCCAGTGGGATCCACTGGTGGGAGAGTGGAGGGCTGGAGGAACGTAGAAGTTAGAGTATTTCTCCCTCTGTCTGCTTCCTGCAGCCTCTCTGGCAGCAGCTGCATCTCTCCCAGGGCTCCAGCTCCCAGCAGACAAGTTGGTTATGGCTTCAGCTTTTATCACTGAGGTTGACCCGTCTGCTCTGGTGACGTGCCCTCTCCCTTATCTCTCCAGCCCTGAGGTAGCAGCTTCCTGTTTTGGCTCAATTCTGAGTAGCCTTACTATCCCTGTTAGGCTTCTCAACTCTCCTATCGCCTTCGTGACCGATTTCCTACTTGAAATGCCCTTGGTTTGGAACACCTAGCGTGTTTTCTGTTTTCCTAACTAGACTGTGACTTAATCTTTCAGGATTAAGTAAAGAATGCATTTAAAGCCCCTACTATATAAGAGATGTTCAAGAAGCCTCAAAATGATTAGGGATCAGGGATAGAAGGAAAGTAAAAATTAAAAGATGATAAAGTGGGTTGTAAGTGAGATAGTAGAAAGTGCTTCCAGTCAGACACTGGACACTTGGGTTTAATTTCTGCCTCTGGGTTAAGCCATCTATGAGAAATTAGGTTAATACCTTATGTGCTAAGGACCTCACTTTACCTGCCTGTTCAGTAAGACATATAAAAAATAATGTATTTCTCAGATACAAAAAGGTAGATATTAATTCGGTTGGGGATAAATGGTGGGGATCCGGGAGAACTTCATGAAGGAGGGAAAATTGGCCTGAGTCCTGAAGGATGACTACCCCAGAGACTATTAATGTTACAGGCAGACTGGAAAGCTGGTGAGGGTATAAACATTCTAGATAAGGTCATTAGAAAAGACCACATTAGATAGCCAGACAGCTCTTGTTAGGAACCAAACAGGAGTAAGTCCATTGCAGATGTTTTGGAATCTTCAATTAGCAGAGAAGGAATAGGTTGGATGACATTCCCAAATTCCTCCCATCTCTTTTCTTTATCCTTCACTTGTTACAAGCCCTAATCTTAGGAGTCGTACCAAGAAATAACCAAGAGGACTTCTGGCAAGTTGAGAGCTTTGATTTCTTTGTAAAGATATTTGTCCTCTAGTTCTGCTACTCAGTGGATAATTTGGGGTTTCAAATAGACTCTCAAGAGAGATCATTCCATGAACCTAGAGATTATCATACTGAGTGAAATAAGTCAGAAAGAGAAAGACAGGTACCACATGATATCACTTACTTAAGGAATCTGTGACACCAATGAACTTACCTATGAAACAGAAACAGACTCGCAGACATAGAGAAGAGACTTGTGGTTGCCAAAGGGGAGGGGAATGGGAAAGGGATGGATTGGGAGTTTGGGATTTGCAAATGTAAACTATTATATGTAGGATGGATAAACAACAAGGTCCTACTGTATAGCACAGGGAACTATATTCAATATTCTGTAATAAACCATAATGGAAAAGAACATGAAAAAGAATGTGTATAACTCAACCACTTTGCTGTACAGCAGAAATTAACACAACATTGTAAATCAACTATACTTCAATTTGTGGCTTCCCTGGTGGTCCAGTGGTTAAGACTCTGCCTTCCAACGCAGGGGGCTCGGGTTCGATCCCTGGTTGGGGCACTAAGATCCCACGTGTCTTGCAGTGTGGCAAAAAACAAACAAAAAAACAATACTTCAATTTAAAGAAAGATTATTCTTTATATCCTGAATCAAATAAGAGGTTGGTGGGACATTAGATATTCAGACTTTTAGGTCACGTTTGTAAACTGAGGGAGACCTGTAATAACAGCCTCTGCAGACACCCTTAGAACCTCTCCTATTTAGGTAAGAAACTATAAGCAGACATGTCAGTATTCCTGGGATGCAGACTCTTCTTCAATGCTGTGACTTATTTTCATGTCCTGAGATATATTTGAGTAAAAAAAACTCCAAACAACTGATGAGTTGGAGATTGGCCTGGGACAGCTGTTTGGGAAACTCTTCCTTTAGTATTTTGGGTGCATTATAATTTTTGGCATTTGCAGTGGCCGTAGGCTGAGAAAATATTTATTGGGTGCAGAACATCTTTGCATCTGTGAGTGAAACCTGTCTATGGTCTGAGGCTGACGTTTTCCCCTGGGGGCTTTCCAACATGGTGTTTAGGAGGAAGGAGTCAGGTTGGGATGAGTGGGACTAAAGGAACGAGCATTTCCAAAAAGCTGTTGCACTTTGCAATTTGAGCTTCCACTGCCAGATAACTTGGCAGGCGCCAGAAACAGCTACTGCAGGACTAGAAAGTTACATGAATACCAGAGGGAGAAAACTGATTTGCTCACTAGGAGGCTCTATTAAGTGAACATCTGTTAACTGTAAAAATCCCATGCACCAAGTGGGAAAATATAATGAAATTCAGAGCTTTTGAGCAAATTAAATCATAAAATACCAGTGGGCAGGAATCACTGTGTGTTTCACTATTCTGAAATTTACATGGAAACTTGGAGCAAGGCGAAACAAGGGGGGAACACTTAAGATTATTTACTATGGGTGTGGAATAGAGCTATCCTTTTGCTTTGGGAGAAAGCTGGCAGTTGGGGGAAAACGCACTCAGTGAGGAAGTTCATGTGAAAAGCTCCCCAGCTGATAACTGTTGACATAATAAAAAACTGTGGCTCTGCAGTGGGAAGGCTTGAGTCAGAACAAGGGAAGTCTGGGATGTGGCTCTGTCCTTTGCAGAGTTGGGGACCATTACAGATTTGTGCTGTCCAGATGCTACTGAAATCCTAAAGGAGGGAAGGGAAAGAGCAGAGAACGCATGGTTTTTCCATATGGTGTGTGCCCAAGACAAATGCCTTAGCAAGGTAGTATGTGGAGGGAATTGTGTTTAAAATGCTCATCTCAGTTGTGGAAATTCCATTAGCTGTTTCCTTGGTGGTTTTTTTTTGTTTTTTGTTTTTGTTTTTTTTTTGGGGGGGGTACGCGGGCCTCTCACTGCGGCGGCTCTCCCGCCGTGGAGCACAGGCTCTGGACACGCAGGCTCAGCGGCCATGGCTCACAGGCCCAGCCGCTCCGCGGCATGTGGGACCTTCCCGGACCCGGGCACTAACCCGTGTCCCCTGCATCGGCAGGCGGACTCCCAACCACTGCGCCACCAGGGAAGCCCCTCCTTGGTTGTTCTGAATTGCAACCATCCTAGACTAGGCAACAAGAGAAGAACACAGGTTAACTAGGAAGAACAGATCTATGTCGAAGATAGAGTGAGGTCAGTTTAATTTCAGTACTACATAAATCCCTGTGGCCACTTGGGCGTTTGTCATATTAATGGCTTTGAACGTTTTAGCACTAGTGGCATTGGAGTTATTTAATCTTGTGATTATCTTCGCTGATTTCCTATGGGAGCAAAGGAGGGGTAGGGAGTTAACAAGGGGATGTGAAGCATAACAAAGGGGTCAAAGGTTCCTAGCACGTGAGAAAAATTTTGATTATTGTCAGGTGCATATAAATGGAATGGGCTTCTGGAAGGATGTGCTTTGCCCCACGTTTTGCTGAGCTCTAATTGGAGACCTGGCTTCCCTAATTGTGTGGTGAGGTCTAGTTACTCTAGTTAAGAGGGAAATTGTGTATCAGAGGGCAGAGGGTAAAGCTTTTAAATAAGGCTTCTTTCCCAAATGCCTAAGCAAGAAATTGGAACAGAAATATACTGTAGAGCTAAAAAGTCTTAAAGTGCCTCTTAAATCTTTACTACAATTACCATAATACAGAATAATAGAGCTGATGCTATTTTTAAAAGCTTTTGAAGGTTGCAAGTAGCAGCCATAAATTGTGGGTTCCAGAAAATCTGTAACTGTAGTTTTTCAGGGGCTTTTTATTTTAATGAAAGAGAAAAGGTTTTAATAAAACCAGAGAGAACTAACAGGGGACATCGTGAGATAATGGGACTGTCTCCTTAGCGCTAGAAGTGCAAAGGAGTCTAAATGATTGGCGAGTATGTGCTTATTTAAAAAAAAAAAAAATCAGATTCTCTTTCCTGGCCACATTTGGGGACATTTGGGTACGTTTGATTTATTAGGTCAACAACATGGAGGTAGCCAAGCATGAGAACAAGAAAGAATCTGACATTAGCTGAGATGTGAATAGTTTAGAGAAAATGAGGCAGATATTCTGGCTCCCTTTGTGAAGGAAAGAACAAAATGCCATTAGCATACCTTGCTGTAAAGGGAAGCTCAGTACAATGACCTGATTCACCTGGAGAAAATTGTTCCCCTGTCTGCTGAGATTTGTTGTGGGTGAGAGTTCTGAAAGAAAAACTTCAGTGTTTTTCTGATGGGATACTTTCAGATGCCTCCCCTCCCCCACCCATTTTTACAAATAGGAAGAAAGGAGGAAATAAAGAAACCTCACACAGTATTATGTTTTTCTGCTTCTGCATTCTTTGCCCAGTCTTCACCACAGCAAGCTGAGCTGAAAAGTGTTTTTGTAGTTTAAACCATCTGGGACTCCATCTACCAAACTTCCTTAACAAACCCACCTGCCATTAATAACAATGTTCTCTCGACTGTCAAATTATTATTGACTTTTAGTTGATGTACTGTGGATACAAACATCAATCACTGATACCAAATGGTATTGATGTTCTTGGTTAGTCTCTAATTGTGATATATAGTGGCAGTAGCAGTGGGGAGCACCCACCCAGAGCATCTGAGGCGGCGGGGTGTATTAATTTACCTGATAAAAGTGACTTGGAAGGGGAGTTTTATTGGATGAGTTGCATAGGGATGAAAGGGAGGAGGAGAAAGTGGAAGAGGGAAGGAGGAGGAAAAGTGGAGGGTTAAGACATGGCATGTGTGGTGGGGAAAAGAAACATTTGAAGTGGACAGGCGAGTAGAGGTCAGAACAGAAAGGGTGGTGGACATGGTGCCTGATACCCAGGATCTTTCAATAAATATTTGCTGGAAGAATTAATGAATATCTGGCTAGTTGTTGGCTTTTCATGGTTCAATTAAAGGTCCATCTAGTCACTTTCTGCCTTTTTCATTTTTACTGATGGTGTCAAAGAATGCATATGTGTACATCTTTAACTCATGCTATTCTTTACCACATATTTTTTCCAAGCATCTTTCAAGCCAATGCCAGTACTTTCTTCTCCACAGAGATTTCCCTTCTATTCTCTTTAGGATGTAAATATTCTGTACTCTTCCATGATACGGACTCTTGGTACCATCCATACGTCTTTCCTCCTATGATCTTGTTAGTGCAGTTATTTATAATTCTCTCTTTTCCCTTGTATGATTCTAATCTCCTTGAGGGAAGATAATCTGATTTTTTTTTTTTATTCAAACAGAAAGTCACAAAAATTATAATCATCCTCATCAGTTCACTCAGTCCCATGTAATTAATTTGTTTTTTCATCTTGATCTTTTGTTAGCACTTTTATGAGTTCATCAGTTTTCCATTAGAGTTCTGAAAATGCTTATTCATTCAGTTCAGCAGTGTAATCAGTTACCAGAAACCTGTACTTGTCTTTTCCATGAATTCCTTGAAGATGAAACCCTTTTGTAGGAACATATTTGCAAAAGTGTCAGAGTACAGCCAGAACTGTCTGTAAATAACAAAAGACTTAAAAATGACCACGGTTAAAGATTTGATGAAAGTTCATAATAATGCAATTGACAAGGAAATTTAGTTATTTCTGAGATATACATTTTAAAGCAATAACTAGAATTATGACTTACAACATTATACCAGAACATATAAGATTTTTAGAAATTTCGTGTAATGTCTGAAACATTTATATTATTTCCATACAAATAACCCAAAGAAAGTTTAGTATTAGTTGTTTTGTTTTGTTTTATACTGCAGGTTCTTATTAGTCATCAATTTTATACACATCAGTGTATACATGTCAATCCCAATTGCCCAATTCAGCACACCACCATCCCCACCCCACCGCGGTTTTCCCCCCTTGGTGTCCATACGTCTGTTCTATACATCTGTGTCTCAATTTCTGCCCTGCAAACCGGTTCATCTGTACCATTCTTCTAGGTTCCATGTACATATGTTAATATACGATATTTGTTTTTCTCTTTCTGATTTACTTCACTCTGTGTGACAGTCTCTAGATCCGTCCACATCTCAACAAATGATTCAATTTCGTTCCTTTTTATGGCCGAATAATATTCCATTGTATATATGTACCACATCTTCTTTATCCATTCATCTCTCGATAGTCATTTAGGTTTCCTCCATGACCTGGCTATTGTAAATAGTGCTGCAATGAACATTGGGGTGCATGTGTCTTTTTGAATTATGGTTTTCTCTGGGTATATGCCCAGTAGTGGGATTGCTGGATCATATGGTAATTCTATTTTTAGTTTTTGAAGAAACCTCCATACTGTTCTCCATAGTGGCTGTATCAATTTACATTCCCCCCAACAGTGCAAGAGGGTTCCCTTTTCTCCACACCTTCTCCAGCATTTGTTGTTTATAGATTTTCTGATGATGGCCATTCTGACTGGTGTGAGGTGCTACCTCATTGTAGTTTTGATTTACATTTCTCTAATGATTAGTGATTTTGAGCATTGTCTCACGTGTTTCTTGGCAATCTGTATATCTTCTCTGGAGAAATGTCTATTTAGGTCTTCTGCCCATTTTTGGATTGGATTCTTTCTTTTTTTTAATAGGAGCTGCATGAGCTGTTTATATATTTTGGAGATTAATCCTTTGTTGATTCGTTTGCAAATATTTTCTCCCATTTCTGAGGGTTGTCTTTCGTCTTGTTTATGGTTTCCTTTGCTGTGCAAAAGCTTTGAAGTTTCATTAGGTCCCATTTGTTTATTTTTGGTTTTATTTCCATTTCTCTAGGAGGTGGGTCAAAAAGGATCTTGCTGTGATTTATGTCATAGAGTGTTCTGCCTATGTTTTCCTCTAAGAGTTTGATAGTTTCTGGCCTTACATTTAGGACTTTAATCCATTTGAGCTTATTTTTGTGTATGGTGTTAGGGAGTGATCTAATCTCATACTTTTACATGGACCTCTCCAGTTTTCCCAGCACCACTTATTGAAGAGGCTGTCTTTTCTCTATTGTATATCTTTGCCTCCTTTTTCATAGATTAGTTGACCATAGGTGCGTGGGTTTATCTTGTTCCATTGATCTGTTTCTGTTTTTGTGCCAGTACCATATTGTCTTGATTACTGTAGCTTTTTAGTATAGTCTGAAGTCAGGGAGTCTGATTCCTCCAGCTCCGTTTTTTTCTCTCAAGACTGCTTTGGCTATTCGGGGTCTTTTGTGTCTCCATACAAATTTTAAGATGTTTTGTTCTAGTTCTGGAAAAAATGCCATTGGTAATTTGATAGGGATTGCATTGAATCTGTAGATTGCTTTGGGTAGCATAGTCATTTTCACAATATTGATTCTTCCAATCGAAGAACATGGTATATCTCTCCATCTGTTTGTATCATCTTTAATTTCTTTCATCAGTGTCTTATAGTTTTCTGCATACAGGTCTTTTGTCTCCTTAGGTAGGTTTATTCTGAGGTATTTTACTCTTTTTGTTGCAGTGGTAGATAGGAGTGTTTCCTTAATTTCTCTTTCAGATTTTTCATCATTAGTGTATAGGAATGCAAGAGATTTCTGTGCATTAATTTTGTATCCTGCAACTTTACCAAATTCATTGTTTAGCTCTAGTTGTTTTCTGGTGGCATCTTTAGGATTCTCTGTGTATAGTATCATGTCATCTGCAAACAGTGACAGTTTTACTTCTTCTTTTCCAATTTACATTCCTTTTATTTCTTTTTCTTCTCTGATTGCCATGGCTAGGACTTCCAAAACGATGTTGAATAATAGTGGTGAGAGTGGACATCCTTGTCTTGTTCCTGATATTAGAGGAAATACTTTCAGTTTTTCACCATTGAGAATAATATTTGCTGTGGGTTTGTCATATACGGCCTTTATTATGTTGATGTAGGTTCCCTCTGTGCCCACTTTCTGGAGAGTTTTTATCATAAATGGATGTTGAATTTTGTCAATAGCTTTTTCTGCATCTATTGAGATGATCATATGGTTTTTCTTCTTCAATTTGTTAATATGGTGTATCACATTGATTGATTTGCGTATATTGAAGAATCCTTGCATCTCTGGGATAAATCCCACTTGATCATGGTGTATGATCCTTTTAATGTGTTGTTGGATTCTGTTTGCTAGTATTTTGTTGAGGATTTTTGCATCTATATTCATGACTGCTTTGGGTCTGTAATTTTCTTTTTTTATAGTATCTTTGTCTGGTTTTGGTATCAGGGTGATGGTGGCCTCATAGAATGAGTTTGGGAGTGTTCCTTCCTCTGCAAGTTTTTTGGAAGAGTTTGAGAAGGATGGGTGTTAGCGCTTCTCTAAATGTTTGACAGAATTCACCTGTGAAGCAGTCCTGGACTTTTGTTCGTTGGAAGATTTTTAGTCACAGTTTCAATTTCATTACTTGTGATTAGTTTGTTCATATTTTCTGTTTCTTTCTGGTTCAGTCTTGGAAGGTTATACCTTTCTAAGAATTTGTCCATTTTTTCCAAGTTGTCCACTTTATTGGCATAGAGTTGGTTGTAGTAGTCTCTTAGAATGCTTTGTATTTCTGCAGTGTCTGTTGTAACTTCTCCTTTTTCATATCTAATTTTATTGATTTGAGTCCTCTTCCTCTTTTTCTTGATGAGTCTGGCTAATGGTGTATCAGTTTTCTTTATCTTTTCAAAGAAGAAGCTTTTAGTTTTATTGATCTTTGCTATTGTTTTCTTTGTTTCTATTTCATTTATTTCTGCTCTGATCTTTATGATTTCTTTCCGTCTGCTAACTTTGGGTTTTCTTTGTTCTTCTTTCTCTAGTTCCTTTAGGTGTAAGGTTAGATTGTTGACTTGAGCTTTTTCTTGTTTCTTGAGGTAGGCTTGTATAGCTATAAACTTCCCTCTTAGAATTGCTTTTGCTGCATCCCATAGGTTTTGGATCGTCGTGTTTTCATTTTCATTTGTCTCTAGGTATTTTTTGATTTCCTCTTTGATTTTTTCATTGACCTCTTGGTTATTTAGTAACGTATTGTTTAGTCTCCATGTGTTTGTGTTTTTTACGTTTTTCCCCTGTAATTCATTTCTAATCTCATAGCGTTGTGGTCAAAAAGATGCTTGATATGATTTCAATTTTCTTAAATTTACTGAGGCTTGATTTGTGACCCAAGATGTGATGAATCCTGGAGAATGTTCCATATGCACTTGAGAAGAAAGTGTAATCTGCTGATTTTGGTTGCAATGTCCTATAAATATCAATTAAATCTATCTGGTCTATTGTGTCATTTAAAGCTTCTGTTTCCTTATTTATTTTCATTTTGGATGATCTGACCATTGGTGTAAGTGCGGTGTTAAAGTCCCCCACTATTATTGTGTTTTTGTTGATTTCCTCTTTTATAGCTGTTAGCATTTGCCTTATGTATTGAGGTGCTCCTGCGTTGGGTGCATATATATTTACAATTGTTATATCTTCTTCTTGGATTGATCCCTTGATCATTACATAGTGTCCTTCCTTGTCTCTTGTAACATTCTTTATTTTAAAGTCTATTTTATCTGATATGAGTATAGCTACTCCAGCTTTCTTTTGATTTCCGTTTGCATGGAATATCTTTTTCCATCCCCTCACTTTCAGTCTGTATGTGTCCCTAGGTCTGAAGTGGGTCTCTGTAGACAGCATATATATGGGTCTTGTTTTTGTATCCATTCAGCAAGCCTGTGTCTTTTGGTTGGAGTATTTAATCCGTTCACGTTTAAGGTAATTATTGATATGAATGTTCCTATGACTATTTTCTGAATTGTTTTGGGTTTGGTTTGTAGGTCCTTTTCTTCTCTTGTGTTTCCTCTCTAGAGAAGTTCCTTTAGCATTTGTTGTAGAGCTGACTTGGTGGTGCTGAATTCTCTTAGCTTTTGCTTGTCTGCAAAGCTTTTGATTTCTCCATGGAATCTGAATGAGATCTTTGCTGGGTAGAGTAATCTTGGTTGTAGGTTCTTCCCTTTCATCACTTTAAGTATATCATGCCACTTCTTTCTGGCTTGTAGAGTTTCTGCTGAGAAATCAGCTGTTAACCTTATGGGAGTTCCCTTGTATGTTATTTGTCATTTTCCCTTGCTGCTCTCAATAGTTTTTCTTTGTGTTTAGTTTTTGCCAATTTGATTACTGTGTGTCTTGGCGTGTTTCTCCTTGGGTTTATCCTGTGTGGGACTCTCCGCACTTCCTGGACTTGGGTGGCTATTTCCTTTCCCATGTTAGGGAAGTTTTTGACTATAATCTCTGCAAATATTTTCTTGGGTCCTTTCTCTGTCTCTTCTCCTCCTGGGACCTCTATAATGTGATTGTTGTTGCGTTTAATGTTGTCCCAGAGGTCTCTTAGGCTGTATTCATTTCTTTTCAGTCCTTTTTCTTTATTCTGTTCTGCAGCAGTGAACTCCACCATTCTGTCTTCCAGGTCACTTATCCATTCTTCTGCCTCAGTTATTCTGCTATTGATTCCTTCTAGTGTAGTTTTCATTTCAGTTATTGTATTGTTTATCTCTGTTTGTTTGTTCTTTAATTCTTCTAGGTCTTTGTTAAACATTTCTTGCATCTTCTCAATCTTTACCTCCATTTGTTTTCCGAGGTCTTGGATCATCTTCACTATCATTATTCTGAATTCTTTTTCTGGACGATTGTGTATCTCCATTTCATTTGGTGGTTTTTCTGGGGTTTTATCTTGTTCCTTCATCTGGTACATAGCCCTCTGCCTTTTCATCTTGTCTGTCTTTCTGTGAATGTGGTTTTTGTTCCATAGGCTGCAGGATTGTAGTTCTTCTTGCTTCTGCTGTCTGCCCTCTGGTGGATGAGGCTATCTAAGAGGCTTGATGGGAGGGACTGGTGGTGGGTAGAGTTGACTGTTGCCCGGGTGGGCAGAGCTCAGTAAAACTTTAATCCACTTGACTTTGATGGGTGGGGCTGGGTTCCCTCCCTGTTGGTTTTTTGGCCTGAGGCAACCCAACACTGGAGCCTACCTGGGCTCTTTTGTGGGGCTAATGACAAACTCTGGGAGGTCTCACGCCAAGGAGTACTTCTCAGAACTTCTGCTGCCAGTGTCCTTGTCCCCACAGTGAAGCAGAGCCAACCCCCGCCTCTGCAGTAGACCCTCCAACACTAGCAGGTTGGTCTGGTTCAGCCTGCCCCGGGGTCACTGTTCCTTCCCTTGGGTCCCGATGCGCACACTATTTTGTGTGTGCCCTCCAAGAGTGGAGTCTCTGTTTCCTCCAGTCCTGTCGAAGTCCTGCGATCAATTCCCACTAGGCTTCAAAGTCTGATTCTCTAGGAATTCCTCCTCTCGTTGCCGGACCCCAAGATTGGGAAGCCTGACGTGGGGCTCAGAACCTTCAGTCCAGTGGGTGGACTTCTGTGGTATAAGTGTTGATTTTACTGTGATTGTGCCCCTCCTACCATCTCATTGTGGCTTCTCCTTTGTCTTTGGATGTGGGGTATCTATTTTGGTGAGTTCCAGTGTCTTCCTGTCGATGTTTATCCAGCAGCTAGTTGTGATTCTGGAGTTCTTGCAAGAGGGAGTGAGAGCACGTCCTTCTACTCTGCCATCTTGGTTCCTCCTCTTCATTCCTGAGCTCAGATAATCTGATTTTTAAAAAATTCCTCCAACTACCTAGCACAAGATTGAAGCTTAATAAATATTTATTTAAAAGCCTAAACAATTCATTCATAGATATCATCAAAAGATCTTGTGGTATAAGGAGAGTCCCTGTTTTGTTCCTGTTTCCTCTAGTTTCTGTTAATTTCATGCTGTTATTTTTTTTTTTTTAAAGCACATTGGTAACTCATTCATTCCTCTAACATATATTTAGGGAACTTCTATGTGTCAGTGCCGTGATACAAAGGTCTTGCTTGCATTTAAGCAAAAGAAGAAAGAAAGGCATTTTAAGATGTTAATATAATGAGATAAGGAAGCAATAAAAAAAGAGACACGTACAATGTGCTTTTAGAAAACAGTGCAAGAAAGTGTTATATGTGCTTTCTTTCACTGGTATCATGATGCACTGATATCATGACATAGTAGATGCACTGGTATCATGACAATATTTCTGGATTATCCCTTTATTCATCAACTCCAAAGTAAAGGGTAGACTTAATTTTCTCAAACTCTTACTATGAGTTTGATTTTGGATATGCTTGTTTTGGTCTCTATTTCAACTACTTCATACTTTTTAAATTATAGTAATAAGTCACATAGAAAGTATGGAAAAAAGTTTTGTTTTTGTTTTGTTTTTTTTTGCGGTATGTGGGTCTCTCACTGCTGTGGCCTCTCCCGTTGCGGAGCACAGGCTCCAGATGCTCAGGCTCAGCAGCCATGGCTCACGGGCCCAGCCGCTCGGCGGCATGTGGGATCTTCCCAGACCGGGGCACGAACCCATGTCTCCTGCATTGGCAGGTGGACTCTCAACCACTGCGCCACCAGGGAAGCCCTGGAAAAAAGTTTTTAATGAAATAAATCTTTCATAATTCTGCTTGGAAATAATTACAGCTAATATTTTGGCATTCTTTCTTACTTTTTTTTTCTCTTCTCTTGTCCAGGCATATGTAAGTAGTCCTATATATTTAAAAATTGAGATTATATTGTATACCTTTTTATATTCTTACCCATTTCCATTCTATAACACTACAGATAATATGTCTATACATATAGAGAATATGACTTTTTTTTTTGCTGGGGGCTGACCCGAAACATTCTTTTTGTTTTAAATTAATTTTTTATTGGAGTATCGTTGCTTTACAATGTTGTGAACCTATAACTTTTATTCCTTAAACTTAGATATATGAAAAACATTGCATTTCTTTCGCTTCATGTTCTTAAAATTTTTTTATTATGTAAAATTTATAAATAAAAGCAGAGAGCAGCGAACCCCTATGTTCCCTTCACCCAGCTACAGTAAATATCAACTAATGGCCACTGTGGTTTGATTTATACCAGTATGTTTTCTTCACCTCCTCCCAAACAAATTTGCAAATACCATAAATATTTTAGTATGGATATCTGATCCCTTAATATCCTTAAATACCCAGTTAGTGCAAAATTTTTTATTAGTTAATCTGTTAAAATCAGAATGTAACTAAAATCTGCACATTGAATTTGGTTGATATGTCTCTTAAGTCTCTTTATTTTCTTGAGATTTATTTGGCTAAGGAAATGTGTTGCTTATTCTGTAGTGTTTCCCTCATTCTGGATTTTGCTGATTGCAACCATTAAACTTTATTTAATACATTCCCATGTACCGTGTATTTTGCATTTAGAAGCTTGAAGTGATTCAGGTTCTTATTTTTTGGCAAAAATACAAACATATGTGGTTTGTGTACTTCCAACAAGAGATAAGTTGTTTGTCTTTCTGGAATGTTCGTAGCCTAGATAATCATTGGCTAGATTTATTATTAGGGATTTGCCAAATGCTGATATTCTTTATTTTCTTTAAAGATGTCATTCTGTTGTCTTTCTGTTTACATATTCTCTGATGAGAAGTCATTTATGTTTCTTTCTTTTTTTCTTCTCTGTACATAATCTGTGTATTTTTCACTGATTGCTTTTAAGATTTTCTCTTTATTGCTTTTTTTTTAAAGCAGTTTGATTATTATGTGTATCGATATGGTGTTCTTTGTGTTTATCCTGCTTGAGTTTTGTTGATCTTTTTGAATCTGTGTGTTGAAAATTTTCATCAAATTTGGAAAGATGTCCATTATTTCTTCAAATGATTTTTCTGTTCTTGCGGCCATTCTGCTTGATTTTTTCCTACAGTTTACTATGGTTCTGTTTTTCTTTGTTTTTTTTTTTTTGCTCTTTTTTACCTCTCTGCTTTATTTTGATACATTTTATTGCTATATTTTCAGTTTTCCTGGTTTTTTCATTTGCAGAGTGCAATTTGCTATTGAGACTTTCCAGTGAAGTTTTCATTTCAGATAATGTATTTTTCATGTCTCAAAGTTCCATTGAGATCTTATATCATCTGTTTCTCTCCTCATTATATTCCGGTTACCCTTAAATACTGAACATAGTTATATTAGCTGACTTAATGTACGTGTCAACTAGTTCCATCATCTGTGTCACTACTGAGGGTTTTTTTTAAACTGATTCTTTTCCAGGTTTGGGGTTACATCATTGCCAGGGCAGAATGAGTTATTTATTTTATTTTGTCTTTTAAGAGGAGGTAAGTTCCATAAAGATAGGGCTTGTCTGTCTTATTCACTGATACAACCTCAGAGTGTGGAACAGAGTTTACCTAGGGTTACCCACCCTGTCAGTGGCAGAGCTGGAGTTGAAAATCTGAGTTCCTTGGGTGGGTAAAAACTGAGATGTGTATATATGAATAAATACTCACAGTACTCACTCCTTACTCTGGTCTGGGGAAACTTCTCTTATTTCTTTGACTTTTAATTTTGTTCCCTCCCTCCCTTCCCACACCTAGCATTATTTCTTCTATGAATCTCCACCTATAGTAAGAACTCTAGACTTGGGCTTCTCTTGCTTTTTGCCCTGAAAAATACCTGAGTCGAGGAAGCAAAAATAGCCTGGTCATTGCTTGAAACTGGAGGAGGGTGAAGGAAATATAGAAAGACAAAACTGAATGAACATTTGTAGAAATTATTCACACACACACACACACACACACACACACACACACACACTCCTACACCTGATTAGTTCTTCAGTATAGAGTACTAGAAGTATGATTACAGGGTCAGAGAGTATATATGTTTAAATGCTCTTGTAGCATCTTGCCAACTACTAGCATATGGAGAATTTTTGAGTTGAACACCACCCAGATTTTCTAGCCAAGAAGTAAAATGGAGAGCTCTACAACACAGTGACTGTTCATTTTAGTGCTCTCCTTAAGTCTATGTTCATTCAACAGCAAGTGTTCTGTCAGCATCTAAAACCCCTGTGTGTTGCCCCATTATCTAATCCAGAGCTGCACTTGCTTGTTGGGTTCCAATAGCATCCAGTTTTCACTGGTCCTCTAACCAGGCAGTTCAGTGAGTAGCTCAGAGGACATGACACGAAAAACAGAAAAGAGGCATCTGTTGTACATTTACTAGAGTAATCCATTTCAACCCCTTTAATAATTTCTTGTTTCTATTCCAAAGCAATATCAAGTTATTAGTGCATTAAATTTAGGTACTGAAGCACCTTGTTATTTATAGGAATACAACATATTAAAGGCAGGAGAAAAAAGGAGTCAAACATAAAAACAATGATTAGTATTAGTGTGAGTATTGCACCCTTATTCTTGATACTGAGATTATGTTTGGGATAGGTTTCCATATATGATAGCATTTGATCACTGGTCAAGCAGATGCCTGCTTTCTTTTGCATTGTCTCCAAAATTTTAACAATTAAATATTTTATTGTAAAAGTTTAATGTGACATTGGTTATTAAAAATTTTACTGAAGTGGTGAACAGTTTCTTTATTATAACTGATGAATATTTTTTAAGAGCATAATATAGAACTAGAACTCTAGATGGTTTCACAATATTATTTTTTATTTTTATTTTTTTTGTGGTACGCGGGCCTCTCACTGTTGTGGCCTCTCCCGTTGCGGAGCATAGGCTCCGGACGCGCAGGCTCAGCGGCCATGGCTCACGGGCCCAGCCGCTCTGCGGCACGTGGGATCTTCCTGGACCAGGGCACAAACCCGTGTTCCCCGCCTCGGCAGGTGGACTCTCAACCGCTGCGCCACCAGGGAAGCCCTACAATATTATTTTTAACATGCTCCCCATCTCTGTTTTGGCTCCTTTCTGCTTTGATTCTGTAATTGTTAACCTTACCCTTGGAGTCGTCAGCGCTTTAAACATCCAAGTCATCTTTAACTTCTTAGTCTTTCCTCCAGCTACTATGCATCACGTTTCTTTCATAATACCTATATTAGTTTTCCAATTTTCTGTAACAAATTGCCATGGACTTGCTGGTTTAAAACAACACAAATTTATTATTTTATAGTTTTGGAGGTCAGTAATCCAAAATTGGTCTCACTGGAGTAAAATCAAGATGTTGGCTATGCTGTGTTCTTTCTTGCGGCTCTAAGGGAGATTCATTTTCATGCCCTTTTCCATCTCCTGGAGTCTGCCTGCATTCTTTGACTGTTGGCCCCTTCCATCTTCAAAGCTAGAGACATATGATTGAGTCTTTCTCATGTTGCATCACGCTGCCAAAGACTTTTCTGCCTCCCTCTTCCACATTTAAGGACCCTTGTGACTACACTGGGCCCACCAAGATAGTGCATGTTAAGCTTTTTATTTTAGGGTTTTCTGATTAGCAACCTTAATTCCATCTGCAATGCTAATTCTCTCTGGCCGTTTAATATATTCACAGGTTCTAGGAATCAGGATATTGATATATTTGAGGAGCCATTATTCTGCCTGTCACAATAACTATCATATACATTCTTTCTTTCATGATTACCAAGTGAATCTTTTATTTCAGGCCCATTTATTAGGATCGTTGCAAGAGCCTTTGACTTTCTTCTCTGCCATTAGTTTCTCATCTCTCCAGACAATCCTCATCTCCATTGGCAGACTCATCTCTGTAAAGTCTACTGTAGAGTATTAGAACTGTCCTCAAAAAACTTCATTGGCAGGATTTTCAGTAAGGCAGTATTCCCCAAGCTCTTTTGATTATGCAGCCTATCTATGCAAATTTATGCACACATTAATGTTTTTATTTAATTATAATTTTTGTTCATATGCTGTTGTACTAGTGTTTTATAAACTTATCCACATATGTAAAATTTTCAAAAATACGTGCAAAACATGAAATAAACAAGCTTTTAAGGTAGTTAAAAATTTTGTGTATAGTACAAAATTCCCATTAGTAAAATTATTAATATTATCAGTAAGAGAAATGTGATGAAGTTATGCACCATGACTTTATGGAACTAGTGGCTTAACACTTTAATATATTGAATATCTTGGACTACATCCAGATTATTTTGATACTTGTTATAGATGTTATTAACTAAAAAAAGTTGCCTCATAATATACGTACGGGAGAATATATTGTTTACTACACTGTCATGATACTCATTTTCAATCTGCTTTGCCAGTTATATGAAAGGATTTTTTTTCACTGAAATTTGACATGTAAATTTCTACCTTCTTTAACATTAGTCAGTTTTGCTTGCAGATTAATTAATCTTGCAAAGTAATCAGTCAAACATTTTTATATTAACGAATGGCTGTAAACAGTCTGAAACTCATTTAGAAGATTTGTGTTCAAGCTAGAAAATTCCATTCCCAAATTTAAATGTATTGATATGTATTTAACTATGTGACATAATTCAGTTACTTAGGTAACAAAATTTTTAAATGGGAAAATTCCCAAACATTAATATTCTAAAAGTGTTTTCCATAGCTTTTTTTCTCTCCCCAAATAAGTTACTTTCTTAGTTATTAAAATATTAACATTTACCTTCAAGGGACAGTTAAGGCATGTATGATATTTTAAATCTATTGTCATTGAAGAGGCCTGAAAAATTGGAATTTATTTCTCTAAAGAATGTATAATTCATCTTTAATTTGACAACTCTACAACTCTTTTAAATACTCTTCATTAAGTAACCAACAAACATCTGAGTGATATATAAGATGTTCTTGATGAGTCCTTATCTTATTATAAAATCTTATTATAAAGTATAAGAACTCTACTAGTTAAACATATTCACATTATTTAACATCTCAGGGCAGTTATACAAGCACTGCAAATGAGGGCAAGATTGAAGGAAATGACCTGCTCTGTCAAGATTCCTTTCAAAATTTCATGTCTATCCAACATATGGGTCAAGTAAGGAAGCTATAGTGACCTTTGTCTTACAATTTTTAGATAAGAAATGTAAATAGATATTCTAATTTGTTCTTCCTCCCCTCAATGGTTTAATTATTTTGTAAACGCCAATATATAGGCCTCTGTACTAGAGAATAAAATCCATACTCTCTTGTATGGAGTTCAAAGCCTTCTAAGATCTCACTTCTATTTGAAGACTCACGTGTAATTTTCTATCTTATATATTTCGTCATGGTTTTCAATCTATATAGACTACCATACTAACCTTCTTTCCTCAATTTTTCCTTATCTTGTTCTCAAAATTCCATCCACCCTTCAAGCCACAGGACCTGACTTACTGAACTCTTACAGCAAATGGTGGTTGAATGAAAGGCCTTCTGTTCATTTATTTTAGTGTACTTTTCTTAACTCGTAGTTACATATCCATTTATTTGTTGACCTGTTTGTTTGTTGCTATGACGAGACCAAGGTGCACAAAGACATATGGGGACTGTGACCATCAAATAAATATTTGCACCTAGGTCTGTAACTAGCACAAAGTAGGTGCTTTATCGCAGTATACTGGGGAATGAATAAAGGTTGTATCACCTGAAGCCTTCACTGATTCCTCATCCCACCTAGCCATAACTAATATTTTCCTTTTATGTTCTTAAAATCTGTACTTTGTGCAGAGTAGGTACTCAATAACTATTCAAGTAGAATAAGATTCAATAAGAGGCTCAGGCTTTTTGGTTGGTTGTTTTTGTGATTTTCTTTGCTTTGTAGTGGCATCTGCCCCAGTGGTAAAAGCACAAGTGGAATTTTGATTGCTAGAGTGTCGTATAGTTGAGATGGAAAGTTGTTTGGAAGGGTGCCTGATGCTGAACATCAAACATGTAGTTGTTCACTTACCAAAGTCATGTTTGTGTATGTTACTTCACAGCAATGTGCAAATTGCTTATGGCTGTACCCAGTAGAATGGTGCTGGATCTGAGCTCATTTGCAGCTGTTTAAAAACAAACTCCAGAGCCCAATATCACACTGTTTTCTTCCTTTTTGATCTTACCTCATTAGGAGGACAGGGTAAGGGTTGTATAATGTGCTGAAATCTGTCAATACTTTGTGTGTCTTATTCATTAAAACCTTCAGATGCTGTTTTCCTAGCGGCTTCATTTACCAGGGAGGGCGAGGAGAAAAACACTAAACAGGTGTTCCTGACTTGAAAAACAGCAATTTCAAGCAACTCACAAGGGGAGGAGTTGGAAATTTTCAGATTCTGAAGTTGTCACTGGGAGATAAGTTTGGGTTACACATTCGCTTCTCATAAACAGACTTTTTTTAACCTAAATTTCTGCTGTGCACGAGTCACCTGACTTCTCTGGGGGCAGACATGCTTCACAGAGCAATCGTGCTGCAAAGAGATAGTGTATATTTTCCCAGACTTCTTCCAAATACACAAATGTGAGCTGGAGGAGTAGTATGCTGAGCTGCTAATATAGAATTCTAGCTTTCCTGGAGGGGAGAAAAATACCTATGGTAAATATTTGGCTTGATTGATGGGAAAGTGTCTGCATTTTGACTAATCTAAACTCAAATGTTTCTCTAATACCATAAGAAGATTATTGGTCAAATAAACAGTGAGGTACCATAAGTATCTTATATAAAAGGACTGCATAGTACTGTGTTTGTTTCTGAAGCAGCAGCAGCCTTCTGAAGCAAGGGGAAATTTAAAAGAGATATTTCCTACGGCAGTGCTTCTCAAAACGTGGTCCCCAGGGCAGTAGCATTAGCATTACGTAGTAGTTTGTTAGAAATGCACACTCTTGGGCCACACTCCAGAAGTACTGAATCAAAAAGTCTGGGGTAAGGTCCAGCAATCTGTGTTTTAGCAAATGTTTCAGGTGATCCTGATGTATGCATACCTTGGAGAACCCTTGTTTTACTGGAATTTGATTCATTAATTCATTCGACAAATATTTTTTGGGTATCTAACACATTCTAGGCACTCTTTTTAGGCACTGACAGTGCAGCCTTGTGAACAAATAGTCAAACTCTTGCTCTCTTGTATTTTGTATGCTAGTGAGCAATCTGGGAAAGTCAAAGGAAATGGGAATTCATTAGTTTGCTTTATGCCATGTTGGGCACTGCAAGATGCCCTTTTCCGTGACCATGGTGATTGAAGTAGGCTTGGCATAAGTTGCAGTGTAACCATTTGGGAACTGAATTTGGCACTTACTTCATTTTACAGTGTTACTTTCCCTTTCATGGACAGCTCTCTTGGGACTAGTTCCAGGATCTCTATCTAGATGCTCAAGATCCATGACTTACCTAAATGGGCAGTTGATCTGCATATATTTTTGTTCCTCCAGTAATTTATAAATCATCATTCTGTGTTTGACACTCTAGTATGGGCATTGGAAATGAATTGATTGGCATAATTCCTGACATCTGAGCTCTTATTCTATAAGGATTATCATTGAACCAAGTGGTATAAAGGACATACAACTTGTCGAAAGTCAAGAGACTGATGGCTTAGACTATTAAATAAGTGTAAATAAACATTGTTATCATGAAAAATTGGAGCAATAGTGCATCCTGAGTACTTGATGTTAGGTAGGCTAGAATCAATAGGAACTTGCTACCTTTTATCTAGCTAGTCATTTATTCAAATGCTGTTTTTCCCAACTTTGAAAATTTTCATAAGAAATAAGTCAAAAGACAAGTACAATAAAGACCTATATAATATCCTTTAAGATTTACTATCTACATTTCCTCATTCTCTCTCTCTCTCTCTCTCTCTCTCTGTCTACACACACACACACACACTGAGTTTCAACATTCCATTTGAAAATTTAAGTTGCAGATATTTAAAAATTTCAGCCATTAATAATTCAGCATGGATCTCTTAAGAATAAGGACATTTGGCTAAATTATCACAATGTCATTGTCATTTCTAAGAAAATAACAATTCCATAAATCATTGAACATCTAAATCTTCCTCACATAATCCCTCCACTTTGTTTTCACCGTGACACTGATGTATTGGAGAGTTCAAGTCAGTTACTGTGTATAATCTCCCACATTTTGATATGCTTGATTATTTCCTTCTGGTGTTATTTAGTGTGTGTATCTCTATCCCTTGAGTTCACTGTGCACTAGGGTTTGGGTCTGGAGACTCAACTGCATTTTAAGTAGATATATGACTGCCCAGAATGTGGCAGTCACAGTATGGTAAGCAAAACAGATGCATTCTTGCTTTTATGAAGCTCACATTATAACCAGGGAAGACATACACTAAACAAACATATCATGGACCTATATAAAGATAACTTCCCCTAATGGTAAGTGCTGTGATGAAAATTAAGTATGATGATGTGACAGTGAGTTAGTGATAGTTCACTGCAGAGGGGATGGCCAAGCACGACCTCATTGTGGAGATGATATTTGAGCTGTGATCTGAGTGGAAGTGACAGGAAGTGGGGGATGGGGTGAAAAAAATTATTTGCTAAACCTGCTGTCTGAAACAAAGACTTCTTAGGGGATCATGAGTCTCTTGAATGAAGGAAGGGAGACCTGGGAAGTACTTAAGAAAGTGAGGAGGATAATCATGTGAGTTATTGGACAGGGTTTGGTGAGAACAGTCTTGATCAATCAGATAATAATTCCAGTGAATCATGGAGACGGTTCCCTTTTGTTAGTAGCTGCCCATATTGTTTACTTGGGTTGGTACAGTGATGTCAACACAATGGACAAAGAGAAGAAAGTCTAAAAAAATCATCAAGAATTATAATTCAAATTTGTTGAGTACTATTGTCTATCTTTATCCTCACAAGTTCGTAAAATGACAAAGAGAACTTGATTGGGAGTCATAGGCCAGAAAAATCCAGTCTTCCACTGTGGAAAGTTGGGAAAGTGGAGTTATTCTTAATTGGGTTTTTTTTCCATGTTTATCATCCTTCCCATCCCTTCAAAATATACGTCCTTTTATTATTCTGGTCTATTTTTATGATTTGCTGGAGCACACTCTGGATGCATTTATGAATGTAACTTTATTAAACACATGCAGGGACTTCCCTGGTGGTGCAGTGGTTAAGAATCCGCCTCTCAATGCAGGGGACATGGGTTTGAGCCCTGGTCCGGGAAGATCCCACATGCTGTGGAGCAACTAAGCCCATGCACCACAACTACTGAGCCTGTGCTCTAGAGCCTGTGAGCCACAACTACTGAGCCTGTGCACCACAACTACTGAAGCCTGCGCGCCTAGAGCCCATGCTCCGCAACAAGAGAAGAGAATGCAATGAGAAGCACCCCCACCACAACGAAGAGTAGCCCCTGCTCACCGCAACTAGAGAAAGCCCGCGCACAGCAATGAAGACCCAGCGCAGCCAAAAATAAATAACTTTATAAAAAAAGTAAACACATGTAAATAAATATGAGTAATGGCATTTGTAGTGAATAGAAAGGAGAAACTGAAGAAGATGCTTTTTTTGAAGAGCTTTTGTTTGGCTCCTTGGCAGAAAAGCACTATAAACCTGGACATGGAAGTGCATTTGTATGCCATAATAGTGCGGTGGATGATTGTGTCAGATGAAATATCGACCTGCATACAGAGTACACAGCTACTAGGAAGTATCTATTGTTGATTTCTCATCTAGCATCTGACATAGCCCGTGGGTGAGGTTTTTGACAACTGTTAGAGAGCAAAGGAAATGCTACCTCTAGAAGTACATGGGGTGGGAGCAGACTGAGCTCTGGCTGCTGAGAAGAGAATCCTCAGAGAGAGAAACACGCTGGAGCAACTGACATTCTCATAACTGTTCCTAATATGTGTTCCTCACTTGAGGCCTCAGTCTGCCCATCTGTGAAACCCATCTGTGAAGTGTGTTTACTGAAAATTCTTGATATATTGATGTGTCAGGAAAAAGAGCTAAAAAGGAAAACATTCACCAGCTACGTAGTACTTCTAGGGATTTGTAATCAAGCTTATGGTTCTGTGAGAGTTGAATTCTGTTTATAATTTATGTCTTTCATAGTAAAATGCTGTATGCGTGTGTGCATGCACGAGCTTGGGCTTACTTTGGAGAAGAACCAAAGAGGATGAATACATTATTCCATTATAATACTAAAACATTTCAGGGACATCCATAGTTAATTTACATGCTTTCAAAAGACCATGATCTTTCTAATAGGAATTTCTGAGATTTGGAGAATATTCTGAATATGTGTTGTCCAATATGGTAGCCACTAGCTATGTGTCACTGTGGAGCACTTGAAATGTAGCTGGTGTGAATGAGGAACTTAATTTTTAACTTTTAATTTAAACTTAAATAGCCACATGTAGTTGGTGGCTACCATTTTGGACAGATCAGGTCTAAAGAGATGTGGAAGAAATACTTTAAAAAAAGTCACCATCTGGTTCTGCGGTCTGCCAATTAAATTATTCTATTTTTGGATCCTGATTATTAATATATTCTCTTGTGTCTAAAATGTGCACCAGTTCCCACTCTCCTGACACCTCCTTCCCCTTCCCGGTCTTACACATATACACACAATACCCTATTTTACTCTGCTGTTACTGCTCAGCACTAAAATTTTCTTTTATATCCACACTTCCTGAGGCAGTACTATGTACATATTATGCTTCATCAAATTCTTCACCATTGGTTCTCCTTTAAAATTAAGAACTGGATGTTCACTCCTGATTTACGTTCTCAGAGGTAGCTGATGTCTTCCATGGTGGTCACAGCCTTCTCCTTAATCTTCTCATAGTATTTCCACTATTATCAGCCCCTGCCTTAAGACTGCTCTTTAGTCTCCTTAGTGCTGCAACATTCTGAGTGTCTTCCTTCTTCTCCCGTTGGTCATTCTCTTTTCTTTCCAGTTTCCTTCAATATTATGGATGTTTACTACAACTCAGATTTGCTTTTCTACATTCAGCCAAAAGCTCTGATTTATGTCTTCGGTGAGAAAATCTATGTAATTCTGATCTCTGCAGTGGTCTGTTTTAAACTCTTACACTTTCTCCTTGAAATTGCTTGTTTGATGTGCAAAAATCTAAGTTTAATATTAAAACATAACTCATATTTTTCCTATCAAAATGAATCCCCCGTCCTATGTTGAAAAGGCACCACTCTAATGTCTTGTTACCCAGAGTTGAAGGGCTTGGTCATTCTTGACTTTTTATGTATTTTTATGGTCCCTCTCAATTCAGTCAACACATGCTGCTTTTATGAAATACGGAATGCTTCCTGAATTTGCATGTCAGTCTTGCTGAGAGGCCATGCTAATTTTCTCTGTATTACTCTAATTTGAGTATGTACTGCTGAAGCCAGCAGAGTTCCTCCTTTCTTAGTGGATGTTGGGTTATAACAAGTTTCCTTTTCCGCTGTCCATATCCTGGCTTAGGTTTTTCTTGGCTCATATGTGCATTATTTTCAGCCCCCTAATTGGTGTTATTACCTTCAATCTCAGTTGGGGTTGTACTAACCACTCCAGTTCTATCTCTTCTGACTGTTGTGCATGCATCTTGCCCTCTGGATACATTGGCATGCCCAGTCTCATTGAATAACTCTTTTCCAGCCACGTGCTTTTGCTTAATGCTGTTGGCTCTGGCAAAAATTAAATTGTCTTATTAGTGTATTCAAATCCTATATGCCTAAAACTTTCAAGGTTTATTTATACATTATTCACCAACTGTTTATTGAGTGTATGCTGTGTACTGGCATTGAACTAGGCACCTCTATCTTTAGTGCTCAGCTCATAAGAAGACAGAATCGCTGCTTTCACGGAGTTTACATTATAACAGGGAATCTGACAAGTAAATATTCAGTTATGGTACCATGTGATAAACTTCTGTATCATCGTCACATGGAAACCATCCCAAACCACTTAGGCTTCTCTGAACTTACTGAGATTACTCATTGACCACTTAATTACATTACTTACTTTTATCTGTTCACCTACCGATTTTTCTATTATGTGTTAATTTCATTTCCTCTATTGAATTGCAAACGATTTGAGGGCAGAAAATACTTTGTATACCACTGAATATACCCTGTGGCCTCTAGCCCACAATGTTTCATATAAAAATCACAAATACCTGGCAGTTTGTAAGAGGGCTATATTTTACCTTTGGGAATCTTTCCTATGCACTACATAATTATTTCTCCGTCAACATAAAATACAGAAATAACAGAAAAGGTGAGATTTGTTTATACTCATTCTACATTGAATGATGGATTTAAACATGCAAATTGAATTACTTATGCTATTTAAAGTATATTATGTATTACAAAATGTTATATTTCAGAATTCCCTGATGCAAAATACACATAAATCTTAAAAATGAAGAACATCAATTAGAATTGAATTTCCAAACTACTGTGAAATTTATGCTAAAAATCAGAAACCAAGAGTAAAATATTATAGTTGTTAGGTTGTAAAATCAGAAGTTGATTTTTAAAAAATAAGTCTTTTGTTAATATAGTTGGACTTATGAAGCCCTAACTGGATAAAGCAGATTTTTCTGATAGAGTGATCTTTAAAAGGAAATGTAAATGACCAAAACTTTTCAGTATTCTCATCAATTAAATAATTTATTATTGCATTTTAATCTAATCCTGGCTTATTCCCAGATGTTGATTGTAATATTTCCTGTTAAATTTTCAAAGGAACTTTTTTCTCTTTTAGTTTAATTTTTAAAAACCTCTTTATTAAGTTGTAATTGACATAGACTACACATATTTAAAGTGTAAAATTTGAGACATTTGGACATATGTATATATCAGTGAAGCCATCAGCACAATCAGGTTAATGAAAATATTCATCACTCTCAAAAGTTTCCTCATTCCCCTTTGTAATTCCTCTGGACTTTCTCCATCTCCCCTACCAAAGGCACCCATTAATCTGTTTTCTGTCCATGTAGTTTTGCATTTTTAAAGAATTTGATGTAAATGAAATCATACAGCATTTGATCTTTCCTGTCTGGTTTCTTTTCTCATAGTATAATTGTTTTAAGATTCATCCATGTTATAGTTTAACAGGAGTTTACTACTTTGCATTTGCTGAGTAGAAACACAACTGATTTTTGTGTATTGATTGTGTACCTACAGCTTTACTGAATTTGTTTACTAGTTCTAACAGGTTTTTTTGTGTGGAATCTTTAGGGTTTTCTATGTATAATATCATGTCCACTGCAAGTAGAGAAAATTTTATTCCTTTCTTTCCGATTTAGTTTCCTTTTTTTTCCTTTTCCTACCTAATTGCTCTGGCTAGGACTTCCAGTGCTATGTTGAAATGTTTAGTGTTTAATGTATAGATCTTTTACATCTTTGGTCAGATTTATCCTTAAATATAATATTTCATACTTTTGATGCCATTGTACATGGTATTTTAAAAAAATTTGAAATTCTGATTATTTGTTGATAGAATAGAGAAATACAATTGGTTTTTATGTACTGATCTTTCATCCTGCACCTTAGTAAACTCATTTATTCTAGTAGCTTTTTGTAGCATTCATTGGATTTCCTATATAGACAATCATGTTTTGCTGTGAATAAAGATTTTTACATGTTCCTTTCTAATCTTTATGCTTTGCTTTTCCTTCCCTGTTTGCACTGCCTAGAACCTCTAGTACAATGTTGAATAGAAATAGTGAGCGTGGACATCCTGTCTTAATCCTCATCTGAGGAGCGCCATTTGGTTTTTCAACATTAAGTAAAGTAGGCTAGACGTAAGTTCCTTGTCAGATACATGATTTTTTCAAATGTTTTCTCCCATTCTGCGGGTTGTCTTCATTCTTTGCATGGTATTATCTGTTGTAAAAATGTTTAAATTTGAGGTAATCCAATTAAATATTTTCCTTTGGTGACTTTATTATTCTTTTAATTCTATAGTGTGTGTAGTAGTATCTCCCATCATTCATTATACTTTTTTTCTCCCCAATACCCAAGCTATTTATCATTTATTCCATCATTCCTGATATTGTTAATTTGTGTCTTCTTTCTTTTTTATATCATCTGCCTGATATTTATCAGTATCTTATATCAATACCTTGATAGATGTATTTATCAGGATCTCAAAAAGCCAAGTTTTAATTTTATTGGATTTTAAAAATTGTTTGTTTTCTACTTTTTTGGTATCTGCACTAATTTTTATTATTTCCTTTATGATTCTTACTTTGGGTTTTATATGCTGGTCTTTTTCATATGTTTTAAGGTGAAATCTGAGGTCTTTGATTTGAGATACTCTTTAGTGCTTTAGATTTTCCAAAAGTACTGATAGCCTGGAAATTTTTATATGCTGTGTTATTCACTGCAAAATGCTTGCAAATTTCAATTTAGATTTGTTCTTTGACTCATGCGATATTTAGAAGTATGTTATTTAGTTTCTGAATATTTGGAGATTTTCTAGAGATCTTTCTCTTATTGATATCTATTAATATTATTATGGTCATAGAACATATTTTGTATGACTTGAGTAATTAAAAATTTATAGCATTTTATGATGCAGAATGTGGTAAGTCTTTTGTGTGCACTTGAAAAGAATGTGTATTCTTCCTTCTGTAGTTGGGTGGAGTGTTCTATTAATGTCAGTGAAGTCAAGTTGATTGTGGTATTTTTTATATCCTAACTGATTTTCTGTGTATTTGTTCTATCAATTGTTTAAAGAGTATTAAAATCTCTAACTATAATTGTGGATTTATCTATTTCTTCTTGCAACTTACTTTTTTAAAAAATGTGTTATAACACTTTCTTCTTAAGTGCAAAATTATTTAGCACATCAGGTCTTCCTGATGAATCCATCTCTTTATTTTTTGAAGTAAACTTCTTTATCCTAGGTAGTAGTCTTTGTTCTGGTCTCAGTTTTATCCAATATTACAGAGTCACTGCAGCTTTCCTTTTTTTTTAAATTGTGGTAACATTTGTTTATAACACTATATAAGTTTCATGTGACCAACATTATATTTTGACTTCTGTATATATTACAGTGCGTTCACCACCAAAAGTTTAGTTTTCATTCATCTCTATACAGTTGATCCCCCCTTTATCCATTTCACCTAAACTCCCTTTTGCCTTTGGTAACCACTACTCTGTTGTCTGTATCTATGTGTTTGTTTTTCTTTAGTTTGGTGTGTTCACTTATTTTGTGTGGTTGAATATTCCACTCATGAGTGAAATCATATGGTATTTGTCATTTCTGACTTATTTCACTTAGCATAATACCATCATGGTCCATCCATGTTGTCACAAATGACAAGATTTCATCTATTTTTATGGCTGAGTAGTATTCCATTGTATGTATATGCCACATCTTCTTTCTCCATTCATCCACTGATGAACACCTAAGTGGTTTCCATGTCTTGGTTACTGTAAATAGTGCTGTGATGAATATAGGGGTGTGGATATCTTTTCACCTTAGTGTTTTCCTATTATTTGAATAGGTAGCCTGAAATGGAATAACTGGATCATATGGTAGCTGTATTCTTAATTTTTTGAGGAATCTCCATACTTTTTTTTTCCATAGTGGCTGCACTAATTTACATTCCCACTAACAATGTAAGAGGGTTCCATTTCCTCCACACCCTCTCTTAACATGTGTCATTTCTTGCTTTTTTGATAATAGCCATTCTAACAGATATGAGGTGATAGTTCATCATGGTTGTGATTTGCATTTCCCTATTAGTGATGTCGAATGTCTTTTCATGTGCCTTTTGGGCATTTGTATGTCTTCTTTGGATAAATGTCTGTTAAGATTTTCTGCTCATTTTTAATCAGGTTATTTTGTTGTTGAGTTGTATGAGTTCTTTATATATTTTGGATTTTAATTCCTTACTGAATATATGATTTGCAAATATAATTTTTTATTTGGTAGGTTGTCTTTTCATTGTGTTGATTGTTTGCTGTGCAGAAGCTTTTTAGTTCAATGTAGTCCTATTTGTTTATTTTTGATTTTGTTTCCCTTGCCTGAGGAGACATATTCAGAAAGACTGCTAAGACCAATGTCAAAGAGCATACTGCCTCTGTTTTCCTCTAGAAGTTATATGGTTTCTGGTCTTACATTTAAGTCCTTAATACATCTTGAGTTGATTTTTGTGTATGGTATAAGGTAGTGGTCTAGTTTTATTCTTTTGATGAGGCGGTTCAGATTTCCCAGCACCATTTATTGAAGTCTGTCATTTTCCCATTTATATTCTCTGCTCCTTTGCTATAAATTAATTGTTTGTATATGTGTGGATTTATTTCTCGGTTCTCAATTCTGTTCCATTGATCTGTGTCTATTTTTCTGACAATACCATGTTGTTTGATTATTTTGTAGTCTATTTTTTTTAGTGTAGTTTTGATAGCTTTGTAGTACAGTTTGAAATCAGGGATTGTGGTAACTCCAGCTTTGTACATTATTTTCAGGATTGCTTTGGCTACTGGGTCTTTTTTATTTCTATATAAATTTTAGGATTTTTAATTCTATTTCCATGAAAAATTTCATTGGAATTTTGATAGGGATTGAATGTGTATTTTACTTTAGGTAATATGGACATTTTAACAATGTTAATTCTTCCAGTCCATGAGTGTGGACTCTCTTACCTTTTCTTTGTGTCTTCTTCAGTTTATTTCAACAATGTCTTATAGTTTTCAGTATATAGTTCTTTTGCCTCCTTGCTTAAATTTATTCCTAGGTATTTTATTCTTTTTGTTGCAATTGTAAATGGGACTGTTTTCTTAATTTCTCTTTCTGCTAGCTTATTGTTAGCATATAAAAATGCAACAAATTTTTGTGTATCAATTTTGTACCTTGCAACTATATTGTATTCATTTATTATTTCTAATAGTATTTTGGTAGAGTCTTTAGGGTTTTTAATATATATATAAAAAATCATGTCATCCACAAATTTCAATAGTAAAAGTTTTATTTCCTTCTTCCTTCCTTTTGCTCTGACTGAAACTTCCAATACTGTATTGAATAAGAGTGGTGAGAGTGGCATCCTTGTCTTTTTCCTGATCTTTTTAGGGATAGCTTTCAGTTTTTTACTCTTGAGTGTGATGTTAGGTGTGGGTTTGTCACATACAGCCTTTATTATGTTAAGGTATTTTATATGTACTTTATTGAGAGTTTTTATCATAAATTGGTGTTGAATCTTATCAAATGCTTTTTCTGCATCTATTGAGATATTCATATGATTTTTATCCTTCACATCATTAATGTGGTATATCATGTTGATTGATTTGTGAATGTTGAACCATCCCTGCATCCCTGTAATAAATCTTACTTGATCATGTATGTTTCTTCTAATGTATTGTTGTATTTGGTTTGTTAGTATTTTGTTGAGGATTTTTCCATCTACATTTATCAGAGATATTGGCCTGTAGTTTTCATTTTTTGTGTTGTCTTTGTGTGGTTTTAGTATCAGGGTAATGTTGGCCTTGTAAAATGAGTTAGAAACTGTTTCCTTCTTTTCAATTTTTTGGAAGCATTTGAAGGTAGGTATTATATCTTCTTTCAGTGTTTGGTAGAATTCACCTATGAAGCTGTCTGGTCCTGGACTTTTTTTTTTCAGAGGTTTTTGATTACTTTTTCAGTCTTCTTATTAGTGATCAGTGTATTCACTTTTTCTCTTTCTTCATTATTCAGTCTTGGAAAGTTGTTATGATTCTAAAAATTTATCCATTTCTTCTGCGTTGTCCAATTTGTTGATGTATAGGTATTCTTAGTATTCTCATATAATCATTTGTATTTCTGTGGTATCTATTTTAATTTCATTTCTTTCATTTTTGATTTTATTTATCTGAGCTTTCTCTGTATTTTTCTTAGTGAGTCTAGCTAATGGTGTGTCAGTTTTATCTTTTCAAAGAACCTGCTCTTATTTTTATTGATCTTTTATCTTTACAGTCTTTTATTTATTTCTGCTCTGATTGTATTATTTCCTTTCTTCTAACTTTGGGCTTCATTTGTTCTTCTTTTTCTAGTTCCTTTAGATGTAAGGATAGATTGTTTATTTGAGCTTTTTCTTGTCTCAAATGAACAAGTCTCAAATGAGATAGACCTATATTGTTATAAACTTACCTCTTAGTACCCTTTTTACTTTAGCCCGTATATTTTGTATTTTCCATTTTCATTTGTCTTCAGGTATTTTTTTCTCTTTCTCCTTTAACTTCTTTGGTGACCCAATAGTTGTTCAGTAGAATGTTGTTCAGTCTCCACATATTTGTGATTTTTCTAGCTTTCTTCTTGTAGTAGATTTCCAGTTTCATACCATTGTGGTTGGAAAAGACACTTGATACGTTTAAATCTACTCTTTTTTTTTTTTTTTTCTGTGGTATGCGGGCCTCTTACTGTTGTGGCCTCTCCTGTTGCGGAGCACAGGCTCCAGACACGCAGGCTCAGCGGCCATGGCTCACGGGCCCAGCTGCTCCGCGGCATGTGGGATCTTCCCGGACCGGGGCACGAACCCGTGTCCCCTGCATCGGCAGGCGGACTCTCAACCACTGCGCCACCAGGGAAGCCCGATTTAAATCTTAAATTTAATGAGACTTGAATCCCAGCATACGGTCTATCCTTGACAGAGTTCCATGTGCACTTGAGAAAGTGTATTCTGCAGCATATGGATGGAATGTTCTGTACATTCTATCAAACCTCTGTGGTCTAATGTTTCATTTAAGGCTGCTGTTTCCTTGTTGACTTTCTTTCTAGATGAGCCATCCCTTTATGTAAGTGTGGTGTTAAAGTGCCTTACTATTATTTTGTTGCTGTAAATTTTTCCCTTTTTGTCTGTTAATAATTGTTTTATATATGTTAGGTGCATATTTTAATCACTGTTATGTCTTCTTGATGAATTATCTCTTTTATTTTTGTACACTGTCCATCTTTGACTCTTGTTACCTGTTTTGGCTTGAAGTGTATTTTCTCTGATATGAATATGGCTACACCTGCTTTCTTTTGGTTGCTATTAGCTTAGAGTATTGTCTTCTATCCACTTTGAGCCTATGTTTGTCTTAAGAACTGAGATGAGTCTTCTGAGGCAGTGTATAGTTGGTTGTTATTTATTAATCAATCCAGCTACTCTGTCTTTTGATTGGAGAATTCTATTCATTTACTAAATGTAAATGATTATTGATAAATGAAGACTTAGTATTGCCATTTTATTTTTTCTCTTCTGTTTATATCTCCATGTTTCTTTTTCCTTGTTTCTGTCTGCCAGTTTGGTTTGGTGGTTTTCTGTGATGTTTTCCTCAGTTTCCCTTTTTTTTTAATGTCTCTGCTCTAGATTTATGTTTTGTAGTTACCATCGGGTTTGTATAAAATATCTCATAGATAAAATATTCCTTTTCCTGTCTATAGCATCTGATCTTCAGTTGCCTCTGAATTCTATCCTTTTCCCTTCTCATTTTATGTTTTTTCAGATTATCCCTTTTTATGTTGTTTGTTACCAAATTGAAGTATAGTTATTTTTATTCCTTTAAAAAACCTAGTCTGATTTAGAGTTTCAGTTTTCTGATTCTGTCTGTCTATTTATCGTCTTACTCAACATTTTGTGTACTTTTGCCTTTTTTGTTTCAGGTAGAAGAGCCATAAGGCAAGTCTAGTATTGATGAACTCCCTCAGCTCTTGTTTGTTTGGGAAAGCCTTCATTTCTCCTTCATATCTGAATGATAACTGTGCTGGAAAGAGTATGTGTTTTTTGTGGACAGTTTTATCTTTCAGTATTTTGAGAATGTTATTACACTCCCTCGTGACATAGAATTTCTGTTGAGAAATCTGCTGAAAGCGTAATGGGGGTTACTTTGTAGGTTACCATCCTTTTTTTCTGTGGCTGCCTTTAAAATTTTTTCTTTGTGGTTGACTTTTGGCAGTTTTCACATAATGTGTCTTGGAAAAGGTCTTTTTGCATTAAGGTTTCTTAATAGGTTTTCTCTTAACTTCATTGACCTGTAGATGCAGTTCCTTCCCCAGGTATGGGAAGTTCTCAGCTATTATTTCTTTAAATAAACTCTCTACGTCCTTCTCCCTCTCTCCTCCTTCTAGGACACCCATTAGCCTTATGTTGCCCTTCCTAAAAGTGCTGGATAGATCTCTTAGGATATCCTCATTTCTTTTAGATCTTAATTCTCTCTCGTTTTCTACCAGGATCATTTGTAGATTTGTATCTTCAGGTTTGCTAATTCTCTCTTCCATATGGTCTACTCTATTTCCAGTGCTCTCTAATGTGTTATCTCATTTATTGCATCTTCAGCCTCAGAATTTCTGTTGGTTCTCTTTTAGATTTAAATCGCTTTGGTAAAGTTTTCCGTCTGTTTACTAATTTCATCCCTGAGCTCCTCAAACTGCCTTTCTGAGTTTTTTGTAGCTTGTGCATTTCTTCATGACAGCTATTTTGAATTCTCTGTTAGATCACTCTATTCCATGACTTTGGCTTTTGAATTGTCATTTTCTTTTTGTGATTTAGTGTTACTGTGGATTTTCGTGGCTCATGAGGAACAACTTCATGAGTTGTTCCTCTGCTGTTGTATTTGAAGTAGCAAACACTTCGCTTCTTTAGATAAAGCTTTTTTTACTTGATTGTAAAAATTCAAGGTTAGTATTTAGAGGCCCTTCTTTTGTTTTTCAGTAGGTGGCGCTATTGCACAAGTTTTTGGTTTCTCCTACCTGAGCTGCCTCTGGTTGTATCGCTCTTCGATAATCCCTTCTTTCCACCCTCCACTGCCTCTGCCAGAGTTCTTGCCCTGTGCCCTGACTGTTGCTTCTTGTGCCTTCGGGCTGGCTTCTGCCTTGCTGTAGCCAGTGTTGCTGCTGTTGCTGGTGCAGCTTCCTGGGGTGCCCAGATGCTGGGCGCCTGCACTGCCTCAGGGGTAGCCTGGTTCATGGACTCTGCCTCTACCATATCCAGGTTTGTTAGGTTCATGGGCACCGCCTCTTGGGTGTAGGGGCTGGAGTCGCAGGTGCCTTTGCAGCTAGAGGGATGGAGTGAGAGGCCATGCTGCCTCTCTTGCCCTGTTCTCAGCTGTAGAGTGTGCTGCTGCAGTGAGGGGACTAGAGTTGTATGCACGGCCTCCCCTGCTACTCCTGGGTTCTCAGGGGCCACAGGGTCACCCGTTGTGCTGGGGGGGGATGGGATCCTCAGCATGACCTCTGTTGTTCCCGCCTTCTGCTTCCTCTGTGTGTTCCATTCCACCCATCTTTAGATGTGCACATGTGTGGACTTCTCCAGTGTATGTTGGGCAGAAGAACCTTTATGATGTTATGGACGTTTTACTGGGTATATATTGAAGGGGACAGAGAAAGGGAGCAAAGTGTCTTATGATGCAGTGATGCTCATGTCACCCCCTCCACCTTATTTTTGATTACTGTTACCATGGTATGTGTCTATTTTATCACTGCTTTTAACCCGTTAGTGCTTTAGATTTGAAGTGCATTTCCAAAAGAAGGACATAATTGGATTTTGCTTTGTATCCAATCTGACAATATTTGTCTTTTAAGTGTTTAGAACGTTTATATTTTCTGTGATGATCAATAAAATTTAAATCTACCATATTGCTATTTTCCCACATGTGCTTTCTTGCCTTTTCTCTCTCTTTTTTCCCCTGCCTTCTTTGGTAATAATTGGGTAGTGTTTATGATTCCCTCTTGTCTCCTTCGTTACTAGCTATGATTCTTTGCATGTTATTCTAATGGTTGCTTTAGAATTTGTGGCATGCATATTTGACTCATCACAGTCTACCTTCAAGTAATATTATGCCACTTCACATGTCATGTAGGAACCTTACATTAGTATACTTTCATTTTTGACTCCCTGCCTTTGTGATATTTTTGTCATACTTTTAAGTATATTATAAACATCATACTACTTTTTTTTTTTTTTTTTTTTTGTGGTATGGGGGCCTCTCACTGTTGTGGCCTCTCCCGTTGCAGAGCACAGGCTCCGGACGCGCAGGCTTAGCCGCCATGGCTCAGGGGCCCAGCCGCTCCGTAGCACATGGGATCCTCCCGGACCAGGGTACGAACCCATGTCCCCTGCATCGGCAGGCAAACTCTCAACGACTGCGTCACCAGGGAAGCCCTAGACTTCATTCTTGGTGTTGCAAATTCTATACGTTTAAATGTATAATGGCATATATCCACCATTGCAGTATTATGAAAGTTTCAGGGTTTTTTTTTTCAACTCACCACCTTTGCTTTATTGCTAATAAGTACTTCAGACAGACTTAGAGATGTCTTCTTGGAGGAAAGAGTCCAGCAACACCAAGAATCCAGAAGAGACCAAGACTGTGAAACAGATGTGTTGGGCTGGAAAAATCCCCTTGACCACAAGAATGAGAAAATTGTGGTCGCTTTGTCTTCCACCCAGTCAGGGCCCAAAGCTCCTGCTATACCTTATCTTGAAGTGTCAGCAGGAGAATGGTTGCAGGTGCTCAGCCTGGGGACCACCTGTCTCTTACCTCAAATCTCCCCTGAGTGATGTGGACCCCAAAAACTCTTTATTGGGAGGATGAGGGGTGGAGGTCTGTCTTCAGCTTCTTCAGTCTGGCACTGGGCTCATGGACCCTACCTAACTGGGGCCACGGAACTCTTGCCCTGTCTTATCCAGGGGCCCCAGGGTGACTTCTGCTGTTATTCTGGTAGGATCTATGTCAGGGAGTGGCTGGAATCCCTGCATCACCATCATCTTGATGTGGAATTGTTGCAACCGGGAAGAAACAAAATTAACAAGCAGATTAAAAAGGCAGGGACCAAAGTTCAGTAAAAGGATTATGGCAACTAGAGGCTCAAGCAGGGGGTAAGAACCAGGTCACACTTGGTAACATCTCCTTAATTGCAGTCTAGATAGTCAGTGCTTGGGTCACCCTGTCCGAAGGAATGAAGCCATTTGGCGTGGTCACATGTTCTTGACGTCCTTTTCTACTACCCCAGTGCTATTGATGTAGATGCAACGTGTCTTATTGATAACTGCGCATACTCCTTGTTTGGCTAGGAGGAAGTCCAAGGCCAGTCTATTAGCCATCACTTTATTAGCCAAGGAACTTAGAGACAGTGAGAGTCTGATGAGTGCGTTCCCTGTGGATTCACTCAGGACAGACAGGGCATCTGAAAGATTGTGGAACAACCCTTCGTGATAAACAAAGCCTCCCCAAGGGGCTACCAAACCAACCAACGGCAGCTCCATTTCCTGCTGAAAGGAGGCCAATTGCCCTTTTGCCCCAGCGGTGGGTGATGTTATAGATGGTAATACCTGTGTGTGTTTGGTTACGCAGTTGGCCTAGCGTTACATTGTCCTTTAAACAGAGCATTGTCTATACAAGGAAAGGCCACAGCTAATCCCAGGAAAGGGGAAGAGGGATTGGGGTTTTTTGAAGAGGACATTCACTTTATATCTGGACCACAAAGAAGTAGATGTCCGGGAGGGGCACATGCCTGACATACTGTTGTGGAATTAAACCACTTCAGTAGAGGGTCTGCCCAAGGGGGTTCTGGTGCAGTTGGAGGACAGGATCCCACCATTGAATAAGGGTGTATGAGTCTTTTTGAAGGCTTTCGAGAGGCAAAAAACATGTATCGCACGGGGGGAAGATGTGTGTCAGATGCTTGGCTCCAGGCCTGTCCAGGAGACACACATCCCACTGGCCGGCTGATATTGGGGGCACCGATAGGTGGCATTGCCTATTTCGTCTTCGCAGTTAGAATTCGGGGTAATGGCGGTGATGCCAACAGCCGGTGCATTGCAGATTTTAGTTCCAGGCTTCTGGCAGGAGGAACAAGATGAGTTACTTATTAATGCGGTTGTCACTTGGCTTGGGGATCACCTTCTTGAAGAGGTATTTGAGGTCTTGGGCAGGTTCACGGGAATAGCTGGGATGTGTGTCTTCAGGTTCCTTGAATCCAGGGATCCGAGTCAGGGCACCAAGGCCCCTAGACTGATGCTGGTTTACCTCAGGGTCTCCAGCCGGATCACCGACAGCCCTGTACAGAGAAGCAGATCTGGAGGTTCCGACTTCCTGACGGAACTGGGGGGAGGGGGAAGCAGAAACGTGTCGAAGGCTGAGGACCAAGATGGTGCTCAGGCGGAGGCTGGATCTGGGCGCTCGGGCGCTAGGTTGGCTGGTGGGTTTGGGCCACGTCCCCAGCCCCTCCGGGCCTGGTTCGTCCCTCGACCGTGGCACACAGAACCACGGAGGACAACCTCTCCAATCTCGTACTTGATCCGGAAAGCAAAAGTTTCAGTTTTTTTTAGGAAAAACCTTCTGTGTCTCTTGCCTATTCATCCTTCCCTCCCCCAATCCCTGGCAACCACCAAAACCAGTTTTTTTTACAGTCTCCATCGCTTTGCCTTTTCCGAACGTCATATATTGGAATCGTACAGTATGTAGCTTTTATAGACTGCTTCTTTCACCTAGTAATATGCATATAAGGTCCTCCATGTCTTTTCATTGCTTGATGGCCCACTTCTTTTTAGCAGAATAATATTCTGTTGTCTGGATGTACCACAGTTCATCTGTTCATCTACTGAAAGACATATTGGTTGCTTGCCAGTTTTGAATAAAGCTGCTATAAATATTTGTATGCAGTTTTTTTGTGTGGACATAAGTTTTTGACTCCTTTGAGTATGATATTCTTCATATTCAGAGACTGTACGCATTATAGGAGACACCCCATCTTTCACCTTTGATCCTCCTTTTCCAGTCCTAGCCTGCTATCTTGCTGCTGGGGCCCTTGATTATTCTGCTATCTCTTATCCAATGTTGATATTTATTAAATACTCTTTAATACCATTTTAGGGTTGATTCATCTTCTCTTTGACTTACGGACTGGAAGTTTTGAACTGTAAGATATATAATTTTCTGAAAGCCTATAACTTCTTAACTACAATTACCAACTTTTTTTTAGTCACTTGTTTTAATCCTTTAATTTCACCCTTCGGCATTTTCACAGCTCATCAGCACACTGGAAGTGAGGAATAATTTTGGTTAAATATATCTTTCTCTTTTTCTTCTTTCAGAAATGCTACTATGACAATGCATTTATTGTTTTAATGTCTTTAAAATCTCATAAAATATATTTGATTATATTCGCCTATATTTGCCTAATAAGGGTCTCTTGTTCTAAAAAACTAAGTGTTTTGAGTATCAAATGTTAAGTTGGAGCAAATTCACATTATTGAGCTGGATTTTTTAAACATGAGGAGTTTAAAATATGAGTTATATGGGTTTAGTTATTGCATGTAATAAAATGTGGTCACGGTGTAGGCTAATTTTATTAACCATTCTAAATAAATGAGGAATTACATGAAAACAAGATTCAGGAAGTTTTGAGAGTATATTCATTTTACCAGTGTAGGAGAAATTCTTAAGGCTGACCTGATGGCAGAGTGTCCAGTTGGATAGAATGATTGTTGAAAATGCTGCCTTGAATAGAACTGTACTCATGCCATATGAGGTTGATAACCATCTTATTTTCCATCACTGTAAGTCTTTGGTTGTCTGAAAGGTACTATGCAAAATCCAACATTTTATCACCTCTTAAATCTCTGATGGTCAAGATTGATTACGAGTGATTTTTCAAATTCTTTTTTTCTGCTGCTTTGCTGAATTTATATACAATGTATGTGTAGTTTATGTGTAGGTTTCTAAAAAAAATTAAAAGCCCTTTTGCATACAGAAAATATTTTCTTGATTTATGATTGATAGATTAATATACTCCAACTAACTTCAAAGACTTGTGCTTTAAAAGCTTTTAAATGCAACCGTTTCCTTAATCAGAGAATTATTTGGGTAAGTTTAGCATTGGGTTAGAGTAGAGGAATAGAAAAGAAATGTAAACGTGACATACTTTGGAAATTACCGGCAATGGCATTCTTGTCTCTCCCATTACCAATAGTTAACGTTTTGGGCACTTCAGATTGCCATATCTTTAATGAGAATTAGCTCCTACAGGACCTAAATATCAAGGGCTTGGTGACAGTAGTTTATTTTACCATCAGCAAGATAAGTAAATCTCAGCATTCCAGATGCCATAGAATTCCTATAGCCATTGCAGAGAGCTGACTATATTGACATCTGGTCACTTGGCAATTATAGCCTTTGCATGAGAAGTTGCTGTCCAAGGTGATTTCTTTCTCATGCATTCTAAATACCAGCAATACCAGGGCTGGTGCAAAGTCCCTGTCAAATTCTCCAGACTCCTGATATATGACCATTTGTCAGTAGTTTCAAGCTAGCATTTTCAGTGTACTTCCAAACATAAGCTTTTCTGTAGGGCTTCTGGAGCTGGAAAGGTGACCTGGAGGGGAGGGGTTGGGGGAAGCTTACCACAGCCAACTGCTAAATTTGAAGGTTAAGTTTGCTTTAAATATTATTTTTGTAAGAAGGAAAATTGCCCATTAATCTTATTCTATGATCCTTGGGCCCAAGAAAATTAGAAGAAGGAGAGCCTTTGTTAAATACACACAAGGGTGTATTTCTGTCCTTTTGCATATAAACATTGGGAATAATTAATTGGGGTTTTCCCATAATATCTTACAAAGTCGAAAAACTAAAGGAGGGCTGATTATTTATTAGCTTGAAGTGTAATCATCTCATGGCGTGAAAATTTCCTTGGGCAATTTTTGACAGCAGTGAGATGAATGGTTCAATGGTGTATACTAATTGTAATTTACAATTATGCCTTTGAATGCTGTCATAGAAATGATCTCATGTATTAGGGAGTCACACTAGATGTGTTCATAAATGAAAGACAGTTGATTAGATTTATTTAATATTGTTTTAGGAGTGAAAACAAAGGTCAGTAAATAAAACTTACAGAAATAATAGATGGAAGAATTTACCAGAAAATTGAGTTATTTTAAAAAAATGGAATTAGCTCTCTCTCTAGGTAGTGAATTCCCTGTTGCTAAATTGGATGGTCAGTATTGGGACAGGTAGCCTCTGATATCAATCTTACTTATTGAATATTTGCTATATGTCTACATTGTAGTAATAAACTCAAAGGCTTCCTAGGACAGGTAAACCCAGGTTAAGGCCGTGGAGTGTGGTGTCTGGGGCAAATTGGAGAATGCCTTCTCTGCTTAAAGTCACTTAAATTCAAATAAAAAATAAAGTCCACTGTGCTGGCCAAACAAAAGATCTAACTAACCTACTGCATTTACTGTGGTAGGCTTATTCATATACAGGAGTTTTATTTTATCATTAAATTCAACACTACATTATTCTGGTTTTACAAATACAGGACCTGAGACTGGGTAATTTGGCTGTGCTCAAATAGCTATTCAGTGGAAGAACTAGAATCATGGTATCGTGGTTAATTCATTTTATCTTCCTGATAACAGAGACCTTAAGAAATTAAACTGCTTCTCTAACATTCCCAGGTATTTTCTGAAAAAGCCCAAACTGGTACATGGTCCATTTTATTCCAAGTCAGTTTGGATTCTTTCATTGACATATGTTGATGGCAGTGCCGTTTTTTAGATGATGACACAGTAGGTACTTGGGAAGGGTTATCTGTATATAATTTCAGGCTTGGCACCATAAGGAAAATGAGAGAGGGTGACACAGACAGAAGCATTTATTTAACTATTTAAATAAAATAGTTGACCATAGGTAAGGTATGGTGAGTGTAATGGGTTGAATAGTGTCCTCCCAAAGTTGATGTCCACTCAGGACCTCAGAATGGGTTTGGAAATAGGGTCTTTGCAGTTATAATTAGTTAAGGATATAGAGGTGAAATCATCTTGCAGTTAGAGTGGACCGAAACCCAGTGACTGTTGCCCTTATAAGAGCAGAGGACACGTAGAGAGACACTCAGGCACAGAGAAAGCAGAGACATAGAGAAGAAAGCCATGGTGGAGGCAGATACTAGGGTAAATGATGCTACAAACCAAGGAGTACCGAGGAATGCCAGCAACCACCAGAATCTGGGATAGCGGCCTGGGGCAGACTGTTCCTTAGAGTGCCTGGCAGGAACCAACCCTGCTGTCATCTTGATTTCAGACTTCTAGACTCCATAACTGCAAATAACAAATTTCTGTTGTTTTAAGCCACAAAATTTGTGGCAGTTGGTTATAGCAGCCTCAGGAAATGAAAATGGTAAGATACTCCAAAAAGTCTTCCTGTCCCTCAATGCCCACTCCCACGCACACATAAACATATGTGCTTTCCAGCTCTGGGTCCCTGGAAATATAACATCACTAGAGTTCTTTTTAAGTATATTATTAATAAATTCCTATCAAAATAAAAATACCTTACCTGGGAAGAGTAACATATCAAACCTTAACTTAATAGCAGAATTCTTTTAAAAAATGATGATTGTTTCTAATATCTTACTGTAGACCCCCTTATGCTGGTTCAGACGGTGTTTTAACTGATTTGAGGATACTTGAAGGTAAAAGTCAAATGCTTATGGCTTTTAGTTTCTGAGAGTTGCAGTTGTTAAAAATCATGACTATATCTTTAAAGCATACTTTATATCATATTAATGTACTAAAACTCATGGTGATACAGAATACTTGATTATAGTTTGCAGCCCAAAGGAAGGTATTTTTAAAGCAGTAGATTTAAATTTGGTATTGAACGTGTTCTTTATTTTTCAAGTGTAGTAGGACTACAAATTCATGTGATAGCTGAAAATCTGAGAAGATAATTAGGCCTATATTTCTTACTGCTTTAGGTTACTTGGAAGGGTAAATATTTTAATGGTTACACTTTCTGTCTACTTTCTGTTCAGGTACTCACATGAAGGCTTTATTAAGCATAAAGAAATAAACCAAGTCTAAATTTATGATGCTTTTTATTCATAATAGAATAAAGCAAAATTTTTACTTCCTCTACATAAAATGCACATACATCTCCCCTACAAATTTGAATTATTTTTCTCATTTTCTTAGAGATGATGATTGCTTTTTTTTAAGCATCTTTATTGAAGTATACTTGCTTTACAATGTTGTGTTAGTGTCTGCTTTATAACAAAGTGAATCAGCTATACGTATACATATATCCCCATACCCCCTCCCTCTTGCGTCTCCCTCCCACCCTCCCTATGCCACCCCTCTAGGTGGTCACAAAGCACCGAGCTGATCTCCATGTGCCATGCGGCTGCTTCCCACCAGCTATCTATTTTACATTTGGTAGTGTATATATGTCCATGCCACTCTCTCACTTTGCCCCAGCTTACCCTTCCCCCTCCCCGTGTCCTCAAGTCCATTCTCTACATCTGCATCTTTATTCCTGTCCTGCCCCTAGGTTCATCAGAACCATTTTTTTCTTTTTTAGATTCCATATATATATATGTGTTAGCATATGATATTTGTTTTAGAGATGATGATTTCTTAAGAAAAATTCTAGCAGAACTTCTGAAGTGATATTGAGAGAGGAGAAGCAAGGGTGAATGATGAATTTAGGTGTTATTTCATGTTTTTAAGCCTAAGACTTACACCAGCTCTTTTGTCCTATCACTGCAGTGCTTTGAGATTTCTGGTATTTTCTTGGCTCACCTTCATTGGCTCTGTAAATACTATTTCTGTATTACTGTAGATTGGGGTTTCAATACATTGCACTATTGATGATTTGCACCAGGTAATTCTTTGTTTGGGGGTGCTGTCTTGTGTATTATAGGATATTTAGCAGCATTTCTGGTTTTACCCGCTAGATGCCAGTAGTACTCCCTAAGTAGTGACAACCCAAAACATCTCCAGACATTGCCAAACGTCCCTGGGGAGCAAGATCATCCCTAGTTGAGAAGCACTGAAGTTTACATGCATTTTTCTCCTTGACGTTAAACCTGTCAAAGAACTTCCTGAGGGTTTGGGAATGGTTAGTTGCATTCTTTGATTTTTTCCCCATATCGTTCATATTACAGACTACCAGAATTTTAGAATTAATTCTGAAGCTTCACTATACACATTCAAAATTCAAGACTCAAAAAGCTATGACTTGCCTCACCCAGCCACAGACTGGTAGAAATTGTCTTAGATCCTATAACTCTTTACATCTTCTAATCCTTGTTTACCTTCCCCTGTTTTATGACTACTAATGCTAGTATATATTTTAATTTCTCCTTACTCTTAGGTCTAAAAATCTTTCCATCTTTATCCACCATTTTCTCAGTAATTCTTTGTCATTGTCTAGCGTTCCAGTCTCTCCAGTCTGCTCCACGTTTCTAGTTTAGTGCAGTAGACGAATTAATATACTTTTTTTTCTTGCACTTGAATGATGCTTTAGGTTCATTAGGTCTTTTTTTTTTTTTTTCTATTTAATCATTTCATTCATTCATTTGCCAAGTATTCGTTGAGTGTTTTCTAGAGTAAGGCCCTGTGCGAGATTCTGGGCATCTAGTAATGAATGAGACTGCTTGTCACTGTTGAACCAAAGATAACTTTTGGTACAAACAGACTTAAAATATCTTAATAGGGCATTAACCAAACTTTTCTTGGCTTACTCTTTCCTGTACTTCTCATTAGCTGAAATCTGGTTTTGTAGCCATTGGTAGGTCTGACATTTCTCTTCTTTCATGTTCTCTAGTTTCATTGGCCAAGCACTTTAAATAATAATGTTAGTTACCAAATGACCTGTGGGGACCTCCCCCCTCCCACCCATGAACTTCTGGCTATTGTCTTCTCCCCACCTCTTCAGAAAACCCATGTATTGTTCACCTCCTCAAAGTGGAGTCTCATTTTGTCATTCCCTTACTTAACTATTTGATCCTCTGAGGCTTTGCTAGTTCATCATTGACTTATAGTGCTACAATTTTTCAATCAGTTTACTGTGTGGAAGAGTGTTGTAAGATAGAAATAGTATGTGACTCACATACTTACTTTTACATTTTCTTGTTGCCCCATAAAAAAGATACACAGTTGAATTAATTTAATAATGTATTTTATTTAACCTAATATAACCAAATATTTACCATTTCAGTGTATCAGTATAAAAATGATTAATGAGATATTTTATGTTTTTTGTTTTGTACTAAGTCCTTGAAATATAATGTTTGTTTTCTACTTAAAGCACATCTCAGCTTGGACTAGCCATATCGTAAGAACTCCAAACCCCCATGTGGCTAGTGAATAATCTGTTGGATGGCAGAGATTTGGAATATTAACTTTTCCGGTCTACCACACCCAAAGTGCAGAAAGTCCCAGCCAAGGTGTTATGGTGTCCCCAAGATTGGCATACCCTCCCACTCCAGAGATGTGTTTTCTTTTAATCGTCTTTTAAGTTTTTTCGTATTGTCATTAGAAAATCCATTTAAGTGTGTGTTCCATGGAAAGGAAAGGGTTAGGTCTGTTGGATTCCTCACGGTAGTGAATGTAATAGTCTGGGGCTTACACTATTATGTCCCTATAAAGCATGCTGTACATCTCGTAACAAGACTGCCATTCATTTTTTCAATAAATCCTGCACAGGGATATTAGGGTCTGTGAACTGACAATTGACTTACTGCCTGGAAAATTATTCTTTATTGATTTATATTGCGTGGAGCAGACTGCAGATCTATAGGGTCTCTAATCAGAGAGAAAATGCTAAAGTTAGTGTCATTCTTATTTAGACAGGCAATTCTAAGGAGGAGAATTGGTTTAGCACCTCTAGGTGACATCTACATATTTTTCAGTTTTTAATTCCTGTAATCCATGAATTAAAATACATAAAGAAAGTGAGACCAGGATAATTAATTTAAAAAAAGCCAAAGATTCTGCAAATAAGTATTTTAAATGTCCACCTGACATTCTCTTTCTATGTGGAATGGGACACCTGGGCTTGATTTTTCTCTTTATCATATCTGGCTTGTTATCCACATATTGAAAATGCAAGTGTTTTAAATGAGTAAGACCTTTCAAATAGAAAGTTCTCTAAGTTGATAAATCAAGTTAGGGGAGGTTTCTAAAAAATATATTAAAATGATGTGCTTAATTTCTACAAGCTACTACTTCAGGAAGCTCTCTAAGATTGGGAAGGGGCTGAGATCACCTGCCATCTTGCCCTGCCTTTTTGAGCCTCTGTTCTAATCAATAGGCTTCTGTCCAGTACATAACCTGAATTTAATTTAAATGCAAAAAGACAAAATACAGCAGCATGTTAGATCATTGGTTGGGCAGAGGGCAGTGGAATCGGTAGGTTGCTATACCTGTATATACTCTGGGTATGTGAATTGGCTTTGGTTGTTCTACAACTTCCTTGAAACTGTATGTAAAACATGTACATGTGTGATTTTGTTTCTTCTGTTTTTTTCCCCTAGGGAGAGGGTCTGTATATCAGATTCTTAAATTGATTTAGGACCTTCAGAAAAATCTCAGATGCACACTGTGTGTTCACTGTTCAATCCACACCACTTAGCACAGTACTTAGCAAAAAGCAGGTCTCTAAATATTTGTTGGGTAAATGAATGCTCTCAAGTTGTATCAACATGTCAAGTGCATTTCCTGCAATACTCTAGTTTGTCGAAAGGAAACATTTTTTACTTTGCCTGGTTTCTTGTAGTGCCTACCAAATGTAGTCACCCACAGTATTTATATTTAAAGGTAAGCTAAGATTGCCATTTGGGATGTGGAGCTCAAGCTTTTGATCCGATCATGCCAAGTGACATCTTTCCATTTCCTATAGCTTTTCTTTCTACTATTCCTATTTTATTTTTCTGCCCTGGCTCCCAAATCTCTTTCCTTTCCTTTGATGCACCCTAAAATTGTAGATTCAAGTGGCAGCTTGGGAAGATTTCCCCCCTGAAAGGTTAATGGTGAAAGGCATTGTTGTTTGTTTTTTTTTTGCGGTACGCGGGCCTCTCACTGTTGTGGCCTTTCCCGTTGCGGAACACAGGCTCCGGACACGCAGGCTCAGCGGCCATGGCTCACGGGCCCAGCCGCTCTGCGGCATGTGGGATCTTCCCGGACCGGGGCACGAACCCGTATCCCCTGCATGGGCAGGCGGACTCTCAACCACTGCACCACCAGGGAAGCCCGAAAGGCATTGTTTTGACATCCATTCAAAGACACTTTTTATTTGATTCAATGGGAAATTAAAATTTGTTTATTTACTCAAAAGGTGTATATTAATTGCAAATCACATTCTGTGCTTGGCCCTGGGGACACAGCTGCACATACATACAGGCCTTGTCCTTAGGGTGCTTACAATTTAATATGGAAATCACTGTATACAGATTTTTAGCCAAAGGCTCTGTGGTTTGGTTTTATGTCAAGTAATTTCACCAATAGGAAACTTGGATTCAGTTCATTACCTTGATCTCTTTTGAATCGAGTATATTTTAAAAACTTTTTATTGGTGCTTATGGGCTCATCATGGTGCCTTGGGTGACATACAGAGTCCTGTGGAGCAGAATCTGAGCAGTTGAATTCGGTTTTTGACTACTGGACCCTCCACTGGGGACTGGGTTATGGCATTTTTAAAAAATAAACAAAGCCAGACTACTCCTTTGTCACTTTATTTTTCTATCTTCCAACCTAAGACAACAAAAACAAAAGCACTGTCTTCTCTAGAAATAATCTCTAATTCTAAACTTTTCTACCATGAAGGACATGTCTAGATCTTTTATTTACCATACAGCACACCGTGAGGTTTAGTATTTTTCCTTATTCTATTACTTTAAAAAAAAATCCAAATGACAGAGGTACTGGGTCTTTAAAAACTGAAAACTAGACATTTTTTGGTTGTTGTAGACAAGCAATTTAATGAAAATGCTACTGAAATGCTTTTTCCTGTATGAAAACTAGTAAATCAATTACAAAAGCAATTTCCTTACACAGTATGATTTTATTGTGTTTGACCAGGGCATTTGATGAGTATTAGTTCTTGCTGAGAGCAAAGAGTAAATTTTATTTCAAGCTTTTCTTTCATGCAAACAGCGAGAGAAGTATCAGAAGGGCAGTTGGACAGTAGCCTTGCCTGGTTGGTGTGCACAGAGGATGGGGGAACCCATGGGCTGGCCTGAATGCCTCATTGTCTACACTGAGAAAGGCAAGAGAGAGACTCTTTTTTTCTAATAAAAATGGGGGGAATGATAGCAAATTCTCACATCTGGGTTTATTTCCTACAGGAGCCAGTACTGTAGTATTTCTTCCTTCTTCCTGAGAGACTTTCCTCTATTAAATAAACACATGCCTACCCTCAATTCAAACAAAACAAATAAATGTACAACAAGAGAGAAAAAAAATCTAGGTCTGATGTGTGAACATAGTGGAGTGGGAGATTAGAAGCTGTGGATTTCATTTCTACCCCTGAGCTTGATTATCCTTGGTCCAAATATATAAGAGCTAAAAAAAAAAAAAAAGGGCCTGCAAGCAAGAGCACCACCTAAACGAGCTCCAGAGACAGGTGCGAGCCGTGGCTATCAGCTTGGACAGCAGAATTGGGTGTGAAATGCTAACGCTGCTGCTGCCGCCACCAAGAATCCTGTGTGCAAGCACAGGTCACTCCCATACCTCCCCTCCCGGGAGCCTGTGCAGCCCGCCACTGCCAGGGTCCCGTGATCCAAGGAAAATTTCCCTGGGAGAACACACAGCGCGCCTCAGGCTGTTGCAGCGTCACACTGGCCTCTGCTGCCACAGGCTTGCCCCGCATTCCAATTATGACTACTGTAACCCTCCCTCCCCCCGGCCTGAGTGAGCCAGAGCTCCCTAATGAGCCGCTGCTTTAACCCTCTCCTCTCTGGGTTGGAATAGAAGCCTGAGGGCAACCTACATGCAGAGGCGGGTCCAAATCCAAAGCTGAACCCCAGGAGCTGTGCGAACAAGGAAGACAAAGGGAAATTTCTCCGTGCAGCCTCAGGAGCAGCGGATTAAAACCCCACAATCAACTTGAGGTACCCTGCATCTGTGGAATACCTGAATAGACAATGAATCAACCCAAAATTGAGGTGGTGGACTTTGAGACTAGGGGTTTCATGTCTGCAAGTGACTTGCTTCTGATTTTTATGTTTATCTTAGTATATTTTTAGCACTTGTTATTGTTGGATTTGTTTATTGGTTTGGCTGCTCTCTGCTTTTTTTTTAAATTACTCAGTTTTTTTAGTTTAATATTTTATTTTATTTATTTATTTTTTCTTTCTTTTTTTCTCCTTTTCTTCTGAGCCGTGTGACTGACAGGGTCTTGGTGCTCGGCCTGGTGTTAGGCCTGAGCCTTTAAGGTCGGAAGGCTAAGTTCAGGACATTGGTCCACCAGAGACCTCCTGGCCCCACGTAATATCAGTCGGTGAGAGATCTCCCAGAGATCTCTGTCTCAACGCTAAGACCCAGCTCCACCCAATGGCCAGCAAGCTCCAGTGCTGGACGCCCCATGCCAAACAACTAGCAAGACAAGAACACAACCCCACCCAATAGAAGAGAGGCTGCCTAAAATCATACTAAGTTCACAGACACCCTAAAACACACTGCTGGACATGGTCATGCCCACCAGAAAGACAAGATCCAGCCCCAACCACCAGAACACAGGCACCAGTCCCCTCCACCAGGAAGCCTACACAACCCATTAAACCAACCTTACCCACTGGGAGCAGACACCAACAACAGTGGGAATTATGAACCTGCAGCCTGCAGAAAGGGGACCCCAAACACAGTAATTTAAGCAAAATGAGAAGACAGAGAAATACGTAGTAGATGAAGTAGCAAGGTAAAAACCCACCAGACCAAACAAGTGAAGAGGAAATAAGTAGTCTACCTGAAAAAGAATTAAGAGTAATGATAGTAAAGATGATCCAAAATCTTGGAAGTAGAATGGAGAAAATACAAGAAATGTTTAACAAGTACCTAGAAGAACTAAAGAGCAAACAAACAACGGTGAACAAAACAATAAATGAAATTAAAAATTCTCTTGAAGGAATCAATAGCAGAATAACTGAGGCAGAAGAACGGATAAATGACCTGGAAGATAAAATAGTGGAAATAACTACCTCAGAGTAAAATAAAGAAAAAAGAATGAGAAGAATTGAGGACAGTCTCAGAGACCTCTGGGACAACATTAAATGCACCAACATTTGAATTATAGGGGTCCCAGAAGAGGAGGAGAAAAAGAAAGGGACTGAGAAAATATTTGAAGAGATTATAGTTGAAAACTTCCCTGACATTTGGGAAAGGAAATAATCAAGTCCAGCAAGCACAGAGTCCCATACAGGATAAATCCAAGGAGAAACACATCAAGAAACATATTAATCAAAATCAAACTATCAAAAATTAAAGAAAAATATTAAAAGCAGCAAGGGAAAAACAACAAATAACATACAAGGGAATCCCCATAAGGTTAACAGCTGATCTTTCAGCAGAAACTCTGCAAGCCAGAAGGGAGTGGCAGGACATATTTAAAGTGATGAAAGGGAAAAACCTACAACCAAGATTACTCTACCCAGCAAGGATCTCATTCAGATTTGATAGAGAAATTAAAACCACTACAGACAAGGAAAAGTTAAGGGAATTCAGCACCACCAAACCAGCTTTACAACAACTGCTAAAGGAACTTCTCTTGGCAGGAAACACAAGAGAAGGAAAAGACCTACAATAATAAACCCCAAACAATTTAAAAAATGGTAATAGGAACATACGTATTGATAATTATCTTAAATGTAAGTGGATTAAATGATCCAACCAAAAGACATAGACTAGCTGAATGGATACAAAAAGAAGACCCGTACATATGCTGTCTACAGGAGACCCACTTCAGATCTAGGGACACATACAGACTGAAAGTGAGGGTTGGAAGGAGATATTCCATGCAAATGGAAATCAAAAGAAAGCTGGAGTAGCAATTTTCATATCAGACAAAATAGACTTTAAAACAAAGACTATTACAAGAGACAAAGAAGGACACTACATAGTGATCAAGGGATCAATCCAAGAAGAAGATATAACAGTTGTAAATACTTATGCACCCAACATAGGAGCACCTCAATACATAAGGCAAATACTAACAGCCGTAAAAGGGGAAATCGACAGTAACACAATCATAGTAGGGTACTTTAACACCCCACTTTCACCAATGGACAGATCATCCAAAATGAAAATAAATAAGGAAACACAACTTTTAAATGATACATTAAACCAGATGCACATAATTGATATTTATAGGACATTCCATCCTAAAACAACAGCATACACTTTCCTCTCAAGGGCTCATGGAACGTTCTCCAGGATAGACAATATCTTGGCTCACAAATCAAGCCATGGTAAATTTAAGAAAATTGAAATCGTATCAAGTATATTTTCCAACCACAACACCAAGAGACTGGATATCAAATACAGGAAAAAAAACTAAAAAATACAAACACATGGAGGCTAAATAATACACTACTAAATAACCAAGAGATCACTGAAGAAATCAAAGAGGAAATCAGAAAATACCTAGAGACAAATGACAATGAAAACATGATGACCCAAAACCTATGGGATGCAGCAAAAGCAGTTCTAAGAGGGAAGTTTATAGAAATACAGTGCTACCTCATGAAAGAAGAAACATCTCAAATAAACAACCTAACCTTACACCTAAAGCAATTAGAGAAAGAAGAACAAAAAAAAACCCCAAAGCAGAAGGAAAGAAATCGTAAATATCATAAATATCAGATCAGAAAAAAATGAAAAAGAAATGAAGGAGACAATAGCAAATATCAGTAAAACTAAAAGATGGTTCTTTGGGAGGATAAACAAAATTGATAAACCATTAGCCAGTCTCATCAAGAGAAACAGGGAGAAGACTCAAATCAACAGAATTAGAAATGAAAAAGGAGAAGTAACAACTGAAACTGCAGAAATACAAAGAATCATGAGGGATTACTACAAGCTACAATATGCCAATAAAATGGACAACCTGGAAGAAATGGACAAATCCTTAGAAGTGCACAACCTTCCAAGACTGAACCAGGAAGAAATACAAAAGGTGAACAGACCAATCACAAGCACCGAAATTGAAACTGTGATTAAAAATCTTCCAACAGGGCTTCCCTGGTGGCGCAGTGGTTGAGAGTTGGCCTGCTGAAGCAGGGGACATGGGTTTGTGCCCCGGTCCAGGAAGATCCCACATACCATGGAGCGGCTGGGCCTGTGAGCCATGGTTGCTGGGCCTGCGCATCTGGAGCCTGTGCTCCGCGGCGGGAGAGGCCAGAACAGTGAGAGGCCCACGTACTGCAAAAAAAAAAAAATCTTCCAACCAACAAAAGCCCAAGGACCAGGTGGCTTCACAGCCTAATTCTATCGAACATTTAGAGAAGAGCTAACACCTAACATTCTCAAAGTCTTCCAAAATACAGCAGAGGGAGGAACACTCCCCAACTCATTCTACGAGGCCACCATCACCCTGATACCAAAACCACACAAAGATGTCACAAAAAAAGAAAACTACAGACCAATATCACTGATCAACATAGATGCAAAAATTATCAACAAAATACTAGCAAACAGAATCCAACAGCACATTAAAAGGATCATGCACCATGATCAAGTGGGGTTTATCCCAGGAATGCAAGGATTCTTCCATATATGCATCAATGTGATACACCATATTAACAAAGTGAAGGATAAAAACCATATGGTAATCTCAATAGATGCAGAAATAGCTTTTGACAAAATTCAACACCCATTTATATAAAAAGTCTCTAGACAGTAGGCATAGAGGGTACTTACCTCAACATATATATGACAAACCCACAGCCAACATTGTTCTCAATGGTGAGGAACTGAAACCGTTTCCTCTAAAATCAGGAACAAGACAAGGATATTGGGTCACCACTATTATTTAACATAGTTTTGGAAGTGGTAGCCACAGCAATCAGAGAAGAGAAATAAATAAAAGGAATCCAAATTGGAAAAGAAGTAAATCTGTCACTGTTTGCAGATGACATGATACTATATATAGAGAATCCTAAATATGCTACCAGAAAAGTACTAGAGCTAATCAATGAATCTGGTAAAGTAGCAGGATACAAAATTAATGCACAGAAATCTCTTGCATTCCTATATACTAATGATGAAAAATCTGAAAGAGAAATTAAGGAAACACCTCCATTTACCATTGCAACAAAAAGAATAAAATACCTAGGATTAACCTACCTAAGGACACAAAAGACCTGTATGCAGAAAACTGTAAGACACTGATGAAAGAAATTAAAGATGATACAAACAGATGGAGAGAAATACTATGTTCTTGGATTGGAGGAATCAACATTGTGAAAATGACTATAGTACCCAAAGCAATCTACAGATTCATTGCAATCCCTATCAAACTGCCGATGGCATTTTTCACAGAACTAGAACAAAAAATTTCACAATTTGTATGGAAACACAAAAGACCCACAATAGCCAAAGCAATCTTGAGAAAGAAAAATGGAGTTGGGAGAATCAGGCTCTCTGACTTCAGAGTATACTACAAAGCTACAGTAATCAAGCCAGTATGGTACTGGCACAAAAGCAGAAATATAGATCAATGAAACAGGATAGAGAGCCCAGATATAAACCCACGCACATATGGTCACCTTATCTTTGATAAGGGAGGCAAGAATATACAATGGAGGAAAGACAGCCTCTTCAATAAGTGGTGCTGGGAAAACTGGACAGCTACATATAAAAGAGTGAAATTAGAACACTTCCTAATAACACCATACAGAAAAATAAACTCAAAATGGATCAAAGACCTAAATGTAAGGCCAGGCACTATCAAACTCTTAGAGGAAAACATAGGAAGAACACTCTGACAGAAATCACAGCAAGATCTTTTTTGACCCACCTCCTGGGTGGAAATGGAAATAAACACAAAAATAAACAGATTGGACCTAATGAAACAAAAGCTTTTGCACAGCAAAGGAAACCATAAACAAGAACAAAAGACAACCCTGAGAATGGGAGAAAATATTTGCAAATGAGGCAACTGACAGAGCATTAATCTCCAAAATTTACAAGCAGCTCATGCAGCTCAATATAAAAAAAACAACCCAATCCAAAAGTGGGCAGAAGATCTAAATAGACGTTTCTCCAAAGAAGATATACAGATTGCCAACAAACACATGTAAGGATGCTCAGCATCACCAATCAGTAGAGAAATGCAAATCAAAACTACAAGGAAGTACCACCTCACACCAGTCAGAATGGCCATCATCAAATCTAGAAACAGTAAATGCTGGAGAGGGTGTGGAGAAAAGGGAACCCTCTTGCACTGTTGGTGGGAGTATAAATTGATACAGCCACTATGGAGAACAGTATGGAGGTTCCTTAAAAATCTGAAAATAAAACTTCCTGTGATCCAGCAATCTCACTACTGGGCATATACCCTGAGAAAACCATAATTCAAAAAAAGTCATGTACCACAGTGTTTATTGCAGCACTGTTTACAATAGCCAGGACATGGAAGCAACCTAAGTGTCCATCAACAGATGAATGGATAAAGAAGATGTGACACTTATACACAATGGAATATTACTTAGCCATAGAAAGAAACAAAATCGAGTTATTTGTAGTGAGGTGGATGGACCTAGAGACTGTCATACAGAGTGAAGTTAGAGAAAAACAAATACCGTATGGTAACACATATATATGGAATCTAAAAAACAAAGATTCTGAAGAACGTAGGGGCATGACAGGAATAAAGACACAGACGTAGATAATGGACCTGAGGACATTGGGAGGAGGAAGGATAAGCTGGGGCGAAGTGAGAGCAAAGCATTGACATATATACACTACCAAATGTGAAATAGATAGCTAGTGGGAAGCAGCCACATAGCACAGGGAGATCAGCTCGTTTCTTTATGTCCACGCAAGAGGGAGGGGATATGGGGATATATGTATATGTATAGCTGATTCACTTTGTTATACAGCAGAAACTAACACAACATTGTAAAGCAGTTACACTTGAATAAAGCTATTAAGAAATAAAAATAGGCCTGCAAACAATTTATTGTGTGCCTAGTTACTGTCCTAGGATTCATGTGACATATGTATCCCCTTCCCTTGTCCCCAGTATATTTTGTATCAGCCCCAGATGATTGGAATTTTGCTGCATTGTAGTTAAGAGCCTGGCTATTGACCCAGTGTTTCTTAGTCTGTTTTCTCACCCTAAAATGCTGACCATAGTAGCATCTATGTCATTCTAACTTATAACTTGGTAATGAGAATTAAATGAGATAATGGGTATGCTCAACAGATGTTAGGCACAGAAAGTGCTAGAATGACTGTGACATGGTATTTTATTATAGGAATCCAGAGAAAGGAGGTAGGACAGTTTTTTTTAATGACTTCTGCTATTCCTCTACATCCCATGCTCAGAAGGTCTTCCCTTCTCGATGTTGCCTCAGCACCTTCTGTAGTATCTTATAACGTTATATTAAAACTATGTATTTAATTACTATCCACCGCCCTTCCTCAACATGCAAGCTCCTACATGGTATATAGTCTATTACTTAATATTGTTTTCTCAGCACCTGTTTCTATTCTTGGAGCAGAGAGAGAGCTGAAAAATATTCTTAAAACAAGGAATGGAAAGCAGGAAGAAGTCAAGAGCTGGAGTGGTCTTTTTGAAGATAGTATGAGAAATTAATTGCAAGGGATGAAGACATTCAAGGCAGTGGCAGCAGAGTAAGGGCAGGCTAGAGGTGGGGCAAGAGGAGGAAAGAAGAGAAGGAGGTGAACTAGTGCTTCATCCAAGGAGGGAAAAGAGTTGAACTAGGAGGAAAAATATTTGAAATATTTGGAATAGTTGAAAATAGGCTAAAAACAACACATTCTGTGTTTTAGAGAGTTCAAAACATACTACCTATTCTGTTGATAAGGTCTTCTATGTCAGCTTGAAGAAATTGGTAGGAATTTGTGTTTTGGAAATAAAAGGAATCCATGGAATTGATCAGGCATTTAGTAAATTATGATTAGTGTTGTATGAAGCCTATGTGGGTTTTTAAATCAGTTTAAAGCAGAACCCTAAACTCACCAAGGAACCCCAGTACCATTAGAGACGAGAAGCTTGAAATCTGATGTTTATGAGACGCGGAGAAGGGTTAGCTGTACCCGACAACAATCTTTCAGCCTTCAGTATTAATAAGACTCATTCAGTAAATACTCAGTGATGAGCTGCTGCTTTTCAGGCACGTTGCTAGGGGCTAGTGTTTCAACAGAAAACAATAAAAATGGTCCCTGACCTAAAGGAGCATTCAGTCTGTCAGGGGAGACAGAAAATTACGTGGCCAGTATTATGGTGGGCTATGAGCTATGGGATTATATAGGTGGGACGTTTAATCCAGTGTAAGGAGTCAAGGAAGACTTCCTCAGGGGTGCAACCTGTAAGCTGGTTTCTGAAAGATGAATAGGGAATAGCTAGAGAAAAGGAGGAGAAAGAACCGTTTTGTGTAGAGAAAGTGAAAAAATTTCCATGAACTTGGAGGGTAAAATTCAGTGAACATGGAGGGTAAATGTCAAGGAAATGTGTAGTAGACGTAATCAGGACCCAATTATGTAGGTACTTGTAAGCTATACAACAAGGTCAGAATTGCGTGTATAAAATAAAACCCCTCTGTATGTAGTCTGCGGGATGATTCAAGGAGCCCAATGCTGAGAGGTCATAGGATTTTGGGGTAATCATGTGGGAGATAGTTGTGGTCTGAACTAGAGCAGAGAGAGTAGGGACAGAGGCAGATGAACATAGAGATATTTAGAAGCAGAATTGACTGGTGTTGATTGATTAGACATGTGGAGTTAGGGAGAGGGGGTGGATTTAAGTTTTATGTTGAATTTTAGCTTGTGCATCTGAGTGGGTGGAAGTATTATTTTCTGAATTGGGGAGTTAGGAGGGAGAATAGTTTGGGTATCATTAGATATTGAGTACAGTTTTAGATGTACCGAGTTTGGAATGTCTTTGTAATATCCAAGTGCAGATTAATGAAAGTGGTAGAAAGAGAGAGAAATACATACATATATATATATATATATATATATACACACACACATATATATATATATACACACACATATATATATATATATATACACATATATATATATATGGGGTGAGCCAAAAAGTGCCTTTGGTTTTTTTTTTTAACATCTTTATTGGAGTATAATTGCTTTACAATGGTGTGTTAGTTTCTGCTTTATAACAAAGTGAATCAGTTATACATATACATATACTCCATATCTCTTCCCTCTTGTGTCTCCCTCCCTCCCACCCTCCCTATCCCACCCCTCTAGGTGGTCACAAAGCACCGAGCTGATCTCACTGTGCTATGTAGCTGCTTCCCACTCCTTCGGTTTTCTAAGTAAAAATAAGACACATTTTTCATTTTCACCAAGACTTTATTGAACAATGTATTCACCCTTTTGTTCTGCTACCTTCTGCCATTTTTCAAGCAACTTCATAATTCCATCTTCCCAAAACTTTTATCTTTTTGAGCAAAGAACTATTCCAGGTGCCTTTTACAGTCTTTCAGGGAATTGAAATTTTTTCCATTAAGAGGATTTTGTGAAGACTGAAATAAATGGAAATCCGAAGGTGCAATGTCTGGTGAATACGGCAGATGAATCAGAACTTCCCAGCCAAGCTATAACAGTTTTTGCCAGGCCGTCAAGGAAACACACAGTCTTGAGTTATCCTGATGGAAGATTATGCGTTTTCTGTTGACGAATTCTGGACATTTTTCGTCCAGTGCCGATTTCAGTTGGTCTAATTGGGAGCAGTACTTGTTGGAATTAATCGTTTGGTTTTCTGAAAGGAGATCATAATAGAGGACTCCCTTCCAATCCCACCATATATACACAACATCACCTTCTTTGGATGAAGACCGGCATTTGGTGTGGTTGGTGGTGGTTCATTTCACTTGCCCCATGATCTCTTCCATTCCACATTGTTGTAGAGTATCCTCTTTTCATCACCTGTCACAGTTTACTTTAAAAATGGAACATTTTCATTACGTTTCAGTAGAGAATCACATGAGGGAATATGGTCAAGCAGGTTTTTTTCGCTTAACTTAATGTGGAACCTAAACATCAAAGCGATTCTCATAACCAAGCTGGTGCAAATGATTTTCAGTGCTTGATTTGGATATTTTGAGTGTGTCGGCTATCTCCCGCGTGGTATAACGTTGATTGTTCCCAATTATTGTTTCGATTTGATCGCTATCAACTTCAACTGGTCTGTCCGACCATGGAGCATCATCCAACGAGAAATCTCCAGCATGAAACTTCACAAACCACTTTTGGCACGTTCGAGCGGTCACAGCATCTTCTCCATACACTGCACAAATCTTCTTGTGCGTTTCCATTGCGTTTTCACCTTTCTTGAAATAATAAAGCATAATATGCCAGAAATGTTGCTCTTTTTTTCCATCTTCAATATTAAAATGGCTACACAAAAATTCACCAACTTTGATGTCTTTTTGTAAATGCATGCTGATATGACAACTGTCACATACAATCTAACAAAATTGTTCTGAATGAAATTAAAGACAACTAAGTGCTACTAGAGCCATCTTATGGAAAAAAACCGAACGAACCTTTTGGACCACCCTATACACACACACACACACACACACACACACACACAGAGTCAGGAGCTATCAAGGTACGGATATTAATTGGTAATAGGAGGAGATAAACTGGCTTACACAGAACTGTTAGGGATACAAATTATTTTATGTCATCTCTATTAAAGTATAATTTATATACAACAAAGTGCACCCATTTTAAGTGGACATTTCAATGATTCTGACAAATGTATACATTCCCATAACCAATACACTAATCACAATACAGAAAATATCCACTGCTGGATCTGGCTTGCGAGTTCTGATTATTTGATTTTTAGGAAATTTGGTTGCTGTTTATTAAATACAGCCATTAGTTTAAAATTATATGATCTTACAATTAAATAAATTATATTAAAAAACATATTCAAAACCTCCTGGTTATTTACTGTGTTTATTTCTATTATGATCTTGGAGTTATATGTGTTTCATTTGAATGGAGGAAATCCTGTATTTTGGTATGTGTTCAGTGATTTCATGGTAACTGGGAAATGGGCCATGGTGAGAGTATTAATGTCATGGAATTTGGCAAACACTACAAATCAGGGCTTGACATTTTTTAGCTGATTGTCTAGACATAAGTGAAGGGTAAAATGTTAATAATGTAGATTAAATTTGAAAGGGCCATGTCTATAGCTGTTACTTTATGAATAGCATTAAAAATTGAGGATATATTCCTCCTATATTTGAAAACTATTATCTGGTTCAGGAAAGAAACTACTCATGTATTTATTGAACAAGATAGGTTCCAACATACATGGTACTGAAGCTTAATGAATGTAATTTGCCAGAGAATGAGAAGGAATTTACCAGTATGTGACCTACTGGATGTAATGAAAATAAATTTATTGGGTAAAAGATTAGAGAATTGGGATGCAACATCATTGTGGAAACTTGGTTGAATTGGAATCATAGGTAGCTTAGGCATGTAAGAGTTTCGCAAAAATCAATGAAAGCATTCTGTGAGGATTAATTGGCTGTATGGAATTTATAATAAAGTGTGTTGTATATTTTATTTGTAAATTGTGTATAGTACATTTTTTATATCAGTAAAACTTATAAAAACTATATATATATAAACTTTATCATATATATATATATGCATTTTTTTTTCCCCAGAGACTGTTAAGCATTTACTAGCACAGAACTAATCGCATTGTCCCACAAAGTTTCCTTATGTGCTTTGCTGCATACCCCCATCTTTGGCCCCAAGCCACCGTTTATTTGCTTTCTGTCACCATAGATTAGTTTTGCCTGTTCTAGAATTTCCTATAAATGGAATAATACTCTTTAGTGTATTTCTTCTTTGTACAACATAATATTTCTGAGATTCACCCACATTGTTGTATATGTCAAATATCAGTGATTTATTTCTTTTGATTGATGGGTAGTATTCCATTGTATGGATGTACCATCACTTATTTTTCATTCATGTATTGATATTTTTTCTTCTTCAGTGTTTGGCTCTTATGATTAAAACTGCCGTGAGATTTTGTTTAAAAGTCATCCAATGTCTTAATTTCCTTTTGGGTAAATACCCATGAGTAAAATTGCCAAGTCACATATATGTTTTAATTCTAAGAAGCTGCTGCTGAACTTTTCCAAGTGTCTGTACTGTTTTATGTTCCACCCAGTAGTGTCTTGAGACGTCCAGCTGCTCCACATCCTCACCAGCACTGCACTGTATTCATTATTTTAATTTTAGGAGTTCTAATGTGTGTGTGTATTGGTACTTCATGGTAGTTTTAATTGGCACACTATTTCTTTTTTTTTTTAACATCTGTATTGGAATATAATTGCTTTACAATGGTGTGTTAGTTTCTGCTTTATAACAAAGTGAATCAGTTATAAATAAACATATGTCCCCATATCTCTTCCCTCTTGCATCACCCTCCCTCGCACCCTCCCTATACCACCCCTCTAGGTGGTCTCAAAGCACCGAGCTGATCTCCCTGTGCTATGCGGCTGCTTCCCACCAGCTATCTATTTTACGTTTGGCTATGTATATATGTCCATGTCACTCTCTCACTTTGTCCCATCTTACCGTTCCCCCTTCCCATATCCTCAAGTCCATTCTCTAGTAGGTCTGCATCTTTATTCCTGTCTTGCCCCTAGGTTCTTCATGACCTTTTTTTTTTTTAGATTCCATGTATATGTTTTAGCATACAGTATTTGTTTTTCTTTTCCTGACTTACTTCACTCTGTATGACAGTCTCTAGGTCCATCCACCTCACTACAAATAACTCAATTTCATTTTTTTATGGCTGAGTAATATTCCATTGTATATATGTGCCACATTTTCTTTATCCATTCATCTGTTGATGAACTCTTAGGTTACTTCCATGTCCAGGCTATTGTAAATAGAGCTGCAATGAACATTTTGGTACATGACTCTTTTGAATTATGGTTTTCTCAGGGTATATGTCCAGTAGTGGAATTGCTGAGTCATATGGTAGCTCTATTTTTAGTTTTTTAAGGAACCTCCATACTGTTCTCCATGGTGGCTGTATCAATTTACATTTCTACCAACAGTGCAAGAGGGTTCCCTTTTCTCCACACCCTCTCCAGCATTTATTGTTTGTAGATTTTTTGATGATGGCCATTGTGACCAGTGTGAGATTATATCTCATTGTAGTTTTGATTTGCATTTCTCTAATGATTAATGATGTTGAGCATTCTTTCATGTGTCTGTTCGCAATTTGTATATCTTCTTTAGAGAAATGTCTGTTTAGGTCTTCTGCCCATTTTTGGATTGGGTTGTTTGTTTTTTGATATTGAGCTGCATGAGCTGCTTGTAAATTTTGGAGATTAATGCTTTGTCAGTTGCTTCATTTGCAAATATTTTCTCCCATTCTGAGAGTTGTCTTTTCATCTTGTTTATGGTTTCTTTTGCTGTGCAAAAGCTTTTAACTTTCATTAGGTCCCATTTGTTTATTTTTGTTTTTATTTCCATTTCTCTAGGAGGTGGGTCAAAAAGGATCTTGCTGTGATTTATGTCATAGAGTGTTCTGCCTATGTTTTCCTCCAGGAGTTTGATAGTGCCTGGCCTTACATTTAGGTCTTTGATCTATTTTGCGTTTATTTTTCTATATGATGTTAGAGAGTGTTCTAATTTCATTTTTTACATGTAGCTGTCCAGTTTTCCCAGCACCACTTATTGAAGAGGCTGTCTTTTCTCCACTGTATATTCTTGCCTCCTTTATCAAACCTAAGGTGACCATATGTGCATGGGTGTATCTCTGGGCTTTCTAACCTGTTCCATTGATCTATATTTCTGTTTCTGTGCCAGTACCATACTGTCTTGATTACTGTAGCTTTGTAGTATACTCTGAAGTCTGGGTGCCTGATTCCTCCAACTCCAGTTTTCTTTCTCAAGATTACTTTAGCTGTTCGGAGTCTTTTGTGTTTCCATACAAATTGTGAAATTTTTTGTTCTAGTTCTGTGAAAAATGCCATTGGTAGTTTGATAGGGATTGCATTGAATCTGTAGATTGCTTTGGGTAGTAGAGTCACTTTCACATTGTTGATTCTTCCAATCCGAGGACATGGTATGTCTCTCCATCTGTGGTATCATCTTTAATTTCTTTCATCATTGCCTTATAATTTTCTGCATACAGGTCTTTTGTGTCCTTAGGTAGGTTTATTCCTAGATATTTTATTCTTTTTGTTGCAATGGTAAATGGGAGTGTTTTCTTAATTTCAGTTTCAGGTTTTTCATCATTAGTGTATAGGAATGCTAGAGTTTTCTGAGCATTAATTTTGTATCCTGCTACTTTACCAAATTCATTGATTAGCTCTAGTAGAGTTCTGGTAGCATCTTTAGGATTCTCTATGTATAGTATCATGCCATCTGCAAACAGTGACAGCTTTACTTCTTCTTTTCCAATTTGGATTCCTTTTATTTATTTCTCTTCTCTGATTGCTGTGGCTACCACTTCCAAAACTATGTTGAATAATAGTGGTGACCCAATATCCTTGTCTTGTTCCTGATTTTAGAGGAAATGGTTTCAGTTCTTCACCACTGAGAACAATGTTGGCTGTGGGTTTGTCATATATATGTTGAGGTAAGTTCCCTCTATGCCTACTGTCTAGAGACTTTTTATATAAATGGGTGTTGAATTTTGTCAAAAGCTATTTCTGCATCTATTGAGATTATCATATGGTTTTTATCTTTCAGTTTTTTAATATAGTGTATCACATTGATTGATTTGCGTATATGGAAGAATCCTTGCAATCCTGGGATAAACCCGACTTGATCATGGTATCTGATCCTTCTAAAGTGCTGTTGGATTCTGTTTGCTAGTATTTTGTTGAGGATTTTTGCATCTATGTTCATCTGTGAAATTGGCCTGCAGTTTTCTTTCTTTGTGACATCTTTGTCTGATTTTGGTATCAAAGTGAGAGTGGTGTCGTAGAATGAGTTTGGGAGTGTTCCTTCCTCTGCTGTATTTGGAAGAGTTTGAGAAGGATAGGTGTTAGCTCTTCTCTAAATGTGTGATAGAATTCGCCTGTGAAGCCACCTGGTCCTGGGCTTTTGTTTTTTGGAAGATTTTTAATCAGTTTCAATTTAAGTGCTTGTGATTGGTCTGTTCAACTTTTCTATTTCTTCCTGGTTCAGTCTTGGAAGGTTGTGCATTTCAAAGAATTTGTCCATTTCTTCCAGGTTGTCCATTTTATTCGCATAGAGTTGCTTGTAGTAATCTCTCATGATCCTTTGTATTTCTGCAGTGTCAGTTGTTACTTCTGCTTTTTCATTTCTAATTCTGTTGATTTGAGTCTTCTCACTTTTTTTCTTGATGAGTCTGGCTAATGGTTTATCAATTTCGTTTATCTTCTCCAAGAACCAGCTTTTAGTTTTATTGATATTTGCTATCGTTTCCTTCATTTCTTTTTTCATGTATTTCTGATCTGATCTTTATGATTTCTTTCCTTCTGCTAACTTTGGGGATTTTTTGTTCTTCTTCCTCTAATTGCTTTAGGTATAAGGTTAGGTTGTTATTTGAGATGTTTCTTGTTTCTTAAGGTAGGATTGTATTGCTGTAAACGTACCTCTTAGAACTGCTTTTGTTGCATCCCATAGGTTTTGGGTCGTTGTGTTTTCATTGTCATTTGTTTGTAGGTATTTTTCTATTTCCCCTTTGATTTCTTCAGTGATCGATTGGTTATTAAGTAGTGTGTTGTTTAGCCTCCATGTTTGTATTTCTTACAGATTTTTTCCTGTAATTGATATCTAGTCTAATAGCATTGTGGTCTGAAAAGATACTTGATATGATTTCACTTTCCTTAAATATACCAAGGCTTGATTTGTGACCCAAGATATCTATTCTGGAGAATGTTCCGTGAACACTTGAGAAGAATGTGTATTCTGTTGTTTTGAATGGAATGTCCTATAAATATCAATTATGTCCCTCTGGTTTAATGTATCATTTAAACGTTGTGTTTATTTTCATTTTGGATGATCTGTCCATTAGTGAACGTGGAGTGGGTGTTAAAGTCCCCTACTATGATTGTGTTACTGTCGATTTCCCCTTTTATGGCTGTTAGTATTTGCCTTATGTATTGAGGTGCTCCTATGTTGGGTGCATAAATATTTACAACTGTTATATCTTCTTCTTGGATCGATCCCTTGATCACTATGTAGTGTCCTTCTTTGTCTCCTGTAAAAGTCCTTCTTTTAAAGTCTATTTTGTCTGATATGAGTATTGCTACTCCAGCTTTCTTTTGATTTCCATTTGCATGGAATATCTTTTTCCATCCCCTCACTTTCAGTCTGTATGTGTCCTTAGGTCTGAAGTGGGTCTCTTGTAGACAGCATATATATGGGTCCTGTTTTTGTGTCCATCCAGTCAATCTATGTGTTTTGGTTGGAGCGTTTAATCCATTTAGATTTACGGTAATTATTGATATGTATGTTCCTATTACCATTTTTTAAATTTTTGGGGTTCATTATTGTAGGTCTTTTCCTTCTCTTGTGTTTCCTGCCAAGAGAAGTTCCTTTAGCAGTTGTTGTAAAGCTGGTTTGGTGGTGCTGAATTCTGTTAGTTTTTCCTTGTCTGTGAAGGTTTTAATTTCTCCGTCAACTCTGAATGAGATCCTTGCTGGGTAGAGTAATCTTGGTTGTAGGTTTTTCTCCTTCATCATTTTAAATATGTCCTGCCACTCCCTTCTGGCTTGCAGAGTTTCTGCCGAAAGATCAGCTGTTAACCTTATGGGGATTCCCTTATGTGTTATTTGTTGTTTTTCCCTTGCTACTCTTAATATTTATTCTTTGTGTTTAATTTTTGGTAGTTTGATTTATATGTGTCTTGGCGTCTTTCTCCTTGGATTTATCCTGTATGGACTCTGTGCTTGCTGGACTTGATTAATTATTTCCTTTCCCATATAAGGGAAATTTTCAACTATAATTTCTTCAAATATTTTCTCAGTTCCTTACTTTTTCTCTTCTTCTTCTGGGACCCCTATAATTCCAATTTTGGTGTGTTTAATGTTGTCCCAGAGGTCTCTGAGATTGTCCTCAATTCTTTTCATTCTTTTTTCTTTATTCTGCTCTGCAGTAGTTATTTCCACTATTTTATCTTCCAGGTCACTTATCCGTTCTTCTGCCTCAGTTATTCTACTATTGATCCCTTCTAGAGAATTTTTAATTTCATTTATTGTGTTGTTCATCACTGTTTGTTTGCTGTTTAGTTCTTCTAGGTCCTTGTTAAACGTTTCTTGTATTTTCTCCATTCTATTTCCAAGATTTTGGATCATCTTTACTATCATTATTCTGAATTCTTTTTCAGGTAGACTGCCTATTTCCTCTTCATTTGTTAGGTCTGGTGGGTTTTTACCTTGCTCCTTCATCTGCTGTGTGTTTCTCTGTCTTCTCATTTTGCTTAAATTTCTGTGTTTTGGGTCTTCTTTTCGCAGGCTGCAGGTTCAGTTTCCATTGTTTTTGGTGTCTGTCCCCAGTGGCTAAGGTTGGTTCAGTGGGTTGTATAGGCTTCCTGGAGGAGGGGACTAGTGCCTGTGTTCTTGTGGATGAGGCTGGACCTTGTCTTTCTGGTGGGCAGGTCCATGTCTGGTGGTGTGTTTTCGGTTGTCTGTGGCCTTATTATGATTCTAGGCAGCCTCTCTGCTAATGGATGGGGTTGTGTTCCTGTCTTGCTAGTTGTTTGGCTCAGGGTGTCCAGCACTGGAGCTTGCTGGTCATTGAGTGGAGCTGGGTCTTGGCGTTGAGATGGAGATCTCTGGGAGATTTTCACCGTTTGATATTACGTGGAATGGGAGGTCTCTTGTGGATCAGTGTCCTGAACTTGTCTCTCCCAACTCAGTGGCACAGCCCTGATGCCTGGCTGGAGCACCAAGAACCTGTCCTCCATGTGGCTCAGAATAAAAGGGAGAAAAAAATGAAAGAAAGAAGAAAATAAGATAAAATAAAATAAAGTAAAATAAAATTAAAGTTATTAAAAAAATAAAGTATTGTTAAGAAAAATTTTTTTAAGTATTAAGGAAAAGAAAACAAACAAAAAAAACCTGACAGACAGAACCCTAGGACAAATGGTAAAAGCAAAGCTATAGAGACAAAATCACACACAGAAGCATACACATACACACTGACAAAAAGAGAAAAAGGGAAGAAATATATATATCATTGCTCCCAACGTCCACCTCCTCTATTTGGGATGATTCGTTGTTTATTCATGTATTCCACAGATGCAGGGTACATCAAGTTGATTGTGGAGCTTTAATCCGCTGCTCCTGAGGCTGCTGGGAGAGATTTCTCTTTCTCTTCTTTGTTCACACAGCTCCCAGGGCTCAGCTTTGGATTTGGCCCCGCCTCTGTGTGTAGGTCGCCTGAGGGTGTCTGTTCTTTGCTCAGACAGCATGGGGTTAAAGGAGCAGCTGATTCGGGGGCTCTGGCTCAGTCAGGCCGGGGGGAGGGAGGGGTACGGAGTGTGGGGCAGGCCTGCGGCAGCAGAGGCCAACGTGATGTTGCACCAGCCTGAAGTGTGCTGTGTGTCCCCCCCCCCCCCCGGAAGTTGTCCCTGGATCACAGGACCCTGACAGTGGAGGGCTGCACAGACTCCCGGGAGGGGCGTGGCACACTATTATTTGAAGAACTGAAAAAGTAGAGCAAAATATCTAGCAGTGTAAAATGTTAGGGAAGTCAGGAGAGCAGAGCATTATGAGAAACAGGGAGCGTGTAGAGCTAAGAGGTTAAAGAAGACAGGAACAACAAAGCATTTATTGGATTTAAGAGCAGGAAGGTCATATTTGTTACTTTAGTATGGGCGATTACAGGGAGAAAATTGACATGGTCCAGTGGAAATTCTCACTACTTGCTACCCTAAAGCCTGCAATCTTATGCTGCCCATGTTGTGAAGGTTCCAAAATATCATTCTTTCTGTGGCTGAAACCGTAACATCGGACAAGGGAAACCTCTCTTGCTGAGTAGAACCTTAGGCTGGTATCCAACTCTGTCTTACAAGGACACTTTATTTCCAGGTTGACCTTGAATAAGGCATTCTCATTTGATGCTTGAAGTCTAGAACATGTTTCTGCCTCTGTCATGAATTGCTAGGGGATAGGTGAAACTTTATCCTACCCCCAGTGTCTTTCTACTTGGAGATATTTTTCCTGAGAGGGCATGATAAGTGTCCCCTGATTTATTCTCATTAGGCACTAGGCAGAACCTTGTTCAGTGCCTACTGTATAGGTTTTATTTAATCAGTGTTTATATTGAATAAATGAGTGAAAGAATGAATGAATAAAGGAGTGCATGAGTTACCATATAAGGTAGGATTTTGGTTAAAGCTCTCTGTTTTCAGTTTCCATTCTGATTTGTTAAATAGAAGTAACATTGGTTTCATGTGCAACATTAATATTTGTACTTCTGTATACACTGCAGCATGATCACCACCAAAAATTTAGTTTCCATCTGTTGCTATACAGTTGCCTGCTTTCACCTATTTCTTCCTTCCCCGAGTCCCTTCTCCTCTGGTAACTACTAATCTGTTCTCTGTATCTACGTGTTTGTTTTGGTTTGTAAATTTATTTATTTATGTTTGTTTGTTTTTATCTCATATAGGAATAAAAATATGGTATTTGTCATCCCCGTATGACATATCACTTAGCATAATACTCTCAAGACCCATTCATGTTGTTGCAGATGGCAAGATTTCATCTTTTTTTATGGCTGAGTAGTAGTATATTTTATAGATGTATATAGCGCAATTTTTAAAATCCATTCATCCATTAGTGGACACTTAGATGGTTTCCATATCTTGGATATTGTAGACAATGCTGTGATGACCATAGAGGTGCAGAATCTTTTCAACTTAGTGTTTTATGTTCTTTGAATAAATACCCAGATGTGAAATAGCTAGATCATATGGTGTTTTGATTACATAGCTTTGTAACGTAGCTTGAAATCAAGGAGTGTGATACCTCCAGCTTTACTCTGCTTTCTCAGGATTGCTTTAGGTATCCTGTGTCTTTTATGCTTCCATATAAATTTTAGGATTTATTGTTCTATTTCTGTGAAAAACATTGTTGCAATTTTGATAGGGGTGCATTGAATCTGTAGATTGCTGTAAGCAGTATGGACATTTTAACACCGTTAATTCTTCCAATCCATAAGCACAAAATATCTTTCCATTTCTTTGTGTCTTGTTCAATTTCTTTCAAATATGTCTTATAGTTTTCATTATATAGGTCTTAGACCTCCCTGGTTAAATTTATTTCTAGGTATTTTATTCTTTTTGTTGTGATTGTAAATGGGATTGTTTTCTTAATTTCTCTTTTGGCTAGCTCATTGTTAGCATATAAAAATGCAACACATTTTTCATGTTGATTTGTACCCTACAACTTTACTGTATTCATTGATTATTTCTAATAGTTTTTTTTTGTAGAGTCTTTAGGATTTTTCTATATCTAAAATAATGTCATCCGCAAGTAGTGACAGTTTTACTTCTTCCTTTCCAATTTGGATGCCTTTTATTTCTTTTTCTTGACTAATTGCTCTGGTGAAGACTTTCAGTACTGCATTGAATAAGAGTGGTGAAGGTGGGCATCCTTGTCTTGTTCCTAATCTTAAAGAGATAGTTTTTAGTTTTTCACCATTGAGTATGATGTTAACTGTGGGTTTGTCCTATATGGCCTTTATTATGATGAGGTATGTTCTTTCTATATCCATTTTATTGAGAGTTTTTTTTTTATCATAAATGATTGTCGAATCTTGTCATATGCTTTTTCTGCATCTATTGAGATGATCATATGATTTTTATCCTTCATTTTGTTAATGTGATATATCATATTGATTGATTTACAGATGCTGAACCATCCTCATATCCCTGGAATAAATCCCACTTCATCATGGTATATGATCCTTTTAATGTATTGTTGTATTTGGTTTGCTACTACTTTGTTGAGGATTTTTCCATCTATTTTTATCACATATATTGGCCTGTAATTTTTTTGTGTTGGTTTTGGCCTCATAAAATGATGTAGGAAGCATTCCCTTCTTTTCAGGTTTTTGAAGAGTTTGAGAACGATAGGTATTAAGTCTTTGATGTTTGGGAGAACTCACCAGTGAAGCTGTTTGATCCTGGACTTTTGTTTTTTCAGAGGTTTTTGATTACTGTTCAATCTCCTTACTAGTAATTGGTGTTTTCAGCTTTTCTATCTCTTCCTAATTCAGTCTTGGTAAATTGTATGATTCTAAGAATTTATCCACTTCTTCTAGGCTGTCCAATTTTTTGACAGTACTCTTTTCTAACCTTTTGTGTTTCTTTGGTGTCCATTGTTATTTCTCCTCTTTTGTTTCTGATTTTGTCAGAGCCTTCTCTCTTTTTTTCTTAGTGAGTCTAGCTAATGGTGTGTCAATTTTGTTTATCTTTTCAAAGAACCAGCTCCTATTTTCATTGAACTTTTCTGTTGTCTTTTTTTTTTTTTTTTTTTTGTGGTACACGGGCCTCTCACTGTTGTGGCCTCTCCCGTTGCGGAGCACAGGCTCCGGATGCGCAGGCTCAGCGGCCATGGCTCACAGGCCCAGCCGCTCCGCGGCATGTGGGATCTTCCCAGACCGGGGCACGAACCCTCATCCCCTGCATCTGCAGGTGGACTCTCAACCACTGTGCCACCAGGGAAGCCCCTCTATTGTCTTTTTTAACATGTATTGCATTTATTTCCACTCTGATCTGTATTATTTCCTTCCTTCTACTGACTTTGGGCTTCATTTGTTCTTCTTTTTCCAGTTCCTTTAGGTGTAAGGTTAAATTGTTTATTTGAGCTTTTCTTGTGTTTTGAGGTAGGCCTGTATTACTATGAACTTCCTTCTTAGTATTGATTTTGCTGCATCTCATAGATTTTGATATATTGAATTTTAAATTTCATTTGCCTTCAGGTATTTTTTAAAATCTTTGATTTCCTTTTTCAACTCAATAATTATCAATAGCATGTTGTTTAGTCTCCATCTATTTGTGATTTTTCTAGCTTTCTTCTTGTAGTTGATCTCTCGTTTCATACCATTGTGATTGGAAAAGATGCTTGATATGATTTCAGTCTTCTTAAATTTATTACTTCTTTTGTATCACAGTATATGATCCATCTTTTAGATTATTCCATTGTGCACTTGAGAAGAATGGGTATCCTGCTGCATTTGGGTGGAATGTTCTATATAAATCTATTAAGTCCGTGTGGTCTAATATTTCATTTAAAGGCACCATTTTCTTCTTTACTCTCTGTTTGTATGATCTGTCCATTGATAAAAGTGAGGTGTTATAGTCCCCTATAGTCCCCTAATGTCCCCTAATGTCTTGCTGTCAGTTTCTCCCTTTAGGTCTGCTAATAATTGTTTTATATATTTTGGTGCCCCTGTGTTAGGTGCATATATAAATAATAACAGTTACATATTCTTGATGAGTTGTCCTCTTTATCATTAGATGCTGTCTATCTTTGTCTTCTGTTACTTTTTTAGCTTGAAGTCTGTTTTACCTGGTATAAGTATGGTGATACCCACTTCCTTTTGGCTGTCATTAGCTTGGAGTATCAAATTCTATCCCTTTACCTTGAGCCTATGTTTGTCTTTAGAGCTGAGGTAAGTCTCCTGGATACAGCGTATAGTTGTGTTGTTTTTTAATGTATCTAGCCACTCTGTGTCTTTTGATTGGTGAGTTCAATCCATTTACATTTATGGTGCTTATTGATAAATGAGGACTCAGTACTGCCATTTTATGTTTTGTTTTCTGGTGCTCTGTCTCCAATGTTTCTTTTTTCTTGTGATTCTGTCTGCCATTTTGGTTTGGTGGTTTTCTGTGATCTTTCTCTCATTTTCCCTCTTTTTTATGTTTAGTGTCTCTGCTCTCGATTTATGTTTTGTGGTTACTGCGAGGTTTGTATAAATGTCTCATAGATAAAACAGTCCTTTTTCTGCTGAAAGCATCTTATCTTCAATTACCTGTATGGATTCTATCATTTTCCTTTCCCCCTTTTATGTTTTTGTTGTCTCAAATTATTAATTTTTATGTTCAATTTGGTACCAAATTGAAGTAGCCATAGTTATTTTTACTGCTTTTTAACCTTTGTGCTTTAATTAAGTGTTCAACACCTATCATGATATAGAGTTGCATTTTTCTGATTCTATTTATCGCCTTGCTCAAAATTTTATGTACTCTTGCCTTTTTGTTTCAGATGGAAGAGCTCCTTTAAAAACTTCTTGTAAGGCAGGTCTAGTGTTGATGAACTCCCTCAGCTTTTGTTTGTCTAGGAAAGCCTTTATTTCTTCTTCATATCTGAATGATAGCTGTGCTGGATAGAATATTCTTGGCTGACAGTTTTTATCTTTTAATATTTTGAGAATGTCATTCTCCTCCCTCTTGGCTTGTAGAGTTCCTGCTGAGAAATCTGCTGTTAGCCTAATGGGGGTTCCTTTGTAAGTTACCATACTTTCTCCCTGGCTATCCTTAAAATTCTTTCTTTGTCATTGACTTTGACAGTTTTAATATTATGTGCTTGGGGAAGGTCTTTTTGTGTTGAGATTATTAGTTGTTTTCTTAGCTTCATGAGCTTGTAAATCCAGGTCCTTCGCCAGGTTTGGGAAGTGCTCAGCTATTATTTCTTTAAATAAACTCTCTACTGTCTTCTCCCTCTCTTCCTTCTGGGATACCCCCTATTGTTATGTTATCCTTCCTTAAAGGGTTGGAGTGTTCTTTGCATATTTCCTCACTATTTTTAGATATTATCTCCTCTTCTACTTGTATCATTTCTAGATTTGAATCTTTGAGCTTGCACATTTTCTCTTCCACATGGTCTTCTCTATTTCCAGTGCTTTCTAATGTTTTCATCTCATTTACTGAGTTCTTTAGCTCCAGAATTTCCATTTGATTCTTTTTTAGTGTTAAAAAATCTCTTTGGTTAAATATTACTTTTGTTCATTAATTTTATTCCTGAGCTCATTAAACTGCCTTTCTGAGTTTTACTTTCAGCTTGTTGAGTTTCTTCATGACAGCTATTTTGAGTTCTTTATTAGTTAGACCACAATATTCTGTGACTTAAATTTGGTTTCTGGGGGAATTTTCATTTTCTTTTGTGATACAGTATTACTGTGATTTTTTTTTTTTTTTTAATGCTTGACGGGTTATTTCTCTGCCAGCCCATTTGAAGTTGCAAACTCTTTTCATTTTTAGGTAGGTCTTCTCCCCCACTCCCCCCACTGGATTCTAAGGATTCAACTAGTTAGAATTTAGGTGCCTTTATTTTCCCCCTGTAGGTGTGTTGTAGCACAAGTGTTTGGTTTCTTTTACCTGTAATTATATTCGAGAATTGGCACTTTCTATACTCCACTACCTCCATAAGAGGTGTCAGTCAGTGCCCTGGTTGTTGCTGCTGTGGGGTCATTGGTTCTTTGCCACTGTTGGTGTCATTGATATTGCTCCTTGGGGCACTGGGATGGTGGGTGTTTCTGCCACATCCAGGGTCTCCTGAGTCACATGCTCCACTGCTGCTAGGGGAGGGGAGAGTAGGACAGGAGCTAGGGTTGTGGGTGCCTCTGCCATGTTTGGGGTTTTCATGTTCTAGGGTGCCACAATTGTGGATGGGGTGGGGGGGGTTAGAGTTGTGAGTGCCTCTGTGAATGAAGGGATGAGGTTGCAGTTTCCTCTGTTGCTTCTGCCTGATTCCTGTGTCTGTGGGCTCCACTGTGGCCGAGGCATGGGCGTTGTGTCCATTGCCTCCCCTGATGCTATTGGGTTCTCTGGGGTTGCAGGCTTGGCTACCGTGGCTGAAGGTCAGGGATCATAGTCACCCTCCAACTTTCACCTGATTCTGCCTCCTCTGTGTGTCCCAGTTTTCACACCTTTAGATACACAGACATCTGGAATTCTCTGGCATCCTGGTATGTTGGGCAGAGGCACCTTTGCTGAGTTTCGAGGGTTTTACTGCTTGTAGACTGAGGGGGAGAGACCAAGAGAGTGTCTCAAGCTGCCATGATGCTGAAGTCACTCCTTCATTCTGTTTCTTTCTGTAAGTGCTCAAACCTATATGAAGGGGTTTTGTGGCGGGTAATTGCTGACGTGTAGTTGTGGTTGCAAATTTGGGGGAGTTAGAGCTCTGGATTGTTGCTATAAATATAAGAAAGACTTTGAATACAAGAAAGAGGCAAGTCATCTCTTGCAAATTGACTTAGAAAGTGGCCAATAAGTTATAAAAAAGGCAATAAAAACTCTGGTTATCAGTTCTAAAGTCAGTTTTGGAACCTAGAAACAAAACTGTGTTTTGAACATCCCTCTGTTAGTGCCACATTCTACAAAGTTTTACATTACTCATTTCCATGTTTGCTTCTCACCCAAGGCTCTGAGCTCCTCCAGGGCAGAAATAGCATCTGTATCTTTGTATCTTCTGTTGCACTTAACACATAATAGGCGCTTGGTAACTTTCTTTTTGAAGATTGAAACAAGTTTGGAGATGATAAATTGGGGACAATGTTTAAGAGACAGAAGTAAAATGGAAAGTTTGGTTGAAAATTGATTGAATACTGATTAAAGGAAAGGCAGAATACTTGAAATTACAGGTTCAGATTTTAGCTGAACTCTCCAGCTCTCCTCAGTATAAAGTAAGGGTTTATAAGATGTAACTTGTTTGATCAGGCATATTTGAGGGCTCTGAACAAAAGTGGTAAGTAATTCAGGCCTCTGTTGAGGATATATAATATGTGATTCCCCAGAAGAACCAGTTTTCTTATGCAAGGGGTTTCTTAAAGCAGGGGGTGGTTGCCAAGGACTATGGGAAACTCTTAACAAAGCATAGAATCACTTTTTCCAGGGATAATGCAGTGAAAGCTAAAAGAGAGGAGCTGAAAGGCATCGTAGTGGAGCTCCAGAGTCAAGGGGTCTACTTCTCTCTTTTCCTCCGTACTAATGGTCTCTCCTCTGCAATCTGACTTGAGTCCACCAGGAATAATCCCATATGCCCTTCATTTCTATATGCTTCAGCCTCTTCAAGAAGCCTAAGATTTCCCAGGTCGTCTTTCAAGACCTGGAGTTTCATTCTTATTTGGCTCTGCACATCCACTCATCTGATTTCATCTTCATCCTCTTTGGCCTCTTTCCACTCTTTCTAAAGGGGTAGTGTCTTTATCATTGTCAGTTAGAGTTCATTGTCTCTCTCTCTTCTCCCCCAAAGTTTCCGGTCTTGAAATCCAAAGGGTCAGACTGCACTTCCTGCTACCGCTCCTTTGTTGTAGTCTTCATGGACACATAACTTCTCATTTTGTGAAGATTTTAGCTCGTAGCTCACTGTCATTTTCTCTCATACTTTCCCATCATCATTGTGACTGATTTTAATTTTCTTGTTAATAATTCTTCTACTACCCTGATTTCCAAATTCCTTGACTTCTCTTCCAGGGAACCTGTCCTCTACCTTCTACAGTTGTATAATTCCTTAGCTGAACCCTAGACTGTCAGATTCTCTAAAATTACGACTCTTCCATAATTTTAATTACAAGCATCTTACTCTCCAACCATCATCTTTCTTGCTCACACCCTCTAAAACACGTGGCAACCATTCTTTCACTCTGTTGGCTTTACACTAACATCACATTTTCATTGCTGTTCTCTCCTTCATACCTTACTTAGCTTGAGTTCTGTGGTCTAACTGTGAAATATCTCTGCTCAAACCTTGTACTGCAATTCAGGGTTTGACCATTGCTTGACCCAATGTCTGATCCAGTCTTGTACCTGCTCATTAGGACTGGATCACTCCTAACCCTGAGCTAGTTTGACACTTAAGTTACTTTATGCCATCTTGTTGAGAATCAGGCCCTGTTTTACTCTTGCACAAATGACCAGTCATGCTGAGATAATGACCAATCCTGAGAAAGGCTTTCATTGCTTTCTTCTGTAATCAAAAAGTGCTTTTCAGAATCCTATCTTCCTGGGGTAGAAATTCCTCCTTCTTGTCCTATATCTAGCCGAAGACTTCACACTCAGAGAAACTCACTGTCTACTCCAGAGTGACTTTCCCTTGCATGGCAGACTAATACATTCAGCTTTGATATTTCTGGTCTCTGGTCATCCTTTAACAGGTCTGCCATTTTCATCACTTCCCTAATACACTCTCAACTATGTTGTCCTTTCTTCCTCTACCCCTTCATTTCATTTACATAGAAACACATATGGTTGAATCCAACTCTCTACATACTATGCCTCTGGACCTAGATGGCTGAACATGACTGCAGAACAAAGCTATGATGAATAGTCTTACTTGAAATCCATGGCCACTTTATTCAAGTGGGCTTATCTACTGTTCAGCCATCCTACCTCATTTTCCTCGTCCATTCATTCTTTTACTCTCCTAGGTGACTATTTCCTTTTCACCTCATTTTCATTAAACTTTCAACACATACTGTGTCATCTTCATGCTCATTTGATAACCTTGCTTCCTAGTTCACTGAGAAAGTAAAAGCACTTAAAAGAAAATGTCTACATGGTCCCATTCTGGCATCTGCCAGTCAACTTGGAACTATTAGGAATGAAACTTCAGTGTTTCTCTCTAACAACACTTGTGCTACAGCAGTTTCCCCCCTCACTTCCTTTTTACTGATTTATTCTAATAGAATGCAAATATGCTATAATTTCTCACATCTGAAAAAACATTTCCTGGCTTCGCATTTCCCTCTAGCTTCTGCCCTATTTTCTGACCCCCTTTCCTATAAAACTCCTTGAAAGAGGTGTCTATTTGCTTGCTCCCAAATTCCTTGAACATACTCGAAACAGTTTTCATCCCCATCACTCCAGTGAAAGCACTTGTCAGAAAAATCCAATGACCTCCACAGGGCTCAAAACCAATGGCCATATCTTAGGCTTCATCTTTCTTGACCTCACATATAACACTTGGATTCTGGGTTACTGTTTTCCTCTTAGAAATTAGATACTTCTCTATCTGCTTTGCTAATGTTTCCTCATCTTATCTTAGTCCTTGGATCTCTTCCCTTCTCTGTTTACTCTCACTCCAGAGTGATCTTATCCAGACTCTTGCTTTTAAAGCTATTTAAAACCTGGTGATTTCTAAATCTGTATCTGCAGCCTGGACCAATGTGAACTCAGCTATCTGGCTGCTATCCCAAGAGTTCCATTGGGATGACAGATTGGCATCTCATACTTTATATGTCTGCAATTCAACTGCCAATGCCTCTCTCCTTCCCAGCCTGTTTCTTCTTGTCTTCTCCATCTCAGTAAAGAATAACTTCATCCTTCCAACTGCTTATACCAAAACCTTGGATTTGCCCATGACCCTTGCCTTTTTCTCCAGTCCTGCTTCCAATGAGACAGTCTCTTTGGCTCTCCCTTTAATTTATATACAGAATTCTGATATTTTCTAACTATATCTACTGCTATCTTCCTGATTTAACAACCATAATTTCTCACTTGAATGATTGCAGTAGTCTCCTAACTGTTCTCTTTCCTATGCTGACATCCATTTGCCATCCAGTAGTCAAAATGATTCTTTTGAAACATGTCAGATCACAGCATCTTCCAGTGGTTTCCAATAACATGGGCATAGCACTCAGAGCAAAAGAAAATTTTATTACAATGGCTTACAACACGTTTTGATATCTGGTCCTTTGTGATCTCCCAGATACCATGTCCTACAATTTTCCCCTATGCTTCCTAAACGTTAGCCCTACCGACCTCCTTCCCCTTCCTCAAACCTGCCAAGCACACCTCCACATCATGGCCCAACCTCACATATTCTTCCTTCTGCCTGACACTTTCGTTCTCCAGTAATCACTGGAGATTACTGGAGATTTCTCTCTCCTGATTGTGGTCAAATATTGCTTCTTTGATAAGCCTTCTTTTTTTTTATCTTATTGCTTATTAGATAAAAGCCTTCTTTTATCACCATAAATAAAAATTCTCCCTCCCCCTATTCCTTTTCTTCCTGATCTTGCCTTATTTTTCTCTTCGTTTGTCATTTATATTTTCTATTTACTCTTGTTTATTTGTTTACCATCTGCCTCCTAAGCAATAAACTTGGAGTTGTGAACCCCAGGCCATCATGAGGGGCCCTGTTGTGTTCCAGTGGCCAGCACAAAGCAAGTGCTTATTATGTATTTGTTAAATTAGTTGATATGAGATCATTCTCTATCTTGATTTCCTGACTTTGGCTTGAAAAATGCTATTGTTTTATTAAAACGCTGCACACAGTGCTCACCAAGAAACCCCAGATTATCTTTTCCCTTCACATTCAGCTACTTCTAGTTTGTCATTGGGTTTAGTGATTTACCCTGCATGTCATTTCCCAAATGCTTTTCCACTTGACTTTTTTTTTTTTGTAAAGCAAGAAAACAAGCACATAAGCAAATAGAAAATACTCATAATGAATTTTCTTAGAGTGAGGTAAAAATTGAGAAATATTTGTGGAGTAACAATGGCTTTTGGTGATGTTTAAAATGGCTGGAGTTTTGGCCAAGTTTGGGAGATCTGGAGGGGATGCTACAAACGTACTGCAATAGAGTAGAAGCCTTGAGGAGGAGACCACATTTGCAGGAATAAGTTGGAATTCATCCAGAGTGGGTTGTCAGAATTCTTTGCAGGCATTCCAATTGATTTAAAATGTTGCAGTTAGCACTAAAACCCATTATTTGTCTATTTCAGCCTTCTCATCGGAATGCCATCTACTCGTTAAAAGGCACACTTTGTATAAAGCTCATGATTGTTCTGCCCCTGGCCTGAGGATTTGGTCCTATTATACCCTTTGCTGGGAAGGGGTCCTTTCCTCTTGTGGCAGTTGGAGAGATGGCAACCTCAGCCCAGATCACAGATGGTGATTGAAAACGATGTGATTCAACCTTCTTAGGTGACCTTGACTAGGCTGCTCACAGGTCTCTCCGTGCTCCATAAATTACAGGTAATTACGCAGAAATAGGAGATCAGCTCGTTCCCTTGAGTTATATGTGAAGTGCAACTGATTTCACTTAAGGCTGAGCAGCAGTAAAGTATATTAATATCAGCTTAATTTGTGGTAATTGAGGTAGCAATAAAGAATTATCCCTGGAATATTTTATTCCCATGATCATCTGAGTGTTTAAACTATGGAAGTGTTTTTTTTTTTGGTCATAGTATAAAATGTCCCATTCTCTCCCATCAGGAACTTAGTGTAATTAGTGTCTGGCAGACAACACTGTGTTCAGTCATTTCCCCTGTCCCTTGGATGCATTTTTATTAACCAAACCATCAAGTAACCTTATTTATTATTCTAGATAGAAGCATTTTGATCTCATTAACATGGATAATTTTCTCCAAACTTATGTAGTCATGCTGCAGCCAAAGCTCCCTTTATGACAATTAAAATATACTATGTTTTTCTTCTGGTGCCCTACTATACAATTAAGGTACCATTCAAATCAGTAAATTTATTAGTGTATTAACACACTAATTGGATTACAAACACATCCTCTTATTTATGAAATGTTTATGATTTAATTGACTTGTTTAAACTAATTTTCATCTCCCTTTGCAATTATAACTCGTTGTTAATTGAACTTATTTACACATGGAATACTGATACTGCATTCCCTTGTACCAAGGAAATACATCTAAAGGTCTCATCAGAGGGTTAGGTTTTGGCTTTAGTCATTGGGCACCTGAAACTGCTACTAGAGATAATAATCATCATGTAATATTCATTTGCTGAAATATGTAAGAATTAATTGCAGTAACTTGTAGGACAAATAAGTATGATTCCATTAGTCTATAATTATTCATTTATTCATGCACACTATATGTGGAAGAGCTATTGTTTAAAAAACAGTCATTTCCTCCCTCCCTGTTTAGGTAGGGGTCTATAACTGCAGTGGCCAGGTCCAATGTCACAGAGATAATGGACATAGTGACATGTTTTAGAATGCTGTTATTTTGTGCTGCTGTTTCCAAGTCTGGAATGCTCTCTGAATTAAAGATTTTTAAAGGAGACAAAGAGACATGCACGTTTATGGGAAGTAACGTCAAATGCATTGTAATGTGCAATGATAGTGATTTACATCCTTGAGTTAAAAATCATGACTTGAGTTTAAAACCATATTGTCTTGTAAAAAGGTAGCTAAGACATAAACAGAATTGTCTGTGGTGATTTTGAGGACCTTTGGTACTATGGTTTTCCAACTTGCAACTTTGAATTTCCTCTTTGTCATTACTCTTGTTATAAGATATACGCCACATGCGGAAAAGTACATAAAACAAAGATGAATACCTGTGTGACCACTTCCCAGGTTAAGGAATTGATTGTCACCAGCATGCCAGAACCCCTCTTCCCGTCCCTTCCAATGTTTCTCAAAGGTCACCATCATCCTGACTTGTAGGGGAATTACTGCTCTGCTTTTCCTTTTAAGTTTATACCTAAGTATCTATTCCTGAATATAAATTTTCCAACTTTATGTGGACAGTCACACACCACATTCTTTTGTGTCTGCATTCTTTGGCTCAATAATATGTTTGTGGGTATATGTTCAATATACAAGTCGTTATGTGTAGCTGTAGTTAGCTTATTTTTATTGCTGTATACTATTGCATTATATGAACATAGCACAAATGATATATCTATTCCATTGTCGATCAACATTCTGGTTGTTTTCAGGTGAGAGCTATGACATAGATATAATGCTGAATTTGGGTGTGTACTTTGGAGTGAAATTGGTAGGTCAGAGTCATGCAATTTACTTCCTAAAAGTAGCTTATGAGAATTTCCATTGTTCCACATTCTTGTTAACCCTTATATTGTCAGTCTTTTTAGCTGGTGCAATAGTATTTAGTTCTGATTTTAATTTACATTTTCCTGATGACTAATGAGGTGCAACACCCTTTCATATTTATATTAGCTGTTTAGATGTAAGTTTCCAATTATTCAGTATTTTTATTTATTGAAGTCTCTTTTGGGCTTTCTGCCCAAGGCTTCTCAGATCTTCCCTCTATTCCCATGGAGTGCCTGCCCCACCTTGCTGGACCATGTCCTGAGGTTTCTATACCCTTAACATATTTTCACCCATAACTATATGAGTACTTCTCCTCTCTCAAGTATTTTTCCCAACCTGCACTTCTAAACCCATCTGGATTTGGAGCCTGGGGAAGCCTTCTCTTTAAGAGCAGTTGGAATTCTATAATGCAACATATCTGCTTTAAAATAAATAATGCCTGTGGTTACTTACCCTGTGAAGATTTTTACCTTTGTTTCCTGAGTTTTCAACAAAATTCCTATTGGCCTCTCAATAATTCTTAGAAAGAATTAACAGAGTTATGTATAAAGTATATATAATTGTTATCGCCCATGTTTGGCAGGCATATAGTGATGTAATACTCACACCTTCATGGCAAACAGTCTGTTCATGATAATTTAGGTATTCTCTGAGACATAATACATGTTTTTCTCTACCATCCTTTTATTTCCTTCTGCTTTCTTACAAACAGATTTGTTATCATCCATGTTTTTACCGTGTTCAAGGCCATCTAGCCTTTTTCTATCATGACCCCCCAATTTCTTCCATCCTCTTTCCATTTCCTAATTACAAAACCATTTTCACATTTTTACATGTTTGTTATAGCATCATCTCACTTCCAGGTACCAGTATCTGTATTGTTTTCTTTTGCTGTTCTAACAGATTACCACAAATGTAGTGACTTAAATTAGTACCTTATGGTTCTGAAGATCAGGAATCTTAAAAGGATCTCACTAGTAAAATCAAGGTGTTGGCAGGGCTGCACTGTTTTCTGGAGACTTTAGGGGAGAATCTGTTTTCTTGCCTTTTCCATGGAGATTTATAGACCACCTGCTTTCCTCAGCTCATGGCCCCTTCCTTTCTCACATCCCTCTGACACTCAATTTCCTGGCTTTCTTTTTCTCTTACAAGGACCCTTATGATTACATTCAGATAATCCAGGATAATCTCTACATCTCAAGGTCATGGTAATTGGCAACCTTAATTCTATGTGCAGCACTTAATACCCTTGACTTGTAACATAACATATTCCCAGGTTCTAGGGACTAGGACGTGGACATCTTTATTCTATCACAACTTTCATACGGAGAAAGGGTTAGAAAACATCGTGAATCTCAAATACCTTTTACTTTATGGAATCTTTGTCTTGCCTAAACTGATGTCCTTGAATTTGTTTATAACTTTGCTTTCCAAGCAGAGAATTGACCTGAATATCATAAAACATTGTAGATGAAAACTTTCACAGAGTAAAAAAAATTCATGGGAGAAAAAGTGAGAGTATGATAATAGTCAAAATAGATAATTTCGAATCTGAAGTTGGCATAGTTTGTTTGGGAAGTCCCTTTTACCCTCAGGCAGATCTTACAGCTTGAAACACATCTGTTACACTGCAGACATATTTATCATTTTCACCACTTCATTCGATTTGCGTTATAAGAAATTCATTTGGAGATGCTGGAGAATACTTCTCAAATGCATGCTGTTGATTAAACAGGGCAGGGTAGCTGTGGACCAGAATTGGTAAAGAGTTACAGAGGGAGAAGGCAATGGGAGTTGATGTGAGTAATGGTGTCTATCCATGCCTTGAAAAATCCTCTTTAAATTACACTTGTGAGTGGATGGGAGAGCGCCTTCTCTTGAAGCCACCATCAATCCTCTGCCCACGTTGCAGTTCTCTTTAATACATCAGCCTCTTCCCTTCTAGCACACTTGCTCTTCTGCTGTCTGGAGGTAAGATGCTGTAGTCTTCACAGTGACAGAAGGACGTGAGGGCCATTGATTGAAGAGTGAAATCAAAGGACAGAATATTTAGCCTCAAATCCTCTAGAAAATTAAGTCAACCTCCTAGGGTGAAGGTTTTCTCAATAGAAGGTGTATGAAATTGAGTTGAATTGAAATTTTGGCTGATTCTTTTTTAAAGGAAGGGAGAGTCCACTGATTAGTCATCTTCCCTTGCTACTTCTTAGAGCATATTCTCATGCTTCTAGCTATTGTTCAGGAGTCATTTTTAATGGCAATATTTACAATGTAGTCCTGTAGTAGAAGCAATACAACTAGTAGTTAGGAGCACAGTTTGAGTGATATAGACTTATTCAGATCCCAGCTCTACCACTAGAGAGCTGTGTGGCCTTAGGCAAATTAATAAATTTTCTTATCTATAAAATGGGAATAATCATATCTAACACGTTGGGTGGTTATTATGATTAAATGTGGAATGATACACGTAAAGCATTTACTGAAGAGCTTCTGAATAGTATCTTGATAGTATCATTATCATCATCTTCCTCCTTCAGGCTTCTTCAGTTCTTTCAGGAGCCACAAAATTAATGTAACTGTGTTGGAAGCTGAGTGTAAGAGCTGGTGTGTGTGGAGACTGTAACAAATTGGTGACAAAAGAACTTAAGTTAAAAATTACTTACAACACTTGGTGCACCAAAGAACATATGACTGTGGAAACAACCTTGACATTCAGGCAGACAGTTAACTGCCTTCGTCAGAGATCTTTCATCACCAGTGACCACACTGTAGGGGAGACTTAGGCTGTGGACATACTAGGAATTCAGAGACTGATTCTACTGCTATGGGAACCACCTTTTCATTAGGATCATTTCAGCTGACCCTAAACTATGAAATAAAAATATCCGTATCTATGCTCTAAGAATGCTGTGAGGATTAGCAGTAATGTCTGTAAAATATCTAGCAAGGGCTTGGAAACTATAGGTACATAATAGATGATAGCACCGTATTCTCTCAAAAACAAACGTTCAACAGATTCTCAACTTCGACTGTACCTGTTAGAGTTATTTTAGTCTTTCTAGAATGCCCTGTCTCTGTCCCCTCCATGGTGAATGTGATTCTTATTTCTTTCTTCTATCACAAACCCCCACATAATCAGCTGTATCCAGGTTTAATAGGGCACAGGGGAAAGGGGAAAGATTCCATTGTCCAGTTACATAAATACAAAAATCTTTTCGTGCTATGTCAAGAGTAAAAATCTTAGCATGTATTGTCTCACAGAACCAACTTTATACATTATGGTCAGATTTTGTAAAATAGTATTCATACTTTTATGTGGGTACACTATGCTTTTGTGGGTACTCACTGGGTTGTAAACACTGTTTCTAGGGGAAATCACTCCAACCAAGCAGATTATACTTGAGGTGCAACCTAATAGAGTGGTAAAAATGTAGGTTCAGGAGTCAGAGAGCCTTTCATCGAAATCCTGGGTTTACCACCTAGTGGCTAAGTGACAGAGAGAGTTTCTTAATCTCTCTGTCCTTCAGTTTCTCCATCTGTAAATGGGGTTGGCATAAATACGTCCCTCATGCAGTATTTGGAGGAAATAATGAAATAATATATGTCACACTTAATAAGCATATAGTAAGATATCAAGTATTAGCTGTTTAATATTACTATTGTTATTGTAGGTTATGTTTAAACACTCTTTTTGGAGTTTGCCAATGTTTATATATATATTCTAGGAAATGAGAGGGCAATTGAGAGAAGCCATTTGAGATACAAAACACAATTTCCTAAATGAATGTTATTTTGTGCATTCACCCAGCAGTTGAGAACCTTATGATGAAAGTATCTGATGGTCTTATATTTAATTATTGTTGTTCCCAACTTTAACCCTGAATAATGCCAAAAGCAGACATGTAAGAGAGACATCAGAAATGAAAACCTAATAGTGATCTTAGAACAGTGATAAATATTTTGTTATCTTGTTATAGTGGAGTTTATTTTAAAATATATATATTTTGGGATCTAATATAGTGTGGCCTTTTCCTAATACTTTAAACAAAATGTATGTAAGAAAATATAATGCTTTCTGCTATATTGTAATTGATTCTCCTATATCTTTACATGTACAGACACACTATTGTGTTTTCTCAGCCCTTGTATCTTTCATTAAATGAAATAACAGGGACATAATATTAAATAAAAGAACAAGGGTAAAAATAACTCAGCAGTTTGTGTCTGTGGCATTTTCTATTACTTATCCTGGGAGGCACTAAAGCGTGGCTTTTGTTGATTCACAGTAGGAAATAAAAGTTAAAGCAGTTGACTATGTAATCTATCTTTCCATACACAAATTAAATCTCTCTCTCAGTGTTTACATGGTGCTTATTGCAGAATATAGAGAAATATGCCTTAGTACATCATCTAAGCAATTTTTCACTTGATATTTAGCAAGATGTTAGATGCATTTTATAGACTGAAAATAGTAATAATACTTAGATAACCAGCAGTGCACATCCAGTTTTATTCTAAAGCTTATGGGATAAACTATAATGTATATAGGGAAGATCCTATATAAACTGTATTAACTATATTTTCTTATTTTCTGTATTCTTCTCTTATGGCAAATGGAGCCTCACTGATAGGGGTGGAGGGTGAGGCAGAAGGAGGGGGAAAGAGACTGCCCCATTCCTAGAGGTAAGGAATACTTGCCTGGCAGTGTCCCTTTGATATGCAGAGTAACCAATCCTGAGTACTACCCCCTTCTGCATCCTTTTGTCAGGCTCCTGCAGTCTGAGACACAATCCTCTTGCCCTGAATCACCCCAATTCCAGGTACTAGAAGACTAGAGACAACCTTATAGCCCACAGTCCACTGAAGTTACTCAGACCATCCAGTCCTAAGCCTACTCAGCTGCTTACATTGCCTTGCTCATACCCTCATGAAAACCACAATAAAGGTTTTCACCCACCTTCTCCTCCTTTCTCCTCGCTCCTTTTACCTCCTGATTGACCCTGGTGTTTCTCTTTGTGGCCCTGCATGGTATGCCCCTGCTCTTAGGAACTGTGGGTAACAAACTGTCTTTTCAATGACAATCATCTCCTGATCTATTGACCTAAATAAAAACAAAATCCAAGGTTCACATAAATCTAGGACATTTTTATAATTAAGATTAGCTTTGGTCTCTACAGAATGACAGAAGAAAACATTTTTTCCCCCAAGGCATGGTTGGGAGAGAAAACAGTAATGAAAGAGACTGTCTTTTTCCGTTCATTCATTCATTCATTCTTTCTCCCAACAACTTTTGATTATCTTTATGTGTTAGATATGACTTTAAGCATGGGGATACAGCTTTGGGGGAAATAAACCTCTCAGGGAGCCCAATCCAGTGGGAGAACGACAGAAACAACGTTGAGTTTAATCTAGGGTACTAAGCACAAGGATGGAGGCACGTCCAAGAGAGTGGCCAGGTAACCACTGAAGTGAGACAACAGGCTGAAAATAATGAAGGCAAGAAATATTTCCAAGAGAAAATGAGATTCAATTGAGATTTCCTTTTCCTTATTCTTCTTTAAAAGTACTGTTTGTTGAGCTAAAATGTACATATGATAAAATACAACTTTTAAAAGTGTTCAGTTCTGTGACTTGACAAATGTATACAGTTATATAACCACCAGCACAATCAAGGTATAACATTTCCATCACCACAAAATTGTTCCCTTTTGTCTCTCTGCAGTCAGGCTTCTGCTCTTAACCCCTAGTCGCTGGAAATCACTGATCTGTTTTGTGACCCAGTAGTTTTGCCTTTCTCAGAATGTCACATGAATGAATTTATACAAATGCGTGTGTGTGTATTTTTTCCATCTTTATTCTGTTTCTTGATTTATGTGTCTGTCTAGTACCATACTGTTTTGGTTACTGTTGCTTTCTGGGATGTCTGGAAATGTAGTCTCATAAATTCTATAACTGGTCTTCATTTTCAAAATTGTTTGGGGTTTTAAAATTTCCTTTGTCTTTCCCTATTAATTTTAGAATCAGCTCCTCAATTTCTACAAAGATTCTCCTGATATTTTGAATGAGTTTGCAATAGGCCAACTTTAGAAGCATTGGCATCTTCCTAATAATGAATTTTCTAAACCACAGTCATGATTCCTTATGTATTTATTTAGGTCTTTAAAATTTGTTCTCAGCAGTGCTTTGTAGATTTTTGTCTACAGCTCTTGCACGTATCCTGTTTAATCTATCCCTAAGTGTTTTATGTTTTGATGCTGTTATATATGGTATTATTTCTTTAATTCCAATTTCCAACTGTTTGTTGGAAAAGTACACCTGTTAAGGTTTTATAGATCTCCACTCTGACCTTCCAGCTTCTGCCATGCAGTAGAGGTTTTGTTTTATTACATGGCTAAATATGGGAAACAAAGCAAAATAAGATGAAATACTCAGCTATGATCTGTTTATATTTTTTTATCCTTTTCATTTACCTGGGAACAATTACCTCCCAAGAATAGTTAGGGACTACTAACTCATTTCTTGGTACCAATGGAAGAAATGTTCATTGCTCTCCCTACTTGGTGTGCCAGATGGTTGTGCTGTGGCCGGTGAGGTGCGTGAAGTTTCCAGATCACTAGTTGGAGGAATCAGTGGGTAACATGGACAATTATTGGTTAAGTATATGTGAAATATATTCAGGAAAGAGAGGCTAAGAATATCGACAGTATTCTGAACATTATTGTTACAGTAATATTGATGTTTATTATATGGACATATATATAACTATGTTTTTATATGTATTGATTAATTTTTGAATAAATCCTTTTGGGTGCAATGAGCTCAAAAACTGGAAGTGCATACTTAAAAAAATTAAGTACTAATTTTTCAAAAAAGTTGATAAAGAACATTTAGCTTATGCTAAATATTTGTTGACAGTTACTACCCACCATGGGGACCACAGTGATATTTGTGACTAAATAGGAAACAGAAGACAAATATGCTAAGGAAGGATCAGAATTTACTTCCAGTTGGCTTGTTCAGTTAAAACACTGTGACCAGTTTTCCATAAAACTGCATCCTAGTTTTAATTTTTGATATGTTCCCATTGCATGTATGAACTTCAGTTAATTTAATCTCTTTCCTAATTGGGGAAACTTCAATTGATTCAGTTATTTACTATTATAAACATTATGTAATGACTATCTTGTAGTTAAATTTTGCACATCTTCCTAATTCATTTTCTCTAATTTCTAGAAGTGGAATTTATGAAACAAAGAATATCAGTATATCAATACTTTATTTTTTATTGCTGAGTAGTATTCCATTGTGTGGCTAAGCCACAGTCAGTTTATCCATTGTCTTCTTCATGGACATTTGGGTTGTTGTAGTATTTGGCTATTATGAATAAGGTTGCTGTAAACATTCTTGTACAAGTTTTTGGATAGACATATGGTTTTATTTCTCTTGAGTAGATACCCAGGACTAGACCTGCTGGGTCATAAGCTAGATCTATGTTTTATTTATCAAAAAATGTCAGCAGTCCTCCGAAGTGGTTGCATCTTTCACATTCTTACCAACCAAGAGAGAACATGGTTCCGCATCCTCACCAGCATTCTGTTTTTAGCCAGCTATCATGTTTGAAGTAGTATCTGAATGTGCTTTTTAATTTGTTTTTCGTTGGTGACTAATAATGTTGAGTACATTTTCTTGTTTTCCTTAGACAATTAAATTTGTTTTGTTGTCAACTATCTACGTCTTGTATTCATTTTATAAACTAGGAATTTTAGGGTCTTTTTGTTGGTAATTTATAGTTCTTTCTTTCTTCTGCATACAAGTTCTTTGTCAGGTATATGTGCTACAGATCTTTTTTCCAAGTCTGTGGCTGTTTATTCATTTCTTACTTGGGGTCTTTTGATGGGCGAACATTTTACTGAAGTTCACTTTATCACTTTTTTGGGTGTTACTTGTGCTTTTGTGTCCTGTCCAAGCCTATCCCACGGTTCCCACAATCACAGAAATATTCTTTTATGTTCTTTTCTAAAGGCTTTTTGTTTTTAATGATTATATTTTGGTTCTGCGATCCATCAGATTTTCCATATGAATGGATAAAGGAGTTGAACTCGAAAATTTCTGCTCAGATTTTCAGTTTCTTAGCCTCTCGATTGAGGTGATTGGCAAATGATGATAGAGGTGACTGGATAAATAACCCTGAATGTTGGACTCTGGATAAAAAATTTTATCCACATTCCTAGTTATTCTCGGGAGGAGGCTTTTTCCAAAGTAAGAGAGAGGAGGTTATTCCCCTTGTTTTCAATTTCTCAGTTTTCCCATATACCCAGAGATTGTTCTCTGTTTGTTTACATTGATGTTTGTCAGGAATACAGATTTAAACTCAATTCTGTTAGTTTTTTTGAGTGTGTGTGTGTGTGTGTGTGTGTGTGTGTGTGTATATATATTTGTTTATTTATTTCAGAAAAAAGACATAAAAAAAATAGGGAGAGAAGAATTCTCTGTAATTTAGTTTTCTCAGCTGGAAGCTTGGTGAAGAATAGGGAAGGTCCTGTGGCTGGCTGGATGTGTCTGTGGGGGAGTGATCCTTTAAAGAGAAAGGGATTTTTTTTAAAAACTTTTAATTTTATATTGGAGTAGGGTTGATTAACAATGTTGTGACAGTTTCCGGTGTACAGCAAAGGGATTCAGTTATACATGTACATGTATATGTGTATGTATATCCACATACATGTGTCTAATTGTTTTCAGATCCTGAGAAAGGGATTCTATTTTGTGGTTTGCTGAAATCAGCTGGGATTAACTCCTTTTGCCAGCAGCAGCCCCCATATTACTCAGTTTATTATTTTTAACAGGTGCCATTTATCATCCTCATAGTGGGACTTCTGATACATGGCCTGGAGTGCATGGTAAACACTCTAAAAGCTTCAGGAAGTGTTCCACTTACCTGTGGCTACCTAACAAATGACCCCGAACTTTGTTAGTTTAAAACAACAAACACTTTATTACATCTTATGATTTTCTGAGTTGAGGATTTAGGCAGGGCTTGGCTGGGTGATTCTTCCATGTGGTATGCATGGCGGTCACCTCACAGTATTCAGCTGGTAGAGGGCTGCTCTCGGCCCTCCAGGATGGCTTCACTGTCATTCAAGTGCCTTGGTGGGGACGGTTGGAAGGCTGGACTCAGCTGGAACCGTCAACCAGATTGCTCATAGAGGTCTCTCCATCATGGCAGCCTTGCAGCGGTCAGACTTCCAATGAATAAGGCAGAAGGTTCATAGCCTTTTATGAGCTACCCTCTAGAAGTCATTCAGCATCACTTCTGTTATATCTTATTAGTTGAAGCATCTACTAATTTACCTCACTTCAAGGGTGGGGTATGTAAGCTCCACTTTTTGATGAAAGAAGTATCAAAGATTTTGCATCCACTTTCAGAACTACCACAGTCTGCCTTCAAACTGGCTTGAGATCCAGGATCTCATTTTAACTCATGTCCAGGAGCAGATGAACCTCTTTGAGTTCAGTTACTTGGGCACAATTCTTGTTCTGAAGAATTGTGAACTTAAGCAATAATGCCTTGTCTCCCTCCCACCCTCAAGACACATACAGGCAAGATACCGTGATGGAGCTAGCCACATTAGACACTCCTGTTCAATAAAGGAGGGGTATGGGAGGTATATGGCAGTCACTAGTAGAGCACTTCTGAAATTCAGCTGTGTACATATTGTCAGTTTCATGAATGGGGCTCAGTCTTGCTCTCTGTGAATGATTCCATGCAACTCTTGGTTCTGCCTTCTGAGTAGTACTTTCCCTAAAATATAGCCAGTATTGCAGCTAAGTAACTTTCTTCATCTGTTCTCTGCCTATAGATTTTCGCATTTTTATGAGTCTTAGAAGCACTGTTGTCTTGTTGACAGGCAATGTAAGGCATGCTATTAGTGTTCCTTAGAAGCTTCTCTGTATAAGTGAAAGGGTGTTTGAGGTACTGACTTAAATCTTTCTCACATCTTAAGGAAGGATTTTACAGCCAAAACCTTGGATTCTTTGTTTTATTTGCAATGCTCTGAATTTGATCTTTTCCCTAAGGCTAAATCTTTTAGAACATTGGGTTGCTTATAAAGACTCTCCTGGACCTTTTACATTTCCTTCCAATTCTGTTCAAAACCTGAAGAGTTCATTCTTTGATCAGTTGCTTCCCCCTTTCATTGTATTTTAGGCATTGAGGATAGGTCAGATGGTATCTCCAACACTGTCCAGAAATCTCCTTAGTAAGTCATTGAATTCATTAAGTATATGTCCTATTTTGCATGTTAGCCCAGTGGACAGTGTTGCCAAACTTTTTGCTATTGCATAACAAGAATTTCTTTTCCTCCAGCCTCCAAAAATATTTTGTCTCACTTAAGCCCTGTGACAGCCAGCTTGAGTCCTATCATGCTTTTATTCATTGCTTGTTTCCCAGATCCACACCACATGTTGTAACTTTAGTGTTACCATTTCTGTTATCAAATTCTGTACCTGCATACCAAACTGCCCTAAAACATAGGGACCTAAGCCACCAGCCTTTTAATTATTTCTCTTAAGTTTCTGTGTCAGGCATTCAGGCAAGGCATGACTTGATTTTTCTTTTGATCAAGGGGATGTTGATGGAGGTCATTCCATGACATTCTGCTAGTAAAAGAGCTGGTTGGGCATACAGTCTTCAATTACACGTCTGACACCTTAGCATGGATGCCTGGAAGCAAGACTTAGCTGGGAGTGTTGACCAGAGTGCCTACATATGGCTCCCCCAACATGGGCTGTTCAGAGCAGTAAGGCATTTTACATGGAGGCCCAGGGCTCCCTTAGAGAGTGTTCCATTGTACAGAGCACAGGCTGCATGATGTTAGCCATTGAAAAAAATTTTGAAAGTCGCAGTTACATTTGCTGTGCTCTGTTAGTCAGAGCACAAAATGAGATTTCATAGATTCCCACATTTTAATGCTGCCATGTGAAAAACCTGCTCTTATTTCAATAGGATTAATTCTTTTTTTTTCCCCCCTGCCCGATCTCATTTGCTTCTCTGAATATGAGGTCTGAGAATAGTTCTGCTGGGGGCTCCTTCACTTACTCCCCATCCTGGCATTTCCTTTGTGTAATGGAAATTCCAGTCTCTAGTCCTTTCTTCCATTATTCATAGAATTGCCTGAAAATATGTAGCACTTGTATGGAACAGTTAGAAAAATTTTTTTCTAGTTGTAATAGAGATTTGTTCGACCATATTTCTCAACGGATTTTAAGGAAATTTAAAGGTAAGGAGTGCAGACATCTATCCATAGGCTCATGTTTTCATTTGGAATATGAAGAATAAACAAAGTTTTAAACCATGTTTAGAATTAAAGAGGTAAATTAATTTTTAAAGACATTAAATTCAAGGTACCTAAGGGACACTCACAGGAAGGTCTCTAATTGCTGTTTAGAATCGTGAACAGAATTATTTATTGAAACCCAAGCTTTAGCATAATACTAAGCTCAGCTAGTTTTTGTAAATGAAACGATGCTCGTTTCCTTTCTTCTAATCTCTTCCTTAGTTTCAAAAACATAAATGAGCTTCAAGGAGAGGATACAAGTCTTCTACTTCAACTAGTTCACACTCTAGTAGAATATAATTAAACCAGTGTCTTAGGAATCATTATTATAAGTTATATAAGAACCTTAAGAGTTTCTAGGAAACTGGAATGTTCATTTGTTTTAAAAATTGTTATTAAGGAATAATATCCCAATTCATGGGAGGAGAGAGAGAAATAATAGTAATCACCATGGAAATTGAGCCTAGACTTCCTTTAATTGTTTGTTTTACTCATTCATTTGCTGATTTAATTATTTGTGCATCATTCTATCCATGTGACCATCCAGATATTGAAATTTTGAATTCTTTCCTTCTTTAGGGGTCTTGATGATAAACAACAGAAATCATGAGTGACTAATTTAAGCAGAAAATTGACTTATTTGTAGAAAACTGCAGTTCGTAGAGTCAAAGACCTGGACTGAGAATGCAAAGCAAATGACAACACAGACCTTGGTAAGGTAGGTGCCAGAGCTTGTCCATGGTCTTTTTATGATATAATTGTCAGTACTGGACTCCTGATAGCACAGATGCCACTGAGAATAATCTCTGTCTCACATGCTTTTGTTTTCATTCCCGTGGCTTCAGAGTCCTGGGCAAGCGTGTCCAGTTGGCCAATCCTAGGTCTCATGCTCAAGGCCTAATTTCTAGGTATCAGAAAATGAGAATTTCTGGTACCGTATGGCTTCTGTCAGCCCTGATTACTACCAATACTCATGCACTGGAGTTTTCGCCAGAAGTCAGAGGGTTTTTGGATGCTGGATTACTAAACAACAAACGGCAGATGTTAACTCTGGCCACTCATTTGTCAGATTCTGTGTGGATTGCTAGAGATGCAGTAGTGACCAATAAATGTTCCCTGCTCTAAAGAATCTCCCAGTATGATAATAACGATGTGACAAATTAGTGATTTATATTAGAGCACAGGGCATAGCTTCCGGACCAGTTAGAGGGAGTGCTGGCCTGGCCTGGTTTTTGGGAGGCAGTCCAGCAAGTAAGATGAAGCTTCTTGGAGCACCTAAGCTCAGAGTGAGAGGATGAATAGAAGTTAGCCAATCTTGGGGGGCTTGAAGAGAGGTGCTCCATGCGGTATTTAAGCTGCTCTGTGTGCAAGTGTCCTTTACTCTGGCACTCTACACTTTGGGGAAGAAATTACAGGGACACACAGTCCAGAAGGCCTTGACCAGATGAGGGAACGATAGATACCCTTCTGCATTCTCCTTTGAATTACATTTGATCGCATACGTTTCTCACCCCTGAGCCCATACACACACTTGGTAAAGCCTGTCACTGTGTCATAAGCTTTATGTGCATTAGCTCCTTTACTTCACCAACCCTATCAAGTAGATATTACCTCCATTTTACAAGAGTCGAAACAGACACACGTGAAGGTTCAGCTGTTTTCCCAGGGTTGCTTGGCTAACAGTAATTCCGTCAGAAATCACATCCAAGGTATTTTCACTCTGAAGCTAATTCTCTCACCTCGGGCTGGATTCCTATTGTTTTATTCCCATTATAGTGCTTTAGATCCATAAATGCTCATATTTCTTTGCTTGTGGAGCGTATTTAGTACTTGGAGGCTCTGCTCTATGGATGATAGGAACTGGCCACCTTTCCTTTATGCCTGCCATCTGCAGGATATACGCACATGAAAGGCCCATCTTACGTCACTCATTCCTTGTTTCAAGTGACTCTTGACTGGGTCCCACAGTGCTCACTGACTTAGTCAGTTCTGTTGGACTTTTGACAGAGATTTTCCTATTGGTAAAACACACTCCAGACATTCCAGTTTCGCTTTTTCAAAATGAAGGAGGGAAAGTAAGGAGTTAGTTCAGAATGAAGACTCTCCTTCCATTCAGTAGAAGGGGGAACAAGAAGGAGTGTGGGGAAAGGGACAGACATGAGGCAGGTGGCAGGCGTGCTTGCCCCTAGAAAGAGGGGTAGACAGAGGGTATAGTTTCTGGTTCTAATTCCTAATTCTGTGTTCTTATGAGGAAAGATGAACTTTGTGTCTTTAGTTTTGTGACCTACTCTTTTAACTTTTATACACACACATGGTTGGGAGGTGGAGTGGGCTTTTGTTTGCTAAAAAAACCCAGTGAATTCTAAACACCTGATTAAAAAAAAGAAACCTGCATTTGGCATCACAGAGGACCATAAAAAGGTTTCACTGAATTTTTCTTTAAAAACTTCAGTACACAGGTGAGTGTATAGACTGGCAATTCTATACTTAGTTCCTATTGGCAGTGGTTCTACAAGAGGAATTGATTCCATGGCTCCTAAAACCTTTGTTAATATTCACTTGAAGAGAAAGTCCAGCAGAATCACACTGCTTTTTTTTTTTTTTTCCGTCAAATACTCATGTTTAAAAAGTGGATCTGGCACATAAGTTAAATATGTATGGAGAGAAAAAAAGAGAAAGGGGGACAAAAAAACTACAACATTTTAAAATTGTAATTGAAGAATAAGTCAATTTATATTATGATCAGAGATTAGTTTAAAAAATGAACTCAAAACTAGTTCACCCTTAACTAATTACAGTACTTCAAAGAGAAAGAACATCCAGTTCTGATAAATTACCTGAGGCTCAAGATCCATATTCTTTATTTCTACCTGATCTTCAGTGTCTGAAACAGTCATGTTCCCAGGTGACTCAGTTTTTTCAACAGACATCTCAGTATATAACTGGAGATTTCCTTTCCCATTTCATAATATCTCATTATGTTTTCTGTAGGAGTTTTCTTAGTAGTCTGATTTATTGATGAAGTAGTTTTGCTGATTACCAAAATTGCCAGTAGTATTTTTTGCTCCCATTTCAAGGAAATAAACCCTTAAAAAATTATTCTGAATCTGGACTGAGAAAGCTGAGGAAAAATCTGCAGTTACTATTTTATGCTTGTTTTGTATCACACGTTGTAGAGTGCTAAGAGAAGAGCAAATGCTTTAATTAAAAGGAACAATTTTCTTAGGAAAAACAATTGCTGTGTTTGCTAACCGAAGTGAATGTGTTGCATAGCCAAACTGGGGCTTTAATATATGCCAGCTTTTTAAACATCAACTGAACCAATGGTACTTGTGACTGTATATTTATTCAGTGTAATTGATAAAAATGTTTAATTAAATATTATGAAGGGTAATTCTCTAACTTTTCTTATCAGATAAATTGAAACCACGAGCTTCTGAGATTATTCTTGTATAATTAAACAAAAACACCCAAAGAACAGAAAAGCCATGCTGCCAAAGTTCAAGATAGTTTTAAACCACTTTTTTTAATGTTAATGAATATTTATTTAACAAATATACTTTTTTAAACATCTTTATTGGAGTCTAATCGCTTTACAGTGGTGTGTTAGTTTCTGCTTTATAACAAAGTGAATCAGCTGTACATATATTAAACCACTCTTTTATTTTAATAGATCTTTATTGGAGTATAATTGCTTCACAATACTGTTAGTTTCTGTTGTACAACAAAGTGAATCAGCCATATGCATACATATGTCCCCATATCCCCTCCTTCTTGAGCTCCCTCCCACCCTCCCTACCCCACCCCTCTAGGTCAAAGCAAGCACCGAGCTGATCTTCCTGTGCTATGCGGCTGCTTCCCACTAGCCAACTATTTTACATTGTGTAGTGTATACATGTTGATGCTACTCTCACTTCGCCCCAGTTTCCGCCTCCCACCCCATGTTCTCAAGTCCATTCTCTATGTCTACATCTTTATTCCTTCTCTGCAACTAAGTTCATCAGTATCAGTTGTTCTTTTTTAGATTCCACATATATGTGTTAGCATACGGTATTTTTTTTCTCTTTCTGATTTCACTCTACATGACAGACTCTAGGTCTATCCACCTCACTACAAATAACTCAATTTCGTTTCTTTTTATGGCTGAGTAATATTCCGTTGTATATATGTGCCACATCTTCTTTATCCATTCATCTGTCATTGGACACTTAGGTTGCTTCCATGTCCTGGCTATGGTAAATAGAGCTGCAATGAACATTGTGGTACATGACTCTTTTTGAATTACGGTTTTTTTCAGGGTATATGCCCAGTAGTGGGATTGCTGGGTCATATGGTAGTTCTTTGTTTAGTTTTTTAAGGAACCTCCATATGGTTCTCCATAGTGACTGTATCAATTTACATTCCCACCAACAGAGCAAGAGGGTTCCCTTTTCTCCAGACCATCTCCAGCATTTATTGTTTGTAGATTTTTTGATGATGGCCATTCTGACCGGTGTGAGGTGATACCTCATTGCAGTTTTTTTTGTTTGTTTTTGTTTTTTTAAAATTAATTAATTAATTTTTGTCTGTGTTGTGTCTTTGTTTCTGTGCAGGGGCTTTCTCTAGTTGCAGCAAGCGGGGGACACTCTTCATCGCGGTGTGCAGGCCTCTCACTATCGCGGCCTCTCTTGTTGGGAGCACAGGCTCCAGACGTGCAGGCTCAGTAGTTGTGGCTCACGGGCCTAGCTGTTCCGCGGCATGTGGGATCTTCCCAGACCTGTCCCCTGCATTGGCAGGCAGATTCTCAACCACTGTGCCACCAGGGAAGCCCCTCGTTGTAGTTTTGATTTGCATTTCTCTAATGATTAATGATGTTGAGCATTCTTTCATGTGTCTGTTGGCAATCTGTATATCTTCTTTGGAGAAATGTCTGTTTATTTCTTCTGCCCATTTTTGGATTGGGTTGTTTGTTTTTTTGATATTTAGCTGCATGAGGTGCTTGTAAATTTTGGAGATTAATCCTTTTTCAGTTGCTTCATTTGCAAATATTTTCTCCCATTCTGAGGGTTGCCTTTTCGTCTTGTTTATGGTTTCCTTTGCAGTGCAAAAGCTTTTAAGTTTCATTAGGTCCCATTTGTTTATTTTTGTTTTTATTTCCATTTCTCTAGGAAGTGGGTCAAAAAGGATCTTGCTGTGATTTATGTCATAGAGTGTTCTGCCTATGCTTTCCTCTAAGGGTTTTATAGTGTCTGGCCTTAACGTTTAGGGCTTTAATCCATTTTGCATTTATTTTTGTGTATGATGTTAGGGAGTGTTCTAATTTCATCCTTTTACATGTAGCTGTCCAGTTTTCCCAGCACCACTTATTGAAGAGGCTGTCTTTTCTCCATCGAATATTCTTGTCTCCTTTATCAAAAATAAGGTGACCATATGTGCATGGGTTTATCTCTGGGCTTTCTATCCCATTCCATTGATCTATATTTCTGTTTTTGTGCCAGTACCATACTGTCTTGATTACTGTAACTTCGTAGTATAGTCTGAGGTTGGTGAGCCTGATTCCTCCAGCTCCGTTTTTCTTTCTCAAGATTGCTTTGGCTATGCGGGGTCTTTTGTGTTTCCACACAAATTGTGAAATTTTTTGTTCTAGTTCTGTGAAAAATGCCAGTGGTAGTTTGATAGGGATTGCATTGAATCTGTAGATTGCTTTGGGTAGTATAGTCATTTTCATGGTATTGATTCTTCTGATCCAAGAACATGGTATATCTCTCCAGGTTTGTATCATCTTTAATTTCTTCCATCAGTGTCTTATAGTTTTCTGCATACAGGTCTTTTGTCTCCTTAGGTAGGTTTAATCTGAGGTATTTTATTCTTTTTGTTGCAGTGGTAAATGGGAGTGTTTCCTTAATTTCTCTTTCATATTTTTCATCATTCGTGTAAAGGAATGCAAGAGATTTCTGTGCATTAATTTTGTATCCTGCTACTTTACCAAATTCATTAATTAGCTCTGGTATTTTTCTGGTGGCATCTTAGGATTCTCTATGTATAGTACCATGTAATCTGCAAACAGTGACAGTTTTACTTTTTCTTTTCCAGTTTGGATTCCTTTTATTTCTTTTTATTCTCTGATTGCTGTGGCTAAAACTTCCAAAACTGTGTTGAATAAGAGTAGTGAGAGTTGGCAACCTTGTCTGGTTCCTGACCTTAGTGGAAATGGCTTCAGTTTTTCACCATTGAGAATGATGTTGGCTGTGGGTTTGTCATATATGGCCTTTATTATGTTGAGGTAGGTTCCCTCTATGCCCATTTTCTGGAGAGTTTTTTTAATCATAAATGGGTGTTGAATTTTGTCAAAAGCTTTTTCTGCTTCTATTGAGATGATCATGTGGTTTTTATTCCTTTATTTTTTAAAGTGGTGTATCATATTGATTGATTTTGCGTTTATTGAAGAATCCTTGCATCCCTGGGATAAATCCACTTGATCATGGTGTATCATCCTTTTAGTGTGTGGTTGGATTCTGTTTGCTAGTATTTTGTTCAGGCTTTTTGCATCTGTGTTTATCAGTGATATTGGTGTATAATTTTCTTTTGTGATTTTTTTTTTTCTGGTTTTGGTATCAGGGTGATGGTGGCTTCGTAGAATGAATTTGGGAGTGTTTCTCCCTCTGCAGTTGTTTGGAAGAGTTTGAGAAGGATCGGTGTTAGCTCTTCTCAGAATGTTTGATAGAATTTGCTTGTGAAACCGTCTGGTCCTGGACTTTTGTCTGTTGGAAGATTTTTATTTGTTTTAATTTATTTATTTTTTGTTTATTTAATTTTGACTGCATTGGGTCTTCGCTGCTGCACACGGGCTTTCTCTAGTTGTGGCGAGTGGGGGCTACTCTGTATTGTGGTGAGTGGGCTTCTCATTGTGGTTGGTTCTCTTTTTGTGGAGCATGGGGTCGAGGCGTGCAGGCTCAGTAGTTGTGGCACACAGGCTTAGTTGTTCCGTGGCATGTGGGATCTTCCCAGACCAGGGATCAAACCCGTGTCCCCTGCATTGGTAGGTGGATTCTTAACCACTGCGCCACCAGGGAATTCCCAAGATTTTTAATTATGGTTTCAATTTCATTGCTTGTGGTAGGTCTGTTTATATTTCTAATTCTTCCTGGTTCAGTCTTGGAAAATTGTACCTTTCCTAGATTTTGTCCATTTCTTCATGGTTGTACATTTTATTGGTATAGAGTTGTTTGTAGTAGTCTTTTATAGTCCTTTGTATTTCTGCAGTGTTAGTTGTGATTTCTCCTTTTTCATTTCTAATTTTATTGATTTCCCTCCTCTCCCTTTTTTTCATGATGAGACTGGCTGAGGGTTTATCAATTTTGTTTATCTTCTCAGAGAACCAGCTTTTAGTTTTATTGATCTTTGCTATTGTTTATTTCTTTTCTATTTCATTTATTTCTGATCTGATCTTTATGATTTCTTTCCTTCTACTGACTTTGGTTGTTCTTTGTTCTTCTTTCTCTAGTTGTTTAAGTGTAGGGTTAGATTGTTTATTTAAGATTTTTCTTGTTTCTTGAGGTGAGATTGAATTGCTGTAAACTTCCCTCTTACAACTGTTTTTGCTGTGTCCCATAGATTTTGGATTGTCATGTTTTTGTTGTCATTTGTTGCTATGTATTTTTTATTTATTCTTTGATTTCTTCATTGATCTCTTGGTTATTTAATGGTGCACTGTTTAGCCTCCATGTATTTGTGTGTTTTACAGTTTTTTTCCTGTAGTTGATTTCCAGTCTCATAGCATGGTCAGAAAAGATGCTTGATATGATTTGAATTTTCTGAAATTTTCTGAGGCTTGATTTGTGACCCAAGATGTGATCTGTCCTGGAGAATGTTCCATGTGCACTTGAGAAGAAAGTGTATTCTGCCACATTTGGGTGGAATGTTCTACAAATATCAATTAAATCTATCTGGTCTTTTGTGTCATTTAAAGCTTGTGTTTCCTTATTTATATTCTGTTTGGATGATCTGTCCATTGGTGTAAGAGGGGTGTTAAACCACTTTTGTTTGTAAAAACACTGGATAGTAATTGCCCATCTTGTTTCTTGTAACTGCCCTCCCTCTCTTTCTTTCTCCCGTCATTATGTATCTACAGTAGGAAGTGACTATATGTGATAAGAATTGAAGAAAATATGGACTTTTCATCAAAGGGTTTTTGGACTAACTGCAGAGTATTGATTATCTGATAAATAACACAGATAATAAATGTATAGGGAAGAAGGAAGTAAATTATATTCTCAAATGATGGGGGAAACTCTATTCGAAGCGATTCATGTTTTAAAAGTTTCCTGATTAAACAAGTAGACTGCACTGTTGACTTTATTTTAATTTCTTTGCTTCTTTAAGAGAGGGTGAATATTTTACTAGTAGTCAAACTTTAAATTGGCCTCATGTCTCAACATTAGCCATATATCATAGCCATATCATCCTCAGGTTAAATATTTATTTCTGCACTTGTATATTTTAGCAAATGAGCATTAAATACTCTTCCAAAGGTATTTAATTCTCTGACAGAGTAATTTGCACAAGTGTTCAAATATCTAACAGCTAAAAACAGCTGTACCCAGATCCTTCCCAACCAACTTCCTGCTGCTACATTGCTTTCAGAAAAATGACTTTAATCCAGTTTAGCTGTTTCATCTTGGATTTACCTCCATGCCTTTTAAAAAACACGATTATCCTGCATACCTATTTATTTATTTATATTTTTGCTGCGTTGGGTCTTCATTGCTGTGCGCGGCCTTTCTGTAGTTGTGGTGAACGGGGTCCACTCTTCATTGTGGTGCACAGGCTTCTCACTGTGGTGGCTTCTCTTGTTGTGGAGCACAGGCTCTAGGCGCATGGGCTTCAGTAGTTGTGGCACGCAACAAACTTCTTTGTTAAAGAAGTTTCTCCTGTGTGCTAGAGAGCCACCCAGGAGTGACAGTTTACCTGACTCACTTGTTAGCTGTGCACCTTATGCAGTTATGTAACTTCTTTGTGTTATAGTTTCCTCATCTGTAAAAGGAGAATGATCACAGTGCCTTCCTCATTGGAATGTTAGGAAGGTTCAATAGCTTTGGCCTCTTAGTAGGGGGTCAGTGTATAAAAGCTACTATTATTATTATTTGTTCTCTATTCCCCAGGGGAAATAATACTGATAATAGTAGTAGTTGTCATTTGGTGATCTGTTAGGTAAATTTTGCTACTAACTTCTACTATCTATTCAATTCTGCCACCATGGGCAAGTGAATATTATCATCTCCATTTTGCAGATAAAGAAGCAGAAGTTTAGCTAGGTTAAGAAACCTCTCTAAGCTCACAAAGGTAAGTGAATCAAGATTTGAATCTAGGGAGTTTAATTCTGAGATGTCTGATTCTTAATCAGGCTGCTCTTCTCTGACTTGGATCCTCCCATTGCTGGGATGGAAATGAGTTTCAGGTGTGCTTAAGGGGTTCCTTCAGTCCTTGGAGGAACTTTTACTTCAGTGTGCCCCTCAGGTATTTTTATATGTGTGTGTATGTGTATGCTGTGAACTTAAAACAGGGGGAAAGGAGAATGGTAGGTGCTCAGAAGATGCTGGTGAATTGAAGAAAGAGAGAAACTTGTTTGAAAGATTTTTGATTGGAAAGACTTCCATTCTCATCTCCTACCAGTGTCCACCGTTTACTCCATCCTTCAGCCCCATGAAGCAGTCTGTGCAGTTGACAAATATTCCCTCCACCACATATGCCCCTCTCCATTTGATTCTTTTCTACCTGCCCAGGATCTACTTTTGCTCATGGGACAGAGTGGGATTTGTGAAATAGGTATTTCATTAAGTAGTGACTCTTCCCCTAGACAAAGAGAGCCACTCTAAAGTTCAGCCATGCTCCCACACAGTTTTTGCATACCTGGGTTGTGATTCTCATCACTTTGGCAGAAACTGGCCCTGTAATGGTCAGGCCTGCTGGACTGCAGGCTCCTTCAGGATGCCGTAGTTTAGTTTTTTGTCTCTATTCCCTTACATGTGTTTTGAGACCCATATTATCCTCATCAGTGTCTGCTACTTTAATGGAAGCAAAATCTTTAAGATAGTCAAATTATTGTTTTTAGTTTGAAACCTTTTCTTTGGATTAGGAAGATGGAACATGAGTTTTGGACTCCATTTACAGTATTTATTGTTTGCAAGTTCTATTTTGATGGCAGTATTGTATTTTTGACAAGTAGAAAACTGTAACAAACTTTTTAAAGGCTGTGAGATGTGAATTAAACAGTCTAGGGTATCCATCAAAATCTAGATGTAAATTTTGCTTGAGACTGATTATTTTTTAATTGATAACTTGGTCTTGTGAGTGTTGTTGAAGCTCACATATACAAAGAAAGAAGAATACAAATGCAAGTGATCTGTGAATGATTTGATAACTTTCCAACATTATAGAGATTGGAGTATTTAAATCCTTCCTTCACATTCCAGTGGTTTCTTAACCACCCATGGTATGAAAGACTTTCTTAGACTTCTACTGAAGCAGGTCTGATTAGGGAAGGAGGATTTTTACATATTCTGAGACATCTTAAAATATACAAGGTTAGTTATCCAGGAAATTATTGTCTGGGAGTAGGATTCTATTTGATGGTTTTGATTTATAATCACTGGACCTTATATAGAAAAGAAGGATATTCCAAGAAGACCAAGATGTGATGAACATGATTTGAAGATTTTTGAGTGGAAAAAGGTTTTCATTCTAATAAAAGAAAAAATAAGAGAATTGTAATCTTGAAATGTCCTGTGGCCTGCTAATATATTTTTTCCCTGTCTTTGTTATCATCAGCCTTTCTTAATATGTTTTCTTTTTAAATTGCAATAACTCCTGGAATTTTAATATTCTAATCAAAGTTAGTGGTGTCCTACTAAAAGGAGACAAATGAACAGCTAAAGTTGCAGCATCACCATTCAGAAACCTCATTGTATTTATAAGGAGCTTTAAAAAAAAAAGGCTCTGAGATATGACAGATTCAAGAGTTGTTTCTTTCCTCTTTATTTCTTCCTTTATTAAGCTAACTTGCTCATGAATTATAGCTATTTTAGTAAATTTCCTGTTGATGGTGTATTAGTCATTTTTAATGAAATTTTCTTTCTGTGTGAGGCAGTTTGACCATAGTTCCATCACCATGGCAACCAGTTGTTGGTATTAATAGTGCCAGAGTCATAGATTTTATTCCCAGAATTGACCCCTTAATATTGCACTATTTTAGGCTTTCAGGTACATTCAGGCCATTGTTTTCCAAGTGCATGTTTCAACAGAAACCATGAAAGGTATTGTAAATGAGTTCATCAAATACCCCTGGTATTTGGGGTAGAAGGGCCATACCACCCACAGACTTTTCAAAGTGTGGACTATAGACCTATCTTCCTATTTTATAGGCCTATAAATACTTGAAGTGCTGTTAAAAGTGCAGATTTGGGGACCATTAAGCTGACCTACTGAATTAGAATCTTTGGGAGTTATAGAAACTACATGTCAAGCAAGTAAACCAAGTCTAGTTTGCTTACTGTGGGACACCAGAAATAGCATTTTCACTTATGGAGGGCAGCCGGTCATCATTAAATCTGTTAGTTATAAATAGCTGATTTTCAAATGCTTTCTTCAAACCCCAGTGGTTTCTTTTTTTTTTTTTAAGATGAAAGTTACTTTATTTTATTTTTATTTATTTATTTATTTTTGCTGTGTGGGGTCTTCGTTTCTTCTGTGCAAGGGCTTTCTCTAGTTGGTGGCAAGCGGGGGCCACTCTTCGTCGCGGTGCCCGGACCTTTCACTGTCGCAGCCTCTCTTGTTGCGCGGCACAGGCTCCAGATGCGCAGGCTCAGTAGTTGTGGCTCACGGGCCTAGTTGCTCTGTGGCATGTGGGATCTTCCCAGACCAGGGCTTGAACCCATGTCCCCTGCATTGGCAGGCAGATTCTCAACCACTGCACCACCAGGGAAGCCCCCCAGTGGTTTCTTAATCATCTGTGAAATAAAGACTTTTCTAGACTTTTAATTTTTTATCATATTAAAAAACACATAACGTGAGATCTACCCTCTTGACAAAATTTTAAATGTACACTATAGCATTGTGAACTCTGAGCACAATGTTGTATAGCTGATCACTAGAACTTTTTCATCTTGAATGACTGAGACTTTATACCTGTTGAACAGACACTCCCAACTCCCACTAGATTACCTTAGGCTTTCGATAGAGCAGTTCTGTTTGTTTTTTTTAATTTTTATTGGAGTATAATTGATGTACAATGTTGTGTTAGTTTCTGCTATACAGCAAAGTGAATCAGGTATACATATACATATATCCACTCTTTTTTAGATTCTTTTCCCATATAGGTCATTACAGAATATTGAGCAGAGTTCCCTGTGCTATTCAGTAGGTCTTTATTAGTTACCTGTTTAATATATAGTAGTGTGTATATGTCAATCCCAATCTCCCAATTTATCCCTCCCCACCCCCCTTACTCCCTGGTAACCATAAGTTTGTTTTCTACATCTGTGACTCTATTTCTGTTTTATAAATAAGCACTTCTGGTCAGAGAAGAGGGATTCTCTTCATTCCATTCAAATACACGAAATGTCAAAAATTCAAAAGTACGTTTAATTCAGTGGTCCAGTCAAATAAGCACAGACACATTTGTACTTTACTTTCGTAATATTTTTTTCACCAATATTACCTGCTTGAAAGTTGTGTAGCATGTGGAAGGAATCAGAATGAATGACAGAACCTACAATTTAGAGTCAGTTTAAGGATTAGAAGAAAAGCATGTGAGTTGTGAGTTATTGTTTCTTTTGTATAGCACAGTAGACAAGTGATAGAGAAATCTAGACAAGTAGTAACACCTGATATTTAATATGGATTCATCCTTCTCTGAGGGCACATTTTCATTGTTTCCTTAACCTGGGTAGATGCATGGTTATGATCTGTTTGGAGGCAGCCAGCAGCTGTGGTCCCTAATAAACATACATAATTTGCTCATTTCTATTCAGGCTTTTACAAATGTACCCGATGATATGGCAACAAACAAATATCAAATGACTATCAATTAAGCATATACAAGACTGCTGGTAACTGAGTAGGTTATAAATATAATCTTTATACTCCAGAGACAAACAATGTATGTTTTCTCTGGGTTATTCCACTTGTAAAGGTTGTGTTAGGATCAAAGCTCAGATGTTTCTGAAACCAAATGAAAGTCTACATCATGGGATTGTATCTTTTGGAAAGAGATACAGGGAGGGAGGGATCTCTGGGTTATTCCACTTGTAAAGGTTGTGTTAGGATCAAAGCTCAGATGTTTCCGAAACCAAATGAAAGTCTACCTCATGGGATTGTATCTTTTGGAAAGAGATACAGGGAGGGAGGGAGAAAGGGAGAAAGGAAAAGAGACCATCCATTAAACAATGCCTTTTGGAATTGAAGTTTAGACACCTTAGAAGGAACATATTGACCTTTCCCTCTTTTTTTTTCATGCAAATCAAAGCAATGGGCAATGAACACATTATAAATCCAGCAGGTACACAATATGAGCATAGATTTCACAACCCTTTTGAAATTGAAGACTTGAGGGGTCATTGCTTTGTCACTTTTCAGTCACAGAATAATCTCTTTATTTCCACCCCTTTGAACCTTTAGTTTTAGACACATGTGCAGAGAATTCTGCTAAATTATAAGGGCAAGTCATTTTAAAGGTTAAAGGATGAGATACAATTAGCCTCTAAATTCAAACCTGATTATTGAAGTCAGCTTATCCTTTGGTTTAGAACAATGAAACCAGACATTTTAATGTATAAGTGTGTTCACTGGTGGACAATTAGAGTTGTCAGTTAAGTCGTCAGTTGAAGAGGCAGGTTAAACTGAAATTGGTAGTGTCTTTATGACCTTGTGCTTAGAAACATCTCTCTGGAAATACAGTCGTGAGTTTTGAATTGGTGAGGGAAGTAGCGGAATCTAATTATGGCTAAAGTACCACTGCCTACATTCTTTTCGTACACATCACAAACAACTGACCCATGAAACGATGGATACCAGATAGATATTCTAGAAAGGCATCAGTAATTGTTACTCAGGCAACGAAGAGGATCAAGCAATTTTTGTAACCTATAATATGTTTTTGAAATAGAGCCCTGGTTGGGAAGAAAGAAGGATAAAAGAAAACATTGTTTTGTTTACCTTTATCCCTCTCTCATTTTATATGCATGTTTCTGAAATCTGCAAGGAGAATTCTGGTTCTCACTTGAGCATGAAAATAGCAGCTTCCTATCTCATGGCTAATTAGTCATTTTTAATGATCTTTACTCACTCTGAGACTCTTTGTCCAAAGCGCCTGGCACCATGGCAACCAGTTACTTAAAAAGTGCATTAGGCTAAAACCAAACATTTGTGTGGGAAGAAAACTGCGTTTTTCATTCAAATTTGTATTTAATTGAATGAGTGGTAATGGCAGGTGAGATGAGAGATAATTAACCCATACTATCAAGAGTTTCTGGGAGTAAAGACCTGGGTGAAGCATTCCTGGTCCAACCTCAACTTGCAAATGGCAGCTAGGGATGTATGAATTCCAAGACAAGCAAGAGAACAAAGGCAGGGTCTTTTTTTTTTTTTGCGGTACGCGGGCCTCTCACTGTTGTGGCCTCTCCCGTTGCGGAGCACAGGCTCCGGACGCGCAGGCTCAGTGGCCATGGCTCACGGGCCCAGCCGCTCCGCCGCATGTGGGATCTTCCCAGACCAGGGCACGAACCCGTGTCCCCCGCATCGGCAGGCGGACTCTCAACCGCTGCGCCACCAGGGAAGCCCCAAGGCAGGGTCTTTACATGGGTGTGGTCAGCTAATTTGGGGATGAAAAACAGTCAACATTTTGATCCAAGTCATTACTGAAGATTAGTAGTAATAAGTTCTCTTGTTCAGAAGACAGTTATTCTTAGTAATTAGACGTCCTGATAGCATTTAATTTTGCACTTTGGCTTATCTATAAGGAATCTTTTATATTCTTAAGAATGGCAAATGTGAAAATGGATATGAGGGAAAAATTATTAAAGATGGGTGGATTCATTAATGATACTATCAATAGTTCCCACTCTAAAACCTTATTGATTTTTCCTCTTTCCCCTTTTTCTAAAATACTGTATTTTGCTCCTTTACAACCTTGCAATTAATTGGGGCGGGGGGATAGTTCTCTCTACTACATGTAAAGTTACGTCCAAAAACATGTTAGTGAAGTTAAACTAGATGAAGACAATTATAACCTAGTAACTAAGACTTTGCCTTAATTCAAATTCACAATATATTATGTAACTTCATTGCTAAATTTGTGAATATGAATTGAATGATATTTTCAGTTCTTTATCTCTACTTTCCCTCCCACATGAAAACCTAGTAAATGTTTAGTATATTGGAAAAAGTATTTACTTCTGTTTTTGTTTGAAATTAATATATAAACTAACAGATGAAATTGATGTTGTTTTTCCATAAATAGTATACTTAATTATAAGGAGATCGGAAATCTACGAGGAGAAAATTGACCACCCTTAGCCATTTCCCAAGAGCCTTAGTCTATATATTAAGTGACATTTTGTCGAAAGATTGAGTTGCATAAATTAAAAAATATATAGACGAAGCAATGGACTGCCAGTTTGCATCTTGAGGTACTTCAATGAAATGTATTGTTATAAAATCTTAACCAGCTCGATTGCCAAAGAAAGAGGAATTCTGATAGGTTGAATTTTCTACTTAACTGAAAATGAATCAGAAGGACATTTTTTTGTTTCAGTTTTGTTGCTAAAGAGTTCCAACTTCATATTTCCTGCATCTTTCTCTTAAAATGTTCTGATGTAATTTTTAATTGCATTCTTTGGTGAGACTCTTGCTGGGGCAGTGTGTCATAACTCTGAACAATAATTTTCAGTGTATAATGCTAGAGGTATAAATGATAAAGTGGATAGGGATAAATGTACCCTGACCCCTGGACCAGAGATTTCCAAACTCTATAATGGCCACATATTCCTGAGGCACGACTGACTTGATAAGCCCTGTCTTCTTCCAATACGTCCTACAGTTTAAGCATATGCAGTCCTCTAATGAATAATGAATTATTAATTCATTTATAAGTGCTACTGAATTCACTGTAACATGGTCATTACAGTTTTCCTTTGAAAAACTGGCTAGAAGTATAACTTCTATTATGTGGAGAGAATAGTCAATAATATTTTTACATGATGATGAGCTGATATTTATTGACTGTTAACCGCAGATGAGATACTTTTCTAAACACTTTACCTGTATTATCTCATGTAAGTTCTCATTAACTATGACATCGGTAGTTCGTAGTTTAATTTCCATTTTACAAGTAGAGAAACCAAGGCACAGAGAGATGAATTATCTGGTCCAAGTGCATATAGCTATATATTGGTCATTAATGAGATGTTAAAAAAAAAATAGGTCTTCCTTACTGAAAAACTGGGGATCTACTGCTCTAGATGACAGCATACATTAAAAAATATCCTTGGAAGATTTTGTTTTGGTCATTTGTCAGTTGCTAGAGTTCAAGGTGAGATCAGAAGTCTGGTTGGTAATATGTAGTAATTGGGCTCAGGTTAGCCATGGTTTATTCCGAGTGGGTATGAGAGAGGTCTATTTATTGGTTTCCAAGGCAATCAGGAAATGTATGTTGATGGGAGACATAACTGTGTCAGCTGGAGTGCATCTGCTTAGTATTCCTTGAGGATACCTGCTTTAGCCCTGTTTGAGGTATTCAGCACTGCAGCAGTCATAGTCTCTGTGGCCTCAGCAGAATCCAGGCGCTTGTTTGCCAGGCAGACCTGAAATAACTGTTATTTATTTATAGCCTCTGGCATTGTCTGAAACATGCTGCAACACAACTAGGTTAACAACTTCAAGTTAATGTAAACAATCTGAAAATGAAAGCACCAGGTGCTGAATTGCAGTTATGGCCAGGCAAAGGAGAAGGATGGGAAGAAATAAAGGCACAGGCCATACACAGACTGCAGGGTCCATGAGCCATTCCTTAGGGGAAGTTGACAATGACTGGTTGTGTTGGGTGCTTGATGCTATGAAGGGTGTCTTTTGTAAGTTCGTGCTGCTCACCATTTGGACATGACATTTATAAGGGAAGGGAGTCAGACTAAGAGACAGATTTTTATGACAGAATATTCCACTCAGAATTTGAGCCACTGTTCGAAACTCTGTAATGAACTCACAGCAGGTGCCAGTCCTTGAAATGGCCTTCCTGATCTGCTGTCCTGCTTTCGCTCTGAGCGCATCTCCTACCACTCTATTCTTCACTTACTCCATTCCAGTCACAGGGCCACTTCCTTGATGTTCCTTGAACATACCTTGCAAGCTTTCACCTCGGTCCTTTACTCGCTGTTCCCTAGGCCTGAAACTGGCATGTCTTACCCCCTGTTTCCTTCAGATGTTTGCTCAGAGGTCACCTTATCAAAGAGCTATTCCTGACCATGTATTCCAGTTATCTGTTGCTCCATATCAAACTACCCCAAAACATAGTGACTTTAAGCAGCATTTTTATTATAGCTCACAATTTTGTGGGTGAGGAATTTGGGCAGGGCTTGGCTGGAAGAATCTATTGAAATTGATATTGACAGAGGTAATTCAGGGCTATTTAGTGGGTAAATGGGCTTGGAGAGAGGCTTCATTCGCATGCCTGGCACTTTGGCAGGGATGATGGAAGGCTGGTCTCAACTAGGATGGTTTTCCAGTGTATTGGTTATCTCTTGCTGCGTAACAAAGTACCCCAAAACATAGTGGCTTAAAATAACAAACATTATTGTCTCGAAGTTTCTGTGAGTCAGAAGTCTAGGTGGAACTTAGCTGAGTCCTCTGGCTCAGGGTTTCTCACATGGAAGGCAATCAAGGTGTTTTCTGGGGTTGTAGTTACCTTGTCTTGCCTGGGGAAGAAGCAGAATCCAAACTCATGCAGCTGTTAGCAGGTCTCAAGTCCTTGCTGGTTGTTGGTCAGCGATATTAGTTCCTTGCTACGTGGGCCTCTCTGTAGGTTGACCACAACAGCACAACATGGCAACTTGCATTCCCCGGAGTGAGAGATCTGGTGCAGGGCAAGGGTGGCAGTGGGTATGAGATTGATCAAGCAAGACAGAAGACGTTGGTTTTTGGAACCTAATGGGTGGATGTGACATTTCAACATGTTTGTGGTATTTATTCTCTTGGTTAGAAGTGAGTCACTAGGTCCAGCCCATACTCAAGGGGAGGGGAATACACAAGGATATGAATGTTAGGAAGTTGGGATCATTGGGAGCCAGTTTAGATGCTGTCTACCACAACCGGAGTGTCTATGCATGACTTCTCCCATGTGATGCTCTCAACAGCTCCCAGAAAGACTGTTCCAAGAGACCTGGGTAGGAGCCACAAGGATTGTTATGTTCTAGCTGCACAAATCTCAGAAAATCACTTTCATTGGATCCTATTATTGAAGAAAGTCATCAAGGCTAGCACAGGTTCAAGGGTAAGGGAATCAGACTCAACATCTTAATGTAAGCAGTGGCAAAGAATTTGCAGTCATCCTTCACTTACTATAATACTCTGTATAATATAGCATGCCTCTCCCCACCACATAGCAATTATATGCCTTAGGCCTTTTATTTTTTCTCCATAGCATTGTATTTTTAAAAATTTGTTTACTGTCTGTCTCTAATAATTAGACAGTGAGCTCCCTGAGGTCAGGGAATTTGCCCTTTTGTTCACTGATATAACTCTGCAATTTACAATAGTGCCTGGTACATACCAGGTTTTCAGTAAATATTGAGTACAATTATATGGGCCTACCAGGCCTTACATGATCTACTCTATTTCTCCAGTCCTTTCCTCTAGGTTAATATTCTCTAGCCAGACTTACTTTTTTTTTTTTGCTTGTTGTTATTGTTCCTAAAGCATGCAGAGTTTATTCCTGTCTCACAGGCTTTGTACCAGGTATCTCAGCTTTTACTTGATTTCCAAATGACTGGGTACTTTTTGGCATTTGGTTCTAAGTTTAATGCTTCAGGGAGAACTTCTGTATTATTAAGTCCCTGGTCATCATTTTCTGATATATCATCTAGTTTTATTTTCTTCATTGCACTTAAAGCTAATACATTCTGGTACATTGTTTTCTCCAAAGCTCTATTTTTTAACACCTAGAACAGTGTCTGGCTAACTGTAAGCCCTCAATATAGTTTTGTTGAATAAAACAAATCTATTGGTAATTAGTGTATGATAATGCTAGTTTCTTAATATTTTTTTCTTATAAAATTTAGCTCAGATTCAGTGCCTGTAAGTCTTCCTTGCTGGCATCGCTTGCCCCTGTCTTTTATGACTATTATCATGAAATCACTGAATGTCATTACACCACTTTTCTTAGTGACAGTACAATATCTACTCAAGATGGGCCTGATGACCTGGAAGTAATTGCAAGAGTGTGCCAACAGAGTTGCCAGTTGGCCAACAGGGCTGACAACAGAGGCTTGTCCCCATGGCAACAAATCTGTTCCTGTACTTGATTTTAGACCTATCATGTGAATTGATAATTAAAACTTGGGAGAGCTTGGGAAAAAAGTACCTGGAGACTAAGATCCTTTTAGAAAGCGTATGTCCAACATTGTGGAGGTAGAATAGAGAGAAACACTGAGTGCATCTGTGGGCTACATTTTGAACCTAGCAAATTTTCAGGACGTAGGGATATCTTCTTGCTTTAAAATCTGTACTCTTCTCTGTCCCCTTTTTCCCCCCAGCTTCAAAGCCGTTTATTTTCTATAGACAATAAAATAACAGTCCCTCTGTCACTCTGAAATTTAGGAGAAAGGGATGAGCTCAGCATCAGTGGGAAGTTTTTGCTTCATTGCATGGGCTCATCCAAATGACTGTGGAGGTAGTGGTGAGGTGGAAGAACAGAGGTCACTGGAATTCAGGAGTCTCATGCCTATTCATCTTTGACAATGTAGAAGCATGATGATTTCAACCTAGTCTGTTTTAGTCCATTATATGTCCCTCAACTGACCCGAATGCCTCCTTTTTTTTTTTTTTAATTTAACTAATTTATTTATTTATTTTGGGCTGTGTGGCTGTGTTGGGTCTTCGTAGCTGTGCGCGGGCTTTCTCTAGTTGCGGCAAGTGGGGGCTACTCTTCGTCTTGGTGCGCGGGCTTCTCGTTGTGGTGGCTTCTCTTGTTCTGGAGCACAGGCTCTAGGTGCATGGGCTTCAGTAGTTGCGGCTCACGGGCTGTAGAGCGCAGGCTCAGTAGTTGTGGTGCATGGGCTTAGTTGCTCTGCAGCACGTGGGATCTTCCCGAACCAGGGCTCAAACCCGTGTCTCCTGCATTGGCAGGCGGATTCTTAACCACTGCGCCACCAGGGAAGCCCCCCAAATGCCTCCTTAAGCATACATTTCTAGTACCAATATCGACCAGCAAATCATACATGTTGAAAGATAACTATTTAAATCACAACTAATTTTCCCAAAATGAGAAGATTAAATGACAGGAAGAATTGGGTGGATCAAAGATAATAGTTCATGAATTCCAGGCTCAGGTCACTGGATTCTGTTCAGTTGTGTCCTTTCTCCAGTGAGAATCACAGTAATTTTAGGGTAGGTTATTTGGTGAGAGAGCTCTCTGAATTAGGAACTTGTCTAGTGCTTTTTCTGTACAATGACAGAGCCTCACACACACACACACACACACACACACACACACACACACACACAATACATGTATGTATACACATGTAGGGAAACCGGTCATATCTTTTATGAACACGGTAACCAATATCATAAGGTCTTTTAATGGGAGATGAACATAGTCCTGAGCCCTTGTGCTTCAGGTTCAAAGTCAAAAAAGTTAGTAGCTCCCACAGGTGGAAAGGTTTTGACTTTAGTTATATACTAATAGGTGAATAGTGCCAGAAGTTATTTAGAATTGCCTTTCAAATTTATCTTGTCATTTGCTAACAATAGCTTTTCATCTTTTTCAAGAAGGTAATAAATCTTTTTTTTTAAAATAAATTTATTTATTTATTTGGCTGTGTTGGGTCTTCGTTTCTGTGCGAGGGCTTTCTCTAGTTGTGGCAAGGGGGGGCCCCTTTTCATCGCGGTGCACGGGCCTCTCACTGTCGTGGCCTCTCTTGTTGTGGAGCACAGGCTCCAGACGCGCAGCTCAGTAGCTGTGGCTCATGCGCGCAGTTGCTCCGCGGCATATGGGATCTTCCCAGACCAGGGCTCGAACCTGTGTCCCCTGCATTGGCAAGCAGATTCTCAACCACTGCGCCACCAGGGAAGCCCTGGAAGGTAATAAATCTTTTATTCTCCTGGTCTTTCTCATTTCTAACTTCCAGTCTCCTGCTGAAATGTTTCTTTAAAGCCTGTCTGAAAATGGACAAATCGTAGGATGGCTCTTAGAAGGCAATGAGCTCCTCATGTAAAAGTCACTGAAGCAGGAGTTGTAAGTCTTTTGTTCTAGATTCCCCAGCTCTAACTTTTGGTGACTTTTGGCAACTCATTAAAGCAGACTTATTTTCTTTCACATTAATGTATTGTAGAAGTTATTGTGAGGTTAAAAGAAGAGGTATGTGAGAAAGTGTTTTGAAAATACAAAATACCAAAGGAATGTAGGTATTATTATTTGTGTGTAGGTATATTTAATGTATATTAGGTATATTTAGGTATATTAAGGTGTAATGTCTGATGATAGATATAAGTAGGTATATTTAAGGTATATTAAGGTATCATGTCTGATGGTAGATATAGCTAACTGGTACTGTTTGATACACAGAAATGAGACCCTATATAAAAAAAGACGCCATCTTTTCCAAAATGGAATTTACTGTGTATACTACTAACTGTTCTGTATAACCCAGTGTTTTAAGTGCTATATTCAAAGTTAAAACAAAAATGTAACAAGAGAAGAAGGCAGACAGATCTAGACTGTTTGGATGTATTGGAAAATGTTCCCTGAGTGGAAGTTGGTAGTAGAGAATTATGTTTAGATTAAGAGAAATGTCAGTAATGGTCTTGTACTACATTGTAAATTCCCTGAGGACAGGGTCCAAGTTGTTTCACTGTTGTATTTCAGTGCCCTGAAAGATAGCAGGTGCTTAACTGATGTTTGAGAATGAAAGAATTAAGTGTAATTAAGGAGTGTCCACTGAAATGAAAAAGCACAGTGTAAAATTGTGAGTTAACTTTTGTTCAGGGTCCTTACTGAGGATGATAACCCAGAAGACAGCCTCTCAGATACCTTTGAAGAACTGCTCCAAAGAGGGAAGGGAGGAGCCCAGTTATATATGAACGTTTCTTTTGCTGGGAAAATACGTGGTCAAGCATAAAAATATTACTGCTAATCACAAAGAATAGACGTTTTAAGTTAATGATTTTAGTGCTCTTAGGTGCAAGAATCTGGGGGTCATTGAAAATTTTCCTTAGATATGTATCTTACTATCTAAGGACCAGTATATCCACAGCACAGGCTACTTCCTGTTTTTCTCCATCCTGAATTCCCCTCAGGGTGCACTGTGGGTGGGCTAGTGCAGTGGCTAATGGCTTGATCCCTGCAGAACTGGAAGGGTAGGGAACATTTTTCTCTTCATAGAAGCAACTAATATTTTGAGGTATCTGAAATGTAGGAAGAGTTAAGGGCTGTTTTATAGACGAAGTTAGAAAGGAAGAGGGATACTATGTCAAGGCTTCTGAATAACCTTGGTTTCCTTTTATTCCATCCATTTTAATTAAGACATTTTGATAATGCTTATAATGGTGAAATGGTGATAATAACACCCACACAACGTATGAGGTAGCTTCTACTTTTTCCATTTCACAAGTGAGTGTAATGAGACTTTGAGAGGTTAAGTATTTTGCCTGAGGCTACAAAGCTGGTAATAGCAAATCTTTAATAGAAGGGAGACAGAAACAGGGGCTATGGTAATTCATCCGTATGTATCACTTTCACGCTGAGGGGCCTTTAGATCTTCTCTGTGTCTTCTGGATGATTTTGCACGGTGGTCTGCTAAGTGAGTGAAACATTGTTGTATTAAACTTTGAACACAGACTCCCTCTGAATCACAAAGATGACCACGATTGGGATGTCAAATTCCAACTTAATTTAATATCCATCTCTCCAATTTTAGTTTAAATACAAAGGAAAAAAAGTGATCCTTGAGGTCATTTCTGGATTACATCACATTGCCTTTAATTATCCTAGTCTAAAATTCTCAGAAAATGAGGAGAAGCAAGATTCTGATTAAAATCCCTATCTTTCATGCCAGGAGCTTTCGAGGAGTAAAGGAGACACTTCCCCTCCTCCTGTCTTATTGATCATCCACCAAAATAGAATGCTGACATCATATGTGCATCTGTTCATTTCATAATCAGCATCATCACCTTCATGCAGTCCTAACTCGTGTCTGTTTAGGGCTTTACTCTGTAGCAGGCATTCTGCTAAGCACTTTGAATATGTTACATGCTTACGTGCACACAGCGGCCTAGGAGGTTACAGATCCCGGGAAGAGACTGGCACTTATACAGAGATCCTTTGTAGGTTAGATTGTGAGCCTGAGTTAATTAGTCAAGGATGCAAAGTCTTTGTGTAAGTGAGATGTATGCTGAGAGAAAGCAGGACCAGTTTCAGCATATCTTAGCATAATTCCTACGTGTTCCAGAGACCTTAACAGGAGATCACCCAGGACTACTGATAAGCTTTTGGCAGACCTGAGATCATCATTTTTGCCATGCCACAGTCATTTTTTGTATCACTATTCAGAAAGTTGCACAAACTATGTTCCCTTTTAAGGGAATCTTTCCAATAATGAGACACTCATGATTCTGAAACCAAACTTAGTAATATCAAATCTATATCCTTAACTGGAAACAGAAAGTAGATTTACAGCTTCCTCTAGTTTTCTTGAACTACATAAATCCATTTCCCTGAAGTCTACTTCAACTCTGGTTTAATAATCTTTTTTTTTTTTTTTTTTTTTTTTTTTGCTGTGCACGGGCCTCTCACTGTTGTGGCCTCTCCGGTCGCGGAGCACAGGCTCCGGACGCGCAGGCTCAGCGGACATGGCTCATGGGCCCAGCCCCTCCGTGGCATGTGGGATCTTCCCAGACTGGGGCACAAACCCGTGTCCCCTGCATCGGCAGGCGGACTCTCAACCACTGCACCACCAGGGAAGCCCTGGTTTAATAATCTTTTATCTGAGTGGTTCTGATACTAAATTCATATGAAGACTATGAAAAGAAATCCATTTTCTTACAGCTAAATATTATTATTATTCTCACTTTAAGATGAGGAAGTTGAGACTCAGAGATTAGGGAATATGCACAAGGTCTTACAGATAGTAATGACAGAGTTTTGGTTTTGAAACCGGCCTGAGCTCTTAACAATTACACTATTCTGTCTAGTTTTTAAAGGAAATTATGCCTGGGCTTATCCTATATTGTTTTGTGGGATTAGTTAGTTGTGTAGCTCTTGATGTAACATTCGAGGAGGATGAAAGAAATTATGTAAAATGTAAAATCCCTGTATGAATGTGGATTTCCTATAAATATAATCACTGCTCATGTATGAATAAAACAATAGACTATCAGAGAATCATTGTAATTTCCTCATCTTTTATTTAAAAATCCTCTGTTTTTATCCATTTTGTCTTGAATGGTGTGAGGTATTTGTATGGCTAATATGTGGTTTATGGAAGGAAAAGACAGGGACCTCATTTTTTATTTGGGTGATTATATGCAGCAGATGTGTGTGTCCAAGATGGTTAAAAGCAAGGGCATAGAAATAGAAGCAAAAGGGAATGAACGTATACGGCATCTGCAGAAATTCTGTAAAAAGTGCCTGGAAAGTTCTTTTTTGCTTTTCCCCCCAATCTGTGCCTTGCCCAGTCTTCAAAGACTTCTTTGAGCACAAATCTTGACAAAGGCTTCTCTGACCCTTTCAGATCTCAGTAGTATGGGACTTCTTGCATGAATTCACAATGAGATTAGACCTGTATAATACGAATTATTTTCCATTACATTCCTCAACATTTATTTGATTCTAAGTTATTGAAGAAGAGTCACTCATAGTTCTTATGAGGGATGGTAACCTAAATTAAATTATACCTTGATTTTAAGGTATATCCTATTTGATTTTTTATAAATTTATTTATTTATGGCTGCGTTGGGTCTTCGTTGCTGCGTGCGGGCTTTCTCTAGTAGCGGCGAGCGGGGGCTACTCTTTGTTGCAGTGCGCAGGCTTCTCATGCGGTAGCTTCTCTTGTTGCAGAGCTCTAGGCATGCAGGCTTCAGTAGTTGTGGCTCACAGGCTCAGTGGTTGTGGCTCGCGGGCTGTAGAGCGCAGGCTCAGTAGTTGTGGCGCACGGGCTTAGTTGCTCCACGGCATGTGTGATCTTCCCGGACCAGGGCTCGAACCCGTGTCCCCTGCATTGGCAGACAGATTCTTAACCACTGCGCCACCAGGGAAGTCCCAAGATATACCCTACTTTTAGACATGTGAAGATTTTTAAAACCATTGAAAGTTAGAATCTGAAAAAGGAGGCAAATAGGTATTTATCAGTGTGCTTTAAAAATAAGTGCTTAAAAAAACTGAAAAAAAATCTATATCTTTTTTCTATAGACTTTATTATATTTATCAAAATCAGGGATTAATATATTTTAAGCCTTGTAGTACCTAGTACTAGTGCTGAATACATGTACCCCCCTTTTTGGGTGGGGATAGTAGCTTTATCAAGATATAATTTACATACCATACAATTTGCCCATTTAAACTATACAGTTCAATGGTATTTACTATATTCACAGAGTTGTGCAAGCATCACAACCACAATTTTAGAACATTTTTGTCACCCCCCCAAAAGAAACCCTATTCCCTTTAGCTGTTATTCTCCAATCCCCGCAACTCTCCTCATCCCAAGGCAATCATTAACTTTCTGTCTCTATAGATTTGCCTATTCTGAACACTTCATAAAATAATATGTGGTCTTTTGTAACTGTATTATTTCAGTTAGCATAATGTTTTCAATGTTAGTCCATGTTGAAGAATGTATCAGGATTTCATTTCTTTTTGTTGCTGAATAATATTGCATCTCATGGGTGTACCACATTTTGTTTATCCATATATACCACATATTATGCCACATATTAATGAACATTTAGGTTGTTTCTGCATTTTGCCTATTATTAATAATGCTGTATTTATTTTTGTTTGGATATATGTGTTCATTTCCTTTCAGTATAAACCTAGGAGTGAAATTGCTTGGTAAAACAGTAATTCTGTGTTTAAGTTTTTGATGATTTGACAAACTGATTTCCAAAGCAGCTGCACCATTTTACATTCCCACAAGCAATGTATAGTGGTTCCAAGTTTTCTGCATCTTCATGAACTCCTGTTGTTATCTTTTTGTTTCGAGCCGTACTAGTGGGGGTGAAGTGGTATCTCATTGCGGTTTTGATTTGCATTTCCCTAATAACTAGTGAAATTGAGCATCTTTTCACATGCTTGTTGGTCATTTGTATATCTTCTTTGGAGAAATGTCTAGTCAATCCGTTGCTCATTTTGTAATTGGGTTATTATTCTTTTTATTATTGAGTTGTAAGAACTCTTTATGTATTTTAGATACAAGTGCCTTGTCAGATATATGATTTGCAGGTAGTTTCTCCCATTCTGTAGGTCATGATTTCACTTTCCTAATACTGTTTTTTTTTCAAGCACAAATGTTTTTAATTTTGATGAAATTCAATTTATCTTTTAAAAATTTTGTTGCTTATGCTTGGTGTCATGCTTAAGAAACTGCTACCAAATCCAAAGCTGATTTCTGGATACTCAGTTCTATTCCTTTGATCTGTATATCTATCCTGTGCTGGTACCATGCTGTCTTGATTACAGCTGCTTTGTACTAACTTTTAAAATCAGGAAGTATGAGTTCTCCAGCTTTGTTCTTCCTTCTCAAGATGGTTTTGGCTCTTCTGAGTCCCTTGAATTTCCATATGAATTTTAGGATTAGCTTGTCTATTTCTACAAAGAAACTAGTTGGAATTCTATAGAAATTGCAGTGAGTCTGTGTATCAATTTGGAAAGTTTTGCCATCTTAACCATATTAAATCTTCTCAACCGTGATTATGGGATGTCTTTCTGTTCATTTAAAGCCTCTTTAATTTCTTTCAACAATGTTTTGTAGTTTTCAGAGTAGGAATCTAACACTCCTTTTGTTAAATTTATTTCTAAGCAGCACTTTATTCTTTTTGATGTTATTTGTTAAGCGGAACTATTTTCTTAATTTCATTGTTAGATTGTTCATTGCTATAGTGTAGGAATTTTATTGGCTTTTTATATTGATCTTGTATCCTCTAACCTTGTTGAACTCATTTAGTAGTTTTAATAGTAGATTCCTTAGAATTTTCTATGTGTAAGTTCATATCATCTGTAAATATCGTTTTATTTCTTCTTTTCCAGTTTAAGTGCCCTTTATTTCATTTTCTTGTCCTAATGTCCTGACTACAATCCTCAGTAAAATGTTTAGTAGAAGTAAAGAGAGCAAACATTCTTATCTTGTTCCTGATCTTTAGAGAAAAGCACCCAACCTTTCAAAATTAAGTTGATGTTAGCTGTGGGTTTTTCATAGATGCCCTTTATCATGTTGAGTGAGTTTTCTTCTATTCCTAGATTGTTGAGTGTTTTTATAATGGAAGGGTGTTGGGTTTTCTGCAAATGCTTTTTCTGCAATTTAGTGATGATTATGTGGTTTTGGTTTTTAATTTTATCGGTTGATATGTTCTATTACATTAATTGATTTTATGCATATTTATCCTTGCCTTCCTGGGATAAAGCCCAGTTGGTCATGGTGTATAATCTTTTTTCATGTTGTTGGGTTTGGTTTGCGAGTGTTCTGTTGAAGATTTGTTTGTCAGTATTCACAAGAGATACTGGTCTATAGTTTCCTTATGATGTCCTTTCAATTCTTGAAATATTTTGTGGAATTCACCAGTGAAGTCATCTATACCTGGGCTTTTCTTTGTAGGTATATTTTTGATTACTGATTCAATCTCTTTATTGTCATAGTCTACTCATATTTTCTGTTTCCTTTTATAGAAATCATATTTTAGTTAGGTATGTTTTGAGTAAATAAAAACCCACTGACAGATACCTTCTCAGAACCCATAAAATACTTGCTTTTATGTGTGGAACAGATTAGTATACGTCAACTTAAGTTCTTCAAAATATGACCCTTTTTAATATAAATATTTCTGAAGTTTTCTTTATTTCTTTGGTATCACAATTGGTTTTATCTCATATTTTAATATTGCATTTCAATTTACAAATAATTTTCACATTAAAATGTCATTTAATCTCACTAATTATTATTCCTCTTTACAGATAAAAACCAACCCTCAGAAGGTTTATGTGATCAGCCATGGTCCTAGAGCTAGTGAATCTCATTACTGGGGTTCAAAAATAGGTCCTTTTATTCCATATCCTGTAGTTTCTCCCTTCCCCCCATATTCATAATGGATAGGTTAATTACCAATTTGGACTTAACAATTTCCCAACTTACATTTCAATCTATAATACCACTTTTTTAAAGAAAACTATGAAGACTGACCAAAGATACACTGATTTGTCTTCCAGTCTCTCTTACAGCTTCAAACTTTGAAGTTTTGAAAACTCTGAGCTAGGATATTTCTCCTTTTGGCTGTGATAGAATAGCTTGTATCTTACTAACCCACAATGTAGAACAATCATAAAGGATAAGTAAAAATATGAAAGGCATAGTAAAGCAACCAAAGCATCCAGGACTTAGGTGTTAAAGATTCTGAAGAAAAGGGTGAGGTAAACCTAACCTTCTCCTCCACTTTTCCTTAAAATTGTTCTCTGGTTCATAAGTAGTATGGGCAGAGAATAGTGGCTCAGAGCTTTTGGCTGTCCCCTCAGGTTGGGTAGATGGAAGATGGAAATCAGGGTTATGAAGGAAGTCAGGACTGCAGAGGCTGAGGTTCTAGAGAGAAGGAAACAGCAAAAACCACATGGATCTGACATTCTGTGGTTCTTGCCTCATTGAGGCATTTATTGATCCATATTCTGGGCAGGACAGAGGACTAAAAAGCCAAGCAGAAAGGAATGGAGGCTAAAAATCTCGGTGAAGTTTCTACTGGAATCTTGATTTTAGCAATTCAAAAACTGGAGTTCAAGACTTTAGAATTGCTCATTATTATGTTCAAGAAAATAGATAAGAATATGAGAATTAAACATTAGGATAAATAATAATTAAATGGAAATTCTAGAACTGAAAAATTAAGTAGAAATTATAAACCCAACAGTTTGGTTTAGTAGCAAAAGAGAAAACTAATATACTACATAAAAGAACATTTGAGATGTGTGGGCTAGTACAAAAAGGTCTATCATATGTGTAATGTTCTAAAAGGAGAAGAGAGAATTGAATAAGACAGAAGCAATCTTTAAAGATACAATGGCCAGGAATTTTCCAAATCTGATGAATTATATCAATGTACGGATCTAGGAAGTTTTTCTCTAAACTGTCAGCAGTATAAATTAAAACACACACACACACACACACACACACACACACACACACACACACACACACACACACACACACATTCACACATCTCGATTCATGATAGTCTAACCAAAGATAAAGGGAAAATATTAAAAAATAGCTAGAAAAAAATACACATTAGTTTCAAGGGTATAACAACAAGAGTGATAGATATTTAGCACAAATAATGGAAACCAGAGACATTAAAATGATGTCTTTAAAGTACTGAAAGGAATAACTTCCAACCTGAAAAATCAAAAGTGGAGAAGATAATATTACCAGAAAAAATGGAAGTTATCATTAGCAGAAACATGCTAAAAGAACAATTTAGGGGGATTATTCAAGCAGAAGGAAAATGACCCCTTATAAAAGTATGAAGATGCAATAAATAATGAAGAGCAATGAAAGCAAATATGTTGATAAATCTAAATGTATACTGACTTACAAAACAATAAATGTAATTGGAATCAAAATAGATGACAATTACATAAAAGTCTGGAGAGCAGCAAATGGATTTGAAAAGTTCTAACATCCTTACTTTGCCCTGGTAGTGGCAAAAGTACTACCTTAATAGAACTTAATAGATCAAACATGGTAGTATAATCTTTAGGGTATTCTTTAAAAAATAATAAAATAAGTATAACTAAAAAGCTAATTGTGGGTGAAAATGGAGTAAAATATGGTTGTTACTTCAAAAGACTATAGGAAAGGAAAAAAAGAAAAAGAACAAACATCATGCTCAATATTATGTAACAACCTAAATGGGAAAAGAATTTGAAAAAGAATAGATAAAGGTATATGTATAACTGAATCACTTTGCTGTACACCTGAAACTAATGCAACATTGTTAATCAACTATACTCCAATATAAAATAAAAAGTTTTTTAAAAAAGAATAGATTGGGTCATTAGAAAAGAAAGAATAAGGTAGTAGATAAACTCAAATGTATTAATAAAATTAATTTATTAAATGTACGTGGACTAAATCACCCAAGTGAAAAATAATGTCAGTCTGGATAAAAAGCAAGCCCTGTCTGTATACTACTTATAAGAGGTACACCATAAATATAAGGACAGATAAATGTTGAAATGAAAGGATTTTAAAACAAGATAGAAGAGGCAAACACTGTATAAAAGAATGCTGACATAGTTATACTAACATTAGAAAAAGTAGACTATAAGAAAAAACGTTGCTGGATATACAGAGAAGTTTCATAATTATAAAAGGATCGATCTACTAGGAAAATATAACAGTTGTATTTTGTGTATACAATAACAAAGAAAAACAGTAAAAATTAGCTTCACACAGGATAGTCATCCCTGTCTATGCAAGATATAATCGAAAATTAGTAGAAATATAGAAAAATTTATTAGCGCATGAAATGATCTAATTGATATGTGTAAAACACTATACCAACAATTACAGGGTTCATTCATTTCAAATGCACATAAAATAGACCATGTGTTTGTTCCTAAAGCAAACCTTTACAAGTTCCTAAGATGACATTTATACAGAGTGTGTTCTTCAGCCACACTGAAATTGGCAGAAGATCAAAAACAAAGAGTATCTTTGAAAACGTAAATTTCGTTTCTCAATAACCCATGGGTCAAAGAAGAAATCAAAATAAAATGTAGAAAACATTTCAAACTAAGTGGTAAAAAGTACTTCTTATTAAAACACATGAGATGTAGCTCCAGCCTGAAATGTGTATATTACAAAAGAAGAAAAATCTTGAAAAGGCAATAATTTTATCAAATGAAAAAATGTTAGAAAAAACAGGAAGTAAACTAAAAGAAAAGGAAACAATAGATAAGAGAAATTAATAAAATAGTAAATTTGTATAGAAAAATCAGTAAAGCCAAAATTTTATTTTCTGAAGAAACTCATATAATTGAAATACTCTTAACGAAGAAAGTACAAATTGAATTGCCAATATCAGCAATGAAGAAAATTAAATCACCTCAGAACCTATGGACATTTGCAAATATTAAAAAAGGTATCATAAAATAACCTTAATAGTAGTTTGTAATTTAAGTGAAATGGATAAAGCCCCATAAAAATACAGTTATAAAAAGTGACACAAGAAGAAATAGAAATTCTGAACTGCTCTGTATCAAAGCAAAAAATGGAACCCACAAAAAATAAATCTGCAAATAATAACATATTATAAAAGAGAACATTAGACACACAGAGCTTTACCACTAATTCTTCCAGCAAATTTAAGGAACTATCACCAACCCTACACAAACTTTTCCATAGGATAGAAAATGAGAGAATCCTTCTCAGTTCATTTTATAAAACTAGCATCATGATACCAAAACTTGTCAAGGGCATTACAGGATAGCCCAATTATAGACCAAACCCTTTTATGTTACATAAATGAAAAATGCTATAAATATTAGGAAGACAAAACAAACAATATATAAAGTATTATACAGCACAGCAAAGTTATGTAGAATTCAAGAATGCAAGCTGTGTGTAATATTTCAAAATCAGTCACTGAACTTCACATTAATAGAATTAAAAAGAAAACAAATGCATGATTATCACAGTAAATGCAAAAAATAGCATTTGATAAAAGTGAATACCTACTCGTGATAAAAACTCATCATAAATAAGGAAAAAAAAAGAACTTACACAATTTTTTAGAATATAAAAAAGCCTATAGTAAACATCTTAATTTAGGATGAATTACTGAAATCTTCCCCCCTCAGATCCGGAGTAAAACAAAGATTCCCCTTATGACTACTTTTTATTGAAAGTCTATTGGGAGTTCTAGCCAGGGCAGTAATGAAAGTAAAAGAGATAAAAGATATATGAAAAAAAGGAAAAAAAGTCATTGTTTACAAATATGATTGTATGCTTAGAATATCCAAAAGAGTGCAGGCAAACCATTAGAATTAATAAGTAGGCTTAGCAAATTCTCAGAAATCACATTCAACACACATGCACACACACACATTTCTTAATATTAGCAATATAAAGTCAGAAAATAAAATTTGAAGCTATACCAAGCACAATAGCAAAGCAAAGCAAAAACTAGGAATAGGCCTATTAAATGATGTATAGGTACCATACACAGACAAAAACAAAAGGTTATTGAGAGAAATTAAAGACTTCAGTAAGGAGAGGGAACTACCATATTAACAGAATGAAAGATACAGTTTTTCAGAGATGTCAGTTCTCACCAAAATAACCTATTTGCAATGCAATTTCAGTCAAGATCCCTTCAAGTTTTGTTGTGGAAATTCACAAATGATTCTTAAATGTATTGGAATATGTGGAGTATATGGAAACACAAAGGACCAAAATAGCCAATGAATTATTGCATGAGAACAAAATTGGAGGACTTATTCCACCAGCTTTGAGATTTATAAAGCTATACAATTAAATGGTGTGCTGTTGACACAGGGGTAGACAAATAGAATAGGTCAGAAATAGACCCACAGGGGCTTCCCTGGTGACGCAGTGGTTAACAATCCGCCTGCCAATGTAGGGGACATGGGTTCGGTCCCTGGCCCGGGAAGATCCCACATGCTGTGGAGCAGCTAAGCCCGGGCACCACAACTCCTGAGCCTGCGCTCTAGAGCCCGTGAGCCACAACAAGAGAAGCCACCGCAATGAGAAGCCTGCGCACCGAAACAAAGAGTAGCCCCTGCTCACCAGCGCACAGCAACGAAGACCCAACACAGCCAAAAATAAAAACAAACAAATTTTTTAAAAAAGAAATAGACCCACATATATAGGAATGATTGAGTTATGAAAAAGATGTCACTGCAGTAAATTGAGGATAAACAGTGACAGTGGTATTTCCAATACAAGGTGCTAGATCAATCGTACATCTAATGGCAAATAATGACTTTAATCCCTATTGACACCATATACAAAAATACATTTGGATTGTTGACCCAGTTTGAAAGGAAAAAAGATATTCTAGAAGATAGCATAGTTCAGTCTCTGAACTTAAGAGAGGAAAAGATTTCTTGAATAAAACATAAAAAGCACTAGGCATATAGAAAAAAAGTTATTGGTGAATTGAATTTCTTTACAATTAAGAACCAGTTAAGTACCCAAGAGAGTGAAAAAGAAAGCCACAGAATACAAATTATTTGCAATATATGTATCTCATAAGAGATTTACATCTAGCATAAATTTAAAAAAAGATGAATCAATCGAATAATGGCCAAATGACTTCAACAGGCATTTTACAAATGACCAATAAATATGGAAGTGTGCTCAATTTTATTAGTCATCAGGGGAGTACAAATTAAAATTACAATAAAAAGCCACTACGTACCCACCAGATTGCTAAAGTGAAAAAGACCGACAGTGTCCAGTGCTATCAAGGATGGAGAGCGACTGAAACCCTCATACGCTGCTGGTGGATTTGGTTGTTTTGGAAAACTGTGACCAATTGCACAAATACATCTAATCCTATCAGAGATGCATATGTATGTTCACCAAAAAAATGTATAAAAATGGTCATAGAAGCACTACAGCAGTACCCCCTTATCTGCAGGGGATGTGTTTTAAGACCCCCAGTGGATTCTTGAAACCATGGATAGTACCAAACCCTATATATACTGTTTTGTCCTTACATACATACTTATGATGAAGTTTCATTTATAAATTAGGTGCACTAAGAGATGAATAATGATAAAATAGAACAATGTTAACAATATACTATAATAAAAGTTATGTGAATATGGTCTTTCTCTCTCAAAATATCTTGGACAAATTTAATACCTTTTCCATCTTAACTAAGCACTTACCTCATACTGGGGCCATGACTTTTGCAGTTGAGGTTCAACAGCAAAACTAACATGAATTTCTTTTTCCTTCACAATTTCATGGATAGAAGATTCGTTTCTATGGTAGAGCTTGTCAACCTCAGCATATTTTTTTTTTCTTTCCTTATTAAATTGAGAACTTTCACCTGTTTACTTAAAGGAAGCACCTTAGGGCTTCTGTTTGGTAGATCCAAATTGCCAGCATCACTGCTCTTGCACTTTGGAGCCGTTATTAAATAAAATAAGGGTGGCTTGAACACAAGTACTGCAGTACCGTGACAGTTGATCTGGTAACCAAGAAGAGACCCCCTAAGTGACTTTGGGTGGGATAAGCTGGGCAAAGCGGTGATTCATGTCCTGGGCAGTATGGCACAGGCCGGTGTGAGATTTTATCATGTTATTCAGAATGGCACACAATTTAAAGCTTATGAATTGTTTATTTCTGGAATTTTCTATTTACTATTTTCAGGCTGAGGTTGACCCTGGGTAACTGAACCCACAGAAAGCGAAACTGTGGATAAAGGGGTCTACTGTATTTGTGATCACACCCCAAACTAGAAAAATCCTCAATGTTCATCAATGGTAAAATGGATAAATTGTTGTATAGTTATAAAATATGCTTATGTACAGCAATGGCAATGAACAAAATACCCCTCTGTGCAGCAGAATGGATGAATCTCAAGCAGAATGTTGTGTGAATAAAGCCAGATACAAAATAGTAAACACTATATGAGACTATTTGTGTGCATTTCAGTAAGATGTAAACTAGTCTTTGGTGCTAGAATTAAAATAGTGGTTATATTGGGGGAGGAAATAACTTGGGAAGGAACACAAGGGAGGCTTCTGGGGTATGGTATGGTATGAGTAAGTTTTTATTTCTTGAGCTGGGAGGTGTTTACATGGGTACGCTTACTTTAAAAAATTCCTTAAGCTGTCCATTTATGAGTTGTGCACTTTTCTGTATCTGTTATGCGTCAATCAACATTTAAAAGCTATAAGGACTTTTTTTTTTTAAAGCTCTTGGGTGAAGCTAAAGGAAAAATCTTTATTAAGAATCAGACTGCCTAAATGGCATAAGATGTGTTGAGGCTTCCACTTAACAGATGCTTTGGTTCAGTGGCCTGTCCATTCCATTATCATGTGGCCTTTCTGAACCTACCTTAGTGACCTTTGCTCAGGTGACTTAATCTTCTTAAGAAGTAGTTTCTTTAAGTATAGATTTTACTTCCATATTTAAAGCAACTGTGCTGAACAAAATAGATGGATTAATTGATGCTTTAAAATCCTATAAAAATGCTAAATCCCAGCAAATGAAATTTACATCTTAAACAATCAGTTTTCACAAGCGAGTGTATAAGCTCAGGAAGAAACAGCCTGGCAAATTCATCTGGTGTTCTGTATAAATACAATTTTAAACTACCTCCCGTTTTTTCATGCTATGCCATCTGCCAAATGGCTCTTGGAATGGAATTTTAATCTCTAATTGCAAATACAGGGATTAAAAAGGTTACATTCAAAATGTGCTGAGAGACCAACTAACAATTCAGAAAGAAAAAAAAAGTCTCTATCTGCAGGTTTTTCTGGCATAGATGTTTTCTGGAAATGATAACCTGACACCAGGTCTTTCACAGTCAGAAGTGGAAAAGGAAAATAAAGCTGCTCCAATTGGGAGCTGTCTGAACTGCTGGACCTTGTATAAACTCCAGCTGCTTTTGACTGTGGAATCAGAGCAGGCATGGGTAACTTTACTTTTTGATTTTCTTAGAAGTGAGAGCATTATTTTAGCTGTCATTTAAACAATTAAAACAAAGAAAAGAGAATATACCACACTCTTTGCTTCGGGGGTACCTGGCATAGACTCACTGAAATGAAGACATAGAAAAAGTCACAATTGGGAATGGTAGATTCTGGACACAAAACGCAGAAAATTCTACAAACAAATGGCAAACTGATACCCATGCTTGTAAATTGGGTAGAAATTTATGAAACGATTTCCAATTAGTTTTAATGTGTTTAATATATAGATATCCATTCTCTTCTCTTCTAAACTTTCTCTTATTATTTCTTTACCAGGCCTCTGCTCCTGTGTATAATAATACATTAAAATATGCATGCCATACTTCTGCCCTCCTCTGTGACCTTGTGTGTATGGTATGTCTTTCTTGGATTGCCCTTTGGACAACCAAGTCAAATCCTTTTCTATAATGACTTGACAGAGTGGACGGTCATTATGGAATAAGAATTTGTACACTTTTGAACTCTATCATAGAAACTTACACTTGATTTTATTGTCCTTCAGTTGTTCTATATGTGTGTATTTTGTCTACTTAACTCCAGATGAAGGACCATGACTTCTTGTTTTATGTTCCCTAATGAAAGAGAGATTATAGGGGACTTATAAAAGTCTTTAAAAAAAATCAGAAAAAGGGCTATTTACGTGTTATAGTACATAAAATTTTTGAAATATGAAAGATTATTTTTATAAAAACATTGTAATTCCTCAGGTTTCTTGACTTTTTTGAGTGTGACACACACACATACACATACATACCTATCTGTGTATATATGCAAATTGTCACCCTATAGTGAACTATTCGTAATGTATGGGCATATCTCTTAACATGTATTTTCCTCCCTTCCTTCCTTCCTAAAATGACCTAGAAAACCCAATGAAATTAACATTAGATAGTTTAAAACAGCTGAAATGGGAAAATATTGGAAGAAGCTCAGGCTAGAACAGCTGTGGTGAATCACCAGTAATCTTGCCTCTGAATATTAGCTGTGGTATAGACCAATTAATGAAACTTAATCAAAGCTTCTTCTTGGTAAAGGGGAAATGAGGGAAAATAGACTTCCAAAACATGTACAGCATACATATTCTTTCAGTGTGTCCGTAGCAGTTCAGAATAGCGATAGACAGTAGGAAAGGCAAGGATGGAATGCTGTGTCCACCATGATGTGAGCTTTAGTCTCTCCCATCCACAAGAGTTGACTCCAGCTGAGGAATATGATTTCCCTTTTGAAATCCAAATATTATTTAAAATTAAATGAAGAATCCCTCGAAAAGTCTAATTTGAAGCAAGGAGTACAATGTGAAAAAGTAGCTGTGAGCTCAATAGGGGTGTGGTACGCTACTTTATGTGACTTTGTTTAAAGAAAAAACAAACCTCCAAAATCCTTAATTCTCACTCCCCCAAACCTATAAATCTCTCCCCTCCCAATCTTTCATGGTTTATTTGTGAAAGAGAATGAAAAAATTAAAATAGCCTTTCAAACTCTGCCGTCTCTAATCAAACAAGACGGTGACAAAGATGTCAGTGAACCTTGGTAACAGCTCTTGCTTTCCAGTGCAGAATCATTTCCACATAATACCACAAACCCTAATGATCATCCCGAGTATCTGCTTGGGCAAGAGAGACTTCTTTATCCTTGGGATCATGAACTTTCATCTTTCTGTCTCTGACTAGGTTCACTGATCCGCCATTTGTTCTTCTAGCATTTCCTCAGTAGACACATTGCAATAGTATGTGGCTCTCCTTTTCCAGTCCTGTTTTTCTTGGTAGGACCACATCTTCTCCTCCTTGGACAACAAAAGTGCACCCAGGGAGATTAGCTTTTTTTTTTTCACAGGTGAATTAACTCCCCAGTTGGATGTAGCATTCAGTTAACAAAATAATCAGTGCTTCCTAAAATATCTTTCGAGTGTCTTATGTAAAGAAGTAATTATTCATGGTGCTTGTTAAAGAACACTAAGGCAGACTTTATTTAGGACTATCATGAAAGGTGTAGGGACTACTGCGGTGGGGTTTTCTAGGAGCAGGGAGAGATGGAACTCACTGCAGTGGGGTTTGCAGTAGGGGGAGAAACTGGGCTGCATTCTGAATATAACAAGGAAAAATGGGAATTTATAGCCAAGAAGCAGGGTGGAAAATGACTAAGGAAACAGGGGTAAGGAGGAATTCTGGCCAAACCTACCTAATAGGATTCTTTTTTTGTTGTTTGTTTTTTTGTTTTTTTTTTTGCGGTACGCGGGCCTCTCACTGTTGTGGCCTCTCCCGTTGCGGAGCACAGGCTCCGGACGCCAGGCTCAGCGGCCATGGCTCATGGGCCCAGCCGCTCCGCGGCATGTGGGATCTTCCCGGACCGGGGCACGAACCTGTGTCCCCTGAATCAGCAGGCGGACTCTCAACCACTGCGCCACCAGGGAAGCCCCCTAATAGGATTCTTACTAAAGGCAAGCCAGGGTGATCAGACATCACCTGGGGGGACAGTAGGGATGAGGAAAGTGATCGGATATCAAGAATGGAGGATTCTGGCTAATATGACTTGACAGGAATCTTGCTAAAATGGGCTCTTAAGGACATGCCTGAGGCCAGGACCTAGACAAAAGAGCTGAACGAAACCTGACTGGAGTTTGGTCAAGGAGAGAGTCTTTGTCACTTACCACCTTAACCCAGGAGCAGATAAACTTGAATTTGAGCAGGAGTGGAGTGTGACTGGTAAGGGGTAGACATGCAGATTTCCAACTTCTGCACCTCCTTTCGTCCATGGCAGTCACTTCTGTGCATGACCAGACATTTTCTGTTTTCTTCAGCCAGTCTGCATGAAACCATAAAAGGTTTCATACCTAAATCTATAAAAATTCCTGGCTCTCACAAGCCTGTAATCTATACAAGACGTGTTGCAACTAAGATCGTTTCTTATTCTGTGATGATTTTAAAGTTCTAACAATAATCACTGACTTACCCCTAAATATCTAATATGTGCACGTGCAATGTCATTTGCAGAGTGTATATCAACTTTATTATTTATTTATTTTTTTAACCAAAAACTGCTATTCATCTTGGGAGTTCTCAAGACAGCCAAACGACATACTTTGCAAGGGAAACTTTAAAAATAATCTGCGGAGGAATTCTAGTGGTAATGCTCATCTCCTTCAAGGAAATCACAAAACACTTATAATTAGCACTTATTATTGAGTGCTAAGGCCAAAATCAAAACAAAATGAAAACACCCCCCCTTCCCCAAAGCAAAAAAAAAGAAAGCAAACACAAAGCTCAATGGTGGAGGCACTATTAAAATAATTGTTTGTCTTTAAAAATAAATGGGTCCATCATCTTAGGCTGTTATTAAGTAAATACACCCAGAACTTTATTACCAATATGTTTCCTCTTCATCCAGATTGAATCACTCTTGTTAAAGATCTGACCTGTCGTATACCTGGGGTGACATCGGAATGGAACATACTGTTAAAGCCAGCTGTCAGCACAGAGAGATGGGGTGTGAAATGGGAGAAATAACAGAAATATTCTCAGTGCCTATTGAATTCTTCCGAAGAATTTGATTGGGTTGCATCATCCTACACCACCTAAGTAAAGAGACTTTGTAAAAGCCACGTGCTTCTGTCCTTCATGAGTCTGTTTGCCAAAGCAAGAGGAGCTAGGATGTTGAAGGAAAGCCTTCAAAGTGATGGAGCATACATGGGAAGGAGAGGAAAGGCCTTGAACTTGCTGTTTCAGGCAGAGGTGTTAGGAAAATATGAGTGGTGGAACCCGGAGCAACAGAATATTGAAAGACCGTGTTGAAAGGTTATGGCTCAAAGGATGTTTTCCAAGGGCTTTCATCATTATTAATGGGTGACTGAAATGTGTAAAGGATTTTGTGTGGTTAGTACAAGAGTGAGTGTTAGGGTTTGTGGAGAAGAGTCATTTACATATGGAGTTTTCAAATCAGCTACACCAGTGTAACCTGCCAGCTACCAAATCACTTGTTCTTTGTATAGGAATGGGATCTGTATCTTCTTCAAAGTCCTACTGTATTTTCTTCCCAGATCTAAGCACACCTGTCCAGATACGTGTACACACACACACACACACACAAACACACACACTCCTGGACAGCTGGAAGTCTTCATAATTTCAGTTGATATGGGGTGGTAACACTGGATTTACTGATTTCTGACTTTTTAATTGTTGCTTCTGTGATATGTGTTTAAAATAAGAGTCAGAATTTCTTCTTAAGCCTCTTCATTGAAAAGTCTCTGGAAAGCCTTAGCGTGTTTGCTTCAGTGTCCTAGCTTGGTATTCGAGTCTATCGTTTTCTCCTTCATAGGAGGAAACTTTTTCACCGTGAGAATGGCTGTCAAATGCCTGCCAGCTGTTACTAGGAATCAGGAGAAATGTATCTAAACTTAATCTGACTGTCCTGGTGTCCTTACTGATAGACATCCAAAAGCCTAGGATGAATGCCCTGATCTTTGACTGTGTACATACATGCACTTATTGATTCTCCTAAAGCAGACTTCACAACAGGTGACAGATTTCTTCTCTGGCACTTCAACAGTTTTTCTGACAGAGAGATTTGAGAGCTACTATTTTATGAAGATCATTTAGAGGAGCAAGGCTAGATTGCCAGTGGAACATAATGTATCTGAAACATAAGATTGGCAGGGTCCATTTGTTGGTAGTTGGGAGTGAGGAGAACTAGCTCTGAGCATATTCACAGAAGGAAATGACTTCTTTCTTGCATATGGAAAACAATATTTTAAAGTCCTCCAACCTCTTTCGTCCCCCAAACTTCACTGAATACCACTCACAGTGTCAGACGCTAAGGTAGACATTGGAGATGGAAAGTTGAATACAATGCTGTATTTGCCCTCAAGTCACTCTTGGATTTGGCTGTTTAATGTTTTGTTTCTTGTTCTGAAAAAATATGTGAAGTGTATTAGCAGAATAGGAGCAAGAGTGCGATTGAAACAGAAGAAAGAACTCTGAAGGGTTTTGGTTTGTTTTTATTGCTTCACTTTCCTTATAGGCATCTGGGAAATATAAGCATTCGAGCACAGAGTGATTGGTGGGGTTACCAACTGTTCAGTTTGCCCAGAACTAAGGGGTTCCTGTGCTGCAAGATTTTTAGTGTTAAATTTGGAAAAGTCTTGGGCAAACCTTAGCATTATACCGAGGTTTTCAGAGAAAGGGACATGTTGAACTGCTTAAGTCTTTAAATGCCTTATTTTTAAAGGGAATCTCCAATACAAAGTTGATATGTAGCCATTTCCATTGGCAGAATGTCTATAAGACTGGGAGCATATATACAGTACAACGTTTATTTTTAATGATATAGCTAAGTATAAGTCTAGTGATCAGCGGGGAGTCCTTATGGGCAATTCTGGATGGGAAAGTGATTGCAGTAGAGGAAAAAGCAAGACAGAGAAGAGGAAAGAGCTTTCCAAGGATTCCCATCTCTTTTAGAGGTTTCCACATTGGTCCTTGTCATAATCATTTATAAACATAGATTCCTGCAACACCCCCCCCCCCCAAGTTAATCATTGGGAGCAGAGTTTAAGGATCTTTAGTTTTCATAAGTAATACTGGCTAAAGTTGAGGGATAGCTGCTGTATCCTTGTTTTGTTGTGTTTAAATAAATCATGCAATTCAACTCTAGCACTATAGTCCTTAACCCGCTCTGTGTCCTTAGGTTCTTAGGGCATTTTTGAATAATACTAGCTTTTAGGATGAGGCAAGCCGCAAAGATGCAAAACACTAAATTGTAACTGTGGAAGATAAATTAATCACTTCCTTTTGTCTTGCTTTTAAACAACCTTAGGAATCATTCTCTTTTCTTGGTTGTTTTTTTAGGACATCTTGTTTTAGAGGAGTACTGTTACTTTCCCTACCACTGGCTCATGCATAATAATAATGATATAGAGATCTTCTGTGTTCCAGAAACATGAGCTCTTTTCTTGTTGTTGTTGTTGTTTTTATTGTTCTAATTTCAAGTCAGGACCAAAAGATAAAAATATTTTGTCTCGTATCTATTCTTTGGAGAAAAATGTACTCCTGTCTCTACTGTCACAAGAACACACATAGATGTCTAACAATATGAATAATCAAGTTATAGAAAATATAAAGTTTATATATCAAGATTTGACAAAGCAAATATAAAATTTACACAATACTTAAATTTGGCACAGAGATGAAAAGAAATACCACCTTAGCCATTAGTAGGAAAGCCCCAGTAAATTCTTGCACCCTAAAAATGAATGAAATAGTTATAAGGTTGTTAAACTAATTAAAAGTGTAGACCACTTGACTGGGGTGACTATAATGACTCAGTAACCTACTTAAGCAAACCAAGACTTAAGCCGGAGTCAATACATTCAAATCTGACAAAATGAAACTTAAGAACAACCAATCATAGATATCCAAAGGGGCTTTCCCAAATAAGGGAACTGTTTAAGCTATAGCCAATCAAATAACTTCCTTGCTTTGCTTCCACATTTTATGATCCAAAACAAAAAACAAAACAAAAAGCAAACTCCTCCCTGTCTCCTGTCAGTAGAACGCTCTTAACCGCCTGTGGTTTGGTGCTGCCCAATTTGAATCCATGTGTGCTCAAATAAGCTCTTGAAAATGTTAATGTGCCTCAGTTTACCTTTTAACAGTGTCTTAGGCCGCAAAACTTAGGTGTGCAGGGAGACATAATTTATTTTTCCATAATTGAACATAGTTTGTATCTTAAAGTACCTGTTGGCAGAAAATAGAATCTTGAATTTGTATTTTAATAGTCTTAAAATATCATGTCCGCTGAACTGATTTTGTCATAGATATTATATGGGTTTTGCTCTGCTTTATTGAGTATTTTTATAGTTCAAGTATTTTTATTTTTTAAACTTTTGGCTGCATTGGGTCTTCCTTGCTGCGCGCAGGCTTTCTCTCGTTGTGGCGAGCTGGGGCTACTCTTTGTTGCAGTGCGCAGGGCTTCTCATTGTGCTGGCTTCTCTTGTTGCAGAGCACAGGCTCTAGGCATGTGAGCTCTGCAGCACAGGCTCAGTAGTTGTGGCGCACAGGCTTAGTTGCTCCATGGCATGTGGGATCTTTCCGGACCAGGGCGGGTATCCGTGTCCCCTGCATTGGCAGGCGGATTCTTAACCATTGCGCCACCAGGGAAATCCCATTCAAGTGTTTTTAGAAATCCCTTAACCTGCAGTGAAGTAGTACTTTACAATCCTGATTCTGATGACTAATGAATTTATTTTTCTGTGGCTTAAGCCAATGATTGCCATAGTAGGATCCCTAGACCAGGAACATTAACATCATCTGGGAAATTGTTAGAAAAGTAAATTCTTGGCCCCCACCCCAGACCTACGGAATCAGAAATTCGGGTGGAGCTAAAGTTTCTGGCTTAAGTACCCTGTGCTATGGTAATATGAGAGTCTCAGCAACTCATCACCAGTGTTTCTTCTTTCGAGAGATTCAGCATAAAAGAAATGGGGAAAAGATGACCAGAAACATGTTGTCATCCACATAGGAATAACATAATAATTTGCCTCCTGTCTTGAATGCTGTGAATGTTGTCATTGGAGTAGGCATAGTGGGCTCATCTAAGAGAAAATGTATCTACTATAAATGTATCTACTATTCATTAACTTTGAATGACAAGATCTAAGAAAGTTTTAACTTTTATCAAAAACATTGCAACTTACAAATGTTTTTCCAATGAGACTTTTGGGGTTCAAATTAGCTTAGGGCACAAGAGAAGATAAATTGGTGTTTTAAAAATATGCTCGTGAAGTGTGCTTTTAGACAGCGATAAGGTGTGATACCATCAGCATGCAGTGAACAAACCCAGATAAATGATTTACCATTTCCAAAAAGGTGAGGGTAGAGGGAATACCAGCTTGTGGGAGACTGACCTTGAATTCTGTCTCTTATTTTCAGAGGGATTTCTGTTTTCCATTCCATTCGACAACTGTGAGCTGCACCTTAGTGAACTCTTTTAAAAGAATATCAATAAAGATGCTTTGCTTTCCTTTGCATTTGTAAGCTGTATAGAAGCTACTCTTCTGTTATCTCTCACCTTCCAAATCTTCTAACTATGCTTGGCATCGGCAACAAAGCTAAGGCAGCTGATATAAATCAAAGAAGCAATTAAATGGAAAAGTTTCTTTTCCCTCTCATTCTTACTGGATAAGATATTTTAGACATAGTGAAAATAATCTCTTGGGTGCTGGGTTAAAGTAAGATATTTCCTGGAAATTCTATGCTCCAAATCCTTAACTAATACTCAGAAACTCAGAGATATGAGGAATTTTTTGAAAGCATAGTAAGAATAAAATTATGGTCTTTTTTTTCTCTTCTGGAAATAGAGGGATAGATGGTAAATTACCACATACATCCATAAAATACACCTTAAAATCTAAAGATATACAATATTTAATATGCTAGTTGATTGCACTGTTTGTGGTATACCAGTAAGAGTAATGATATGGTTATCCACACAAAATAATACACATGCAGTTATATTTTTTCCACCTAATTTTAGGTTCATGAAAAAATCTCTCCAAAGTTTTTAGATTGAGTCTTCACTCTTAAACCTTTGAAGTTGGAATGATTACCCCTTTATGGATGATCATAGTCAGGCTCAGAGAAGTTTAGCAAATTGACCAGAGTCTACAGTCTGCAATTGCTGGGTGTTAAGACTCACATTCAGGTCTCCGTAACTCCAAATGGCACACTCTTCTCACTTTACTACAACATACTGGGATTCTGGTTTCTGGGAGAAGACTTCTCTGAAGAGCTAATGCTACCTTTCTCCTTTTCCTTTTTCCTGTTTGGTCAACCTACTGTCTCATCAGTGAGACTTACCCACAAAATCATTCTGAGATCTTAGTGGAGATTACAGTGTATCACGAACTCAAACTTTACCACATTTGGAAATTGCACCAGCCATGTATTAGGAGCCCAGTAAATATTTGTAAGATGCACATAGTTTATTGATTTATAGAGGATGCAGTGTGATTTTTTCCTTTTTTTTCAGTGGGATAGGAAGAAACAGAAACAATACTTGACATCTCAGCACATCTCCATCTTTTCCTCCTATGGCCCTGGGGCCTGAGAGCTAAAGTACTTTTATTGAGCTCCGAATATTTTGTTAATTCAAAACTACACTTCCGTGAGAGTTAGGTTTGTGAGGCCTTTGGGATTCAGCCTGTCAGCATTTCAGTATTGTGGAAACTGAGTGTTGAATATTTATTTAACATTAATGACCCCTGCTCAGGGCTTTCTTTTTCAGATGTGGTTTCTGTTGTACTCCATCATTTCTGCAACTTACAGCCATGTCAATGATACTGAATATAAGAAGCCTATTAATTTAGATGATTGTTCCTCACTCTTTTATCATAATTCTAATTGGTTACTGGAAACTATATTTAGTCTTTGCCTGTGCATACCACCTATTATACAGTTGTTATTTCTTGTAGACTACATGTCCTGTCAAATTTACTGATTTTATCAATCCTGTAATTTGTCTTATACAAACAATAGTATACATATAGAGCAACTTCATATTTCTTATTTTGCATTCAAAATAATAAAAGTGCAAATGAAATCATAGCAATTCAACATTTATGAATTATCATTAACTATTATAGCACCAAAAGTGTACCCTAGGGGGAAATTGAAGATAAGTGTGTATGTGTTTTTAAAAGCAACAGTACCAGTAAATCACAAATCATATTTACGTGGAGTCATTACATGGAGTTGGGGGGCATTTTCATGAAACCAGTGCCTTTATTCTCCCTTTGTGGTTCCTGTTATTTATTTTTCACCTGTAGTTATAATCTTCAGTTCATGGTATCAAAATCTCCTCCAAAGTAACTTAATTATGATATCATGAGTAGAACATTTTTGTTAGAGGTGGGAAATTATAATCCAAAATTAATGAAGTACTGAATAAATACCAAAATTCTGATACTATAATCATGTAAATATAATCTGGAGAAAAAGAGAAAAAATTTAAATGATCACAAAGTAGTAAAATTTAATTTTGAGTTGTTCGTCCAGGACCTGCTGATGTGAATAACCACAAATTAGCTCTAGTTTTCCAGCGTAGACAACATATGTTGATTTGGCCACCCAGTATCTATTCATCTGCCTTTCACTAACTGAATCCCGATTCTCCTTTGAGCTACCCACCATCCCCAGCTCTTTCCAAGTTTCCAGCATAGTTGACTTCATTCCCTGTTTATGAGTGGATTATGTAGCCTAGGCCATAGCTAACCAGCATCTTGCATTTCTTGGGCAACAGTGATTGGATCAGATGTGTGCCCACAGCCTATTTAGAACTATTCAGAACCAATGAAATTGGTTCTGGAAATCCTGGAAGAGGGTTTCTCATTCTTTCCCCCTGGACATGTAGTTGAGAAGAGAAAATCTAGATTTGAGTTGTTTGTCATAGAAACATAAAAGAAGAGCTGTGTAAGAAGAAAGCTAGTGCACAGAAGAGAGCTGGGCTGGGTCAGAAGAGTGTCCTTGTAACATCAAGCTATATCTGAAGTGAGCTCTACTCCTGTGAGCTTTCTATTCACAAGAGCCAATAAATTCCCTTTTGGCACAAGATCATTTGAATTGGGCTTTCTGTCATCTACAGCTGAGATCAAATATATTCTGCTAACATGAAGAGGGCATATAAGAGGATGACAATTCTTATAGTTCCTCACTGTACGTAAGAGACTAAATTCTCATCAGGGATTGGTACCAACTTTCCAGCATGCCAGCAAATCTGGACCTGCATCAATGCAGACATTGTGGTGGAAGAAATGGGAAATTTCTGTTGTGTGCAAAGGCATATAAGGCATATCTGTTATAAAGGAGGTAGCAGGCCACAAACTGCCTCAGGATACATATTAGAAATGAGGAAATGGTAAACTAGAGAAAAGAGTGAGGACTTGCAGTCTCCAATCCAGCACAGAAGGAGCTTTGAAGTCGCTACTCTGCCCTAACAAGTAAAAAGCTGAACAAACTGAAAAATCAACAACTCCTTTTAGATTCTTCAGAGAAGTGAAGTCACACGACAAACTGCTGCCCCCCAACTTGAAGAGACAGATAAAGAATCACAATTTACTGGAGAGAAACCCAGAGCAGAAATTACAGGAACCAGTGGTGGGGTTAGAACATCTGATTGATGAATTGCTAGAAGCTCAGTGTGAGAGTCAAAAATTTGGGGCATGGGGTGGGCTGGAGTGGCAATCATGAGGGGTATGTGAGTTTTACCTCCAGAAGATGGACCAGGTTTTCTCAGTGAGTATTGGAGAAAAAACCTTTCATAGGGACTTCCCTGGTGGTCCAGTGGTTAAGACTCTGTGCTCCCAATGCAGGGGGTCTGGGTTCTATCCCTGGGCAGGGAACTAGATCCCACATGCATGCTGCAACTAAGAGCCCGCATGCCCCAACTAAGACCTGGTGCAGCCAAATAAATAAATAAATATTAAAAAATAAGAAGCCTTTTATGCGTCCAGTAGAAGAGGGGAAAAGTAGTGATTTTGAAATACACCAGAGCATTCTGTTCTTCTGTTAACAAGACTTACCTTCAAAAGAAACTGTTTACCAGAGCCTAAACTATTGGGTTTTCTTCAGAGCCTAACCAACCTAGGGAAAGGGAAATACGCAACTCTAGCCTGCTCTAAACTTCCACATGGGAGAAGGGAAATACCCAGCTCCAGCCTAGCTATCCTGTCCACCTAAGGAGAGGGAAAAAACTGAGAAGCATTTGAGAAGTTCAGAGTCCAGAGGCACAGGCTAAATAAAAGACTGACACCTAATTATAGGAATATAGAAGGCTTCTCCTCCTCCCCCTTCGTGCCTTACCATGACCTTACTAAAGGCCTATTTACTGCGGTTACATGGATATCACGAAAAAAATTACAAGATATACTAAAAGGCAAAAAGCAAGTGTGCGCATGCATGCACACACACACCAGTTTACAAAGACAGAGCCAGCATCAGAACCAGACTCAGATGTGACAGGGATGTTGGAGTTATCGGACTGGGAATTTAAAACAGCTACGATTAATATGCCAGAGGCTCTAATGGACAAAGTAGACACCACACAAGAACAGATGGGCAATGTAAGCAGAGAGATGGAAATTCTAAGAAAGCATTGAAAGGAAATACCAGAGATCAAAAACACTGTAACAGAAATGAAGAATGCCTTTTGTGAGCTCATTAGTAGGCTAGACATGACTGAGGAAAGAATCTCTAAGCTTGAGCATATAACAATAGAAATTTCCAAAACTGAAAGCAAATAGAGAAAAAGGACTGAAAAAAAGAACAGAATATCTAAGAATTGTGACAACTACAGAAGGTGTAGCATACATGTTATTGGAATACCAGAAGGAGAAGAGAGAAAGGAACAGAAGAAATCTTTGAAGCAATAATGACTGAGAATTTCCCCCAAGTTAATGTAAAATACCCAACCACATATCCAGGAAACTTAGAGACACCAGCAGGACAAGGGTCAAAACCTATACCTAGGCATATTATATTCAAACTGCAGAAAATCAAAGATAAAGAAAAAACATCTTGAAAGAAGCCAGAGGTAAAAAAACGCCTTACCTATACAGAAGCAAACATAAGAATTATATCCAACTTTTCCTCAGAAGCTATGCAAGCAAGAAGAGAATGGTATGAAATATTTAAAGCGTTGAGATAAAAAACCCGTGAATCTAGAATTCTGTATCCTGCACAATTATCCTTTAAAAGTGCAAGTGAAATAAAGACTCTCACACACACTAAAGTGGAGGGAGTTTGTTGTCAGTAGACTTGCCCTGCAAGCAAGGTTAAAAGAAGTTCCATAGAAAGAAGGGAAATAATATAGGTCAGAAACTCAGATTTACATAAAGAAAGGAAGAGTATCAGAGAAAGAATGAATGAAGGTAAAATAAAATTTTTATTTTTCTTCTTTTTAGTTGACCTACCAGATAATTTGTGCAAAATAATAATAGCAGTGTATTTGATTATATACTTATGTGTGCTTATGTATAAGTAAAATGAATGACAGCAATGATACAAGAGATGATGGGAGGGAGGAATTAGGATCATTTGTTGTTATAAAGTAGTGGCACTAACCTGTGAAGAGGTATAGTGCTATTTGAAAGTGGACTTGGATTAGTTGTAAATGTATATTGCAAACTCCACAGCAACCACTAAAAATAAAAATAAAGAAGTATAACTGATATGCTAAAAAGGAGAGAAAATGGAATCATATAAAATGCTAAATTAATACCACAAAAGGCAGAAAAAGAGTGGAAGACAAAAATAGGTTCAAAGAACTAGGGCAATGAATAGAAAATAGTAACAACTGTGATATCTATTAATTAAACTGTATCATGAATCACTTTGAACATCAGTAGTCTAAATGCATGAATTAAAAGACAGAGATTGTCAGAGTGGTTTAAAAAATAAGACCCAAATTTATGTTTTTTTTTCCAAATCTATGTTTTATACAAGAAACCCACTTTAAATATAAAGCCATATATCTATTAAAAGCAAATGGATGGAGAAAGATATACCATGCTAACTCTAATTAAAAGAAAGAGGGACTAGCTGTATTAATTTTATACAGAGCAGACTTCAGAGCAAGGACAGTTATCAGGGGTAAAGAGAGGCATTACATAACGATAAAGGGGTTAATTTTCCACGAAGACATAACAATTCTTAATGTTCGTGCACCTAACAATAGAGTGTCAAAATAAGTGAGGCAAAAACGGATAGAAGTGCAAGGAGAAATAGATGAAACTGCTATTATAGTTGGAGACTTTAACATCCGTCTCTCAGAAATGGACAGATCCAGCAGGCAGAAAATCAGTAACAACATAGTTGAACTCAAGAGCACCATCAATCAACTGGATATAATCGACATCTATCGACCACTTTATCCAACAGCAGCAGAATACACATTCTTCTCAAGCTCATATGGCTCATTCACCAAGAAAGACCACGTTCTGGGCCATGAAACACACTTTAAAAAATTTAAAAGAGTAGAAAATATATGTCTCCTCTCAGACCACAATGGAATTAAAGTAGAAATCAATAATAGAAAGAGTCGGAGAATCCCCAAATACTTGGAGATTAAAAAACAAACAAACAAAACTTCTAAATAACATGTGGGCCAAAGAAGAAATCTCAAGCAAAAATAAAAAAAAGTATTTTGAACAAAATGAAAATACAGCTTATCAAAATTTGTGGAATGCAGTGAAAGCAATGCTTGTGAGGAAACTCAGAGCATTGTGTGTGTGTATATATGTGTGTGTGTGTGTGTGTATACATGTATACATATATATGTGTATATATATATTATAATATATATATGAAGAATGATTGAAAATCAGTAATCTAAGCTTCCACATTTGGAAACTAGAAAAAGAAGAGCAAATTAAATCCAAAGAAAGTAAAAGAAAAATAATAAAAATTAGATCAGAAATCAATGGAACTTAAAGCAGGAAGTCATTAAGAAAATTTAAAAAAAAAAACAAAAGCTGCTCCTTTGAAAAGATCAGTAAAATTTATAAGCCTCTGGCCAGGCTAATTAAGGAGAAAAAGAGATGGCACAGATTACTAATAGAAATAAAAGAGGGGACTTTATATAGATGTCATGATTGTTGAAAGGACAGTAAAGGAATACAGTGACCAACTTTGTGCCCACAGAGTTGATAACCTTGATGAAATGGACCAATTCCCTGAAAGACACGATCTGCCCAACTCACACAAGAAGAAATAAACAATGTGAATAGTCATATATATATATAGTAAAGGAATTGAAGTAGTATTGAATAACCTTCCAAAATAGAAAGCACTAGGCCCAGATTCATTCACCATTCTACCAACATTTAATGCAGAAATTATACCAGTTCTCTACAGTCTATTACAGAAGATGGAAGCAGAGGACATGCTTCCTATTTATTCAAGGAGGCCAGCATTACCCTAGTATCAAAACCAGATAAAGACATAACAAGAGAAGGAAACAACATACCAACATCTCTCATGAGCATAGGTGCAAGAATTCTCAACAAAACATTAGCAAATTCAACAATGTATAAAAAGAAATTCAACAATGTATAAAAATCATTATACATCATGACCAAGCAGGATTTATCACAGGTCCATGAGACTGGTTCAACATTTGAAAGTAAATTATTGTAATCCATCCCCCATCAACATGCTAAAGAGGAAAAAAGCCACATGATCATATGAATAACTGTAGAAAAAGCATCTGACAAAATCCGACATCCATTCATGATAAAAACTCTCCGTAAACTAGGAATAGAAGGTGACTTCCTCAGTCTGATGAAGAACATCTATAAAAACCTACAGCTAACATAGTATTTAATGGTGAGAAATTAGATGTTTTCCCTCTAATATCAGGAACAAGGCAAGGATGTTTCCTCTCATCATGTCTTTTCAATACCCTACTGAAAGTCCTAGCTAGTGCAATAACACAAGGAAAAGAAATAAAAGGAATAGTTTGGGAAGAAAGATAAAAGAATATTAGTTAGATAATATCTAAATGTAATTCATGATCCTGATTGGGTCCTTGATTTAAAAAAAAAGCTATAAAGGACATTGGGGGTCAGTTGGAAAAATTTGAATATGGACTGTTTATTAAATAATATCAATATTAAATTTCTGCTTATGATTATGGTATTGTGATTATGTAAGAGAAATCTTTGAAGTATATAGAGGTAAAGTATCTTAATATCTATAAATGACTTTCAAAGTTTCAAGAAAATAATATGTATGCTGAGTGATATATAAACATGAATTTATTTAGTCTTCCAGTATGGGGAGTATTAGCAAAAATGATAATATCCAAATATGATAAGACCATGTGAAGGCAAATTCATATACTACTCACTGAAATAGAAATTTATACTACTTTCCTGGGAGGCAATTTTGTACATTTATTTTTAAGTTTCAGAATATATGTGTATGCTCTGATATAGGAGTACCACTTCTAAAATTTATTATATTAATGTAATCAGAAAATAATACATACACATCCATAAGGAAATTCCTTAAAGAGATATTTATAATGAAAGTAAAAGGGAACAACCTAAATTTCCACCAATGATGGGTTGACTTTACTGAAGTCTCCAAAGCTGGGCACATATATTAGCTCTGCCCAGTCAGTGCATTGTATCTTTCCACCTGCAGTGATTGATTCAGGGTTTGGCACATGATCCTACCAAAATAAACCTGAGACTTTTGCTGAAGTGTTGGAGAGAAAAATATTTACTCTTCTCCTAGATTTGAATCTGAAAGAATGTGACCCAAGACTTTTAGAAATACATCACGGAGAGAGCCATTTTTGAGAATGAAGTCATTACACAGGAAAGTATATTTAGGACATCCCTGGTGGCACAGTTTTTAAGACTCCGCCTGCCAATGCAGGGGCCACAGGTTCGATCCCTGGTCCGGGAAGATCCCAAATACCGCGGAGCAACTAAGCCCATGCACCACAACTAGTGAGCCTGCGCTTCAGAGCTTATATGCCTAGAGACTGTGCTCTGCAACAAGAGAAGCCACGACAATGAGAAACCCCGCGCACTGCAACAAAGAGTAGCCCCAGCTCGCCGCAACTAGAGAAAGCCTGCGCGAAGCAACAAAGACCCGACCCAGCCAAAATAAAATAAATAAATTAAATAAAATAAAAAAGAAAGTAGATCTACGATATGGAGCGAGACTCATTTAGGGACCTGGCTCCACCAATAATTGAGGATTTGGACTCATTCATTAAGTGAGTTACTAAGTCTGGACTGTTTCATTAAGTTATTTACTAAGTTCTTTGTTTTTGTTTCCACATTTTTTTTCTAAATCCAGTTTGAGTTGCACTGTCTGTCATTTAGAACAGAAATCATTCTGGCCAACAATATTCTTAGACATGAGAATTAGAAATGTGCGAACATAAAGGATATGAACATTTCTTATGTTAAGAGCATGTATCCATTATTGCATTTGTAGTCAGAAATGAAAATTGCTATTACAGTTTTAAATTGGCATAATTATATAATACTGCTTTTAGTGTTATTTTTGACTTCTGTTTCACTACAGTTGTTTCTGATTTAGGTGTTCAGGTGGATGCATTATAAAAAAACATTCACTGGATGTTGTTTTTGTTTGACATATATCACCAGGCTTGTCAATACTACAGTGATTCCCTTTTCTGTTCTCTACTGAGTCACCTTCAGGCATGTAGGGCAGCAGTATAAATTGTAATTCACATTGTAAATGGAGTAAGGATGGTTCCAGTGAAAGCAAGATGAAAATAAAAATTTCTTAGGAATGGAGATGGAGGTTGGCATCTGAAGTATTGGGATTCTCAAAATGATTTTTTCAGCAGCTTCAAATGTTTCAGTCGGCTGGGTGCAATACATAAAGTATAAGCTGGTTTCTTCCATTTACTGGTCCCTCTTAACCTCAGTTCTTCATCATCCTGTGAAATTATAAAATTTTTAAAAAATGAAGTAACATATGCCTTTGAAATTAAAGCCATAATTTTCAACCTTGGTTCCTTGTAATGGTGCTTCAGGCATTCCACGATGTTTTGTTTTATTTTTGTCCTTTGACTTAAAAATGTATCTTAGTGGGTTGAATGGTGTCTGTCCCCCAAAAAGTTCAAGTTTCAGCCCCTGATACCTATAAATGTGGTCTTATTTGGAGAAAAGGTCTTTGTAGAGGTAATTAAGTTGAGGATTTCGAGATGAGATCATCTTTGATTAACTGGTTGAATCTTAAATCCAATGACAAGTATCTTCATATGGGACAGAGAACGGTGGAAGACCATTTGACAGTGGAGGCCAAGATTACAGTAATGCAGCCACAAGGAGCACTTAGAGCCACCAGAAGTGGAAGAGGCAAGGAAGGATTCTCCCCTAGAAACTTCGGAGAGAGCACTGCCCTGCTAATACCTTGATTTTGGACTTCTGGCCACCAGAACTGTAAGAGAATTTATTGGGTTGGCCAAAGAGTTCATTTGAGTTTTTCCATAAGATATTATGATATTAAGATATTATGGAAAAACCTGAATGAATTCTTTGGCCAACCCAATATTTTTATTATTTCTATTGTGGTCATTTGTTATGGTAGCCACAGGAAACTAATATAAGTATATCTTAAAACTAATTAACATAAACTTGGAAAGTACCTGCATATGTAATCTGCCAAATCTGAACACACTGGAGATCACTAGTATGTTCTTCCTTTCAGGGGAATCCCATTTTTGTGTAGAACTTTGATATCTAAATAAAGTTTATCTTCCCTTTTATAGTTAATGGAATTCTATCCTAAGGTTTCAGTGTAAGGTGTCCAAATGCTGTTACTTTTCAACTCAATCTTCTCAGTGAATCAGATTGTTTAGTTAGGGCCCTTTCACATGCAAATATAACAGGTTTAGAAAGGAGAGGAAAATCATTTGTGGGCTCATAAAACTTAAAAGTTCTAGAGTAGCATGCTTGATTCAGGAACTCTAACACAGGCTTAGAATAAAATTCAGATCCCTTTCTTTGGACTGAAAGGTCTTACAATATCTGATTTCTTTCAGTTTCTTCCTATTAACTTACCCCATCTCTTTCTACTCCTCATCTTATCCACACCACTCCAGCTTCAGATAACTTGTGTTTTCTACAGTAGGTTAAGTCAATAAAGCTTTATAGTATGTCTGTTTACCTGCAGTGTTCAATCATGGTTTCCTCATGCATATCATTTGGTCTCAGTTCAGAGGCCATCTCTTCAGACAGCTTCTGTGGCTACTCTAAGATAGACTATGTGTCTTTTCTGTATTGCTTCATAACAAACAAGTCATCATAAGGCTTAGTGGCTTAAAATAACCATTTATTGCTCATGATTCTATGTGTCAGAATCAAGCAAGACTCAGTATGTGGTTTGTCTCTGCTCTGTGTGGTGTTGGCTGGGTGTACCAATGGGGGCTGGAGAACCAAGTTCACTAACTTCTCTGGGGTTTTGATGCTGGCTTTCAGATGGGGCACCTCGGTTCTCTTCTACCCAGCTTCTCTCCTCAGTTGATCGCTCATCTTTTGGACCTTCTCGTTCTCTGTGGCATCTCTCTCCAGTAGGATGGTCAGGACTTTGCTAGTATATAGTAGCTGTCTTCCAAGAGTGAAAGCCAAAGCTATCAGGCTTTTATAGGCCTGTATTTTGGAGACCCTGAATGTCATTTTCACCTCATTCTATTGGTCAAAACAAGTCATAAGACCACCATAGATTCAAGTGGTGGGGAATGTACTCCCTATTTGATGGGAGTTGTCTCATGTGCCATACAGGGATTGGATAATTGTTGGAGACCATTTTTGCAGATAATCTACCACAGTCCACCTTCTGGCTACACCCTTTCTCACTTGTTCCACATGAAAAATATACTCACTCTCTCAAACCCCCAAATTGTATTCAAATATAGCATCAGGTCCCAGATTAGGTGTCTGGCAATCTATGCCTGTTCTGGAGAGGATAAGTCCTTGAAGATAGTTCTTCTTGATCAAGAGATTTGTGAACTGAAAATCAAGTTTTCCTCTCTGCTCACCAACAGGGTGACAGGGCAGGCTAACTGCAATAGACAATCCATTTAACAATGGAAGACAGGAACTGGTCCATAGAAATTATAAACTACATCTAGGCACATGGCACCTGTTTTCCAATTCAAAAGAATGGTTCTATTTATGTATGTATGTATGTATATGTGTATTTGTTTATTTATGGCTGTGTTGGGTCTTCATTGCTGCACGTGGGCTTTCTCTAGTTGTGGTGAGCTGGGGCTACTCTTCATTGTGGTGCACGGGCTTCTCATTGCGGTGGCTTCTCTTGTTGTGGAGCATGGGCTCTAGGTGCGCAGGCTTCAGTAGTTGTGGCGCACGGGCTTAGTTGCTCCGTGGCGTGTGGGGTCTTCCCGGACCAGGCCTCGAACCCGTGTCCCCTGCATCGGCAGGAGGATTCTTAACCACTGCGCCACCAGGGAAGTCCCAAGAATGGTTCTTTATTGGGGCCTGGTTCTTCCGCTCCCAGTGGTGGTTCTCAAGTGCGTCGTTTTCCTCAACTAATGGCTACGTGTACTGAGAATCCCTATGTTGGCAGTTTAGCTCCTGCCTCCCTCTGCTTTCTGCCTATACAAAGTTGGGAGCCCTGAGGCCTCTCTTCATTTTTTTCCTCTCTCAATCCTATTTAATCCAATGTGCTTCTATCAATGCAGTGCTTTAAAATATTGTGGACTTCTCACATATCTTATCAAAGTTCACTTCTTCATGTCTTCAAGTCACATTGATAACTTTTTTGTTGGTGGTATTCTGCTTTGGGCATATCAGGTTGATTTGGGACAGTATCTTAAGAATCTTACTTTGCCAAAGGGTATAATAGACATCACTTTACTTGCGGACTGTTTCTCACTTTGAGAACATTTTTTTAAACTGGAAGTACCATCCTGGGTCCTTAGATTTTCTCTAAATTCTGCTTGTAAATGGAGCATTTCTTTAGTTTCTCTCTCTCTCTCTCTCTTATACTTTATGATATACAGTTACAAGAAAATAATTGGCACTTTCAGACTTCTGTCTAAAAATCTTAGCTAGATTCACAAGTGTTTCCAAATGTTCCACCTCTATGTAATACAGGCCATTCTTTCTCTAGTCTTTAATAGCATTTTTTTCCCCATTGCTCTTCAGACCTCCATTGTTGGTTCCTCACTTCCCTTCAAGCCTCTGCCTGTCACCCAGTTCCAAAGGCCTGTGGATGTGTTTTAGGGTTTTGTCAAAGCAGCACCCTGATTCTGGTACTACCAATTTCGTTTTCACTTATCTGTTACCGTAAAACAAAGCACCCCTGAAGTTAATGGCTTAAAACAATCACTTTATTATCTACAATTCTGAGTCAGGAATTCCAGGAGGTTTAATAGAGATGATGTATCTCTGTTCCACATGGTAGCTGTTGGCTGGAGTGCCTTGACTGCAGTTGGAAGACCAGATACAGCTCCACAAATGTGAAGAGAGCCTTAGTATTGCCCAGGATGCTTCAGCTCTCCTGCATGTGGCTTTTCTATCCATGAGGTTTCTCATCCTCTATGGCCTCTCTCTTTCTATGGCCTCTCTCTCTGGTAGGTGAGCCTAGACTTCTTTATATGGGGTCTAGGAAAAGTGAAAGCAAAAGCTACAAGGCCTCTTAAGAAGTAGGCTTGGAAGTCTCAGAATACTGCTTCTACAGCACTTTATTCACCAACAGTATTTACAAGCACAGCCAAGATACAAAGGGTGGGAAAATAGATTTTTTCTTTTTAATAGGATCGATGGCATGCTTGTAGAGGGACAGGGGGAATTCTTGATAACCACCTTGATAGACTAGCAACTTTTTCTATAAAGGGCCAGATAGTAAATATTGTTGGCTTTTATAGCCCTGTAAATTCTTATTTCTGTTGCATATTCTCTCTCTCTCTAACAGTCTTTTAAAGATACGAAAACCAGATTTGACCTATGACATGTAATTTGCCAGCCCATGCTTAGACAGATAGCATACCCACTTTATCATTCATTCTTAGCACAGTTTTTCATTACAAGGCCCCATATCACACTGAAAGTATTTTACATTATATTTTAAAACTACAGTTGGCCCTTGAACAACACGGGTTTGAACCATGCATGTGTACATATGTGTGAATTTTTTTCACTAAATACATACTACAGTACTACACGATTTGAGGTTGGTTGAATCTCTGGATGTGGTACTGTGGATATGGAGGGCCAAATGTAAACTTGTATGCAAATTTTCAGCTGTGTGGAGGGTGGGCACTCCTATCCCCTGTGTTGTTCAGGGGACGACTGTGCTTTTTTCCCCACTACAAAGTAAGCATCATGAGGGCAAGAGCATTTGTTATTTGTTACCTTATCTATAACTATTCTGGTCCATAGTAAGTGTACAATAAATATTTGTTGAATTAACAGATTAGTAAATAAATGACTGTATCAGAATTTATTTTCACTTTCTTTTGTGGAGCTATATTCTATTTTGATGGAATCATTCTCAGGCTCTATTTAATGTGAGATGGCTGCAAATAGCTCCAGGCCAAATGGTTCCAGGTTAAAATCCAGTGACTCTTTCAATAATTGCAGAAGAATTTCAGGGTTAGACCCTTTCATGGATCTTAGCTGTGTCAGATACTCTGTTTTGAAGCAGTAACTATTAACCGGAAAAATAAGGTCTGATTGGCCAGACCTGAGTCACTTGCCTGGGTGGAGTCATGAATATCCCCAAATGGATGAACTGAAAGTTGGGTAGATGGCTTCCAGAGGAAAATCACCTGACTAGGTGAAGGATAAATAGATGCCTTTGTTAAAATATGTCCAAATCATAGACTTTTTTGATCAAACATTCTTCAACTTGAGTGGAATAAAATGTTGAAATAGGTCAAATCAAAGGCTGTTATATGACTAAACTTCTGTCTGCATCCCTACTTTCCAATTGTTGATATCATGAAAGTAGCTTTATTTTTGTAACTCATTAACTTTAGTGAGTTTATACTTTTACACATATATGTACTATAAAATAATAGCATTATCTGTCTTTTAGTTTAATTTGGGGAAGAAGTGATGGCAGTGCTGTTAAAATAAAATTGAAAGACAGTGATTTAAAATTAATGAATGAATCATGCGTGCTATACTTGTTTATTTAGATTGCCTATATCTTGTTAGTTACTCTAAGTTAGTAAAGGATAGTGCCTTAGTGGAGAAATGTTTTTTCTCAAGGAAGTGTTTTCAGTCACAAATCTATTTTCTCAGAGAAAATCCATTCTTCTACGTACTGTTTAAAATCAGTATATTTTATCTGAGTAGTATCTTGAAAAGAAGTTACTAATACTTGTTTTTAAAACTTGGCCTATTGAAACTCAGTTTTTTAAAAGGCGCTGCATATTTGAGCATACATTTTCTGCTGTTTCCCTAACATTTGAGGTAAAATTAGTGTGGAAAGCATCAGCATCTTGTCCCTTCCTGTAATAGCTCTTACATTCCTATAGTTTCTGTTATGACCCATTTTCAGCCTAAATTTTTCAGGCCAGATACATATGGAATAGATTTCCATATTCTGTATTAGCAGTGTTTGCCTGTAGTCCTTGCTAGGTTAGCACTTTATTTGTATATTGAGTTAGGAGCTTCCTCGCTCAATATTAGATATTAGTTATGCACTTTCTTGAAGATTAGATGGCTAACGATAGAAGAGCAAAGATGTAGTTCCCAGGATCATTTAGAAAACTTTGATTTCAAGTTTTCATCAACACTTTTGTAGGTTTTTCTAACAACCACTTTGGAAGTGTAGGTGGGGTTGACTAGATGGTATTATTAGCAAACAACCAAGACTGATGAAACGACCATTTCACAACACCTCTTTCAACCAGTCTAGAATCAAAGCTATGTTTCTGAGAAATTGCCTAAGTGCCAATTATTCCATGTTGTTTTCAAGTCAGTCTGCAATATCGTTATATGCTTGAACTCCCTCCATAATTTTATACAGAACGAAACAAGAGGATTTGTTGTTGTTCTTTTTTTTCTGGGTAACGTTAACATTGATAAACAGACAACAGTTCCTTTCCTACACTCCCCATCTTTTACTCTCCCTCACCCCTGCATTTAAGTAAGCATATTAGGAATTGGGATTATAAACAACCCATCAGAAAAGACTCACTTCGCCCTTTCTCATTCAGTGAACAGTACAGCAGGAGTGTATTTCAAAGTGACACATACAGAAGAGACTGCCTTACAGTTTTACTCTAAAGCAATACAATCTATGCATATCTCATGATAACCTTATTGTATATTGAGTGCTTATGCTCTCTTTGTTTTCCTATCCCTCTCTCATTTTACAATAAATCCTAAGTCCTCTCAGCAGCCACCCTAGTTATGTAAAGACACAAGAAGGTATGCAGTTTTAGTTCTCCCAAGCGTAGAAATGAATTAGCACTGCGTATTGATTATCCTAACTTCTCAGTCTTGAAAACTTGAAAGATATTTGATGGTTTCTTCAGGTAGACCCCAATGTGCCATCACTTTTCCGCCAAGCACTGGTGCAGCTTTTTTTTTGTTGTTTGAGCCATCTGATGTAATCCAGTTATGTCTTCTTATATTGAAATTAACAAGGCATATACCCTGAGGCATAGGCCGTATCTACAACAGTGAGACACAAATGAAGTTGAACATGAGGTCAATCAAGTGCACAAAATACATCACACAGTTATTCCAAGTCTCATGCTGTGTCTATAATTGCCCCTTGTTCTGTCATTAGGGCTCCCTTACAAGTCATTATTTTGAGTCAGCAGAACGGCAGGGAGTATTCCACCTGATGGCTAGTATAAAGTTGAATTGATGACATAAATAACTACCAGCACAAAATACAAGGAACAGGTATTTAGATTAGATCTAATAAAGTGTGCAGCTGTTCAGTCTCTTTATGAATTCTGGCTAAAAGGATAATCACAACTTTCAATATGGGTTCTCCCTCAGTAGTTCTGTGAAAGGGAAACTATGTTTTTCTAAGTGAATGGACACATGCCATATTAGAATTTGCCTGTCTGCTCTTACCCTAGATTGTTGCTTGGCCAAGACGGATGTGATTCAGATTTCATGGGAATTTTGCTTTAGTTAGCATTGTGTAAAAATTATACCATTTTAAAGTAGAAACATCATCTATTCATTTGTTTCGTGGAAAGAGGTGGTGTGAGTTTAATGCTGAAAGAATATCCTAAGTTTGTGGCCTCAAGCACATTTTTAGAAGTATTACCTTTCCTGGGAAAAAGAAAATTCAAATCCCCTTCTCAAAATATGGTAGCTGACAGGGCTCAGAGGAGGCTTGTAGAGATGAATGCAATGTAGATCCTTCATGTGGATCTAGCCTCTGGGCAGAAACAAAGTGGCAGGAAGGATGGGGAGAGAAGAACTGAATGATTTTGGAAATATCCATGCACTCCAAAGAGGACCCTTAGTTACTTTTAAAAAGCTAACTGCATTAGGTGAAGTTACACATCTGAGGTCCAGTTACTTACTAGTGGAAAAGATATTTTCTCTCTTTAATGTCTTGTCTTAAATATAGAATGAAGGGATTAGACTATAACAGAGAATGCAAAATAGTGGCCTGTGGTCTGGATCAGATCCACAGAAGTATATTGTGTTTTAACTGTGTGTTGTTTTGCTTTTTTTGTTTTTGGCTGTGGGGTCTTAGTTGCGGCATGCGGGATCTTTTGTTGTGGCATGCGGGCTCCTCTCTAGCTGTGGCACATGGGCTCCACGGTGCTTGGGCTCAGTAGTTGTGGCACATGGGCTCTCTAGTTGTGATGCATGGGCTCTAGAGCATGCAGGCTCAGTAGCTGCGGTGCGGGCTTAGTTGCTAGTTTTCTGACCAGGCTAGTTTTCTGACCAGGGATCGAACCCGCGTCCCCTGTTTTGGAAGGTGGATTATTATTATTATTTTTTTTTTTTTGGCGGTATGCGGGCCTCTCACTGCTGTGGCCTCTCCTGTTGCGGAGCACAGGCTCTGGACGCATAGGCTCAGCGGCCATGGCTCACGGGCCCAGCCGCTCCGCAGCACGTGGGATCTTCCCGGACCGGGGCACGAACCTGTGTCCCCTGCATCGGCAGGCGGACTCTCAACCACTGCGCCACCAGGGAAGCCCTGGAAGGTGGATTCTTAACCACTGGACCACCAGGGAAGTCCCTAACTGTGTGTTGTTTAAAAAACTTGAATTGGTTGCTAACTTAGAAACAACTTGCATTGTAGATAAATATCTATATCTTACATGGATAAAGGATGGGTTGTTAGAAAAGGGGAATCTAGTCCAGACCAATAGACTCAATAAACAGATGGATAACAGTTTTTTTCCTCACATCACTCTGCATGATACTTCTCCAAGAACCTCTTTCAGGTGTGAATTTTAAAAATCAAAAGATTTTACCTAAGAGCCTGGTTTTGTATATCAGTTATCTACTACCGTGATAATGCTGCATAACAAACAACCACGAAGCTTCAGTGGCATGCAAAAGTAAGTTTATTGCTCATGTGTCTGGGGTGAGTTGGGGGTTAGGTATGTGGCTTCACTCATCTTGGTGACTCACTCATCTGGCTGTCAGCTAGGGTAGTTTATGGCTTCTCCACATCCTTGTCTCTCATACACACCAGGCTACCTGTGGTGCGTTCTCATGCTAATGGTAAAAGTAAAAGAGAGCATACAGGAACATGCAAGACCTTCTAAGCTCTAGTTTTAGAAGTTCCGGCATTACTGTCACATGTGCATTATTCTGTTGGTGAAAGCAAGTGACATAGGTGATCCTGTAGTCAGAGTATGAAGGCACGGCATAGTTACATAACAAAGGGCATAGATGCATTTTGCTTAAAAATTCAGAGCCTCTGACAGTGTTGGGATCACACTTCAGGCATGGCACTAATAGGTAAGTGTGGGTAGCAGCCGCCAGCTTTAGAGGACCATGCATTTGCGAGTTTATGACAGTGCCTACTCACTCCTTATTATCTGTCTGAGACTAAGACCAGTGTGGGTTGTCATTATTACTGCACTTTTGTGGTAACTTTTCTTAGGGACATTCTGTTCTGCTTCTAGAGCACTCTGAAGAGTAGGCAAATGAGAGGCAGACCGAGACAGCCATACAGTTTCTTTCCACACGTCGACTGCTTCATTCACGCACACTATTTGCCTAGATTCTGGGTCATCTGAGTTTGGGGCACCTGATCCAGACGACTTCTAATTTTGAAACATTCTTCATGACTTTAGAATAAAGGTAAAACAAAGACATTGGAACCCTTGACAAAGCCCGACCCAATTGAAAGTTCATGATGAAGTTATACGATTTCCAAAAGTATTCTGGTGAGAGCTGTTAAGAGCTGTTAGAATTTATATAAACATGGTGCAACCATGTATAATTGAGGTACTCCATACTCTTTCATCTAACCTCCATCATAGGCAAATATCTATACCCTACATGGATGGAGGACAGGTTGTTAGAGAAGGGGAAGCTAGTCCAGACCAATAGACTCAATAAAAGATGGAAAACATTGTTTTTCTCAGATCACGCTGCATGACACTTATATAAGAACTGCTTTAAGACATGAATTTCCACAAAATTCCTGATACCTACTGCAAAACATTTCTATTTTTCTGTTATCCAGACTTAGAAAAAAATATGTTCTTCAAGACTGTTCTTCATCTCTCCTTCCTATCCCCTTCAGTGCCTCAATCCATTTATTATTCATTCCTTCTGTTATGCATTCTTTTCATGCAGCCTTTTGAACATGTGTTTGTATGTGTGTATACGTAGAACCTATATACAGTTTCCTTGCATCCCCGTTATCAAGGAAATGGTATATCCTTGTATCATGTATCATGTTTGCATTGTATCATGTTTGATACAGTTGTATCATGTTTGATACAATTGTACATGTTTGCATCTTTTGTGCCTAGAGAGGAAGACAGGGCAAGAGAATTAGCTGAGGGTAAGTTAAATTGGCTGAAGAGGCAGACTTCTTGGACAGTTAACCTACCTTCTGCTTCAGTTTTCTCATCTGTACAATGGGGATAATGATTTGTAATGTAAATAAAATAGAACCCAAATCATTTCATTAGTGTTTACTATTACCATCATGAATACTTATTGTTGTTGTTTCTGGACTTGTCATTGTAGAAATTGTGGAGGAACACAGAGTTAACGTGATTTGGGTATGTGCTTTTTAGCACCTTTTTATTCCTTCTTTCCACTTGGACCCTCCTCTTCTCCCTATTTTCCCAAGGGATATTCCTTCCTTGTGTCCTGTATTAGGGACATTTTACTTTTCTTAAGTGAATATACTTAGAGAGATATTTTTTCTTCAAAGGTATATACACAACACCATAGTACTACTAGGCTTTGGGAGGGGGCTTGTGAGGGGTACTTCCCCTACCCTCCACACCCTTCCAGAGTGAGGGAGATTGTTCTGTTCACGAGAGCTTATTGTTCTCCCGGCAGGTCCTCAGTGTGGTTAGCTCAAGGTTCCATATTTTATAGTCCTTTAAAAATATGATGCCCTGGTAAATCCTGTCCTTTGCTAAGGACATTTCTCCTTAGACTACGAGTCATCTGACCCTTAAAGGTCTTAGTGCCAGTACAATGTCTTTGTGTGGTTGTTTCACCATCATTAGCAAGGCCACTTTAATGCGCTCTCTGGCAAGAACAGGCAGGGAGGGAGGTGTTATTGCTCCTTGCTTGGTGATTTCCGATGAGAAGATATAAGCGTCCAGTACGGTTTATGTTCCCTTAATATGTTCTGAAAGCCCTCCATTATTATCTAGAGCAGTGTGTGTTCTGAAGATAACCCATGCAGTATATTATTTTGCCAAAGAAAAAGAAAAAAAATCCATAGTCAACTGTACTTGTGACATGTTGCACACTGCTCCCTCAGAGCAGTTTGGTTATAAACAAAGGAACTCTGGCTACTGAGCCTGAGAGGAATTCATTAGAGGGATGTGGGGCTGCTCAGAACATTTAAGGGAACATGAGCTACCAGGCCTTGGGAGGGAGGGGAAGCCCATTAGCAGGAACAAAGCAGTGATGCTTCATGACTCCAATTTTTATTCTTGTGTCCATCTGCTAAAGTGGCACATTCTTAGGAAGAAGGGAGAACCTGATTGGCCTGACTTGGTCATGTGTCTGCTACTTCGGACAGGGCCTGTAACCCGAGGGATCTCATGGAAAATCCCAATGCAAGTAGCCATCTTGCTCCTCAAAGGAAAAGTGGCAGTGATGATGTGCCGACAAAGAACAGCTCTTCACCACACATCTGCTCTTTGGAGTATCCCAGTACACATTAGCTCTGAATATTCTTTGCAGGAAAGAAACCTGTATAACCACATGTAACCTGGCCGTTTTTTATATTTATTGTTTTTATGTAATATTTGTTACCCTTAGGAAAGACTAGTATTCCTTGGAATACCCTCTGGAAGTGCTGACTCACGTCTCTTGGGCATCACACTTTAATCTTTGATTGGACTCCTCCTATGCTCTATATTACAGTTTCCTAATCCTTTGATACGATTATCCTGACATTTTCTCATATTTTAAAACGTCAGCTACTGTAGGTGACACAGGTGTTTGCTTCTTAATCACTTTGAATAAAACAAATATTTCTACAGATGCTGCTTTGGAGCCATTCGTCTTCCTTTTCTCCTCTATACCATTATTTTGGTCCATGATCCTTCTCCCGTTTCTGAAGTTTCTCTCCTTTGGAATGTCTTTTGTATTCTCTGGCTCACCTTTGAGTACAACCACTCTCAGCTTTTAAGCCTTATCCATATATGGCCTCTGACAAAGGCTTCTTTCTTATGGCTTTCTGTTTTTCTAGTTGGTTTTGACCTTGAGCCCTTCCTTGCGTTTCAATTGGACATACTCAGTGAATACTGCCACTCATAAGGTGGCCCACACCTGCCCTGCATCTCACTGCTGTCTCATTCTTTTGTGCATGTGTCACTTTACTTATTGATTATTTAATCTTCCTTCTATCCAGGGTCCCTCAGTTATACTTTTTCAGCATGTTTCAGGATTTGACGGGTAATAGCAAATTCTGAATTGGCAGCAACTCTGGAAGGAGAGAGATACGATTCACACAGATTTCAACAATATTAACTATTTACCAAATATGACGCCATCTAGTAGTCTGGGGGATAAACTGAAACATCAGAATACAGGCGAACATGGGTTCTTGACTAAGTCTTGTTTAATGGTTGCTTACTTATCCTATAGTTACCATTATGTAATCATCTAGCTGGTTAATACGTGATGATCATCTTTTTGGGGGGGTTTAGTGTGCATATATCCATCAAACTGTTTTCAAAGGCTTTCCTTTTAAATTTCTTTTCTGTCACTTTTCCATGACCCATCTCCCACTCCGCTCTTGTCTTTCATTTCTTTTCCATTAAAATCAGAAGATACATAAATTGGGGCTTCCCTGGTGGCGCAGTGGTTGAGAATCTGCCTGCTAATGCAGGACACGGCTTCGAGCCCTGGTCTGGGAGGATCCCACATGCCGCGGAGCAACTAGGCCCGTGAGCCACAACTACTGAGCCTGCGCGTCTGGAGCTTGTGCTCCTCAACAAGAGAGGCCGCGATAGTGAGAGACCCGCACACCGCGATGAAGAGTGGCCCCTGCTTGCCGCACCTAGAGAAAGCCCTAGCACAGAAACGAAGACCCAACACAGCAGAAATAAATTAATTAATTAATAAACTCCTTCCCGCAACATCTTCTTTAAAAAAAAAAAAAAAGAAACATAAATTGGCTACAGGAAATGGACATGTGCTTTTTTTCCCTCACCTCAAGGCCAAGGTAGTTTACTACCACACCCATTACCTTTCTTTTTTAAACAAAACTCTCAGTACCAAAAACACCCAAAAAACAAAAAAAAGGAAATAAAAGCCCTTCACACTCTGATTTCTGACTGTTGCCCAGTGACATTCTGTATTTATTTTACAGTGACAGTCCCGTCCCCTGGCTTTCTGCCATAAGCTCATCTAATCTTTTCTAACAGACATCCAGGCTTTGTTGCATCACATCTGTGGACACAGTATTTCAATGTCACTCTTTATATTCTCTCTATGGATCTTCTTCCTGTGTGGTTCCTAACTTTAGTTTGGTACAGGGGAGTGGTTGCTGCAAGATAACAGACAAATCAGAAGTAGGTATGGAGAATTTGATACTTCTGACTCTTCTTTGTGACCCTTTAAACAAATGTCATCTATTTCTGATTCTGAATATAAATGACAGAAATGTTTATTGGGTCCTTTCTGGGTTTCAGCTCTCGGGCTGAGGCTGTTACGTTATTTCACATTTAATCTTCATAGCCAGCTGAAGAGGTAGAGGTGGCAGAGACCTAACTAGTTGTCTGCCAATACGGATACCCTAGATTCCCCTTTTCTTCCTTTAGTGATAGGAACCTGGCTGTAGCTGGACACACAACTACTCAGCGAAGACTGCATTTCCCAGCTTCCTTTGTAGCTACTGTGGTCATATGACTAAATTCTAACCAGTGCCACAAGAGTGGCAGGGATATGTGCAGATCCTGGGTCATAGCATTAAAAGGAAAGTGATGCTTTTTTTCTTTTTATCACTTGTTGCCTAACCAGCCACCCTAAAATTTTGTGGGTTAAAACAGCAGTAATTTATTTTTACTCATAATTCTACAGGTTGGCACTCTGGGCTGGGATCAGCTCATAGATTCTTCTGGCATTTTCTGTGATTAGCTATCAGATTGGTTGGGGGCTGCCCATCAGCTGAGGCAATGAGGGTGTTTGAGCTACATGTCTTTCTTCATCCAGAGGGCTAGCCTGGGCTTGTTTACACAGTTGCTGTGAGAGTACTAAGAGAGCAAGTTGAAGAGTGCAAGACATACGGAGATCTAGATTCAGAATTCGTATGTGTCATTTTGGGTGCATTCTCCTGGTAAAGGAAGTTATAAGGCATTCATGGAATCAAGGGGTGGGGACATAAACTGCTTTATGGGAGTTACTGCAAAGTCACTCTGTGAAGAGGCATGGATAGAGGGAAGAGTGGAGAATGATGATTATTTCTGTAGTGTACCTCACCTCCTCTTCCTTTATTCACTGACTGGTACATGTACATAATAACGAGAGCTTTGACCAAAATCTGGAAGCTGTATGTTGAGGAAGGCAGAGCATCATGATAAAATGAGCCCTGTCCTAGCACCATAAAGCTGCTGTATTAGAATATTATGCTCAGCATGCTATTTGAGAGAGAAATAAACTTCTATCTTGTTTGAGTCAATATTATTTTATAGTGTGTGTGACAGCAACTGAACCAGAAACCAAATTACTACTATACCCATTTTGCAGATGACAAAATTGAGCTCTATAGAGACAAAGAAATTTGTCCAGAGTCACTCAGCAGATAACTAGCAGTGGCACCATTTGAACATAGGTTTGTCAGGTTCCAGAGCCCATGTATTTAAGCACTCTACTGCGTTTGAATATTGCAACAGTTATTTACTTTTACTTATCTACAGGGAGTAAAACTTGGGAGATCTGGTTTTCATCTTCAGTAGGAATTTATGGCTTCTGTCAGATGAGTACACTAAATTTAAGTTCTCAGTCAGTCATTTGTAGTTCAAAATATATTTGTCCTGTGGAATTGAGTAAAATTTTTGGAGAGTATATCTATCTATATCTATCTGTATGCACATATATATATATATACACACACACACACACACACACACAAAACATGTAAATATTAGTGCTTTGACCAATAAGCTTTTATACTCATTCCTTAGGAGTTTATGTTGCATAATCAAAGTTAAACCTGAATGATTAGCCAATCAAAGAGAAAATATACAAAAAGTCAAATAATATTGGGTGCTGTTGTAATCAACATCTTAAGCTGAGTGTGACAAGATACAGAAAGTCTTTGCATTTATCTATTCTTGGGACAAAAGTTGCAAAATAGATACAAAATGGTATAAGCATAGCAGTCAAACTCAGGCATTACGGATATCTATAGTTAGGGACAATTTAAATATATGGAAATTAAATAATCCCTAATTTCTGTTTGTAATAGCACAATCCACTACTCTAATCACGTTTGAGAATTAAAATTTGGGGGGGGCTTATTTAGGGGGATATCTTGAAATAGGGAATGAAAGCTGACTTGTTGAGGTTTGATTTTTGTCTGGGTAACAGGTAAAGGAAATTAGTGATCTAGAGCAACTGTTCACCAGTACTTTGCTTCCTTATGCCTTGGGCCATTGTATTGTTCGTTTGGTTTGCTTTAAAGACTTAAAACTAGATATTTCTATGTTCAAGTGAAGGTTTTTCTATGTCAAGTTATTAGAGGGAAAAAAGACTCAATGCTGCCCATGTAGAGAACTGAGAATCTTCTACAGTTTCTTTCAATCCTTTGTGTACATGATGAGCTACAATAACCTCACTGAACTGAATTATCCTTCCATGGTATGGTTCAGTGAATACCATTATATTTCAGCACAGCTTGAGTGATTTTTAATGCCAAAAACATCAGCAAGAAATACAAATGTTACAAAAATATTGAAACAATACCATAAAAAAGCCCAGGATCATAAATACTTTACTTTGCAAGGTCTCAGAGGTCAAGATAGCAATACCATGGAAAATTAAAATGCTCTCTGTGTGAGTGCCATTCAGGGAAAGACACACACACACACACGCACACACGCACACGCACACACACGACAGAAATTTACGATCATAATGCTCAAAACCATTTTCCGATTCTATATTAGGCTGATTATGAGAGAAAAAAATAGCTATTTTCCAGGAGGGAAAACAAAATTTATGAAATTATTCCTTTGCACGTTTTTTATTTGTTTTTAATTATACTCTAACTAAAGGAGAGTTACAGCCTGTGAAAGACATGGGTTTTATGTGAATGACTTCCTTAACCACGCAAAGGAATATGGTGTACAGATAGAAGTTGGCTGAGGGTTTGGATTTAGACAGTTAAGTATCAAAACCCGTTGCCTCAGAGGGTTTGAATCTGGAAATCCCCTTTCAGTGGAGTGCTCTTTGAGAGACCATGCTGCAGGTGTATGTAAAGGGAGTCCGGAGAAAGGAAAAAACAAACGAACAAACAAAAAACCAACTCCTTGCAAGATCTGTGCACAGAGCTATGAAAAGCTGTTCTTTATTCATCCCATGGTACTCAGGTGTGTGCTGCCTCCTATGGGTCTGCCCACCATGGGTCAAATCTGCTGCTTTCCTGAGTGATGGGTCATCTTCAGTTTAAGTCAGTGAGTTTTTGTAAAAGAATCCAACCTGATATTTCTAATAGAGAGAGGTGGCCCAGCTGCTTGGAAATAGCAGTTGAACAAAGAAGGGTAGCTCTGTGTTACTGCCTATAGCATCTCATGTTTCTAGATCCATCAGTGTTCTGTCAAGCCTCTCTCCATCTCTTACCTGTTTGTGCTTCTCATTTTCCCATATATTTTAGGGCGCTTGCTTAGTAGAAGTACAGTGAGTTCCATCATCTTACATTTTTAAAAGTATATTTTAAAGTTACATTTTTAAAAGTATATTTTAAAGTTACATTTTTAAAAGTATATCGAAGACTCCAAAACCAGTTCTACCTACACAACCAATCGATTTTAGACAAAGGTACACAAGGAAATTCAGTGGAGAAAGAAGTCTTTTCAAAAAATGGTGCTGGAACAATTGGATATCTATGTGCAAAAAATGAACCTAGACCCATACACATCTTACATGTGAATTAACTTAAAATATTTCTTAGGCCTAAAGATAAAACCTAAAATTATGAAACTTATAGAAGAAAATGTTTGTGATCTTGGATTAGGTAAATATTTCTTAGATATGACATTAAAACATAGTCATAAAAGAAAAAAATGATAAATTCGACTTCATCAAAATTAAAAACTGCTCTGTGAAAGATACTATTAAGAGATTGAAAATCTGGGGGCTGAGAGAAATCTTTGCAAAACTCATACCTGACAAAGGCCACATACTCACAATATGTGAAGAATTTTCAAAACGTGATAACAGGAAAACAGCCCATTTGAAAACATGGGCAGAGGTTTTATGCAGACACTTCACCAGGGAAGATACATGGATGGCAAAAAGTACATGGAAAAATGTTCATTATCATTAGTTATTAGGGAAATGCAAATTAAAACTACATTGTGATACTACATACTACTAAAAGGGCTTAAAAAATTAAATATGACAAAACTCAGTGCTGGGGAGGATGCAGAGCAGTTGGACCTTTCATATATAGTTGGTGAAAATGCACAATGGTGCTGCCTCTTTTGGAAAACAGTTTTGTCAGTTTCTCATATAGTTAAAAACATGCTTACTCTATGGCCCAGCAATCCCACTCCAAAACACTTACCTAGAAAAATTAAAACTTATGTTCACCCACAAATTTTTTGTTTGCCTCCACCGCTGCTGCTGGGTCCAAAGTCCCGAACCCCCAGGGCACCCAATGCCGACCGCACCCGCCAAACAGACATGCGGCGGCCTCTGCCCCCCAACCACAAAACTTTATGTCATCTTTATAGTGGTTTTATTAATATTTGACAAAGTATGGAAACAACTCAATATCTTTAAACTGATGAATGGATAAACTGTGTGGTGCACCAGTACAATGGAAAACTACTCAGCAATAAAAGTCAATGAACTCTTGATACGTGTATGTATGAATGTACATCATATGTTAATGAATCTCACAGGCATTAAGCTAAATGAAAGAAGCCAGACTCAAAAGACTGCACACTGAGTGATTCCATGTATACTACATTCTGGAAAAGGCAAGACTATAGGGACAGGAAGCATCAGTTGTTGCCATTGGCTGGGGACTGGGGAAGGGTAGAGAAGGGAGTGATTAAAAGGGACACAAGGAAATTGTTTGGGATGGTAGAACTGTATTTTGATTGTCGTGATACTTATACAACAGTGTTTTTTCAAGCTCATAGAACCTTACGCTAAAATTACCAAATTTTACAACGTGTAATTTCTAACTCAATAAGCAAAGTGTATCATATAATTTGTTGAATCAACATTAGTGTTAATCATCATGATAAGAAAGACTTGAGTCTGTTATACTTTGGTTTTACCAGGTCATTAGTAGATATGGATTCTGTTCATTGAATACCTTATTTCTGGGCTAACAATATGTGTGTTAGGGGTGGGTCCCTTGAGGCATTGAGGGTGGGAGGAGAACATAAAATAGCAGTCAGTTACTCTTGTTTCCTATTTTGTGGCTGTTAGCATTTGCCTTATATATTGAGGTGCTCCTATGTTGGGTGCATAAATGTTTACAACTGTTATATCTTCTTCTTGGATCGATCCCTTGATCATTATGTAGTGTCCTTCTTTGTCTCTTTATAGTCTTTATATAGTCTTTATTTTATATAAATAAAAATATATAAATATATTTTTATATAAACAAAAAAATATATATATTTATATATTTTTATATAAATATATATATAAATATATATATAAATATATATATATTTTATATATAATAGTCTTTATTTTAAAGTCTGTTTTGTCTGATATGAAAATTGCTACTCCAGCTTTCTTTTGATTTCCATTTGCATGGAATATCTTTTTCCATCCCCTCACTTTTAGTCTGTATGTGTCCCTAGGTCTGAAGTGGGTCTCTTGTAGACAGCATATAGATGGGTCTTGTTTTTGTATCCAGTCAGCCAGTCTATATCTTTTGGTGGGAGCATTTAATCCTATATGGCTACATTTTAAATGTACAAAGTTTAGGCAGCCGTTTTAACTCTCAGAAGCTAAAATCCATACGTGTGTGTGTGTGTGTGTGTGTGTGTGTGTGTGTGTGTGTGTGTGTGTGTGTGTGTGTGCAGAATCCTGATTTCCTCTCCAACATAATCTCCTATTTCTCCCACTTGTCTTCTAGCAATTCTAAAAACTCAAAAAGCCCTTAATGGGCCTTGCATTGCACGCGTTGATATCGTTTTCCTTACTTGAGATCTGCCTGGAATGCCTTTGCCCCACTTCTCTGCTCTGTTGAGCTCTCCTGATGTTTCAAGCTTGAAGTCAGGCTTTCCGTCCTCAACTTCCTGCCCCCTCAAGGCAGAGCTTCACCCCCTTGTTTCAGTCTATTGCCCTTGCTCCATTCTTTTACTTACAGTGCTTTCGTGTGACTGAGTCCATGCTTATCTTTTCGAGTAAACAGTATATTAGTGGACAAAGCCCCTTGTTTTATAGAATTTTATGTGTGTGCTCCCAGCACAGTACATAATATAGAACCAGTTCTCAATGTATTTTCCCTGAGGGAACTAATGAACAGAAGTGTACTTTCTTGGAAAAATATAAAATATTTGCCAATTGTATTACACATTTGTATCTTTTTAATGTTTGCTTCCAAATTGAATTATAAATATATAAACTCAGACTCATATTCTTTCACATGCATTCAAGGAGTGCAGGATGTAATTTCCTTAAAATGTATTCTTTAATTTTAAATAGTATCTAATCTTCACATGAAACAAAAAAGCAAAACAGAAAGACGAAATAGCCACTTCTCAATAGGCTTGGACTATGGTTGTCTTTCCATTGTTGGAACATTAACTTTGCTTTAGTTTTGGATAATAAGGATAGGACAGTGCTGCTCAGAAGTGGCTCTATTTTTGTAATGTTAGAACTTGATCATCATACTTTCAGACTGTATAAGCAATCGACTGACATCTTTATTCATTTGTGTGTAATAAAGCCTGGAGAAAGCAAGAGATATGGTTATTTACCACCCCATGCGAAACATAGAGTTTATTAATCATGGCCATATCATTATATTATGCTTAGGAACAAAAAGGCGTTCAACACCTAGTTCTGATCTGTGGCCAAGGCTCATGAGTGTACAAAGAGGTTGACAGCCTTAACTGGTGGTCATTACTAATTTAATAAGCAGTCTTCAAAGCTCTTGCAGATACAGAGGAATCTGAAGTTACATGTGTAATGTGCAACGTGCGCAAAATACTTAATTCCATTCACTTTGAAACCTGGAGGACAGTTATTAAAATTGTATGGTGCAAATTAAAATTTAAGATTAAAATACAAGATCAAAAGAATCAGTTTTTTTTCCTCAGCGCTATTAAGGATCAGCTTTCTGAGTAGAGAGACTCGATGTTCAATGTCATGTCCTTTCCCTCTGGAGAGCTAGATTAAAGCTAATCATAAGTGACTAGAGAAACACATCTTTCTGTATTTTTTTCAAGTGGGAACACTTTATTACTTTTTAATATATAATGTAATTGTAGTCACAGGGTGAAAAATACAAGTCAAATAAAAGTAAGGACAATTTTAGAGAAAGAAGAGTGATGTGAGAAAATATAAAATTTGCCTCAGTGGCATTCTAAGAACTCTGAAAAGTGCATCATTTCATTACATAACAAACACCTACAACATGAATAAATGCAGACTCACATGCAAATTCACCTCCACTCTCACCTACTGATGATTTTAAAAATACACTAATAGTTATTTTCTGTGAGCCTTTATTAATGGTCAGATACATTAAGGATGAGTTATGAGGAGTGATTGGAGCAATCAACAGCATATCCCTTAGCGTGTGGTTGTGAGATTACAGCCCTAGACTTGACAGCATCTCCCATTATAATGGGGTGTTAGACCTGACCCAGGACATAATGCCTCTTGTAAGTGAAAAAACTTCTGTCTCTACGGAGTTGTCTCTTTGGCCCCTATAGGAAGGAGACATGTACATTTTTATATCCCTTTTCTCACATGGGAAAATTCTAGGAATAGCATAAATAATCTCAAAGGACATGAAGCTCCTAAAATTAGCCATGTTTAAAATTTAGTGCTAGTCAATAACATTTATTTCATTGACAAAAACAGGCAGTCATAATAACTAAAGAAACTCTTCTCCTTTAATTGTAAATTCTTTTCTGAATATTCGAATATTATACTAAAGTTTTGAGAACAAACAGCACATGATAAACACACTGCTCTGGGTGACTTTCCTTAAACATAAACTATGCCAGACCATAACTTAGGTAGGACCTAAGTTCTTACTTTCACCATCATTCCTTTATTTGTTTTTAATTTTTTTTCACTTAATTTGGTAAACAACTTTTTTTTAAATTAATAATTAATTTATTTTTGGCTGCGTTGGGTCCTCTTTGCTGTGTGCAGGCTTTCACCAGTTGTGGCCAGCAGGGGCTACTCTTTGTTGCAGTGCGCGGACTTCTCATTGCGGTGGCTTCTCTTGTTGCAGAGCACGGGATCTAGGCACGCAGGCTTCAGTAGTTGTGGCTCGCGGCTCTAGAGCACAGTCTCAGTAGTTGTCCCACACATGCTTAGTTGCTCCGCGGCATGTGGGATCTTCCTGGACCAGAGCTCGAACCTGTGTTCCCTGCATTGGCAGGTGGATTCTTAACCACTGCGCCATGGAAGTCCCCTTTATTTGTTAAACAGCAAATTTTGAGTGCCTAGTGTTTATTGGCACTGTACTAGGCTATAACCTTATAAAACTAGGTGACTATATAATTTATTGTCTAAACCAGGAGACTGTTGAGGGTGGAGATTGGTCTATTAATATACTTGCTGAGAAAATCGGCATAAACCAGGTGTATCACAGGTAAACAAGGATGTATGATCTCCGTACGAATATGGGTATTGTTATTCAGAGTTGAGCCTGAAGTATTGCATGACCCTGAAGCACTTTATGTCATTAAAAACATTATATTTAGTGTGGGATATAGTTTATCACATGGGAAGGGAGTTGACAGAGTGGTAGATAGTTTGGCTCTGGAATCTTGTTTCAGATCCCAGCGTGTATAGATGTTTAGTTGTGGAAACGTGAAGTTTTCAATGTCATCAAGCCTCAGGATCAACATTTGTATTCTGGAGGTAATAAGGGTATATGTACAGTAGTATGTTATTATAAGAGGAAACTGAGAAATCCATGAAGGGTGCCTGGCACAAAGACTGCCACACAGGCAGATGTTCAGTAGATGGTAGCTGTTAATGTAGTATAAATCACGTCAACAAATTGAACTGAAAATTAACAAGCTATTCTTACTGTAATTACCTAATCAGGCCTAGTGTGTGGAAAGTAGTAGACGCTTAATAAATTCTTGTTGAGTGAAAGAATGAATAAAATTAAGAAATAAAAGTTAAACAGAAGTATTCCATAATATGAAGTATTCTAGATAAATAGAAGTTTACTGGATTTGTTTTTCTCATTTTAAGGTCTCAGAGCTGGTTTAAATACATGAACCCCAGGAAAAGAAGATGATATAATGTTAAACTGCTCTAATTCAGTGGGCCTGGGCCCTGGTTTCACATTGAAATCACCTGGGGTGTTTTAAATACTGACACCCGGGCCCCAGTCTCAGTGACTGTGATTTAATTGTTTTAGGGTAGGACCCAAGCATTGGACTTGTTCCCCAAAGTATCTCCAGGTTATTTTAATATACAGCTAGGGTTAAGGGCCACTGATCTAAGTTCTGTGCTGAGTAGGCAAAGCATTTCATTGTGTATTGGGTGCCATATTTTAGGAGAGAATGGAGCTGGTACAAAGGAAAGGGATTGAGATTGCAGAAGGCTGAGAAAGTATGTCCATAGTTCCTTTCATAGTTTGTTAAAAGAATTCAATAGGAAGTTTAGGGCAATAAGAAACCTTGGTCACATACTCAAAGTAATGTAAGATTGAGGTAGGCAGGTAAGTGGTACATTATTTCATTGTAGGAATTTTGTCATGTGGGCCCAGTGTTGCCAGATCTGCAGATTTTATACGAGAAGAAGAAAGCAAGGTTTTTATGTGTTCACACTCCCCTGACTTTTAAATGGGAGATTTTTTCTTTTAACCACCTGGTGTTCCAAAGTATACCTGTAGATCTCATCTGGCTATTGTGTTGTCTGTTGCTTTATGCCAAGAGTCAGCACACTATAGCCTACTGGGGCAAATCCAGCCTACCAGCAGATTTTGTATGGCCTGATAGATAGGTTTATTAATGGTTGAAAATATCAAAAGAAGATTAATATTTCATGATGTGAAAATGATATGAAATTTAAATTTTAGTGTGGGATACAGCCAAGCTTACTCATTTACATATTATCTATGACTGGTTTCATGCTATAAGAGCAGAGTTGATTAGTTACATTTTCTCATAATGTTCAGTGTATACAAATTGCAGTGATGCTGTTATAACTTGCCAGCATTTCAAAATGCATATTATTATGGACTGTCTTATTTTTTTACTTTTTATTGTGGGTGCATTCTCATTATATCAAAATGAGAAAAGTAGACTTTGTGCAGTAGGCTGAATATTTCAAAAGTGTCCGTATTCTAATTTCCAGAACCTATATGTTACCTGTGATCACTGTGTTTGAACCTGTCATCAGACAGATTATCCTGGATTATCTGGGTGTGTCCAGTGTAATCACAGGGGTCCTTACAGGAGGAATATAGGAAAGTCAGAGAGGGAGGGTGATGTGATGACAGAAGAAGCGATTGGAGTGATGCAAGCTACAGCCAACAAGTTCCAGCAGTCTCTGGAAGCTGGAAGAAGCAAGGAATGGATTCTCCCCAAACCTTCCAACTGGTCCTGCTGATATTTTGACTTCAGTCCCATAAGACTTATTTCAGACTTCTGATTCTCAGAACTATAAGAGAATAAATTTGTGTTGTTTTAAACCACTAAGTTTGTGGTGATTTGTTACAGCAGCTACAGAGGAAACTAACGTGGAATATCATACTTTTAAAGCACAATGGAGTGCGAATTATTGAATTAGATGCCCCAAATTGAGTTTATTATGCAATGGCAATATAGAGGTGCTAAAAGACTACAATATATGATGGTATTACCAGGATAAGCACGCATCACAATGTTCTCAATGCACAGGAAAGCAATGATCAGGAAAATTAGAAAATTTTACAAGACAGGATCTTATTTCAGTGGAAATTCTTCACAGCAATGAAAACTAAACATGAAGCTGCAAACAAAGTAAACTTTCACATGGCTCATTTGTTAACTAAGCAGGAAAAGTCACTTACTGATAGTTAATTAAATCATGTTTGATTGAAACAACAATAAAATGCATTTAGAGAAAATAAACTTGTTTAAGACTATTAGCTTTTTGGTGAGAACAGTTGCTGAAAGAGTTGAGGACATTTGGAACAACATCAGTAGTCAATTATAAAACAAGGCAAACAATTTTGAATGGATTTCTTTGGTTATTGGTGAATTGATTACCAATTGATTACCATACTGCTCAGTTGTTTGAGAAATCAATACCACGTTTCAAGAGACTGAAGAATTAGTCTGTGTGGAACATTTACAGGTGAGAATTTTTTCAAGGACTTTAAGAAAACACTAATTCAATACTACCTGAAGTGGAATCTGCTAAGATGTATTATACATGATGGTGGAAAAAATATGTGTGGAACAGGAATAGGTTTAGTTGGACGAATTTACAAAGCTTGTGAAAATATGAAGTGTTTAAATGCCCATGGTTATTTGGCATGTTATTCACTGGCAGGTACTTTGCGGAAAATATTCAAATTTATCATGTGTTATTGAATTGGTAGTGTCAATGTAAACTTCACTCACTCTCCTGGACTTAGTCATCATCAGTTTTATGATTTTTTTGTCAAAAATAGAAACTAAGTATCATGACTTGCCCTACCACTCAGCATTCTGATGCTTTAACAGGGATAAAGTTTCACTGCAATTGTTTGAGCTCAGGACTGAGATGGAAAGTTTTCTGAACAAGAAGACTGTGTGTTATGGAACACTGCACATTAGGAAATTAATTTGCTTTTGCTGAAGACTTGATAATGTTGTATAATAAATTAAAACTAAAATTTTAAAGCAAAACAGCACTTATATATGAAATATATACTGCAGTAAAAATATTTTCACAACAGCTAACATTGCTTGTATCACAAGCTTCTTTGCACACTTACTGTACTATTAAGAGTTAAAACAAGAAGTAAGATCTTTAATCCCACACGCATTTACAGCAAATGTATTTTCTAAGCTCAAACTACAAATCTAGCAGTATTTTTCAGATCTCAATGCAAGTCGAAAGGGAATTTCCATATTTCAAAATCCATTTAATTGCACAACTGAGGAGCTTCCACTTAACCTTCCATTGGAAGTGATTAATCTACATTGTAATGACATACTGAAAGACAAATACCAAGAGAAGAATCTAATAGAATTTATAAGTGTCTTCTAAGTGATGAATATCCACAATTAAAATTATATGCTCACGAATTAGTATCAGTGCTTGACAGTACCCATCTGTGTGAAACAGCATTTTTAAAGATGAAATTGGTAAAATCTCATTACAGATCAGCATTAACAGATGAACATTTGCAAATGATTTTTATTGTAGGGAATACTAACTCTGAACATCACTTAAGTGTAATGTTATCCCTCCTTCAAAAGAAGAGAATTTGGGCTTCCCTGGTGGCGCAGTGGTTGAGAGTCTGCCTGCCAATGCAGGGGACACGGGTTCATGCCCCGGTCTGGGAAGATCCCACATGCCGCGGAGTGGCTGGGCCCGTGAGCCATGGCCGCTGAGCCTGCGCGTCCGGAGACTGTGCTCCACAACGGGAGAGGCCACAACAGTGAGAGGCCCGAGTACCGAAAAAAAAAAAAAAAAAAAAGAAAGAAAAAAGAAGAGAATTCCATTTGCAGACCTCTATTACAAAAAATATACTCAATTGTTTTTGGATTTTGTTTAAAAAAATTTGGAAATTTGTTTTTTTCTTTTGTTGTATTACTGCCTACACAATGTTCTTAATTTTGCCTCTTATTCACAAGGCCTAAAATATCTACTGTTTGGTTTTTACAGAAAATTTTGCCAACACTTGCTCTAATTGATTTTTTTTTTTAACACCTGAATCAAACTGCATATGTACTTCCTGATTCATGTAGACTGGAGATTATGTGCGTGGATAGGGGGCTGGAGGAGAGGGAGGGAGGGAAGGGAGGGAACTTCCCAGATAAATTTAGGATGATTTTGGAAGCAGAAAATCTGTGCAGGCAAATAAAAATGGATACGAACCCAACCATATTTGAGGTTCATCTGCTCTCTAGCTGTCCTCAGAGTAGTTATTCCCCTTCCAGACAAGCCCTGACTCAAGTCCTAACCAGCCTCCAGTAATCAGGAATGGGTGAATCAGGGCAGTAGAGAGAAGATGCATTTGAAACTTCAGACCAGGAGAAGTTAGTATATCACTAGTCTAAAAAAATATCAGGGTATATGAAGCAGACATAAAGCTCTCTACTCATACCACTTGCTCATTACAACCACTGAGCACAACAGCAATGGCTTCCAATTCCCTGAGGATTCTCTCTAGCAACCATAGCCTGCTCTTCCCAGGGCCCTCGCAGGCTGGAAAGGCAAGAGAATTAATGATCCCTGGGCAACTCTCAGCCAGTGATCCTATCAGTGGGATGACTCAGAGACACGGACTCCCATTTTCATCTACGTGGAGACAAAGATTAGTGAATTGAGAGGACAGTCCCTACATTGTAGGTTGCCTTATATCCTCTGTCTCATGTCCTTGTTCCACTACCAGTGCCTACTAGGATCACCTCCCAAATAAGACATTTGTCCTTGAACCCTTGTCTTAGGGTCTGTGACTGTTTACATGTTCACATGGAATCCAGACTTTTAATTTTGCAAAATATCTCTATTCTAAAGGAAATTAAGAAAATCTCATTTACAAAGGCATCAAAAATAATAAAATGCTTAGGAATAAACTTAAACAAGGAGGTGAGAGATGTGTACACTTAAAATTATAAAACATTGCTGAAAGATATTAAAGGCAGCACAGATAAATGAAAAGACATCTCATGTTCATGGATTGGAAGACTTAATATAGCTGAAAATGTCCATACTACCTAGCACTATTTACAAATTCAATGCAGTCCCTATTAAAATCCCAATACCATTCTTTGAAGACATGGGAAAAAGTATCCTAAAATTCTTATAGAATCTCAGTGGACCTTGAATAACCAAAACAATCTTGGGAAAGAAGAACGAAGATGGAAGCATCGCACTTCCTGATTTGAAAATATATTACAAAGCCACAGTAATCAAAACAGTCTGATACTGGCATAAAGACAGACATAAAGACCAATGGAATAAAATAGAGAGTACAGAAATAAACCCTCATGTATATGGCCGAATGATCTTCAACAAAGGTTCCAAGACCAAACAATGGGGAGAGGACAGTCTCTTCAACAAATGGTGTTGTGAAAACTGGATATCCACGAATGTAAGAATGAAATTGCTCCCTTAGCTTACAAAAATTAACTCAAAATCGATTAAAGCCTAAATATAAGATCTAAAATGATTAAACTACTAGAAGAAAAGCTTTCTGAACTTGAATTTGACAGTGATTTATTGGACATAACACCAAAAGCACAGGCACAAATAGACAAATGAGACTACATCAAACTTAAAAACTTTTGCACATCAAAGGAAACCAGAGTGAAAAGCAACCTATAGAATGGGAGAAAGTATTTGTAAATCATATGTCTTAAAAAGGGGTAATATCCAGAATTTACCAAGAACTTCTAGCTCAACAACAACAACAACAAAAAACTTGATTTTAAAATGGGCGAAGATCTCGAATATCCATTTCTCCATAGAAGATATACAAATGACCAACCAGCATATGAAAAGATGCTCAATATTACTAATCATTAGAGAAATGCAGATCAAAACCACGAGATATCACCTCATACCCATTTGGATGGCTATGATAAACAATCACAACAGCAGCACTAGGCAGTGCAGGTGAGGATGTAGAGAAGTTGGAGCCTTTGTGCATTGTTGATGAGAATGTAAACTTGTGCAGCCGCTGTGAAAAACAGAAGGAAGGTTCCTAAAACATTAAAAATATAATTACCATATGATCTAAGCATCCCACTTCTGGGTATATATCCAAAAGAACTGAAAGCAGGATCTTGAAGAGATATTTGCTCACCCATGTTCATTGTTGTGTTATTCACATTAGCTAAGAAGTGGAAGCCACCAAAATGTTCAACAACAGATGAATGGATAAAACATGTGATATATACATACAATGGAATATTTTTCAGCCTTAGAAAAGAAGGAAATCATGTCACATGGTACAACACGGATGAACCTTAAAGACATTGTGCTAAGTGAAATAATCCAGTCACAAAGAGATAAATACTACATGATTCCACTTATACGAGGTATCTAAAGTAGTCAGAGTCACAGCAACAGAGAGCAGAATTGTGGTTGCCAGGGCCTGGGGAGAGGGGAAATAGAAAGTTGTTGTTTGATGGGTCTAGAGTTTTATTTTTGCAAGATGAAAAAGTTCTGCAGTCTGTTGCACAACAATGTGAATATACTTAACCCTACTGAATTGTACACTTAAAAATGGCGAGTGTGGTAAATTTTATGTTATGTGTTATTTATCACAATTAAAAATGTGGGTACACTGAGTGGAAAATAAGGAAACAGAATGAGAAGGAGAAAGAATTAATCAGCTGATTGGAAGGAATGGCATGTCCTCATTTTCCCTATTACAAACTCCTGCCTTGTGACCTACCTGAATCTGGTGGAGACATGACAGGTGTCTTTTAGGGACAGTTACCACTGGTGGTTCCTGCACCTTTCCCAGAGGGTATAGTACTTCCGGGGCTCATCTTGGACCCTTACTCAGGGTCCAAAGTGGCCAAAGGCACCAAATGTTTTCTCACCTTCTTTCACCTACACGGGGACAAAGGCATTGAATGGCTGAGTGTAGAGGCTGTTGGCAAAGATATTTGCAAAGGGATGGAAACCACAAATAAAAGAAACGAAGGTTTTGTGAGAGGCCTCCCCAGAACTGTGTGGTGAAAGCCCTTGGAGCCTGCTGGTTTACTGCTGGTGATCTTCATGCGTAGAAGAGTGGACAAGGTAGGGGTGATGTGGCTCATCCCAGTGCCTTCGCCCTGCTCTACCTGCTGAATCAGGCGCCTAGAAAGAAATTGTTAGTTCTAACAGCTGAAGTTTTTCGTATTTCTCGTCTATTATACCGCCCCCTCTCCCTCCACATCATGGTCTAGTTTAAGTAACTGAGAGGCTTGTCTCCTGTCTCTGAGACCCTGCCTTGCTCTCTATCACAGCCATATGTGGAGAATAAGGGTATAAACAGAGCAGGATTTAGGGGAGTATTCAACTCCCTTCTCATTCAAACCCATTCTGTGGGGAAGACCAGCCACATGAAGAGACCCATGAAGGCAGAGTAAGGAATGGCTGTGTGTCAGGCTGCAGCTGGATCATGGATAAATTCACTGGTGGTGGAGAGGCAGTCTGGGCAAAGGGCACCTCAGAGGAAAAGCACTGAGACAGGAATTAAGGCAGCACTTTCTGGAACAACCAGGAGGTAAGCAATGCTGAACTGGGTTAGGACTAGAAAGAGAGGAAACTAGGACTTGAAATCAGACCAGTTTGATTCTAAAGTCTATACTTCTAACTTTAAGAATGTTAATATTTTGCCGTACTTAGCTCTCTGCATATTTATCTATCTATGCTAAATAATTTGCAAGTAAATTGCCAAATATCAAACCACTTCTGCCTAAATATTGTAGGGTACATATTGCAAAAATAAATAATTATCGTACCCCCTAAGAAAGCTAGCAACAAGTTTTTAATATCATCTAAATGCAGTCCACATTCAAACTTCCTTTTTAGTTTCATTTAATCTCAAACAGTCCCTAATCTTTCTTTTTCTGTTTCTTTTCAGTGATATCAACTTGTGAAAAGGCCTGGCCAATTGTCATGCAGAAAGTCTCTATTCTGTACTGATCTCTCTATTTTCCCATGGCGTGAAATTCTCTATGCACTGGCTTTCTTACCAACTAGAAGGTAAGTCTCTGATATGATGTGATTTGATTCTGGATGCAATTTTTGGCAAGAATACTTCATAGGTGATGTTATGTACTCTTTCTGCACTCATCAGTAGGGGACTTAGGGTATCTCATTGTCAGTGATGCTAGCCTTGATCATTTAGTTAAAGTGGTGAACATCATATTTCATCTTTGTTAGGGCTCACTTTAGTTTTATTTTTTTTAATTAACAGATAATCTGTAGGATGATACTTAGGCAAGATGAGAATATTCTACTTGCCAGCAACATCTTACTTTATGGGCTAGATGATCCTTGTCTGAATCAATTGTTGTATTGGAGCTGCAAAATTCTGATTTTATATTTCTATCATTACTTTTATACTTGCTAGCTTATATTCTTCTATGCTTCATGCCTCTTGAAGTCACAAAACCAAAGCTTAAGTTCTCTTGGTTCAGCAAATGCCTTCAAGGTAAAAAAGTGAACTTCAGTGTTCTGCTTAACTTTCTGGACTCCCGCCTTTGTTTACTTTTGGGCCTGAATATTCTATAGTTTCTTGTAAAATCGTCAATAGACTTAAGATATTTTTATATTTCATCTAGAATGTTTAGGGTGAATATAAATGTATTATTTTTATCTATGATTCTTTCTGTCTTCATTAGATTGAGCAAATTTTCTTTTTACTTTTACTTTTTCCTCCTCTATTTGGAATTTCTACATTCTATGTTTTAAAAATTTAACATGCATATTTGACATAAAATCTAAAACTATTTACATTTCTTTTTACTTCTGAAGAAATTAAAGGCACGTACTTTTACATGTTGCTTTCTGATATTTTAATTTTACCTTATTTTCCCTTCCCGTTGGAAATTACCTCTATTATTATCTTTTGTAGTGTTAGGGACTGAGTTGTGTGCCCCCAGATTAATATGTTGAAGCCCTAACTCCCAATGTAAATGTATTTGGAGATATGGCCTTTAAGGAGATAATTAAGGTTAAATGAGATCATAATGGTGGGGCCCCAATCTAATAGGACTAGTGTCCTTATAAGAAGAGAAAGAGACACCAGGAGTGTGCATGCACTGAGAAAAGACCATGTGAGGACACAGAGGGAAGATGACCTTCTGGAAACCATGGAGAGATCTCAAAAGAAACCAGCCCTGCTGGTACCTTTATCTTGGACTTCCAGCCTCCTGAGCTGTGAGAGAATACATTTCTGTTGTCTAAGCCACCCACTCTGTGGTATTTTGTTATGGTAGCCAGAGCTGACTAATACAGATAGTCAAGGCTTCTTTAGATTTAGCAATCCACATACCACTTTCTCTTCTTACCACTCCTTCCTGCTACTCCTTCTGAATTTAACTTCCTCTTCCATGAAGTATATCATTTAGTAGTTCTTATAGCAGACCCTTTCTCTCTCTCTCTCTCTCTCTCTCTCTCTCTCTCTCTCATTCTTTACTGAAAATTTTTACTTTTTTCCTTATTCTAGAATAAGAGTTTAGCTGAGTAGTAATTATCGATAATTTCTTTTAATACTTTAATTTTATCCCAAATATTCTGGACTCTATCCATTGTTGCTACTGAAAAAAATTATTAAAGATGTAATTGTATTTTTTTTAAGTTATTCTGTTTTTCTTTTTTTTTTTGGCCACTTTCAAGACTTGTTCTTTGTCTTTATATTCAGTATGTCCAGGTGTAGATTTTATTTTACTTTTCTTCTATTTCATTCTGTTTGTTCCTTGAGGCTAAGGGTTCTTGCATTTAGTCAGTTACAGGAAATTCTCAGTTGTAATATTCAATATATCACCTTTCTCCATTCTTTGTATTCTTTTTGTGTACTCCTACTAAGAATATATTAGACCTTCTCATTCTATTGTTGGTGTCTGTTAACTTTTCTTCCAGGTGTTCTATTTATGTGTGCTCACTGCCTAGTTAATTTCTTTACATACACAGTTTACTAAATCTCTTTTCAGTGATTTATTTTTTATTTCTAGAAATCTAAATTGTTTCTTTTTCATTTTTGCCAGGTTTTTAAAATTTATTTCTTTTTATTTGTGCCTTCAGTTTTCTTTTTACATGAATATTATATTTCAAAATACTTAACTCTGATAGCTTTATTATTGTAAGTTCTGTGTGTTTGTTGGGTTTACTGACATTTTTCATGGTCTGTTACATGTTCCTTGCATATTCTGCATCTTTGTGCTTTGTGGGCTTATTGTTAGAAGACCTTGATCTCTGATAATTAATCTTTTAAGAAGGTTTTCATTTGCTTCTGCCAAATACCTTTAGTGATTATTATTGCCCCTTTGATGTTAATTTTTCAGCTTGGTAGGGTCCAGATCAAGCAAGTAGTTTAAATCTGAACCTCTGGCCTATGACTTCCCAAGGGAGACTCTTTTACCAATCAGAATCCAAGCTTAAATTTCCTTTTCACTTCTTTGAACCACTTCCTTGAACTGTAGTTACTCATTTAATAGCATTTTACTGCTTTAAAAATCACTCAACTGTCTTGCCTTCATCTGAGAATCTATGTAATAACATCTTTTCCTGTTTTGTATTCTCAGGACATTTAAATCCTAAGTTCCTTGATTATGAGAGCAATAACCCTTCATACAGCTTCTATGCAGTCAGCTCACATGCCAGTCCCTCTGCTTTCCAGTTTTCTTTTAGTTTTTGTCCCTTGGGGAGATCCAAATACATGCACGAAACACATGCACATAGGTATGCTTTTATAACTGCTTGTTATATTCCATCCAGAATTTCTTTGTATTTGGCAACAGAAGGTTTTCAGTCAGTAATACTGTAGAAATGGGAGTCCGTGGTGGTTATTATACAAATCCCAAATTGAATGGGCTCCCTTGCCAAAAGAAAGTTCTCATTCAAAAGAACTATATGCAAAAGGCTAAGGATCACTTTGTTAGAAATGTATGCAGGGTTGAGCAAGATAATTTCAACACTGAGATACTTTGACAGAAATCTTACTTTACAGTTCATGTGAAGAAGACATTCAGTCACTGGTGTGCTCTAAAGCAGACAAAATAAACATAAGCAAACAACCCCCCACCCCAAAGCTCTATTTATAGTGCTTGCTAATTTCCATGGTGTAAATATTCTCACAAATGGCTGATTTCAAACTAGCAATGGATTGCCAGTTAACTCACAACATTCCTGAAAATTTAATGACTGGTCCATGGAAACCAATATGAACCAGTTCAAGCACATGACTGCATTTAATTCATATTCCTGGATAATTTTTGTGGTAGATGTGGCATTTTCACTTTTTTCTTGATTCTAGTTCTCTGTGTCCTAGTTTGTTGCTTTCGTGGTAAAGGAAAAAGAAATGTTAAATTAAAATTTCAGACTATGCATCAGAACAGGGATCAGCAAACTTTTTCTGTACAGTGCCTAGTATAAATACTTTAGGATTTGCTGGCTACATACAGTTGTCTTTTGCATATTCCTCTTCTTTTACTTTCTTCTTCTTCTTCTTCTTCTTTTTTTTTTAAACTCTTTAAAAATATGAAGACCATTGCACAGCAGGCCCTTAGCTGGACTATAGTTTGCTGACCTTTTTCTCTGCTCTAGAAGCTTGGGATTATTGCTGCCTTAAAACAAACTTGTGCTGAAATTTCTGATAGATGATAGGAGAATCATACTCTCTGTTTCTTAGCTTCTTGAACCATTTCAACAATTATCAAACCACGACGTTTTCTCTGGTATCATTGAGCTGGGACGGTCTATTTTGATTCTGTTTCTTTGAAACTGTATTTACTGTAAATGACAGCGTATGTTACTAGGGGGAAAAGGTTTAATTTCTAGAATTTTCCATTAAAGTTATCTTTGAGATATTTGTTCTTTCCATTTTAACACTTTTTAAAGGCTTCCCAAGTAAACCAAAACATTAGAGTTTATGGATTATTTTGTCCTTATCCAAATGCTTGAGGCTATTAATTTTTCTTTGTATAAAAATATTTTTATATCCTTCCAAACAGGACTTAAGCTTACTTTCAGTGGTCAGTAAGGCTTGAAACTCCATGGCTTAACTGCTTTATATTATTTTAAGGACTGTAGAAATTGATGGATTATCATCAGGAAAATGAAAACAGTTTTCAGAACTACTTTGCTTAGAGAATTGAGCTTTTCAAGGCATACCCCCTCCTCAAACACCAAGTATTAATTATGTGGTTTAAGCTCCTGTTATTTCAGCAAAGAGCTTAAAAGACTGACTGACCAGCATGAAAAAGCAATAGAGCATTAATTGAACAGATTTGAAATAATTGAGTTCCACATTTGTTAAGAACATAATAAAGGATGTTATCAAAGCTTCACACGTGGATATACCTTTCTGAAAACTGCTTATGAAAATAATAGACTTTGATGCTAAGAATGAAAAAATATATGCTTTAAAAATTCATTAGGAAACTTCCTTTAAAAATGAATTATAGAAACTTCTGCCTTATTATAGAAATACCTTCTGACAGACTACAGTTATCAGTTTCCATATTTGTGTACAGTTGAAGCATAATTGATGAAGATACAGGGCATACTGTAGATTGAATACAGAAAATTCCATTTCTTAATAGAAGTCAAAACCAGAAATGAGATCAAATGAGATCAAGTGAGAGAAAGAGATGGCAATTGGGAGAAGGAAAATGAAAAAAATGTTTTCCTTTTATCTGTAAAGTGAGTCTAGGCAGTAGAATGGAGATGGTTGTCAGGATAGGCAACAAGAAATCAGAGTTGAAGGCGCATTATAGATACTCTTTGTAAACTGATCACTGTGCTAGCTTATTTTAACTCAGAAATGTAGTCATCACAACTTTTCAGTTGAGAACTGTTTGGCGTAAAATGTTACTTAAATAGTTAAGAAATTTACCTCTATTTTTAAAGTTAGCAAAAGCTTTAAAATACAAATCAATATTCATAGTTCCAAGAATTATGCCGAACTTGGTAATCTCTTAATAGCTCATCGAAGGTTTTGCTGCTCTCTTGGTGAGTACTGAGAAATAAGCATCTGTTTTTAAAGAGTGATGATGATAATTCACATGATGTGTATATTCTGAAACAAAAAAGCAGTTTCCACGGTTCATCAATGATTACCTTATTGAAGGTTGTCTCTAGGTTATCACACGTGAATGACTAAATTCTATGGTATATTACTTCTCTTTGTGATAAAAGAACAAGCTAGTTTACGTTTTAAATAATATGGCAGGTAAGGAAGATATTCATCCATTCGCTGAGCGGATGTTTAATGATTACCTCTTCGTTCTAAGCAATAGAAATAAAGCAGTGAATAAAACAAAGTCCATGCTTTTATGGAACTTATAATCAAATGTATTGGGTAGAAGGTAGGAAGGAGGAGACAGTAAACAATGAACACTTACACAATATATCAGTTGGCAATATGTTCTAGAAAGGAAAATAAAGAAGAGTAAAGCAACCAGAGACAGAATATGGTTGTGATTTTATACAGATGGTTAGAGACATCCTATCTGATATAATATTTCAGCAAAACTGTGAAAGGCTGTGTAATAGTTAATTTTATGTGTCAACTTGACTGGGCCACAGGGTGCCTAGACATTTGGTCAAACAGTATTCCAGGTGTTTCTGTGAGGGTGTTTTGGATGAGATTAAGAGTTGAATTGGTAAACTGAGTAAAGCAGATTTCCCTCCCTAAAGTGGGTGGGCCACTTTTTATCAGTTGAAGGCCTGAGTAGAACAAAAGGACTGACTCTCCCATGAATAAGAAGGAATTCCTCCTGCCTGATGGCCTTTGAGCTGGGACATGGGTTTTTCCTGCCTTTGGACTCACACTGAAACATTGGCTCTTCCTGGGTCTTGAATTGGAAATTATATACACAGCTTATTTGGTTCTGTTTCTCTGAAGAACTCTGACTAACACAGACTGTGAGCAAATGAGGCATTGGGATGTGGAAGAGAGCTTCAGGCAGGGGGAAAAGAGGGTGCTAAGGCCCTGAGTGAGTGGGAAAGCAGAAAAGATGTGAGGTTGTGGAAGTAGCTGAGGCAAAGCTACATAGAGCCCATAGGTCATAGTAAAGGACTTTGCTTTAATTTTTATAAAGGTAGGTATTTTGAGTGTTTCAAGTAGAGAGATAATTCACATGGATCCCTCTGGCTCTTATTTTCTGAAATGGGGAAGACTAGGGACAGTAGATACGAGCTATTACGAATGAAGTTAAATGTTTGGTTCTGCAAATGTTAATTCTGAGATTTCTTTTGGACACCTAGTCACCATTATATATCCAGCTGATGGAAATATTTCTGAGTGTAGGGGAGGTTGAGGCTGGAGAGGTATAAAGATGGTATTTAAAAATGTGGAACTTGATGATGATGATATATAGAGTTTACTGTGGGACAGGAACAGTTTCAATTCTCAGAACAACCTTGTAAGGTAGGTATTATTAATATTTCCATTCTATGGATGAGGACGCTGAGGCAAAGGAGGTTATGTATCTTCTCTATAACATACTTACACTTAGTAAGTTATGGAGTTGGGATGCAGACTCAGGCAGACTGACTTCTAGAATCATGCTATGATGCCTCCCACGTGAGGTTCTTTAGGAACTGTGTATACTTAGAGAAGAGCTCCAAGGATTGTCCTAGGATAATACAGTAAACAAAGGTCAGGAAAATGAGGAAGAACCTACAGGGGAAATCAAGAAGGGGCACCAGTGAGGTCTAACGAGAACTCAGAAAATGTCACCTAGGAAGCCAAGGAAGGAGCATATTTCAAGTGAGTGAATCATCAAGTCACCTGCCCCTGCTGGGGCACGTATGGTGAAGACTGAGAAAGGGTCACTTGGTTTTCCAACGTGGATTCTCTTGTTCAGGCTGATTGGAGATGTTTCAAAAGAAAATGGACCCTGTCTTGGTTTCCAAATACCATTCTCCACTAAAACAAATGAATCAGGGTTCCTTGGAGAAATATCTGGGACTGGGGCAAGGAAAGTACAAGATGAACCCGGAATATGATGTGGCAGAAAGTGAGGATGTAGTCGATGACTGATGTTTCCAAAGGACATAGGAGCAAGTTTGAAGAGACCTCCAATAGCCAATACGGGACAATTTGAGCACCAAAATAATGATAGCAAAGGATTTTAACCTATTGAATATGAACCCATGAATTCAAATTGGTGTAATTAGTTAACTAAACAAATTAAAGAGAAATCTCTTTCTCACAGTTTGTCTTCTCCAAACAACTAATAAATGTAGAAAGACTAATAGAATTAGAATTATCATTTGGCAATTGTAATAATGATAATTGGTTCAAGCAAAAATTATTAATGGATATAAAAACCAGTGGATGAAAGTTTAAGGAGTAACAGAATATTTACATAGTCTCAACTTATCTTCTTGTAAGACTTATCAGTTACAAAGGGTAAACTACTAACTTTGCAGTAGAGAATCCTGGCTGACACCACTTTATCCAATTAGCCCCAATCATGGAACTAATCAGTAGGGTGTACTTCCTGATACAATGCTCTAAGAAGAACTTTACATCACCTTATCATCTCTGAGGTGCTCCTGCCAAAAGTCCATAATATGAATCTAATAATGAGGAACCATCACACAAATCCGAATTAGAGATAATTCTCTGTATAACTGGACTATACTTTTTAAAGATGTCAAGTCTTGAAACATAGACTCAACAAACGTTTAGATTAAAGGAGACTAAAGTGATAACGCAACGGAATGCAATGCATAGCCTTGGATATTCTTTTGCTATAAAAATTATGACTAGGACCATTGGCAAAATCTGAGTAAGGTCTGTAGCTTAGAGAATAGCCTTGTGTTTTGTTTTTTAATAATTTGATATGCCTTAAAACATATGTGATATGCTTTGAAATAACATGCTTGACACTGGTTAAATGTCTAGGCAGATATTCTTCATGCTTGCTAAGCGTTAAATATTAATTATTGTAAACTTACTATAATATCTGTTGGTAATATATCTGTTCATATCATCATCAAGCTTATTGAATATCTGCTTTTTAGATTGAACACTGCCCTTAGCCTCAAGGATACAAAAGATATATGGTGGGGTCATTACTCTCAAGGGTTTTAACACTTTATTTAGGAAGAAAGGATGCACATATGGATATTTAAATATCAATGCAAAATAGCATATAGAAAGTGCTGAATGAATGTTGCATGCATACCATACTATAAGAATTTAGATAAAGTAGTTAGACCAAGGAATGAGAGAATGAATTGGACAAGGAAATCGAACTCTGCTTAGTGTGTGGAATTAGCTAAATTGCTTTTCTTTTCTAAGCCCGCACTGTCCATCTGTGGCATTGAATAATAATAATACATGCTTCATAGTTTAGCTGTTACCCTTCCTCACCCACCATGGTGCCCTCTATGAGGGCAAGGCCCGTGTCAGCCCTGGTCAGTATTGTATTGCCACTTTATCCAATTGAAAACTTATATGTGGACTGCATGAATGAAATTTATGAGAATTAGAAATGATTTTTAAAATTTGATGTCTTAATACTGAGGAAGAGAATTGTTATATAATGAGGATATTCCAACTGTAGCATCTGGTAGATAATAAGAATAATAATTCTGTTTACTAAGAAGCTGCTGTCATTACCATCACCAAACTCTGACACTATCTCTGAGAGTCTTGAAGTAAAGGTGATGCTTCTAAGTGTAGAAGAGAGGAGCCAACAGGCAGAAAGAATCTTGTAAACAGAGTTCCTCAGGGAGTGGAGACTGTATTTATTTATTTGTTATTGGAGTATAGTTGATTTACAATGTTGTGTTAGTTTCAGGTATACAGCAACGTGATTCAGTTATGCATATATATCTATTCTTTTTAAGATTCTTTTCCCTTATAGGTTATTACAAAATACTGAATATAGCCTCCTGTGCTATACAGTAGATCCTTGCTCATTTTCTGTTTTATACATAGCAGTGTGTATATTGTTAATCCCAACCTTCCAATTTATTCCACCTCCCCTTACTCCACAGGTAACCACGAATATGTTTTCTATGTCTGTGGGTCTATTTCTGTTTTGTATATAAATTCATTTATATCATTCTTTTTTTTTTAAGGTTACACATGTAAGCAATATCACGTGATATTTGTCTTTCTCTTTCTGACCACTTCACTTAGTGTGATCATTTCTAGGTCCATCTGTGTTGCTGCAAATGGCATTATTTCATTCTTTTTTGTGGCTGAGTAATATTACATTTTGTGTGCATGTGTGTGTGTGTACACACACACCACATCTTCTTTATCCATTCATCTGTTGATGGACATTTAGGTTGTTTCCATGTCTTGGCTATTGTAAATAGTGCTGCAATGAACATTGGGGTGCATGTATCTCTTTGAATTACGGCTTTGTCAGGATATATGCCCAGGAGTGGGATTGCAGGATCATACGGTAGCTCTATTTTTAGTTTCTAAGGAAACTCCATACTGTTCTGTATAATGGATGTATCAATTTACATTCCTACCAAAGTGTAGGAAGGTTCATTTTTCCAGCATTTATTATTCGTAAACTTTTTGATGATGGCCATTCTGACCAAAATGAGTTGATCCCTCATTGTGGTTTTGATTTGCATTTCCCTAATAATTAGTGATGTTGAGCATCTTTTCAGTGGAAGAAGTAGAATGATGCAGTTCGTCCAGTGTAGCAGTGGGAGTTAAATTTAGAGAGGGAGGTAGGGTAGACCTGTCACATCTTGAATTTTAATTGAGGAGATTGGACTTTATCCAGTGTCTAGTGAGGAAGCATTAGATTCTGAGTAGGTGATATATCATAAGCATTGGGAAGATCAATTTGATAATAAAGTAATGAAATTATCAGAGGTACATTTTATTATTTTAATGTAACTATAGCTACCTACTATTAAATATATTTGAAATTTTGATATTTTGCCAATAACAGTTGCTTTTTAAACATTGTCTTTATGATAGATAATTATCTTGCCGAAGACTGAGATACACCAGGCAGATCTTGAAAGTGGTTTATCCTAGAGGCTAAAGTAGGTTATGTGTAACCCCTGGCATACTTTTATTTATTTTAATTGTGACAGATATTCAGGACATTTATACTGACCACTGTATTAATGACTCTCATAGTTAAATTTACCTGGAAGCAACAGATATGCCCAAGGAAACTTATTGCTTTATAAAAAGTTCATCTGAGTGTCTTCTGGACCCAATGAAACATTTAGGGTCTTGGTTATGTCTCAGGAGTATAGCAGAGTATAGTAAATGGACTTAGAAAATGCAAAATTGCTACATTTCAGATGGTTGTCATAAGTCATTTGTTACATGCTGACTGCACCCATAAAATACTTCAATTTTGTATATTTCCTTAGGGTATGCCTCTCTTCCACATACAAATAAGAAAGAGATTTGTTTGGGAAAGTCTTAGCAGATGATCAAGCATGGTGGAAAATGTGAGAAGGATGCAGAAACTGGGAACTTTCTATCATGCAAATGTTTTCCTAGTTTTGCCTATTTAGAGGGAGAGGCCAACAGAATTCCTGTCAGAAACTCCTGTCTGTTATGCTTCTAAGGACCTTATTGGCTTTCTTGGTGAATGCCTATTTGCAAGTAAAATATTCAGTTGGTTCATCTTTCTAAACCCACAAAATTGCACAGGGTATCTGTGTTATGTAGCCGATGGAATATGTGGACTGATTGCATATTTTGATGTGAAATTATTTAGGCTTCTTTCAAATTACTGCCTCTGTCCTGAGTCCTGGAGCGTGTGAGATTTTGTGTGCACCGTATAAGAATGGAGTCTCTATTTCCACAGCCCTCAGAGTCTTCTGAAGGTAACCCCCCCTGGACTTCAAAGCCAAATGTTCTGGTGTCTTGTCTTCTGATTGCAGGACCCCCAGGCTGGGGAGCCTAATGTAGGGCTCAGACCTGTTGCTTTTTGGGGAGAACCTCTACAATTGTAATTATCCTCCTGTTTGTGGGTCACCCACCTGGGGGTATAGGTCTTGCAACTCCACCCCTCTTACCTGTCTTGTGGTTCCTTGTTTATATCTTTCATTGTAGAAGATCTTTTCTGCTAGATTCTGATCTTTCCCATCAATAGTTACTCCGTAAATAGTTGTAATTTTGGTATACCTGTGAGAGGAGATGAGCTCAGGGTCTTCCTACTCTGCCATCTTGGCCCACTCCCAGTTTTAATTGGTTTTAATTCATTTCCTACAAAGGAAAATAATTAGCATATAGTAATGTCATATTTTAATACACATCTTCCTGCTATGAGAAAAAGCCCATGAATATACTTTAAAGACTACCTGATACTGAATTCTTTTGTGAGACAGGGAAGCATAGTTACTTTCTATTTTAAAGACCTCCTTCAGGGAGCCCGCGCTATTGCATGGGGGGGGGGGCTCATGTTTGTAGGAGGAGGTGAGAATTCTCAGGAAGCAAATTTTTCGCTTGGTAGAGAATGATTCTCTTGTATAGGACTTAAATCTCAAGTCTGCAGTAGGTGATATGTGACTTAAGAGCCTTAAGGGAGGTGATTTGTCACTGAATGTCAAGTGCAAATCTTCAAAGGGACTAGCAAGTGAAGTGGAAAGATATCATCATATGTGCCATCTTTGTTCAGAAGGATTCTAAATGAGCAGTTGTTCTGAAGTGGAGTTGTGGGTTTAAGAATGGTTTTGCCACTTATCTGGAATCTTGAAACATGCCACAGTGGCCATGTTTTCATTCCTCGACAAGAAAATAATGAGAAATGTTTTAGATTTTTACCTCTTTTGCAAGGACGGTTTTCTAGGAAGCTTGATTTTGCCAGTCCTGTTATTTTTGCTTCTGTCTTTATAGAAGTTACCATGGTGGCAGATGTCTGGTGAAAGTCCAGTAATTTGGCTCCTATTGTATATCATATTTATCTCTAAGGTAGCTTATCACTTTTTATATCTTAGGGGAAAATCAATGTTAAAGGAACAATGGACTCCATTTTCTTCTATTAATTCACATGGGTAGTTGCCCATGGGTGCTGATGCATCAGTAGCCATATAACAGTGTTTGTTTCACCTGTCTCATTAACAGTGTACAAGACAAGAGCCTATCATTGTATAGAGTGCATAAAATGTGTAAGTACATTTTGATAATTTTATTCAGCCTTATGTTTGTTGCTGGTGTAAATGGATGTTAACATGATATACTCCTTGTTGAGAAGGTATGGCGTTCTTACTGATTAAAACTGTATCTTTTCTACTATCATCTTACAAATACCAGGAGTTCTACCAGTAGAGGTACTTTCATTTGCAGTATTCATTGTGTTTTCAAGTGGTTTTTTAAGATGCAGTTAGAGCAGTAATAAACAACAAAACATTTCCTTTAAGGTGGGAGTGGTAGAGCCCATGAAAAAGCACTGAACGTGATTTTTGTGGTAGGTGAAAGGTGTCAACGATATTTCATAATTTTGCCATTTGTCATCATTGCACTTGGAGTGCAAGGGTCTATTTATCTATCTAAAGAATGTTTGTGTCCCCCAAAATTCATATGTTGAAACCCTAATGCCAATGTAATAGTATTAAGAGGTAGGGCCTTTGGGAGGTAATTAGGTCCTGAGGGTGGGACCCTCGTGAATGGGATTAGTACCCTTATAAGAGGAGGCCAGAGAGCTAGTTAGCTCTATTTTTGCCATGTGATGACACAGCAAGAACACCACCATCTGTAAACCAGGCAGAGGGCCCTCCCCAACCATACTGGCACCCTGATCTTAAACTTCCAGCCTCCAGAACTTTGAGAAACATATGTTTGCTGTTTAAGCCACCCATTCTGTTATAATTTGTTATAGCAGTCCAAATAAGACAACATATATATTAGCAATCCCTCACCTTTAAACCTATCCTCTTTATGTATACATTTTGGGAGTTTTTCATCTAATTCTTAATGGTTTGGCAATGAGCCCCAGTACTTTTAAAAGAGAACAGATTATTTGAGAAATGCACATGGGATGTTAGGAGCACTATGATTCCCTATAAAAAGACACATGGTGTTCACTAAGGGGGCTTGTATTATGAAGATCAGTAATCAGCCTGTGGTTAAAAGAACATGTCATATGAATAAGCAAAATTTCTTTCTGCCTACCCTGGGGCTCAGGCAAGATGAGTAAGGTACAAAGAACTGAGATGGGAATAAAATTATTCTGTTATTTTTTATTTCTGCACTACGTATTTGTTTACACAAAAAAGAAAAGGGGAAACATAGAGTTATTAAGATTCTCTCTTTAAAATACACGCTCAGCCAAATGAAAGAACAAATGTGGACCCTGAGCAAAGATTTCCTATAATCCTGGCGCAAGTGTTGAGGCTATAAATTATGTAAGTAGCCACATAACAAAGCAGTATGAAGCCCAGGTATGCTGACAAAGGAACATTCACACCAGGCCCTGGCAACTTGAACTTAATTTCTACTGAGACCCAAAAGACTGATGAAAGATGATTGCTGGCGGGTATTATTTCTTTATCTTTAAAGAGTGACATATTGTGCAGCATTGCAAAATATCCAAAAGCCACTGTGGATAAGCAAGCCAGATCTTATTTTGCTATCCAAACTACCTGAAGCTTTGTGTGCAGACCTGGTTTATCAGCTCCCCAAGCAGACTGGGCCCCTTAGGGCACTCATCTGATTATGGGTAATGTAATCATTGCTTCCAGGGGGTTGTGAAATTTGACAAGCCCTGTGGTACAATGGTCATTACTGAAAGGGAGGGTTTGACTGCAGTCTAACTTCATGGTTTCCATAACTTTTTTCTTGCTCCTAAAGCAACCTGAAACCTACCTGGTTCCTTTTTTTTCAATCGATGGCCGAGCTCTTCTTCCCAGCCCTCTCACTTTTTCCTTTCCTTTCCCTTCTCTCCCTCCCTCTCTTTCTCTCAGTCTCTTTCCCTTCCCTCCTTTCCTTTCTTTTCCTTCCCCTTCCCTGCCCTGCCCTTCCCTTCCTTTCCTTTCCCTTCCTTCCTTCCTCTCTCCCTCTCTTCCTCCCTCTGTCCCTCTCTCCCTCCCTCTGTCTCTCCCTCCCTGCCTCCCCCCCTTTCTTTCTTTCTTTCTTTCTTTCTTTCTTCTTTCCTTCCTTCCTTCCTCCCTTCCTCTCTCTCCTTCTATCTTTCTTTTCCTTTCTTTTTGTGAGACAGGAGAAGAAACAGACACTAAGGATCCTTTTTCAGAGGTAAAGATGATTAATTAATGTTGCACTTGACAAGTTTAACACAAGAGCACTCACCAAACAAAATTGATTAGCTTTAATACTGTAACAGTGCATCAGGAAAGCAGAATGTTTTGTTTCCGTTTGCCTGAAAATCCCTTGCTTAATTTTCTGTGATTTCAGTTTAATAATGAGTCTCTATCTTGAGCACCATTTTGCTGTCCCCACCCTCTTTTTGTTCTTAGACTGCATGTTGAAGGAGATAGTCATATATTACAATCAATTTTATGAATGTTGTAGACTAGAATAATCACACATAACCATGAAATAAGCTTATTTTGTTATTCTTACAGAGGAGAATAAGTTCTGGTAGATTCTTAATATTTAAGTTGAGCAGAAATATAGGGCATTTATTTTTAGGGATAAGTAGATGCTAAAAATGGAAATGAGTAATGTATTCATAAACATTAACAGTGTTTATAATATTGGCTAGTAAGGTCTGTATAAAACTCTTGATTATGTTCATAAAGATATCAGAGGAGAAGGAAAATAGCCTTGTGTTTGAGTTGTATGCTTATGCGGATCAGGATTCTCAATCATCATGTAAGTTGTGGAATAATTTTACATTTCCTCTTTTGTATGGGCTCTTATTTATATTTATAAGTAGAGACTTCCTTTTCCTGTTTCCCTGTCAAAGTAACTTACAGTCTCATTGTAATGTAGCAAACAGAACTAACTTGGAGGCAAGACAGTTTTCCTAATAAGGTATTAAGCAACACAACGTAACACATTTTACAATCTCTTCCAACTGTCAAGATTCTTGTAATGAATCAAAATGAGAAACACACAATTGTGTTATTAATTAAGAAGAATAAAACTGCATTTGCTGAAACACAAAATTATTTTACATCTTTAGGAAAAATGTCTCAGGAAAAAATGATAGTAAATTTCAATTAGAAAATAAATACCCCACTATACACTTAGTTGTTGTAAGATGAAATGTACATAGCTTGACTGCTGTTTTATTGAATGCAGCCGTATGTTTGAATGTTTGCCTCATTGTCAAGGGGGTGACTGGTTTCAGGAGGGTGCTGCTGTGAATTACTCAAGGGATGTTGTATAAATGTAGATTTTCTATTCCAGAGCGAAGTTTGGAAAACAGTTTCTTGATCAGCTATCAAATTCAATGTAATAGTCTCGATAAGCATTGGGTGGAAGATCACTGTGACTTTGATGTGTGTCGTGGGGAGGTTAGTGTTGCTTTCTCAAGCTCTTCTCTGGCTCTGTGTTGGTCACTCTTTGGAAAGCTCATATCCAAATATCTTGGACTGTTTTAACAAAATACCACAGACTGGGTAGATTAAACAACAGAAATTTGTCTTCTCACAATACGGGAGGATGGAAAGCCCAAGAAAAAGGATCAAGGTTTTTCTCTCCCTGGCTTGGCTTCTCGCTGTGTCCTCACATGAGGGTGCGGGAGGGAATTGAAATATAGGATTAACGACAAAATAGATTTAATTAGGGACACTGGGATTGAATAAACAAAATATGAGTCTGGTGCAATAACTCCCATACCCTCAAGTGGCTACTCATGTCACATAAAATGAAATCCACTCTGTGGAAGAATGAAGATTTTTATGATCTAGCCTCTGTTGATAGCTCTTATTTTACCCTGTTCCCCCTTTGCTCACTCCAGCCACTAGCTCTTCTGTCTGCTCCTGGAAGAACCCAAACTTTTTCCTGCCTTAGGGCCTTTGCACAATCTATTCTTTCTTTTTAGACTGTTCTTTACCTGATCTTTGTACAGCTTCTTCCTTGTCATTCACGTTTTAGCTCACATGTCCCCTCCTCTGAAAAAGACTTTTTGACCACCTTATCTTGGTAGGATATTCCCACTCACCCCACTTACTGTCTCATCCATTGCTAGATACCATCACCGCTCCTCACAGCATTAACACTGTTTGAAATTATGCTGTTTATTTGTTGATATTTTTCTATCTTTCCCCTCCCCATCCATTTGTACTTCTCTTGAATATAAACTGTATGAGGGCAGGAGTCTTGTCTGTTTTGCTCACGCTGTTTTCCCCAAGGCCTAGAACGTACCTGCCACAGAATGGGCACTTCATCCACATTTCTTGACAGGGAAATAGTTGAATAAAGAAATTTTTCGAATCGCTTTTAAGGTCTAGTATTACTGAATATTATATATATTCAGATATATTTTTGGATGCCTCCCTCCTCTTTGAATGTGACCCCCAGGCCTCCCTGAGAAGATGAGGGCACGGTACCCCCTTGAAAATAAAGTGTTGGAAATATATTTGTATTCCTTTATCTCAAACCACTTATTGAAACCCAAGAGAGAAGCTTAAAACACAAATCCTATTCTTTTTCAAAAAACACATACTCTCGTATCTTTGTGAATGTGTCACTTGAGATTTCAGACTTAAATGAATAATTGTTTCCTATTCTTATTTTCTAGATATGAAAATATTTTAAGAGAAAGGATATCCACATCCCTCAGCTTGAAAGTGCATTACTGATTCCAAAAATACTTGCAAAGCAGAGTAATAGATAAAAACTCCACAGAACTACATTTTATTTGGCAGTCTGAGACTTTTTTCAATGACTGCACAAAAGCATTAAATAGAAATGGCCTAGGGATAAGGCATTGAATCAATATGCACCAGTAAGTTTGTGAAATCAATTTTTTGCTCCTTGGATACAGGAAAATTGATGTAACCGATGCTGTGTAACTTCTATTAATTGCCCACAGTGACAGAAAATTTATCAATTACTTATTGACTTCTTCGAGACTATGGGAAAATGGCAATAGCTCCAAAGTTAAGCATATAATATAGAAACCTTCCCTAGCTGAATGAAGGTGTAACTAGAAACAGATCAGATTTTTAAATGTGTGTCTTTGTATTTGGTTTCACATATACACATCTCTCTCCCAGTCATGTCCTGCCTCAGAAGTTCGATATCTTAGAGATGTCTATCCATTAAGGTTTATGATAGAATTCCTGCTAATAACATTAGTAGTAAACATTTTCTGATACTTAACCATGTGCTAAGCATAGTGCTAATCAACAGTCACAGGGATTGGTACAATTATTACCTTCAGATAGTGTCAGAAAAAGAATGTATTCTGCTACAAGCAATGAAAAACCTAGGAAACAGAAGCTTAAGCAAATGACATTTAGTTTCTATGTATAGTGTCCAGGGCTGGTGGATTTGCCACGTGATGTTGTAAGAAATCCCTCGATCTCCCTACTTCGCCGTCCCACCCATGGTGTGTGATGTGCTTCCTCATCCATAGTACGGCTGCTGTTCCTCCAGGTGTGGTGTCCACATTCTAGATAAGCTGTAGCAGGGAAGCATGAAGAACAAAGGACCAAAATGGAATGCCAGCTGACCTTGCCCCTATTTGAAAGTGTTCATGGAAGCCCCTCTCAGGAACTTCCCTTTACTTCTCAATGCCTAAAGCTAACACAGGGAAAGCTGAGTATTAACTGGGCACATTGATGTCCAAAACTAATTGGCCTTTGTATCTAAAGACAAGGGGAGAATAGAAAATGAGTAAGCAACTTATAGCAACTGCCTTTGAAACTTAGACTAAGGTAAAGTGACTTGTAGAGTCACAAGACAAACGAAAGGAAGGCAGACCTGGGGTTCGGGCTCACTACTCTCTGAAAATTTAGGAATAATGATTCTGTTGATATGTTTGCTTTTTGAGTTGAAAATGAAGTTGCGTGACAAAAAACATGATAGTTATTGATTTTAAACACTCTTTGGGATGCACAAATTTGACTTATTTATTACTGATCGTGATAGAAGTAAAATACCTTACTTAAAACACTGGTAATAGGCCCCAAATTAGAAATGCAACTTATGAATTTGACACTATATCTTGTTCCACTCTAGGCATTCATATTTTTCCACTGTAAGGTGCGCAGGTGTGCCGAATATGGTTATGTAGTCTTTCTTTTTCTGTCTTTAAAAATACATACAGTTTAATGAAATAGGCTAGATTTAATTTCTAAAAGTTTTTTCCTATTGTTTTATTTTTTATTTATTTATTTATTTTACATGTTCATTGGAGTATAATTGCTTTACAATGGTGTGTTAGTTTCTGCTTTACAACAAAGTGAATCAGCCATACATACACATATGTTCCCATATCTCTTCCCTCTTGCGTCTCCCTCCCTCCCACCCTCCCTATCCCACCCCTCTAGGTGGTCACAAAGCACCGAGCTGATCTCCCTGTGCCATGTGGCTGCCTCCCACCAGCTATCCACCTTACGTTTGGTAGTGTATATATGTCCATGCCTCTCTCTCGCTTTGTCACAGCTTACCCTTCCCCCTCCCCATATCCTCAAGTCCATTCTCTAGTAGATCTGTATCTTTATTCCTGTCTTACCCCTAGGTTCTTCATGATATTTTTTTTCTTAAATTCCATATATATGTGTTAGCTTACGGTATTTGTCTTTCTCTTTCTGACTTCACTCTGTATGACAGACTCTAGATCTATCCACCTCATTACAAATAGCTCAATTTCGTTTCTTTTTATGGCTGAGTAATATTCCATTGTATATGTGTGCCACATCTTCTTTATCCATTCATCCGACGATGGACACTTAGGTTGTTTCCGTCTCTGGGCTATTGTAAATAGAGCTGCAATGAACATTTTGGTACATGACCCGTTTTGAATTATGGTTTCTCAGGGTATATGCCCAGTAGTGGGATTGCTGGGTCATATGGTAGTTCTATTTGTAGTTTTTTAAGGAACCTCCATACTGTTCTCCACAGTGGCTGTATCAATTTACATTCCCACTAACAGTGCAAGAGGGTTCCCTTCTCTCCACACCCTCTCCAGGATTTATTGTTTCTAGATTTTTTGGTGATGGCCATTCTGACTGGTGTGAGATGATATCTCATTGTAGTTTTGATTTGCATTTCTCTGACAATTAGTGATGTTGAGCATTCTTTCATGTGTTTGTTGGCACTCTGTATATCTTCTATGGAGAAATGTCTATTTAGGTCTTCTGCCCATTTTTGGATTGGGTTGTTGGTTTTTTTGTTATTGAGCTGCATGAGCTGCTTATAAATTTTGGAGATTAATCCTTTGTCAGTTGCTTCATTTGCAAATATTTTCTCCCATTCTGAGGGTTGTCTTTTCATCTTGTTTATGGTTTCCTGTGCTGTGCAAAAGCTCTGAAGTTTCATTAGGTCCTATTTGTTTATTTTTGTTTTTATTTCCATTTCTCTAGGAGGTGGGTCAAAAAGGACCTTGCTGTGATTTATGTCATAGACTGTTCTGCCTATGTTTTACTCTAAGAGTTTGATAGTTTCTGGCCTTAAATTTAGGTCTTTAATCCATTTTGAGCTTATTTTTGTGTATGGTGTTAGGGAGTGATCTAATCTCATACTTTTACATGTACCTGTCCAGTTTTCCCAGCACCACTTATTGAAGAGACTGTCCTTTCTCCACTGTACATTCCTGCCTCCTTTGTCAAAGATAAGGTGACCATATGTGCATGGGTTTATCTCTGGACTTTCTATCCTGTTCCATTGATCTGTATTTCTCTTTTTGTGCCAGTACCATACTGTCTTGATTACATGTAACTTCGTAGTATAGTCTGACGTCTGGGAATCTGATTCCTCCAGCTCCGTTTTTCGTTCTCAAGATTGCTTTGGCTATTCGGGGTCTTTTGTGTTTCCATACAAATTGTGAAATTTTTTGTTCTAGTTCTGTGAAAAATACCAGTGGTAGTTTGATAGGGATTGCATTGAATCTGTAGATTGCTTTGGGTAGTAGAGTCATTTTCACAATGTTGATTCTTCCAATCCAAGAACATGGTATATCTCTCCACCTATTTGTATCATCTTTAATTTCTTTCATCAGTGTCTTATAATTTTCTGCATACAGGTCTTTTGTCTCCTTAGGTAGGTTTATTCCTAGATATTTTATTCTTTTAGTTGCAATGGTAAATGGGAGTGTTTTCTTGATTTCACTTTCAGATTTTTCATCATTAGTATAGAGGAATGCCAGAGATTTCTGTGCATTAATTTTGTATTCTGCTACTTTACCAAATTCATTGATTAGCTCTAGTACTTTTCTGGTAGCATCTTTAGGATTCTCTATGTATAGTATCATGTCATCTGCAAACAGTGACAGCTTTACTTCTTCTTTTCCAATTTGGATTCCTTTTATTTCCTTTTCTTCTCTGATTGCTGTGGCTAAAGCTTCCAAACTATGTTGAATAAGAGTGTTGAGAGAGGGCAACCTTGTTCCTGATCTTAGTGGAAATGCTTTCAGTTTTTCACCTTTAAGGATGATGTTGGCTGTGGGTTTGTCCTATATGGCCTTTATTATGTTGACGAAAGTTCCCTCTATACCTACTTTCTGCAGGGTTTTTATCATAAATGGGTGTTGAATTTTGTCGAAAGTTTTCTCTGCATCTATTGAGATGATCATATGGTTTTTCTCCTTCAATTTGTTAATATGGTTTATCACATTGATTGATTTGCGTATATTAAAGAATCCTTGCATTCCTGGAATAAACCCCACTTGATCATGGTGCATGATCCTTTTAATGTGCTGTTGGATTCTGTTTGCTAGTATTTTGTTATTTTTGCATCTATGTTCATCAGTGATATTGGCCTGTAGTCTTCTTTCTTTGTGACATCCTTGTCTGGTTTTGGTATCAAGGTGATGGTGGCCTTGTAGAATGAGTTTGGGAGTGTTCCTCCCTCTGCTATATTTTGGAAGAGTTTGAGAAGGATAGGTGTTAAGTCTTCTCTAAATGTTTGATAGAATTCGCCTGTGAAGCCATCTAGTCCTGGGCTTTTGTTTGTTGGAAGATTTTTAATTTAAAAGCAGTAATTGCCAAAAACATTAAAAATGATCTAAATGTTCTAGAATAGAAAACAGATTAGTACAGTCAGACTGCTTTTGCTGTGCAGATGTGGATTAGCTGGGCTGAGGGAGATTAATGTCTAGTTTAAGGTTACTCTGGTATTAACTCATAGAGCCAAGGTTTGACTCATATTTCTTTTCTCTTCTCTAGATTTGCTTGAATTTTATTTACCTCATTCCTTTTAAAAGCTTATTGTTTCCTTACTGTTTCTATCATTTAAAAACATGTTTAATATATTCTTCTTTTCTAGGTGCTCAATTAATGTTAGTTGAATAGATATAAATATTCAGTCTGGTTATTATTGTTATAGAGGATATATATGTGTATATGTGCATGTATGTATCTCATGCTACATTACCCTTTTTAAAAACTATAACCACTTAATTGAGATAGAATTCATTTATCATACAATTCACTTGTTTTAAATTATACAATCCAAAGTATATTCACAGACTTGTACAGACTTCAATAGAATTAATTTTAGAACACTTTCATCGCTTCAGAAAGTAACTTCGTTTCCATTAACAGTCACTCTTCATTCTTCCATTCCCCTCTCTCCTTCCTAGGCAGCCACTAATCTTCTAAATCTGTAAATTTGCCTATTTTGTACATTTTATGTAAATGGAATCGTACTATATGTGATCTTTTGTGACAGCCTTCTTTCACGTAGTATATTTACAAGTTCATCCCAGTTGTAGCATGTATCTGCACTTCATTCATTTTTATGGCCTAATAATACTCCATTTTATGGGTATACCACATTTTATTTTATTTTATTTTATTTTTGTGGTACACCGACCTCTCACTGTTGTGGCCTCTCCTACTGTGGAACACAGGCTCCGGACGCGCAGGCTCAGCGGCCATGGCTCTCGGGCCCAGTCGCTCCGCGGCATGTGGGATCTTCCCAGACCAGGGCACAAACCCGTGTCCCCTGCATCAGCAGGCGGACTCTCAACCACTGTGCCACCAGGGAAGCCCTACCACATTTTATTTATCCATCCTCAGTTGATAGACATTTGGGTTGTTTCTACTTTTGGGTGTCATGTACAAGTTCTTTTGTGGATGCATGTTTTTATTTCTCTTGGATTTATACCTAGGAGTGGAATTGCTGGATCATATGGTAACTCTACATTTAACTTTTTGAGAAACTGCCAGATTGTTTTCTGAAGTGACTGCACTTTTTGTATTTCCATAAACACTTTGTGAGGGTTCAATTTCCCATTGTTTTAATGTCGTTTATTTTTAAATATGTGCTTTCCTGCAAACACTATAAATTTTGGGGAAAGAAAAGCCATTCTCCTTGGAAAAAAATCCAGGTTGGTCAGGAGAAGATTCTGACTAATGAGATCAGTTAACATCAGGAATGACTGGAATCTTCCAAAGAGGGTATGAGAGGGAGGGCTATGAAATGCCCAAAGACATGCTTGAATAACTGAGGACAAGGATTCATACCTGAAGACTATCTATGGTGTTTTCATGTTTTCAAGAGAGGTCGAGTTTGGTTTAGTTACCTTATGTCAGAAAATTACCTATGAAAAAAAAACTTGAAATTTTGTAGTATATTTTTAATAGCCTTGAACAAGTCTAGAAATATTATTGATTGAAGTTAAGCAGAGATGAGGCCTAGAAATTTATATTTAGTGAAAGATTCCAAATGTGTCATAAAATCTCAGCCTTTTGATCAGGGTTTTATGAAAATTTCCTGGAGAGAATACCTTTAGACGCAGGCTAAAATTCATTTTCAAGACCCACTGTTGGAACCTTGACCAGTTGGATTAACTTAAAAGAGCATTGGACAAAATGACATTTAATGAAATTCAAAATGCAGAACATAGTCACATTGCATATTTAAGTAAAAGCCTACCAGGAATGAAAAACTTTATTTCTAGATGCATTGAGGTCTGTCAGTGACCAAATTGTATGTTTGGATTCTTTGAAGTTTGAGATGCTACAAGGTTAATTTTTTGCCGCGAGAAAGAAAAGAGCAGCAGCAATAACAAATAATAGAGAATTAATAATGATCTCAAAATAATTTTGTAATAAGTATATAAACAGATAATGTGGGAGAGTGTTTATTTTTATCTATAAATATTATATTATGTCATAGTATGCTAAAGGTAAATTCCTCCATTAGAACATATATCTTTTCAGGAGAAAATCTCTCAAACAAATCAGAAGTTTCCTTTGTTGTTATTGTTGCAAATCTTGTCACCCATTTTCCTGTTGGATTTTTACAAATTCATGGAGTGACTTTTGTAATAATGTGTTACTTAAATTAGAAAAGTACCTTTTCCTCTCCATCGTTGGTTTAAAACACATTTCCCAGTTCTTTTTTTTTTTTTGTGGTACGCAGGCCTCTCACTGTTGTGGCCTCTCCCGTTGCGGAGCGCAGGCTCCGGACGTGCAGGCCCAGCGGCCATGGCTCACGGGCCCAGCCGCTCCGCGGCATGTGGGATCTTCCTGGACCAGGGCACGAACCCGTGTCCCCTGCATCGACAGGCGGACTCCCAACCACTGTGCCACCAGGGAAGCACTCCCAGTTCTTTTTTCTTTCATCAGAAGACAATTATGAAGATATCATTCACAGTGTTATGTCTAGCTAGCCTTCCTCCTTTTATGTGTGGCCTCTTTTAAACACCCCTTTGAGGCATTAAATCCATTTAATACCTTTGCTATGAATGCGCACTAACACTTTGTTAAGTAAGACCATCAAGCTTTTACCATTTGCCAATTTTCCAGGCCTTCTAGTGTATATACGCTAAATTTCACAAACTAATTGAAAAGTAATCCTTAGTAACATGATTTTAATGGTAACAAATTATATCCATGACACTGCAGTATAACAGAAGAAATCATCAACACTTAATCTTGGGGTCCAGGATATATACTATATTCAGAAGAAATTAAAAACAGGTATTTCAATGCACATTTCATTGGTGATGAATGAAATACCTAATGTATATAGAAAGAATTGATTAAATTAGTGCTTAGAGGAAAGATGGAGGTGGAGTTAAATGTGAGTTACTTAGGGGAAAATTCCTTTTCTTTAAAAGTCTTGGGAATACCAAATAAACAGCACAATCAATAATTTAAAACAGCATCAATAATAAATGCACTGAATAAAAGGAAAACGGCCAAGTCCATTTATGAGATGTTTCAAAGTAAATAGAGCCATATATAAGAGGGGGAAAAAAAGTAAACATGTAGATGTTACTGATGATTTCAGTGAAATGTCATGTTGTTGGTCCTGTTCTTTTGTGTTTGGGGTATATAGATGTGAAATGAAAGCCAAGGAGAAAATAAAATATGTCATTCTCCCACAGAACTCCTCAAAAAATGTTTTTGGATAAGAAATTGTTCTGTAGCTCTTGATGTAATTTCTATTTATATTCTATTATTCATATACTGTCTTAAGAGGTTAATTTTAATAATCTACGTAATGAAATTCTAAAGTTATTCTCAAATAAGTCACTGCCCGTTATGCATGATAATAAGAGATCACTTAAGGTTGCAGTATAGTATATGGAATTCTTGGAAATTCTTCTAATTCACTCTTATTTTATAGATCCAGTTAACTACTGTGATAGTAAGCAATGGCTGTTCTTGGTCTTTCATTTCAGAAAATAATATGTATTTAACTGTATCATCTTATATTTTATATGGGATTATCATGTAACTTTTCATACAAACCGTGTCACTTTCTGAGAGTAAAATGGGGGGGCACTATTAATAATTATGCCAGAAGAATATGTCAGGAGTAGGACTTCGGCAAACTGGATTATATGGCCACTATCTGTATAAAGATTTTAGTCCTAACAGAACTTAAAATTTAACTTGATTTGTTCAAACTAAAAACCACCAAAATGTTCATCAAGTGTAAAATGGATAAATAGGTGCTTATATAATAGACTACTTATATTTATGTAATGCTGTATTTATACAATGGAATACTATAAAACAAAGAAAAAGAATGAGGTACTGCTATGTGCAACAGCATGGTTGAAACTCAGACATAGGTTGAGTTGAAGAAGCAAGATACTCAAAATGGATGAAACTAACATATAGTAATAAAAGTGAGCGTATTACTCTTTTTATGGAGTGTTAATAGACAGAACAGAGGGCCACCTAAGATCCTAGAAGTATTGATCTGGTTGGTAAACACTTATTTTTACATGTGTAAAAATTCATTATCTTATGACTTGGGCACTATACTGCCTTAAATAAATGAACAAATATAAAACAGAAACAGACTTATAGATACAGAAAGCAAACAGATGGTTGCCAGAGAGGTGGGCGGTAAGGGGATTAGTGAAATAGGTGAGGGAAATTAAGAGGTACAAACTTCCAGTTACAAAATAAATGAATCACAGGATGAAATGTACAGTGTGGAGAATATAGTCAATAATAGTGTAATATCTTTGTATGGTGACAGCGGGTAACTAGACTTATCCTGGTGATCCTTTTGTAATATACAGAAATATTGAACTACTGTGTTGTACCCCAGGAACTAACATAATGTTGTAGGTTAATTATACTTCAAAAACCAACCTAACACACAGACTCATAGAAAAAGAGATCGGATTGCTGGTTACCAGAGTTGGGAGGAGGGAGAATTGGCCGAAGGTAGTCAAAAGGTACAAACTTTCAGTTATGAGATAATTAAGTACCAGGGATATAATGTACAACATGATTAATGTAAGTAACACTGCTGTATGTTGTATAGGAAAGTTGTTAAGAGAGTAACTCCTAAGGGCACTCATCACAAGGAAAAGCATATTTTTTCATTTTCTTTTATATCTATATGAGATGATGGATGTTCATTAAACTTATTATTCATGATGTATGTAAGCAATACATACAGCACCTTAAACTTACACAGGGCTGTATGTCAATTATGTCTCAAGAGAACTGGAAGAAAAAACAAAACGTAATGTTAAATCTAGAGAAGAGATGGTATTTCTAGGCACACAGAGCGCTGTCATCTGGCTAAGGTAAACGGATGCTGGTCACACAAAAAGAAAAAGAAAAATGAAGAATATGCTTATTTCCTGGCTCTCTGTCAGGTGAAATCTCCACATGATACCCACCAGAGATACCTTTCCAGCTAATCTTAAACTTCTGGGGTCAAAGATGCTCCCTGCTATTCTTTGAATCAAGCTTTGTTCTTTCCCATATTTATGAATTTGCTCATGCTGAATTCTGTTTCTTAAATACCCTTTCCCTTAATAACTGCCTGTCAAAATCTTCCTCGTTCTTCAAAACCCCGCTCAAATACTTACTGTATGATTTCTCCCTCAGTCACACTTAGAGGCCTTGCCTCTGTTTTTCATTTTATACCCAACTTTGGTCCATGTATCTTTTTTCCAGTTTTTAAATTCTTCATTCAGTGACACATTGGTCATTAGGCTTGGAGAAGAGAATATGTTGGTGCCTGGGACCAAGGCTTTGTTCTGGAGAAACCCATAATTAGATCATCGTCCTTTCCATAGTATGCCTTCTAATGTAGGTATTTTGTGTCCCTATCAAAAGTCCCTCTACTAGATTAAAACTCCTTAAAATTGGGGAAAAGGGAAGAGGGGGAGGGCAAATCTTATTCATCTGTACATTCCCCATAATGCCTCAGCAACAGTAAAAATAGATAATAAATGCGGTGAATTGAAATAACTTCATTTGGTTGAATTGCTTGAAAATTTTATGTGGGAAAATATTATAATGGATTTCACAATTTGACTAACAATAGGTGGCTGATAAGATTTGTTAGTGCTTTTAATAACTCAGGTTCATTGTAGAGGAAATACACCACCTATAATTTAAGCTTTTCCCCAATAAAATGACTTCCCAAGGTTTCAGCAGAGACTGTGCAAATTAAGTTAATGTGGTGCAAATGATTTCTGCTTCCGTCAGTTTTAAACATGACTCCTTTCACCATCCGGGCATAAGATAGATAGGATCTGTCAGGAAGACCTCTAGGAGGTGAACTTTTGTACTCCATACTACTTTGTTTCCAATGTGCCCATGTATTATCCTGGGCATGTGAGTATCTTGTGCCAAATTCACTTTGAATTAGATTCAAGTCACTGAACACTTTTGGGGAACTAATTTATAAATTTCAATTTAGATGGTTTTGTTCTCTTAGGACTTCCCTTATATTATTATTTATCTTCAACTATTATTGAGATTTTTATTAGGTTACATCAAAGATGATCTGTCAGATACAATGATATGCTATTCTACTCTATTATGTAATGCTTCCGACTTTCTTAATTCCTTATACTCAGTGTTATATTTAGATGGAATCCCAAGTTCTATGTGTGTAAAAAGTCACAAACAGATGTGTAACATTAAAAATAAGAACAGGTATACCTACACATTTGATTCAATATACAAATCATTTAACGAGCAAACTAAATTTCATTGTTCCTGTTTATTTTTCATTTTGTAGATGCAACTATTCAATATGTTTTATGACAAAATATGGTCATGAAAATGATCTTTATCTGGGAGTTTGGTGTCTTGCCCTTATAAAAAATATTCTACTTTTTAAAAAAGTAGGTGGATGGAAATTTCACAAAGAATAATTTACTAAAAACTGTGAAGAAAAAATTACTAAAAACTGTGAAGTCCCTGTCAATGGACATATTACAACAGAGGGTGTGTAATCATCTGTCAGAGAAGCTATACAGATAGTTGCTACATTGATTAAGAGGCTGGTCTTGATGAGCTCTTAGAATACTTACAATTCCACATGTCTGAGAAGAAAACAGGTGTCCCAGAATTGAGATCTTTAAACAAGAATGGCATATATCGGCTAAGACAATACTACTAATAAAGGCCCCAATTTATTGAGCACATACTATTTTCAAGGCGCTTGCTAAACAGATTTAAATTGCTCTATGATGATCTTCATAAAATAAATACCAAGTTTACATTTTTTCACAAATTACAATAAATCTAAGTTGATGGCCTTACTTCCAAAATTGGTCTGAATTCCAACATCAGCCATTTTCCATTGGTAATCCTTTTTCTTCCTTGCGCAGTGCATGAAAATGAGAAGGATCTTGGTTTTTAAATCCACACTTGACACTGTGGATTTCTCTATTCCCTGGGCCTGTGTGGTCATATAAGGGTGGGCATTTCCACTGGTGCACCTCTACCTGTAGAACAAATCTGTCAGAGGGCCTCCACTGAGATGCCAAGACTAGACAGTCTGGTTTTCATTTTCATCCCCAACTTAAACTCTTGCTGTGTCTGCTACCTTAAGAACGTGGCTTTTGGTCTGGTTCAGGGATCCTCTAAACACAGTGTCAAATTCCGGGATATCAACACATCTGGAACCTCTATTCTTTGACCTTTGATTCCCCAAGTGAACATTCCATCACCATAGGCTTAAAGGCCTGTTAGGGTTTGACTTCTTGGCTTTTTAAAAACAACTTTAGAAAATATTCTTGAAGGATAAGGAAAACCTAGAACTCGGGGATAGAGGCCTGAATACCCTCCTGTACATTGGAGGGAAGAGGGGGGGAAAAAAAAAGGAAGTTTACAACACATTCTATTTTGTTCCTTTCCACTAAATCTATAGTAACAAGAAATAGTTTGTCAACAGATTATCCCACTGAATGAACTTCTCAAGAAAATTTCTGTTATACTCCACAGATATTGAATTAAATACTTACAACAACATTACAACATAGGAAGTTTTGCCGCATTTCATAGATGTGGATGCTGAGGCTTAATAAAGGGAAGCAACAATTCGAAGTTCACACAGCTGATAGGTAGGGGAACCATGATTTAAGATGTAGTCTATCTGATTGAAAAGCTTGTATGCATAGTCACTAGAGCATAACTCCTCTACAGTATCAGTATCCTAGTCATGAACAATTCACCCAGAATATTCTGAACAACTATGTAGGAGGTTTGTAAATCTTTCTCCTTATGTGAACATAATGAACACATTTGAAATAATATAGCATGGTTTATATTAGAGTCAACTCCAAGTTCAGTTAATTCATAAAAATTAGTAAATGGAGCGACTTGTCAAAAGCTGTGAAGTGTCTAAGATTTTAGTCTATTTACAGGGTAACAGGTTAGCCTGCAACAGTTTCATGGATGTTTGCAGAAGACAGGAGGGGACAACCTAAGTGGTCCCAGTTTGATGTGCGCACACACAGTGGGTTTCTTTACAAGACAGAAACTCTGAGCTGAGAGAACCCACATCTTTTATAATGGGCAGTAAGACCTACTGTCCTTTGCTCTGGATAAGGATGGTCTCTCTATCTCCCAAAGCTGTTCACTATACAAATGCCTTTCACATGATTACTCAGAATGAAAGGGCAGTCAATGCCTTGCTTATAAGATGTACAGAGATGTAAGAGATCCATGGAGAATGTTCTCCCGACTTTACCGCCTAGAATGAATAGATTGAAAAGTTTGTTTGAATAAGTGTTCAATTTGGTGTGAACTCTTATTTTTCTGTATCGAACTAACTCGTTGCTTTGGAGTTGTGTGGACACTGCCTAATTATTTTTTGTTTAGTAAAGCATACACTTGTTTGAGCAAAAATTCACAATCGTAGATCCCTACAAATGTCCCATAAGTAAATAAGTGATGAGGTTTGGGTATAAGGCAACTATTAAATGGGCTCAGTGTTGGAGACACAAGCATGAAAGCTGAGGACTGTGGTAAAGGACACGTGCATTCCATTTAAAGGGAGCGGTGACTTAGGTTGGTTAGTTGTTTCCAGATTTTCCAGTTATTTAAGACAAGTCAGAATCCAGTGTGTATGTAAAACCTCCTGATTTTTCAAAGTAGGCAACTTAATAGTTTCAACAACAACCTCAGCAAAAATAACATAAAAATAAAATAAATATAATTTTATATATAATATTTTTATATATAAAATATAATATATATATTTTTGTATGATGCATATTTCATACAGAAATGTGTACAGATTAGATTTGGCCTGTAGATTCCTTGTTTTCATCCTCTGATTTAGCATTTAAGTAAGAGGAGAAATAGGAGAAGAAATGAAATGCAGTTCCTGGGTCCCCTAGGTCTGAGAACATTCATCTGATTTAATGGTATTACAGATGATTCATATAAATTGAATATTCCCAGAGATAATCATTTTAATTTCTACTTTTCATTAACCTTCATTCTTTTCTAGTAACACTATAAAAAGGACCCATGTGTACATTTTTTCCTGTAGTGTTTGAATAACTGTGCCTTAAAAATTACTGAATACAACAACACTTTTTAAAAGAAAAAGTAAAGATCATCTCGTGTTGCCATGCTATTTTTTTCTTCCATTTTTTGAAATGCATCAGCTACATATGTTTCGCGTAGTGGTCTGTATTTGAGAAGTCAAATTCAAACCACTGGTTAAGAATGACAAGGCATCTAAAAGAATGGATCAATTTTGACTTATTCAAGTGATTTTACTGAGCTGTCAGGATTAGACTTCTTCCACTGTGATTTAAATAGCACCCAAGAGAGAGAAACCATGTATTTCAGGCAATAAAACTTAGGAAGAGGAAGGATGTTGTTTATAATGGAGAATGTGATGGAGGTAAGGTCCTATGTGTATACAGAACTGAAGAGTTTTTGAGGAGAACTCACATTGTTAAAAGCCTCATATTGTTTATATATTGTTATATATATTTCATATATATATATACGTAAAGTGCATGAATCATAAACCCCATATTTTATTATAATTTGTGTATAATTTAATATTACATATTAAATTTTATATAAATGAATAAGACAAATGAAGTACAGAGTGATCCTAGGAAAGGTAGTTCCATAAATGAGAAAATTATGTTTGCAATTTGAAAGCATGGAATTTTTCTATCAGACATATTAGAAAAATGAGGAAGGCTAAAAGGTACAGAAATTTTACTGAGAAGGGTGAGCCTTGAATTCTTGTTCCAATTTTGTTACCAATTTGCCATCAGACCTTGGGAAAGGTATTTCAGTTGTTTAGATATAAATTTTTACATGTACAATGAGTGGGTTGAAGTAACTGCCAATTTGCTAGACCGTTGAGTAGTTACAGTCTTCTGCTGTGTTTATCTTGATGCCTCTCAGAATGCAGAGTGAAAACAGTTGGTCCTTGGACATCTACTGAGATGCACTAGAAACTCTAGAGATTTCAAGTACTCGTCTGCTCCATGGGCTATAATTGTTTCAAAGATAAATTTTATTTGATCCATGTAGGGTGTTCAGTTTTTTAGAATTATTTGATAAGATTTTAAAATTAGTAGATTTCATATAAAAAACAAGATTTGGGGGTTCTTTTTAAAAATGGGCAAAATTGTGTCCATATTTCTGTCTGCTAACCATTGGTCCAGGCCAGGTATCAGCTGGCCCCCTTAAAGGGGTGAGTGCTCACCCATTCTGAAATCATGAATTTTAAGAAGCACTGGTATAGGCATGGTAAAAATGGTACTTTGGGAAGCAAATATAGGGACATCAGACAAAATGGTGAGCATAAGAAGGGATGGAAAATGTAGACTAGTTGGAAACATATTAATATTATTTGAAAAACGCTTACATTAGAATCATAGACAGGTGGCATAAAAGTCACTAAAAGGAAGTATGGTTAAATTTCAAAGTTGAGGGATCATTTTCAGCATTCATTAATTTAATAAATGAGGAAACTGAGGCCAAGATAGGTTAAGTGATACAATATGTCCAAGATCATACAGTTCAAGACAAAGACAGGATTGGAATCCATTTTTACTGACTTCTGATCCAATTCCTTTTGTACCACTTCTTTTTTTCCCTCTTTCAAGTCTCCTTCTAAAAGAAGCTCACCTCCACTGAGACTTCACACCACACTGACTGCTGGGCCAAAGTGTGTCAAAAGTGTCAAAAACTGTCTATAAGCCCTTTCAGGGTTGAGCTCTAGAACAGAGAAGCATTCAGAATTAAGTGCCTGGCATAGAAATGGCACCCTAGATACTTTTTTTTGGAAGATGGAAAGATTATTTACTCCAGACAAGTTCCAACATTTTAGGTTAAACTGGATGGCCCTGCTCTGACATGTGAGAGAGGCAGACAAACCTCATTATATCCCATTTGAAAGATGTATATAATGGTTGGTGATGGATGGAGGAAGGAGATTTCTGTGTTACCATAAGGAAAGCCACAATTAATCACATGAAATAATTTCCTTTAATAGGAAGACATCTTAAATTATGGGTCAAATATTGGCTAAAGTTTAGGTGACACAGTTCTCATTAGCTTCCCAGACTGTCAACATGGGCTTGCTTTCTTCATTATCCATTCTCTGTTTTGGAGTTCAATCAGGATGGTAGGCTATATGTAATGTTCTACAGAGTTTAATAATATTAAAGACTGCTTAATCACGCAGAGTACAGGTTCTGTTGGAAGAAAATAACCTATGCTACTGAAACTGGAACTTTTGTCTATATTGTTAAAAGTGGCTTGAAATGATAATGCCCTAAAACCACCTGCTGTTGTATCAAGTTATTACATTTAGGGATCACATGGTTGACATCAATTTTATCGAAAACAGAGAACTGCCATTTTTAAACAAATGTAATGTCAGGAGGTAAGCAATTTTAAGGGATTTAGAATTTCGGTATTTGTTTAAATAAACCCAAATTGTAGGCTAAGAATTAAACATACTTAATTTTACCTTGAAAAAGCCAAAATTTAAGGATGGCTCAATCTGTTATCAGAGATGAGCTAATTTCTCTCTGTATCAGGGTGTCAGAGGATTTCTTTCTGACTTAAACGTAAGAAATAGTATTGCAGATATGGGAAGAGAAAGTATATATATTGCTTTTAGTATATACTTCACAGAAACAATAACCAGAATTTAATTTGCGTGGTTGGAATGATCTTTCTCTTATTATGTGCCAAAGAAATGGCTGCTACCTTGCACATTGTCTGGAAATGTTGTACATATGGGAGAGAACATATTTCATTTATAATTTCAGAGAACATCTTGCACAATATACTTACAATTTTATTTTCAGCCTAGGTTAATCATCATCATCATGATCATGAAAAGTTATTAAGATTCATTATTGTTATTGCAGGCTGTTATTAGTCTCATTGCCATTTCCAAGGGAAACAGTTGAAGTATCTATTAGTGCAATAGTTCTCTCATTCATTGGCTGTTGGCTTTGCCAATCTAATCCCCCAAATAAAAAAATAATCAATATCTGAATATTTGTTTTCTCTTAGAGTTGCTATCTTCATTATGGATGTTTTTAGTGGGACTCTTTATGGAGCCAGAAGAGAGAGAGATTTTTTAAAATTTCATTTAATGAAAATTAGACTGTAAAACATACAGGTTTAGAATCAACTTTATTTTATAATAACTGGATATTTACAGAGTTAAAGGCCCTGAAAATACTGGTCAAATGGTATTAGTATATTCCTAGAGTAGATATGATGGCTAACTTATATTTTATCAGCATTGTCAAACATCAGATCCAAAGTCTCTTGGTATATTTCTGATGAAACTGTATGCTGACATATTGATGGATGATTTATTATATGAAATTGATCCTAAAATGGTACCTATTTTTACAAACAGAAATTGACTTGAAGTTTGTTGTGCTTTGATCTTTGTACTTTAGTTAAAAGATCATATTGCACCTACTCTTTGCTCTTTAGGAATACCAAAAAATTAAATTCTGCTATGATCCAGAATGTTTCTGTATACATTATTAAAATATAAAATAAATGTCTGGGATGAGTTCAAGATGATTTGATTAAATTTGATTGAATGTTATTTTTCAAGGTGTTTTGTTTTGTTTTATCTGAGTTGTTTTACCAAATCTTACTTTATATTAATTTATTCTGGTTTTCTGTCATGAGTGTGTTTTTCTCCCCTGTCTTTTGACCTTTGAAATTTGAACCTATTTTATTGCAACCACATTTATTTTATATTAAGTTTTCATTACGGAGCTCCCCTTCTACTGGAGATTTTATGACTTCTGTTCGTTGTTGCAATTATTTTTCTTCACAATGTTTTCCAATTTTCTTTTTTCAAATTGATAGATGACTTGCCTTTGAAATTTTATTTTGGTATTTCACAGAGTTCCTACGCTTGCTTTATCTTTTAAAAATGCTACATATGAAATACAATTTTCTTTCAAAGACATAATAGATATGAAAGCTAATTGTGATTTCAAATACTAACTGTTTATACTATGCCTTCATTTCTCTAGAGATATTCAGTGAATATATCTTTCTTACTTTCTGCTGAAATATAAATTATAAAATATACTCACCATCTTTGTTAGATCCATCTATTTTCCTGTGCTTATTCTCATAATAAGAGAAGTAAAACAAGAAGAAAGTTAAAGGGGAGGAAGAAGAGAGCAATTAATGGTAAGAGAGAATTAGAAATATTGACTATTGAAAAGCCAAGCATGTTTCACATATAAAAAGAAGATAGGAAATGGTGAGAAATGAAATGTGGAGGAGACTAATAAAAATTTCTACAATTTTGATGAAAACACAGAGAGGAATAAAACAGATGCATTACTCCTCAAAAGATCATTTGTGACTATGCATGGGCTTCTGCATCTAGATGTGGCCACTGATTATAATTAGTTGAAGACTTTATTCCCAACTTCCCATCTTTCAAATGCAAATTAATGATTTCTGTGACAAAAATAAAAGTCCTTGACACTCCTGAAGAAGGACTCAAGTAAAATGAATAAATCAGTAGAGATGAAGAGCCTAAAGTAAGTTATCAAGGAAGGATTCATAGATCCTGCTTTTCCAATAAAGCAGAAGGAACTGTTGGAAGATAACACTTATTTCAAAGGACCATTTTATTATGGGCAGGTAAAATCATAATTTACAGTCAAAATCTTGTAAAAGGGAATGCCTGTGTGAGGATGGACTGCTTCCAGAATATTTGATTATGCATGGCTCTGCCTTTACACCAAACATTTCATATTTTCACATTTATAGTTATTTCAGAAAAAATAACTCCTAAAATATGATATTACTACAATTAATACTTCCATTATTTCTTTCTAACAGCAGCATGTGCTGTTTTTTAAAAAAGGCAAAACCCCAATTTAATTGCTTTTCTAGGCAGGTAATTATCTTTCCAGTCTTGTCTAACTTATGCTTGATGTTAATTTGATTGAAATATTTGCAAGTTTCTTCTACCCCTCCCACACAGTTTTTCTCTTTTCATTGCATCTGTGGCAGATTAAATTTCTATGATTTATCTTTGTTTACTTTCTCTTCCTATATGTGAAGTTTTTTCAAATATTTCAAGTGAAGATTAGGTAACTTCAAAACGTTGAGAAATTTCCTTCTGGTAGAACAAGCAGACATACTTGGGAATGACTGACAAGATTTCTCAAGCTTATTCCAAATGGTCTAAAAACAGATGCAAGAAAACAAATACATCCACAGACCTTACTCTCTTAAATGCAAAATTACTTTTACCGTGTCAGAAATAGTTCCTTTAGGTATATTTCACATCTGGCTCTTATGAAGAATAGTAGTGAAAATGAAAACATATTCTGTTATTCCAAAGAGCCACCATTTGGTAAGTACCTCCGATGTGTCAGGAACTCTGAAAGGCATCTTATGCATGTTATTTAATTGAATTCCCATGGAGTCCCATTAAATGGCTATTATTCCATTTTTAAAATAAGTTAAAACATAGAGAGGAGTTAATGTTACTTACCCAAGATCACATAGGCAAAAGACTTTATTTTTAAAAATGTATATATATATTTTAAACTAAGCCATTATGATAGAAAAAGCTATGCTAATTCAGCTGAAATAAGATTATTTTTAGAGAAATAACCTTATATAGTAAATACCAATGGAGGAACTTTACCCATCCACAAAAATGTATATAATATCGTAAAAGGCTAAAAGAGTTTGAACGTGATGGTTGTATAGTTGTTCTGGTTATCTATGGCTGTGTAACAACCACCATGAAAAGTAGTGTAAGCAACAACCATTGACTATGCCCACAAGTTGGTAGATCAGTAGATTAGGCAGGGCACAGTGGGAATGACTTGTCTTTGCTTCATGATGACTTCGGCTTACACTGGGGTGCCTCCATTGTGACCATATGCCTAGTGCTTCAGTACTAGCATTGACTTGATTCCTTAGTTCTTTTCCATATCATGTCTCATGGATCTGGAGCGTCCACTGTGGCTTCTCCACTTAAATGTCTTATGGGAGTGGAATGATTAAAACTCATCAGGCATCTTTCTTTTCTCTATAGTGCCTTTCTAGATAGCAAGCTTGGACTTCCTCACAGCATGACTTTCTCAGAGTAATTGAACTTACATGCCAGCTGTCTTATCCCAGAGCAAGTATTCTAAGAGGTGCAGGCAGAAGTATTCTAAGAGGTCCAGTGCATTGGAAGGTCTCTAGTGAACCAGTCTTGAAAGTCCCAGAATATAATTTCTAGGAGCATATTGTTGATCAGAGTGTGTGAGCTTCCTGTGGCTTGAGTAGCTGTGGATCATGGTTGAACTCAAGCTATTTTGATAGAACTGCACTAAAGATATCCTCCTGTGAGGGGAAATGGCCCCAGCAGTCAGAGTCTGAGTTGGGATGCCTAGGTGGGGGACTTAGAAAGGCAGAAGAGATGAAACAGGAGCTCCCAGGTCAGAGATTTGTGTGGGCTACAGCATCCTTCAAAGATGGCCAGCAAGTTAGCCAGAGAAGCAGTGACAACCAGCCGAACATCAGATCATACTTTTGTCTAGTTAAGAAATGAGATATTGGGCTTCCCTGGTGGCGCAGTGGTTGAGGGTCCGCCTGCCGATGCAGGGGACGCAGGTTCGTGCCCCAGTCCGGGAAGATCCCACATGCCGTGGAGCAGCTGGGCCCGTGAGCCATGGTCGCTGAGCCTGCGCGTCCGGAGCCTGTGCTCCGCAGCGGGAGAGGCCACAGCGGTGAGAGGCCCGCGTACCGCAAAAAAAAAAAAAAAAAAAAAAAGAAATGAGATATTGCTTGTGTCCCCTTATCTACCTCAATATTCCCTACAGGTGTGTGAGCACCTAGGTGGAGAGTTGCTGACTGTGCCTCACCTCTCCCCTCCAGCATTAATACCTATGTCAGAAATTGGTGCATGACTTATATATAGCCATTTTAATTTAAAAAGTTGTACTGATTGAGTATATATTATATGTATTTATAATACATATATGTATTTATAATACATATTTATATGTATTTATTATATATTTCCTACTATGCATTAACTAGTACTATATAATGTTATATACCATATATAGTAAATAGTATATATCATTATATATTACAATATATATATACCATATATATTACTATAGTATACATGTACTATATATGTATTCTATATGAATATAATTTATATTTTAAAGTCTAAATATATTTTAAAAGTCTCCACTCTGATTTTTCAGTTCATATAACTGAATAAGGTCAGATAAGAGGATTTAGCTTCTACTGTAGCTATGGGTTTGGATTTAGGAAATGGCATAACCTCTGGAATTGCTGCTGACGTTTTGGGCTGGTTTTATTTTGCGGGGTGTTGGGAGGAGGTGTGTATAGAGAAAGAGCTATTTCATAGAAAAAATTAGGTAGTACGAGCAGACACAGGCTATATGAGGGGAAGAAGGAAGATGCCAGTTGATGACTATTTTCTGGTTTCTGGTTCAAAGCCTTCATGAGGATTCAGCTTTATTTCCTGATCTTGACCTCCGTTTAGTGATCATATATCTTTAAATGCAGTCCATCTTTTTCCTCAGCTACATGACAATAATGTCAATTAGAAACACCTTGAATAAGACCTCAGGGTGTCTATCAGAAATTTCTAATCTCTCTAAAGATTTCTCTAAAATTTCTCTAAAATTTCATCTCTCTAAAGTTGTATTTAGTTTGAGGCCAACCTACTGCCTGAAAACAACTTCTCTGAAAGGGATATGACATGGGCAAACTACTGCTACATCTAAGATCATATAATATCTATAGAAATGGAAAAATGTCACTTTTCATTCCTAGAAATGATACCTATCATAAAGTGTTCTCTTCTTCCTTTTTAAGGCTCCATCTATGATTCAAATGTACCAAAATCTATTGAAAAGAAATTATTTTATTTAATTGTAATCGTGCTAGCCAAAGAGGTGGAAAAAAAAGAAATACATCATTGACATAAAAAAATCAGTCTCCCAACTCTCTAAACTGTTTTCCTTGTTTCTTTCCATTTGTTCCTATTTACCATTACCTGTTGACCTCCAAGCGTAGTGCTGGTATTTATCCTTTGATGAGGTTACTTTATTTTAAACCCAGAGACTGGAACAAACCATTATTCACTAATAAGTATCATTTATTTTCATTCTTACTAGGTGAATTCTTATTAAATTCTTACTAGGTGAATGCTTATTAAATTGAAATAATAAATACACTTGAGGACTGGCATATTGCAGAGCATTGTTTTTTTGTTTTTTGTTTTTTTTTTGGTGTTCTTGAGATGAAAACATTTATAAGAGCATGCAACCCCTGGGTTTGATTTTCCCTACTGCTGCTCATGAGTGCCCTTGGGCAGTTATCTCTCAGCTTGCCATGACTGTGTGTCAGTTGAACTCCAGAAGCAGCTAGAAGCTTCTGAGCCTTGGAGTTCTTTAGAGATCCTTAGGTTGAAACTGTTAACTTTAAGTAACAAAATTTGAATTGTGCCTCCATTTAGTGACAGTTAGGATATTGGTACTGTTGACCTTTTGGGATATTAAAAAGGCGTATTCCTATATATTAGACTGGCTTGAATTATCTTTCAAGATAGCAGCTCAGTTCCCAATGAATGTTGCATGCTCTTTAAAATATTAAATATAGGCTAACTCATGTCAAGTAAATAGGATATGGAAATAAGAGAGAGAATATCTCTATCTCTATATCCATCTCTGTAGAGATATAGGCATATAGATATCTATATATCCATTATATATATAGAGAGAGAAGGATATAGATAATACTGAGGTATTTTAAACTTAGTGATTTTTTAAAGGACTTTGAGATCTTTTAGAAATGAGATTATTGGGTTAATGTTGATAATAATACCAATAACAATAGCATTAGCATTTGTGCCGGACATTGTTGCTGGATGTTCTGAAGTCTTTAGGTCTCATCTCCATTTTAAAGGTAAGAAGCAAATCAGAGAGATTAAGCACCTTGCCCAAAGCACTCACTACAAATGGCAAGGGCATTAATAGTGAACTGTTAATCTGAACTAAGACTGGCTTTAGTCCACAGCCTGTGGGTCTTCATTACACAACAGTCCCTACACCTACTGAGCTTTGGTGCCTCTTGAGTAGACTGGGAGATAGGAGAGATTACATATATGATTGAAGTAAAGTATGGTCAAAGAGCATTGAGAAAAAAAAAGAAATTTAAATAGATAAAGAATATATTAACTAGGACTATCTACAAAGAAGTATTTTAGAGAAGGAACAATTTAAGTTTGTTGGCGGGGTCCCTATGATTACAAGTAATTGGTTATGTGATTTTTCTCCATGGCCTTGCAAGCAATTTGACAGAACACTGTGGCTATGGACATGGCGTCATTATTCCCAACCCAAGATAGAAAAGCATCTGTAAAAACTCCTTTGCCACCTTCTCCAGCTTGAAGATGGGAAAGGGGGAAAGGAGCAGAGTATGTTAGCATTTTCTCACAATTGTTTGTAGTCCAAATGAATATATTTAACTGATGTATTACAAAACTTTGGAACTATGTTATAGGAAGTATTATCTAGAATTATTGCTCTTATCATTCAAAACTCAAATGTTATATTACAGAATTCAATTAAAGCCTGCATTTCTTGGCCTGGTAGAATTCAGTGAATGTACTTTCCTCCAACAATTTTGTATGTTTAGTGTTTTAGTGAAAATGCAAGGGCATCTAATTTTTTGATGTGTCAAGTCACTGGACTGGATAGATTATTGGATATACATCTAGGCACTGGTTTCATTTTCTCTCAGTTATCCGTATTTGTTGGACCATTTAATTTCTCCAAATAGTTCTCAGATTGTATTCTGGAATTTTGAGGTTTTGATTTCTCTTAAATGGCTCTCCACGATGAGCACAGTTGAAAAGAGATGCAGATAGAGACTAGGTATGTTGCATTTACTATGGTGTGTTGATTTTCAAAGAAGGAAATTATCAGAGGAAAAGCCACTGGTGACTTTACAACTGCCCTGTCGAGTGAGAAGCCACTAGCACAGTGTGGCTGGACTGAATTGAGACATACTTTCAGAGTACAATATATACTGGATTTCAGATAGTCCCCAAAACAGTAAAATAGCACATTAGTAAATTTGATGTTGATTATATGTTGAAACTATAATATTTTGAACATACTGAGCTATGTAAAATATATGATTAAAATTAATTTCACCTGTTTCTTTTGACTTATAGTCTAGTTTCTAAAAACTTTTGTCCATATGGCTTATATTATATTTCTACTGGAGAATGCTGCTTAGAAATTATTATATTTACTCAATGAGTTAAAAAAAAAAGTCATACTTGGAGTTAACTTTGAGGCTTGAACCATTTGAGACTTAGACTAAATAAATCTAATGTATGATTAAAGAGGAAATTCTAAAGTATGATTAAAAAGAATCCCAGTTGTGTATAAACTTACTTCCAAACTCATCAAATTGTATACATTAAATTTGTACAACTTTTTGCATGTCAGTCATACCTCAGTTAAGTGGTTCAAAGAATGAAAAGAATCCCAGTTTTATCTGTCAATGACTATTCAGAAATAATGCCTGTGTGTGTGTGTGTGTGTGTGTGTGTGTGTATGTGTATGTGTGCACGCGTGCGTGAAATGTCTGAATATTTGACAAGCGTAGTTTGCTTAATTCAAGATCTTCCTTTAAAACAACCTAGTTCTTTAAGTAGAATCATTTTTATAAAACACTTAAATGAAAGTTAACTAAAACTCACCAGTTTGAGTCTCTTATTCTCACAAGACATCAAGTTAATTTAGCAGGGGTAACTATATCTTACTATCCCTGTATCATTTTGCTTGTACTCGTATATCTTTTTTAAAGTGGTACGGCCAAACCTAAAAATGTACCTTGTGGTGTTTCCATTTGAATGTCTTGCTATGCTTCTAAAGTTGAGTTTATAAAAGTGTAAGTGACAAGAATTATTATGTTGTATTTAATTAATGTCTAGTGTTTGAAATCCCTGAAACATTTTTGTTGGCATTAAACATAAAGTTTTAAATCTTCCTAGTTTACATACATATAAAAAACCCCATATTTATTTTTATTTAAGAAATCACAAAACAAAGTACTGTTAATAGCCAGATTACAATAATTTTGAATTGTCCTCCAAATACACATGCTAGCTAGGTCTTAGTTGTAAACCGCATAAGTGAATTTTGTTTCTTTTATCCTAGTTCCCCTATACTGATTCTGTGATGAGATTGACCTTGTTTACTAAAAATAAACACCTAAGAATGTGATTTAAATTCTATAGCGCTTCAAAAATGTCTTTAAATATAACATTTTAATATAGGCCCATTATTTAAATTGCTGGTCATCAAATTATGCACCGGAAGGAGATAATTAGGATAATTTGTGTCATTATTAATTCCTCTGTACAACAGAGAGGTATGAAAAATAGGCCACAGAACTACAACAAAAAGTCCCAAATTACTTCCATTGGTGTTATTCTCGTCGTGCTATAGCTTTATACAGTGCAGTTCAGTTTAGCCTGATTGTGCCAGAACAGGTTTTACTGAAAGACTCACTCTGGCCCAAGTGACCTATTTTGTTTTCCTTTGTATGTCTAAGGCTTTTTGTTTGAAAACTATACCTTGGAACGTGAAAGTGATTGACACGAATGAGCATGACCTAACCCACTTCTCCTTCCCTGTTCTTAGCCTTGTCACTTCAGACACAAGCTGGTTTCTCGAGGCCTGAAAAAAGACAGGAGCTGCTTCTGGGGATCAAGGTTATCACTCTCACTGGCCCCTTCCTCTGGAGCACTTCTGTTTGGCATCCACAGAAGGGTTTCTGAACTCTCAGTGCAGCTTATTCTTCTTCAGCAAATACTTTCCTAGTCAGCAATTAATAAATTGTGCTGGACCTCATGCTGAATCTTTCACATATATTATTTTATGAAAACTCCTCACGAAAATCTTAGAAGGTAGATAAGTTGTTTAAGGACATGCCAACGATAATTAGCTGTATTAGTCCGTGCTCTTGGTTGCAAGCAGCAGAAACCAGGCTTAAACTTACATAAGGAAAAAATACACAGGTGACTTATTGACTTATATAATCAGAAACTCAGGAGTCACTGCTTGGTTTAGACATGGCTTGATTCAAGAAACCCAAGTGATATTCAGTAGGACTTTGTTTCTCTGTATTGCCCAGCTTTCTCATGTGTTGGCCCCTATTCTCAGGCAGACTGTCCCACCTGTGGTAGAATGATGGCTGCAAAAGACAGATGAGGACAGCATCCCTGGTGAAAGTGAAAAGCCTTCACTTCTAGCAGTTTCCAAAAAGTCTTGGGGCTGGTTTTGATTGGACCAATTACAGTCACATAGCCATCTTTGATGTTCACAGGATAGATACACTGAGAGGGTTAAGCTTGGGTCACTGGAGCTGGGTTCAGCTAAGTCCCTCCCTCTAAACACAGGACTTAGAAAAATGGTGGGCTGGTTTCCTAAGAAAAATGCAGAAGCTGCTACCAGATGAATGGAGAGTTGACCCAGGGGGAGCCAATAATCACAGGTGTGTACTATGGGGGCCATCCAGGATCTGAACCCAGGTTGTTTATCATTATTAGCATTGTTGTTATTATGTCCAAGCTTATGGTGGCAGTAATGTACTGTACTATACTGTATAACCGTTCCAAACTAAAATGCTAACTTCTGAAAGTTTTTACCCTTTGGCTAAAATTGCTCTCTCCTCATTAAAAAATAGCTTGTACAGGGCTTCCCTGGTGGCACAGTGGTTGAGAGTCTGCCTGCCGATGCAGGGGACACGGGTTCATGCCCCGGTCCGGGAAGATCCCACATGCCGTGGAGCGGCTAGGCCCGTGAGCCATGGCTGCTGAGCCTGCGCGTCCGGAGCCTGTGCTCCGCAACGGGAGAGGCCACAACAGTGAGAGGCCCACGTACAAAAGAAAAAAAAAAAAATAGCTTGTACATAGTCTGAATCATTTCTTCAGCAAGTTAGTTTGCATGTTGGTCTCTATTTCTTAAATTCACACTAACGTAATGAGCGTCTCAGGAGCAAGGACCATTCTTCTTTTGTATAGTGTACAGCTCGTGTTTTGACTAACGTGACTTGTAGTACAAAGATCCTTCATGTGCACTATGGTGTACACAGTTATGCTTCTGAATTTGGTAAGTACATCTTGATTTCAAAAGAATGAGAATGGTTTCTTTTCTAATAACTCAATAAGCAAGCATCCTTAGGCTTGATAGGATACCACCCTCTGAAAAACTGTTCAGATGCTTAATATCACAGATAGATGTTCTCAGAATTTAGCTGTTGTTCTCAGGAAAATCGTGAGGGTTTTTGATGCTTACGAGCAAGCCTCAGATCTTATACATACTTCTATTTAATATTTGTGGCTTTTTAAACAAAGAATACATTAAGTATTTGAGAAATAGAATAAGCATGGTTTCTCTGCAGTGGGAAGAATAAAAGTTTGGATCCAGGTAGGCTTAGATTCCATTCTTGATAGTTATGTGGATTTGGGTAATCTAAATGTTCACTGAGTCTTAGTTTTCAAAATTTGAAGGGTTGTGGTAGGATTGATAAAATAATGTACTGAGGTGCCTGGCTCAGAGCACAATGCTTATAGCTGCTCAATGGTAAATGGTACTTTCCTTTCCTTTTTCTCCCCTCTCTCTTCCTTGTCATGTGTTGTTATGGTCAAATAAGGTAACACACATATTTTGGTATTCTTGTTCTTACCTTCAAGCCTCTGTGGGTGACAGCAAAAGATGACTTGCAGTGTCAAGACTGCCCATTTGTAGACCAGCCTTATCCACCTGCGACACAATGATTTCTTTCTGCTGTTGAAGCATGTGTAGAAAGTGAACTTATTATCTATCTATTCCACACAGCTTATTCTGTAGTATGTAGTCTCGAACTGTGTTATTTTTGCAAATACCTGTTATTTATCCCCAACAAGATGGTTGGTTCCTTGTTATCAGGACCTGGTAGACACTTGGGCACTTGTTGGATTGAGTTAATAAAAATCATTTTAAAAAGCTAGACATGGGCTTCCCTGGTGGCGCAGTGGTTGAGAGTCCGCCTGCTGATGCAGGGGACACAGGTTCGTGCCCCGGTCCAGGAAGATCCCATATGCCGCGGAGCAGCTAGGCCCGTGAGCCATAGCCACTGAGCCTGTGCGTCCGGAGCCTATGCTCCGCAATGGGAGAGGCCACAACAGTGAGAGGCCCGCGTACCGCAAAAATAAATAAATAAATAAATAAATAAAAAACTAGACATTAAGGTAGACAGTGTTAATTTACGCAATCTATAAGACCAAATTCCTTGCAAGGAGACCCTTATGCATCTGCATGGCTACAGATTTTTGTTGTTCTGACCTGAACTATTGAAAGAATAAGCAGCGGTTGTTTCTGAAGGAATAGCAGCAAAGATATTGTTGAATTTGCAGATAGAATTAATTTTTAGGACGTTGCTAAGAAAATGCTCTGACATCATTTACATGCAGACAAAACAGCGTAAGCTTGAATTGGGTAGTCACAAGTTCATATTCTGAGTCCACCCATTTCTTATCCATGGAAACTTTGACAAGGTATTTAACTTTTCAGAGCTTCCAAACCTTGTTCTATAGAGCAGAGATGTAACAACTGCTTCACTTGTTATGAGAAGTAGATTTCACTGTGTACATAGAAGATTTAGCCAGTGTCTAGCCTGTAGCAAGTGAACAGTAAATGGAAGTGGTAATAATAATAGTCATTTATTTGCTTGGGGCAACGATGTTCATATAATGTCTATTAATTTAGAAATAATTTTCTCTATAGTTTGATTAGACCCCTTTTGGTCCTGAGAACAAAGAATGTTTTTCCACAAAGGGTAGTTTCCCCTAATGTATTTCTAACCGACTCTGAAAATTACAAAATGACCAAGAGACTCTTAGGGGATCGTTCCATCTGTTAAATTTTTGGATCAAATAAGGAATAAGCCCAGCTTAGGAGAAGAATGTAGGGAGCACAGGGGACCCAGAAATGTCTCCTCTGATGTCTTATTGCCTGTCTTCTTTTTTTATCATTAGGCATTAAATTTTGAATTTTTAGAAATTGTTCTTCCCCAGTGCTTTGACTATTACTAAAAACCTTTTAAAAGAGTGTAATCAGGAGTCAAGAATAAGGAATCTAGAGTCATATTTCAAGTGTGACCTTGGGCCAGTCATTTAAATTCAATGTGCCTCAGTTTCCTTGTCTAGAAAATAAAGACAATAACTGTTCTATTTTTAGAGTTGTAGGCACTAAATAAATTAATGGACACAAAGCCCCCAAAATAGCACTTAGCAAGTGCCGTATACATTTTAACTATTATTGGTGCTTTCTCTTCCTAAATGTAATGTTTTCTACCCCTGTGTCCACCCCTAATATTTTTGTACTGCCTTCACAATTTTTTCTATACCTACAATATTTCCTTAAATTAAGTTCAATTTTTACTTATCTTTATATTGAGCATATATATATATATATATATGAATATATATATAAAATGGTGAATTTATGTGCTTTGTATATTTTATCATTATACATGAAATAAATATATACCCTTATAAAAACAGTTGTCTATGTTACTACCCTAAATGCCCTCACATACTGCCAGTATTATGTATACCACATTTATTTACAGTTTTGTGCCATTCGCTTGGAGCTTCAAGTACACTCAAAACTATTTTCGGGCTTCCCTGGTGGCGCAGTGGTTGCGAGTCCGCCTGCCGATTCAGGGGATGTGGGTTCGTGCCCCGGTCTGGGAAGATCCCACATGCCGCGGGGCGGCTAGGCCCGTGAGCCATGGCCGCTGAGCCTGCGCGTCCGGAGCCTGTGCTCCGCAATGGGAGAGGCCACAACAGTGAGAGGCCTGCATACCGCAAAGAAAACAAAACAAAACAAAACTATTTTCAATATTATGAAAACTAGGACTATATATATTGAGAGACAGAAAGAAACAGAGAGAGAGAGGCAGTATATGCAGCCATACTAATTATAGCCATTTATTATTAACGTCAACCTATGTTCATATGGTTTATTCAGAAATAATTTTCACCGCAGATTGGTTTGACAGTTTTAGTCCTGAGAATATAGAATGTTTGTCCGTGAAAGACAGTTCATATACAGAATACATACATACATATGCATATATATGCATATGTATAGATAGGTTATCCCAAGGGTTATAGGTTATCTCTCTATATATTTAAAGAGAGATATGAAAAGAGAGAGAGAGGGAGGAAGCTCTAGTGAGGCCTTAAAGAAATGCAAATAGTGAAGAGATTATGGTGTACTTTTCTTTGTAACATTGCATTACTCATATATGAACAAGTTTAATATTTGCATCTATATGATGAGCTTTAGCAATTGCTCTGAAAGCACTCTCTAATGGTGGTAAGGTACAGTTGTATCATCTTAAATAGTTAGCACTATGGTATCCCATCTGACCTTAAGAAAATGCCAAGTAATTCTCTAGAAATAGAACGATAAAATGGTAACCTCTTAGAACAACAGCTCTCTCTGTAAAGGATCTGCTAGTCATTTACATTTCTCAGTAGAAATCAATAGCTAACTATTGTTTAATTGGTGAATGCAATGTGACCTAATCATCTCAATGAAGTCCTCCTTCCAGGAGGTTCATCCCCTGGGATAACGGAATGAGCCTGAGGAGTGAGGAACTAATTGCAGGAAGATAATGAGCATGGTTTCAATCAGGCTGGTGGGGAGAGGCGATGGGATAGGGAGCTTAAATCTCAAGGTTATGATTTATCTACTTTATTATTTGTTAGAAGAAAACATTAATCAAGCATGACGCCAAACTAGGTACTGTACAAAAGATACAGACTAAATTTATTAGCAGAGTCAGAAAGAGACAAACTTAAAAATGAAATCTGGTCTCAGGGCTTTCATCTAGAAGCCGAGTAGGAAAAGCTCTACACAGTGTGTATAAAGATTGGAGATGCTTTCAAATTTCTTCCTTTCCATAGGCACTGCCTTCCCCCCTATCCTTACTGTGAGTGAAGGTTCACCCCTTTATGTCAGAAAACAGGAGGCATTGTCTCCCCAAAGTACTTTAACTTGCTCATGTTAAAAAACAAAACAAAACAAATTAATAGACAAACAACAGTCTTCTGATGTTACCATTTCCTTTTTAGCCAAGTAGGTAAATGCACACAGTTCATGCTGCCACTTAATGGCTGTGAAATCTTAGGCAAAGTATTTAATCTCTCTAATCCTTAGGTTCCTGATACGAAAATGACCATATCAATGCCTACCATATATATATATATATATATATATATATATAAAATTTTTTTTTAATTGTGGTAAGAACACTTACCATGAGATCTACCCTCTTAACAAATTTTAAGTGCACAATACGGTATTGTTAACTACAGGCACAGTGTTGTATAGCAGATCTCCAGAACTTACTCATCTTTCGTAAGTGAAACTTTATGCCTGTTTATTAGCAACACCCCAGTTCCCCCTTTCCTCCCTTAGTATCTACCTTCTACTCTCTGCTTCTATTAGTTTGACTGTTTTAGATACTTCACATAAGTGGAATCATGCAGTATTTGTCTTTCCGTGATTGGCTATTTCACTTAACATGATGTCTTCAGAGTTTATCCACATCTTGCGTATCGTAGGACTTCCATTGTGTTTGGAAGAGATGTTTGGAATGATTTCAGTCTTCTTAAATTTGCGATTTGTGTTGTGGCTTAACTTGTGATCTATCCTGGAGTAGGTTCTGTGCTCACTTAAGAAGAATGTATGTTTTGCTGCTGTAGGGTGGAATGTTCTGTACATGTGCTGACGCCAAGATGTACAGGAAAACCACTCCTCTGTTCTCTGTCTATTCACAGACTACTCTCTACTCCAAATGTGTGTGTGTGTGTGTGTGTGTGTGTGTGTGTGTGTTTGGGGGGAGGCTTTCATACCAAGCAATTCTGTAATACCAGCTGGGTATCCTATAATTTAACGCATTTCTGACACTGTCTACCTAGAGTTAGCATCAGATCTCACAGATTAAGGATGCAGTCCCACAAGCCTGCTCCCTTCCCATTTCAGATGCCAATCATAAGTCCAAGTTGTTATCTGGGCATTGGACCAGTCAGCTAAATTGGAGAGTCCCACAACCCTATCCTCAGGTTTTATTAATTTTCTAGAGTGGCTCACAGAACCTAGGAAACTGTTTACTTAGTACATTACCCATTTATTATAAAAAGATGTAACTCAGCAATAGCAAGATGGAAGAGATACATAGGGCAGGATATGGGGGAAGGAGCTTCCATGATGTCTCCAGGTGTGCCACCGTCCCAGCATCTCCATGTGTTCACTAATCCAAAGCTATCTGAATCCCATCTTTGGGGGGTTTTCATGGAAGCTTCGTTAAGTCGGCATGATTGATTAACTCATTGATCATAGGTGATTAATTCAACCTCCAGCCTCATTCTCCTCCCTGAGGGTTGGGGGGTGGGGCTGAAAGTTCCAATCCTTTAATCATATGGTTGATGCCTCTGGCAACAAGCCCCTGTCCTTAGAGGATTTTCAAAAGACACCTCATTAACATAAACTCAGATGTTACTAAAAGGGACTCGTTATGAATAGCAAAAGATACCCATTTCACCTTTATTACTTTGGAGCAATTCTAGGAACTGGAAACAAAACTCATGTCCCTATAAGCTCTTATATAGGAAATTACAAGGGTTTAGTAGCTATATGCTAGGAACTTTGGACAAAGACCAAAATATATATTTCTTATATCACAGTATCACACATGTAATCTATCCTGTGTTTTCTTGAGAATAATGAATTTTGTTGCTATGGATAGGAATGTTCTGTACATGTCTGTTAGATTCGTTTGGTCTGTAGTGTTGTTCAAGTCTGCTGTTTCTTTGTTGACTTTCTGCCTAGCTGTTCTATCCATTATTGCAAGTAAAGTATTGAAGTCTCCTACTGTTATTGTATTGCTATCTCTCCCTTCTGTTGTGTCACTGTTCGCTTTTTTATGTTTAGATGCTCTGATGTTGGTTGCATATATATTTAAAATTGTTATGCTTTCCTGTTGATTTGACCCTTTTATCATTATATAATACCATTCTTTGTCTCTTCTGATAGTTTTTGACTTAAAGTCTATTTTGTATGATGTAAGTATAGCCAATCCTACTCTCTTTTGGTTGCCATTTGCATGGATTATCTTTCCCCATCCCTTCACATTCAGCCCATGTGTGTCTTTAAATCTAAAGTGAGCTTATTGTAGACAGCATGTAATTGAATTTTTAAAGTCTATCCAACCATTCTTTGTCTTTTGATTGGGGAGTTTAGTCTATTTACTTTTAAAGTAGTTATTGATAGGGAAGGATCTACTATCACCAATTTGTTCCTTGTTTTCTGTTTTGTTTTATTTTTGTATTTCTTTTGTCCCTCCTTTCCTCTTTTGCTATCTTCCTTTGTGTTTCATTGATTTTTTAATTTGTATTGATAGGCTTTTATTCTTGTCCCTTTTTCTTTTGTGTAATTTCTATAGGTATTTTCTTTGTGGTTACCATAGGGCTTACATAAAAATGCCATATAGTTATAACAGTCTATTTTAAGCTCATAACTTCAATTGCTTGCAAAAACTCAACACCTTTACTCCCCTGCCCCACACACCCTAAGTTATTGATGTTAGTATTTACATCTGTTTGTACTGTGTATCCATTAACAGATTTGTTAGTTATAGTGATTTTTTAATACTTTTGTCTTTTAATTTTTATACTAGAATTAAAAGTGATTTACCCACCACCATTACAGTAATACAGTATTCTGTATTTATATATATATTTACCTTTATCAGTGAGTTTTATACTTTCTTATGCTGGTGTCTTATTTAGCATTCTTTCATTTCTACTAGAAGAACTTTAGCATTTTTTGTCAGGCAGGTCTAGTGGTGATGAATTACCTCAGCTTTTGTTTTCTGAGAAAGGCTTTATCTTTGTTCTTGAAAGACTGTTTTTCCAGGTATAGTATTCCTGGTTGGCAGTGTTTTTATTTCAGCACTTTAAATATATCATTCTACTCCCTTCTCTGCTGAGAAATCCACTGAGAGTCTTATGTGGGTTCCTTTGTACATCACACGTCTCTTTTTATTGCTTTCAAAATTCTATCTTTGCTTTTGCCTTTTGACAATTTATGTTTCTCAATGGGTATTTGACTTAGTTACTCTTATTTAGGATCTTCTGGGTTTCCTGCATTTGGATGTCCATTTCCTTCCCCAGATTTGGGAAGCTTTCAGCCACTATTTCCTTGAATACACTTTCTGCCTCTCTATCTCTCTTCTTTTCCTTCTGGGACTCCCACAATGTGTATATTGGTCCATTTGATTGTATCTCAGATGTCCCTGAGGCTTTCTTTATTCTTTTTTAATATTTTTCAATGTATTCCTCTGACTGAATAATTTCCAGTGTTTATTGATCCTCTCTCCTTCCTGATCTAGTCTGCTGTTTAGCTCCTCTGGTGAATTTTTCAGTTCGTTTATTGTATTCTTCAGGTAGGTGATTTCTGTAAGTTCTCTGTCTCTTTGTGGAAATTCTCATATTGTTCTGGCATTTTTCTCCTGATCTCAGGGAGGATCTTTATGACAGTTATTTTGAATTCTCTGTCAAGTTTCTGCTTCTTTAGGGTCAGTTCTGGAGATTTATCTTGTTCCTCTGTTTGAACTGATTTCCCTGTTCTTTCATTTTTCTTCACTCTCTGTATTGGTATCTGCACATTCGACAAGTAGCGACTTCTCCTAATCTTCATGGACTCGCTTCATACAGAAGAGACTCCCACTCATCAGCCTGGCCAGAGATTCTGGGTCTCTCAAACCTTTGTGCTTGTCGAGTCTGTTTTATTCTTAGTGGCCTCAGGCATCTAGATTTTGTTGGGTCACATCAGTATTTTTAGATAAATACTGAGGCAAGACTGAGGCCAATTCCTCAGGCAGCCTTCAGGTAAATTGGGTCATTGGACGCTCTGTCCAACTCTTCCCCTCCTCGGGGACAAGCTAGGAGCTTGGGTTTTTCATCAGCTCAACATGTGCTGAGCCAGGGGGAGTGGCTATGATGACTGCCAGCCCAAACCACTATCACTGTTCTCACTGGCCCCAGGGGGCTATAGTGTGCCATGTTCGTCAGTGCTCTGAGAGCTACATGGAAGCCAGTTGTCTGGGTAGTCCCATAGGAGTTGGGGCATCGAACGCACAGTGAACCCTTTCCCCTCCCCTGGGAGAAACTGGCAAATGGAGTTTTTGGTCCCAATCATATGGTGCTATGCTAGGGATAGGGATTTTGGAAAGAAGGTGTCTCAGATTTTCCTGCCAGCTCCAGTGTGGCTGGTTTCTTGCTCATTTGAGGCATGGGAGCTTCTTAACTCATTTCTGGATTTCTTACAAATGGAATCTGTCTGTGAAGGCATTCCTATTCCACCACCTTGCTGGTGTCACTCCCTCTTTTTGGCTTGTTTTGAGGAGGAAAGGAGGTAAAGGATGAAAAGTGCTTAGCACAGGGCACTGCAAATATCAAACGGTCAATAAATAAATGTTGATAGTGATATTGTTAAAATGTTAGGATCGCCATTTCCGGTCCAGGTTTCAGTGTTAGGCTGTAGATAGTGAAAACATGCCCATGATAAGTTCTGATCAGCTAAGGATAGTTGACAATACTATAGGGATGGAATGAGTGACCAAAGTCATCTATATTATAAATTTGCCTGTGTACATATATCTGGGGTCAGTAGCAGAATAGTAATATTAGACTAACATAATAATTTGCTAAATATTTATCACAGACTGAATTACCAGAGATTGAAAGGGGAGTAGGACAAGTTCTCTTTCTTAGATGAATTTACATTTTGGAGGAGAGAGACATATTAACAAATAACTGTCATGCAGGCTAATTGGGTACCTTGGTAATACAAAGGATTAATTCCTCAGGGTGGGACAGAGAGGGTCAGGGAGAACCAAGGAACAGGAGTTTGCCAAGTGGAGAAGTTGAGGAAGGATATTCTTTGCAGAGCAGTGTCACTGTGGCATGAGCTCTGAATGGCTAAAGCAACGTCTGGGTGTGTGTCTTAGGGGGGGGTGTGTGTGTGTGTGTGCGCGCGCGCGCGCACACGCGCATATAAGGAGTGTCCAGAGTTGAGGTAAAATGTAGCTGAGGTTGATCTTGAGTTTTCCAAGTGATATAATCCAACTTTTGCTTAGAAAGTTAACTCTAATAGAAATAAAGACAGTGCATCAGCAAGAGGAGAGGTTGGGAGCAGGAACTAAGAGAGATATTCCAGGTATAAATTAGGCAAGGACTGAAGAGGACAGAGGGGGAAGTTTTGAGTTGGGCAAACAGGGAGTCATCGACAAGGTTTTCCAGATAAACGTCAGGGAGTTCTGACAGTAGTCCAGAGGATTAAGGAAGTAAGAATGAGCAGTCTGTGAGAATACTCTATTCGTTTAAGAAGTTTGATAATCAAAGAGGCAAAGGGATGGGGTTAGTAGGCTTGAAAATTAGGCTGAATGGAAGGAAGCTTTTCCTTTTAGGAGAGACTTGTAATATTTAAAGATAGAGGGAAAGAGATGAGAGGAATTTAGGATGCAAGAGCAAGTAGCTAATTGATGAATAAGGTTCCAGAAGTAGAATAAAACCAATAGCACAGGTGTCAGGCATGGTCTTGGAAGAGATTAGGATCCGATTTTTCTCTAACATATAAAGGAATATGAATTAAGATGCTAGTAAGAGTACTCATACTGACCTCTCCTATTTTTTTTTCTTTTATGATAAATTGATGTGATGAAATGATGAACTTTGAATGTATAATAAGGCAATTGGGCTACAAAGTCACACAGATGTGGATAAGAAGGATAAATATGTTTTAGAAGTGAGGGAAAGGAACCATGTGGATCATGGCTCGTGTTCCTTTTGTACTGTCAGCAAGAAGCATCAAGTCATGTGTTAAAGCCAGTTTTGATTATACATGCTCCAGGAGGTAGCATATTTCCATGTTCTACCTCTCCATGGTCCTGAATTCCTTTTATATTTTATTAAAGTCATGAGACTTATCTCCCTTATTATAGGGACACCTCAAATCCCTTCTATAAAGTAGTGGATAAAACATGAATAAGTACTGAGGATGTCTCAAAAACAGTCTACACATAGGAGAGATAGGGCCATATTACTGATGACTTAAAAATGATAAAAAATTGGAAGAGATACGCCTGTGCCTTTGTGTTCAATCCGGACATCTTGAAGTTAAGAAAAGGACTTTAGACCATGACAGGCACCTGCCACACAGCAGTGGCAGGCTGAGAGAGCACAGAGAGTCTCACAGATTTGAAGGCTATTGTGTGTCATGGTTTACTTCAGTGATTCAATAAGTCAAGATCAGAGTCTCTTAAGACTGTTAAACTCTCTGCCCGAATTTGTTCCTCTCTATGGTGAAATTACCCAGAATGCTAAAGATACAATCCTCTCTTGATACGGTCACGAATTGACTAAATCCAAAAGCCAACATAACCAATGTGAAGTTTAGCGCTGTCCTTTCTAAGAGACTGAGCACCAGTATAAATCTCTAGACATGGAAAGACACAAGAAAATTATTTTTCAGAGTCTCTGATTAAACACAATAAATTAGTTAAGCACTACCACTGAGATTTGTGCTCTAGAAGTAGAGTACAGAACTCCAGTGAGAGCTTGCTGGAGACCTTAAGAAAGGAATGAATTGCATCTGAGAGAACCTTACACTTCAACAGAGAAATAAAACAGACTGCAAGTATTTGTAGAGTTATGAGAAGCTATAAATGGGATTTTGTTTGCTCTGAAAATATAAGGGGAGGGCCTTTATTTTGCAGGGAGGCTCAAGATGGCACTCCAACTAGCTGGAGAGAAAGTTTGACCATTAACTAGACAATAGTATTCTCCAGGTAGGAGCCCTCCAGGCAAGAGTCTGGCCTATTTAAAATAGAGGAAACACAACCTTTTGAATACAGTCATATCGTATGATTTATTTTGCTTTCAAAGATACCTTCACTGACTTCTGCGGTCACTAAATGAGAATAAACACCCTTTCTTTACCTTTTCCTCCCCTTTATCAGTAACATCGAGGTGGTTCTTTGTAGTTCCCTTTAGTCAGGACTTTAATGCGCACCCTCCCGACCCCCACTGTCAAACCCAAGTCTTCTATTCTCATAATAATGAAATGGGAAGACCCCTCTTTGTTAACTTTCTATAGGAGCTGAAGTTCCCATTGGGCCATAATTGGTAACCAGAGCTGAAGGCTTAGCAGTTAAATTCTCCATGAAAATATATGAATAAAAGTAGAAATGTTACGGGCTGATTTTTTCACTAAACTTCTGCCAGCTCTTGCAGTGTTTTATGAAGAGATGCCAGCATATTCAATAAATCTCGGCTGGCTGTTGTCCAGGAGAAATTATCACCAGCCCGTTGAAGGATCTCTAGCTGCTCCTTAGGAAAGGGAGGGGAGGAAGAATCATTCTGGTTCATTCTGAGTTGTGCATTACACATTAAATTAAAATATATGTTTCACCCATTTAGCAGTCTGAATAATAAAAGCTGTATACAGCTGCAACAACTCTGCTCTATGCATTTTAATGACTGATTTGTGAATATACTAGAATTATAACTGCTATTCAAATATTTTCCTTTTTTAAGAAGTCACAAATCCCTCCCTTTAAAAATACACAGACAAACACTTTATAATCTTTTAATAATTTGTACTAGAGAATTTTAAAGCTTAGAATATGTGGAAATTATTTGTTTTAGGACGAGTAAATATAATGGGCTTGTCAATATGGTATTCAAATAACTGTAAAAATATTTGGAGTGTCTCCAACGAAAAGAACCTAACTCGATCTCTGCATTCAAATGAATTCTAAATGGAAAAAGTGATATACAGTTCAAAAGGAAGCATTAGACTCTAAAGCACCTTTCCATTTCTCTAAGGAATTGTGATCTACTGCTCAAATAGACTTTTAAATGGCTGTTGAGTTTTCAGGCTTCTCAGATATTCATACTTAAATCAGTTTGAACTAGTTAAGTAGAGTCACAATTAGAATTGTAATTTCTTTTCTTTCCATTTTTAACCAGTTGTGAAGAAAGCTAATAAAATTGGAAAATGAGCATATGCGACCTTTAATATGAAAACTAGGTCTTAGAAGGGTGAGACAGTGCTTTATCAGCCTCCAGAGGGTAGTTTTCTAAGCACAATGCCAGTTTTAACATAGGATCTGCGTACTTTTTGTATGATGAACCGTAAACCAGAAGCTTTCTCTAATGGGTTCTAAAAATCAGGAGATTTAGATTCAACTTATGAGAAAAAAAAAATGGCATGTTACGACAAAGGTAATAATATATCAATAATATCCTCAATTTCCCATAGAAACTTAGAAAAATATCTATTAGCTAAGCAGCCAAAAGTTTATTTTAGGATACGTATGATCGATGTAAGGAAATTCTCAGTAATTTACCATTAATTCAGATGTCCATTCTTAAGTTGGAAACATGTCAGTAAAATATGAAGTTCTATGGCATCTTTAGCAGAGCAAACGAACCGAAGTAATCCCCTGTATTGTTTCCTTATTTCACCCTCAAATAACCCTCAGTCTACTAATTGCCCCCAGGATCACATTTTACAAAGCATGGTTTCCAAGAAACAATTTGAAGAATTTTAGAAGCTGAAAAATAATGCTTTATTCCTGAGTGTATTAGTGGTTTGTAACACTGATGATTCAAGCTTCTTCCTAAGCAATTTTTTTTGCATCTGTAAACTGATCTAAATGTTTGTTATGAGGATAAATTTAGAAAAGCTCATTTGGAATTGTTACTCTAGAGCAGGGGTCAGTAAACTTTTTCTGTAAAGGAAAACTTCGTGCGTAATTTAGACTTTGGGGACCCTCCCTGTCACACTCAGTGAACCTGGCCATTTTAGTGCAAAGGGAATCATAGACAGTGTGCAAACATATGCATGTGGCTGGTGGACTTGGCCCTTGAGCTGTTCTAGAGCAGTGATTCTCATTTGGTGTTGGGTGTGATGGGGAGGGAACTTTGGAAAGTTCATTGGGGGATGAAATTCAGGAGAGCCTCTGCTGGAAATTTTCATCTTTTTCCTATCAAGAGTTAACAGGAAAGGACTTCCCTGGTGGTCCAGTGGTTGACTCCACCCTTCCAGCGCAGGGGGTACAGGTTCGACCCCTGGTCGGAGACCTAAGATCCCACATGCTGTGCTGCGTGGCCAAAAAAAATTTTAAAAACAGTTAACAGGAAATATTTTTTGGTTTTGGCTAAAATAATAATTTGATTGGGTTTCTAGGTCATTAAAATTGCCCAAATAATAGAAATGAGGATCAGAAATCACTTTTAATATTACTATATCATTAACATATATAATATAGAATAATGATATCCAATAGAAATATCATACAAGACATATATATGATTTCCAGTTTTTGAGCAGCCATGTTAAAAAAAGAAACCAAAACAGGTAAACTTAATTTTAATAATGTACTTTATCAAATATATATATAAAAATATTATCATTATGCTATGTAATCAATATTAAACATTATTAATGGGATATTTTACATTTTTTTTTGTACAAAGCCTTTGAAATCTGGTGTGTATTTTATGCTTACAGCATATTTCAACTTGGATTAGTCACATTTCCAGCGTTCAGTGGCCATATGTGGCTAGTGAGTACCATACTGGATAGAACAGGAAAAGATCATGTAATATGTTACTTTTACTCACTGGATTATATTTTGAGAATAAGTGATGTAAAACATAGGCCAGATTAATGTTCTCCTTCTACTCCCCTGTAACACTGAGCCTGACAGCAGCCTAAAAGGTCTTCATAAATGCAGCATTTTGGAAAGCCACTGCTAATCAAGAGAGCTGGCATGAACCTCTCTACAATCTATATAGAGACCATAAGATGAATTCAACCATGTAATTGATCATTTAACATCTCAGGACTCATTTCAAACAGTCATTTTCTTTTATTTGCCAACCAGGGGTCAACAATTCCAATGCCAGGAGAGACCAGAGAGATAGAAGTGAGAGAATCCAGCTGGGTGAAGACAGTGGAGAGTGATGGGACCATCTGTGGCAAGTGGCAGGTATGTACCCTTCCTGAAGTATCCACATTCCAAAAGCTAAACACTGTGTCAGCAGAACAAACACATCTGCAAGACCACCACTGGATGTCCAGACCTGTTGGTTTACAGTCCCTGCTACATACGTTAAGTCTAAAGATGTGGCACTATTCCAAGAGAATTAACACTATTATTGTACCAGTACTTGTCTGATCTCTGACAGTTGTAGGGGGTGGGATCAGGTGATTTGACCCCAGCCTCACCTCTCCCTCTGCCCCTTCTATCTTACATGGGGTTTCTGCTCACTTCGACCTGAGAGTCTGTCACAGATCTCCTTTGCTTGCAATTCCTCTACTCTTCTTTAGCAACCAGGAAAAAATGCCCCTCTCTGAAGCCTTCCCAATCTCTAATGTTCATAGTTGTACAGATCCACAAAGCCAAAATTCAAAAAGCTCTGGAAGCTAAAAGCTTTTAAAAACTCATCTGGTGATAAAAATCTTGCCTGATCTGAACTCATTTATCAGCAAAATCTGACTTTGCTGGACAGGAGTCTCTTTATAGGTCTTTATTTAGCTAACAGTTGTGAAAATTCATATTGCAGAAATATTAATATTTTGACTATAGGGGCTGTCCTATATTCACTGGAAGGATTGTGTAATATATGGTGTTTGTACCATGCTATGATTCTAACATCAGAAAAGTTCTGAAACACATCTGGCTCCAAATATGCCTTTATTAGTGAAGCTTTATTCCTAGTAGTGGAAGTAGGCGTATTAGTAAATAGTTATTTAACACAAAATATGCTCCAGGTCCCTTATGTATTTTAACTCTTTTATTCTGCACAAGTCAATTAGGTAAGTATTATTGTTACCTTCGTTCATAGATGTCAACAGTAAATTAATAGAGTTAGGTAACCTTCCTAAGGTCACACAGCTCCTACGTGGCACCACCTGGCAATGCCAGTCATCAAACCCAGATGGTCTGGCTAAGAGTCTTTCCTGCTGTGCAAAAGCATCTGTCTAAGTGTTGGTTATGGGTTCCCCTCAGTTGACATTTACTGTGTGAAGGTTCTGTCTCCTGAACTAGAATTCCTCCTCCTTAAAAGCAGAACTTGTCTCCCTCCCCCATACTACCTACCTGGTAAGGGTATGAACCTAACAGCATTTATCGTGAAGAATGGCTAGGTTAAAAAGAGCATTATGAATTTCAGTAATTTACTATGGATCCCGCAGGTCACGGTCCCACTTGTTCTGTCTTCCACAAAGCTGATTTAACTTTGTGTGATGTGACAGTTACTAAGCTCTGCCTCTCTCAGTGAAAATAAGCACAGGCACAAGCATATATGCTATCACCTTAACCACAGTGAAGATAAATTCTGCTTCTGGTTCCTGCTTAGTTAATGCTTATTCTGATCTACGCAGTATGTAAGAGCTATTTGTGTCTTTCCTCGGTGTATCCTGTATCGTTTATGCGGCGGTACTATTACTGTTCCCATGTTACAGATGAGAAAACCAAGATTTGGAGATGTGTGATTATGATGCTGGGAAGTGGTGAAATTGTATTAAAATGTAGGTGGTTTGCCCCAGGAGGCCGCAATCTTCCTCATCTTCCTTCTTTACCTCTGGCTTTCTTCTGAGACTACTTTCTAGGATACAAGTCACTTTCTAACTTGAGTCTTCCTTTCTTCTCATATCTCTTGCCACTCCAGTTACGTTGGAGGGCTGGAGAGTTTCTTAATATTCTATTCTTTCGCCATAGACAGTACTCATGTATCCTCATAACAGTATTATGGATTTGTGCTTTTGGTGTTTCCACGTAACAGATTTGGAAATTGAGGCTCATAGGCTTTAAGTAATTGACTCAGATCCACGTAATTTGTGGCTGAACTGGGATTAAAGTGTAAGTTCACTGATCTAAAATCTCACACACTGACGGCTCACGTTTCCCTGCTTCTCGTTAAAGTAGTTTCATACAGTTTCAGCGCTCTAAGAACAAATTATGATTATTTTAAAAAAATATCAAAGTAACCCGTGGAACTTCTTCTAATTGAACTTCCTACCTACTGACACAATGAAGAAGCATGAACCTAACTGAATAGTCTCCTCAGATTCACTCGGGGCATATTTTTAGTCTTAGCATAAAATATTTCCTCTGTGCCTCTGTTCAGCCTATACATTTCATTTTCAAAGCTAGAGTCTTTTTCCAGTTAATCATATTTATTGGCAAAATACAGCCTAAGTCACTGAAACAAAAACTAAATGAAGTAAGAGAACAAAGGTTGAATAAAGAAGTTCTGGACAAAAAGCCTTTGACCACAAATGGATGCCAGATTGGGAATTTTAGTTTTCTTCAAAAATGATTAATCATAGCAGTCACTAGTAAACAGTAATACGTATTTGTGTGTCACCTCTTTATGCATTAAAAAAGATCAGAACTGGGCTTCCCTGGTGGCGCAGTGGTTGAGAGTCCGCCTGCCGATGCAGTGGACACGGGTTCGTGCCCCGGTTCGGGAAGATCCCACAGGCCGCGGAGCGGCTAGGCCTGTGAGCCATGGCCGCTGAGCCAGCGCATCCGGAGCCTGTGCTCCGCAACGGGAGAGGCCACAACAGTGAGAGGCCCGCGTACCGTTAAAAAAAAAAAAAAAAAAAAAATCAGAACAACCCAGGACCCACTCATTCTGTTTGACTGTTGGAATATTTTTTTAAAAAACATCAGTGTAGTTTAAAAAAAAAAAAAAGACTTTATGAGCACCCTGATTGATTGGAAGTTAAAAAGAAGAGCAGACTTCTTCCTTTCCTTGGGCTCTCCAGTCCTGTGGGGATGTCTCTAGATCTTCAAATAAGTCCCTCCAAGGGAGAAAAACGCCACCACTAACAATATGTAATCTCAGTGCCTGGAGACTCCCTGTCACCTCACTTTGGAAGTGTTTGGTGAGCTATGCAGATCACGAAGATTGGGTAATAAAAACCCACCACCATCCAACCAGGGAAATCTATTACTCACCTCTTCTATTAATAGAGTTAGAGCTTCGATTTCACAGTGCAAAAAGCTCAGATTTATTTTGCTTACTTGAATCTCAAAGCTTGAGTGCTCTCCGATTGTGAAATATAAATTCTGCTTGCTTTTAAACTAAATAATAGTTCTATTTATAATACTTGTCATAGCCTTTGTACTCCTTTTTTGCATATAAAATGCTGCAATACATATACCTACTTTCACATTTCTTGTAGGGTGAATTTAGCATACTGATTTCTAAGAAAATAGGGAAAAAAGAGCCACGCTCACCTGGAGGGGGGCATGGAGGTGTTGGGCAACTGTTGTCCATTCCACCCACTTATAAATGAGAGGTGAAAATCCGTCCTGTTCATTTATAAATTCATATGGAGCCTTTCTTTGTGTTGAGCTGTTTGATTTGATAGTGGAAACGTGATGAGGGTTCTGTTATAAGACAATTCCATTTCTCAGGATGCCTCCTACCTTCTGTGTATGTATCATTTCGAAAAACGGTGAATAGCAGCTTAAGCAACTAATAGCCAATTCCAGTTCCCATTTTTATCTGTGGGAGACAGTTTCTCTGTTAAAATGGTAACAGTTAAATGCAAAACTAACCTAACAAGCCATTGGGTGGCACTGTTGCTCCACTGAGTTCTTGGTTAAAGAACATTTCTCTTATACTAAAAAAGGAAAAGAAATGAAACCTAAGTATGCCTTAAAGAAAGTAGCATTGTTTAAATGGGACAGTTGGATTTCCTCTGCTTCTTTGATTCTTTCTATCCACTAAACACCCTTTGACCCAGGAATGACAAGTAGGTTTAAACTCAGATGGCAATATCAACCGTTTGGTCGATGCCACCTGGAGCCTAGTGTTGAGAAGGATTCTGATGCCATATCCAAGTCAATGGGTTGTATGGAGAATGTTATGGATTGATTAACAGTATCTACTGTGGGTGCAGAATATTGGAATGGTGACTAAACTTGTCATTCTTCCTGTAGAATTCTATATAATGAGTGCCTACGATAGAAATAAATTCTATACTACCATTGGGGCTAGGTAGAGAAAATATGAGAGGAGTTTTTTTTTTTTTTTTTTATGTGAGAGTAATGTTAGGTGGTATGTTGAAAGTCAGACTATTATAGCATATCGTGCATCTTGCATAATATGAGTATGACCTGAACTATATGTGTCCTCTTTTCTTGCCTCACGTAATCCACTCAGAGTTTTAAAGATTATGAGAAAGTGGTGTCATTACCACAAGGAGGTTAATAGTTTTTGGCTGGTTAGTGCCAAAAAAGATGGTAGAGGCCAGAAAAAGATGTCTTCATAATACAAGAAACCTCAAAGCCCCAGGAACATACTCATTTTAGAGTTGAGAATCCTATTTAATTTTAGATCTATTATGGTCTTAAGATTTACCATAAAAGAACTATGACTATCACATATGTGTGAGTCTATGAGTACATTAAACTTTCCCTGTCCCCTCTGAAGATCTTACAGTATTCCTTGACATGGGGTATTTACTGAATGTGCTCTGCAGTAGCGTTTTCTGTGATGTTGGAAATGATCTGTGTTTATGTTGTCCACCACACCAGCCGCATGTGGCTACGGAGCACTTAAAATGTGGCTCCTGTGACTGAGGACTTGGATTCTAAATTTTTGTGTAATTGCAATTAATTTGAATGTGAATATAAATAGTCCAGTGTGGCTACGAGCTATTGTATGGGACAGTGAGTTGTAGTTACTGCAGAAATGATTAACACTTGGGTTTGAAGAATTCACAGCCTATCAAACCAGATGGCCCTCATATAAGCAGAGTAATGCCCAGTAAGGATAGTAAAGGTTTATTAAGCATTCACTATGTGTATGGCACTATTTTAAACATTTTATATATTTGGTCTTCCCAACAACATACGAAGAAAATCTTTTATCCCCATTTTACAGATGAAGAAAATTATAGCAGAGGGATAAGCCCTGAAATATTAGATAGGTTCCCAAATGGGATATGTTGGCCCTCTGTACCCACTAATAGTTTGGTTTCTTTTCCAACAAATACTGTTTCAATGTGTGTTCACTGTTTACCTAGAAAGGGGGTTGAGTCGGTGGTTGGAAGGGGCAGAGAAGGATGAGGCCCACTTACAAACTGGAGTCCTCTTCAGAAAACATTGTGTTGGGGCTCCTTGGGAGCCCCATCTTCCTCCCTGCCCTCTAAGTAGCTTATCAAAGTGCTTCTTCTAAGCAAACAGATTTCCTTCCTGGGAGGTTTTCTGGCAAATACAATTCCCTCCAGCACCTCATTACATTTACAGCATTGTTCTAATTTGGATAAGAATCTTGGGCAGCTGCCTATACCTGACTCTGCGGGGAGCACACAGCTTAGGTTGTCTTGTTGCCAAAGGATGGCAAAGCTTTACTTGAGAGTACAAAATCAGTGTAGGCTTCTGTGATGGACAGAACAATGCCCTCCACTCCAAAGATATCCATGTCCTTATCCGAAGAACCCATGAATATGTTACTGTACATGTGAAGAAGGAACTTTGCATGTGTGATTAAGTTAAAGATTTTACAATAGGAAGACCATCCTGGGTTACAACAGGTTGGTCTGATGTAATCACAAAGAACCTTGTAGGAGAGAGGCATGAGGTACCCGGAAGGCTTTTAAGGTGCAGAAAGGGCCCAAGAGACAAGGAATTTAGGTGGTGCCAAGAATCTGTAAAAGGCAATGAAACAGATGCTCCCCAAGAGCAAGCTGGTCTTTTTTGAACTTCTCAGGTCCAACACTGTGAGGTAATAAATTTGTGTTGTCTTAAGTAATTTGTTGCCACAGGAGTAGGAGACTAATACGGCTTCTTAGACAGGGAGACTTTTGAGAATTGTCAGGTAGAGAAAAGAAGGGTGTTCCAGCCAGAGGACCCAGCAAGTTCAAAGGCATGATGCTCCAAAACAGCATTCAGTGCATGGGAACAGTGTGTATCTCAGGGTAGGCAGCAACTGAGGGATGTTTCAGGGAAATAAGATGTGGTACAGGAAAGGGAGCATTCTGGTTTCGCTGCTAATCCCTAGCATTCTGAGACCAATCCCAGGGCCATGCTTTCCTCTTCTGGACGACATGTGACCTCAGGAGTCTCCTGTGGTTTTACTCTATGTATTTCTCTTCCCACAGAGATCAAAAGAAAAACCCATAAATATTTGCTACAGGGAAAGATGAAGGATCCCGAGCCACTAAAAATAAGAAAGAAACTTGGAAGAGAGAAAGCTATTTCTGTTACGTTAGATAAAATTTTTTGCTGGCGTTAGAAATTGAATGAGAAGAAAGAAAATGATCAACTTCAGGTTGGACAAAGGCTCCTAAAGGAAACCTTTTTGAACCGTATAATATATCTTATGCTTTCATCACATTATGTGTATATATATACATATATATATATCTTACAGCAGGATGGTGAAGAGTAAAATTAGTTAAGTGGGGGTGGCAGAGTCAAGATGGCAGTGTAGGAAAACACAGAGTACGCATCTCCCCTCCACTAGGGTGCCTGCCGGATGCTTGGGGGGACTTCAACACCCAAGGAGATGGGAGGAACCCCCAAGTGAACCAGTAGGATGTGGGGGTGCTGAGGGGGGAGGAGAAGTGGAGGCTGGACAGGACCGGCGCTGCTGAGGGGTGGCTGAGAGGGGGGAGGTGTTCCCACACCTGGAGTGACCCTCAGGGGCTCGGATCAGGGGGGAGCATGACCAGAATTTCCCCTGCCCAATCAGCCGGGGAAGTCTGCCCTGCTCTCGGCCAGGTCCTGTACCCTCAGAGGCCACCTCTGGGCTGCATAGGTCCTGGGGACATAGGAGGAAGGCTGGGGCAGAACAGGAGAGGCAGGTGGGAGGGGCCCTCCAGGACCAGAGGGTCAGGAGAAGGAGCAGAGGGCATTTGACCCACCCAATCGGGCCCAGGAAGCCTGCTGGGCTCCCAGGTGGGGTCCCCTGCCCTGTTAGACCAGAGGCGGGAGGTGCACCAGGGACCCTTCTGTTTCGTTGAGCAGAAGCCCCAGCCCCTCACACCTCCCAGGGCCTTTTCCAGCCCTGTGGGTCCTAAGCATAGGCCCCGCCCACCACCCAAACCCCACCCCTACTTAGGCCCCGCTCTCCACAGCCAAGGCCTTTTCCACCTTTTTTTTTTCTTCCCCCTTTTTTACTATTGTGGTTCTGTTTTATCTTCCAGTGTTGTTTCATCTATATTTTAATTTTTATATTCTTTCTAACATATCTGTGAGTTTCCTAATCTAATTTTATTTTTACTTTGTTATTGTTCACCTTTTTTTTTTTTTTTTTTTTTTGCCTCCCCGCGTGGCTTGTGGGATCTTGGTTCCTGAGCCGGGGGTCGGGATAAAGCTCATGAGGTGGGAGCTCCTGGATTAAACCACTGGATTAACAGAGAACCTCAGACCCCAGGGAATATTCTTCAGAGTGACGTCTCCCAGAGGTCCTCATCCAAGCACCAAGATCCAGCTCTACCCAACAGCCTACAAACTCCAGTGTTGGAAGCCTCAGGCCAAACAACCAGTAAGACAGGGACACAATCCCACTCATCAAAAAAAAGAAAAAAACAACAAAAAAACAATGAGACAGCAAAAAATTCTGTCACAGATGCAGGAGCAAGGTAAAATCCTATAAGACCAAATAAATGAAGAGGAACTAGACAATCTACCTGAAAAAGAATTCATAGTAATGATAGTAAAGATGATCCAGAATCTCAGAAATAGAATGGAGGCACGGATTGAGAAAATACAAGAAATGTTTAACAAAGATCTAGAAGAACTAAAGAAAAAACAAACAGAGATGAACAACACAATAACTGAAATGAAAAATACACTAGAAGGAATCAATAACAGAATAACTGAGGCAGAAGAATGAATAAATGAGCTGGAAGACAAAATGGTGGAAATAACTGCCAAGGAGCAGAATAAAGAAAAAAGAATGAAAGAATTGAAGACAATCTCAGAGACCTCTGGGACAACACTAAATGCACCAACATTCGAGTTATAGGGGTCCCAGAAGAAGAAGAGAAAAAGAAAGGGACTGAGAAAATATTTGAAGAGATTATAGTGGAAAACTTCTCTAACATGGGAAAGGAAATAGTTACCTGAGTCTAGGAAACACAGAGAGTCCCATACAGGATAAACCCTAGGAGAAACACACCAAGACACATATTAATCAAAGTAACAAAAATTAAATTCAAAGAAAAAAATATTAAAAGCAGCAAGGGAAAAACAAAAAATAACATACAAAGGAATCCCCATGAGGTTATCAGCTGATTTTTCAGCAGAAACTCTGCAGACCAGAAGGGAGTGGCAGTATATGCTTAAAGTGATGAAAGAGAAAAACCTACACCCAAGATTACTCTACCCAGCAAGGATCTTGTTCAGATTCAACAGAGAAATCAAAAGCTCTTCAGACAAGCAAAAGCTAAGAGAATTCAGCACCACAAAACCAGCTTTATAACAAATGCTAAAGAAACTTCTCTAGGCGAGAAACACAAGAGAAGAAAAAGACCCACAAAAACAATCCCAAAACAATTAAGAAATGGTAATAGGGACATACATATCGATAACCTTGAATGTAGATCGATTAAATGCCCCAACCAAAAGACACAGACTGGCTGAATGGATACAAAAACAAGACCCATATATATGTTGTCTACAAGAGACCCACTTCAAACCTAGGGACACATACAGACTGAAAGCGAAGGGATGGAAAAAGGTATTCCATGCAAATGAAAATCAAAAGAAAGCTAGAGTAGCTATATTCGTATCAGATAAAATAGACCTTAAAATAAAGACTGTTACAGGAGATAAGGAAAAACACTACATAATGATCAAGGTATCAATCCAAGAAGATATAACAATTATAAATGTTTATGCACCCAACATAGGAGCACCTCAATACATAAGGCAAATGCTAACAACCATGAATCCTCCTCTAACATCTGGCTTTGTGTGCTGGACTGTGGGCCCAGCTGAGGGTGGGATAACAGACCCCCTTTAAACAGAATCTGTTCGCCTACGACAGTGGGGTATTGATTGCCTTGGATCTGGAAGAAGCTTTAAATAATTGTATTATGTTTGTACCTCACTTGAAATGGCAGAGCACAGTGGTTAAGGACACTGAGTGTCAGCTCTTGCACTAACTAGCTGTGCCTTTGGCTTCTCTGCCTACCCTCTCTAAAATGGGAGTGGCGATAGTAGTAACCTAATAGTGTGGTGGTGGGCAGCATATGAGAATAGAGACTTAAAGTACTTCCCCACAGCGTAGCCAGGGTGATATTTTATTTATTTATTATTATTATTTTTTTTTGCGGTACGTGGGCCTCTCACTGTTGTGGCCTCTCCCGTTGCGGAGCACAGGCTCCAGACGCGCAGGCTCAGCGGCCATGGCTCATGGGCCCAGCCGCTCCGCGGCATGTGGGATCTTCCCGGACTGGGTCACGAACCCGTGTCCCCTGCATTGGCAGGCGGACTCTCAACCACTGCGCCACCAGGGAAGCCCCAGGGTGATATTTTAAAACATAAACCGTATTATATGTACACAAGACGCAAAGGATTTGACAGCTGCCCAGCTGACCTCATCTCTGAGCATTCTCTTCTCCACACCATGCTCCAGTCACTCCAGCTTTTTTTTTTCTTTTGTTTCTTTTACACACAAACTAATTCCTATTTTTCCAGCAAAAATCTTAATGCTGACTGTTTCCTCTGCCTGAATGTTCTTCTCCCAGCTGTTTATAGAGAACTTCCCTGACAGCTCAATGAAAATGTAGTTTCTCTCCATCCCATGGTGACCTTCTATTCCTTTTCCCTATGTTATTTTCTCCACAGCACCTGCAATTGTCTATTTGTTTCTTTCTTATTTTCTGTCCCCATTCCCCTTGCCTCAATTGAGGTGTAAGCGACCTTGTCTGTCTCATTCCCCAAGGTATGGCCAGGGTTTAGAACTGTGCCTGGCGGTAGGGACTCAATTAAAAACGCATTGAATGACGGAATGAATGAGCACGCAGCCAGTTACTCAAACAAGACGATCTCTAATTTGTATCTGTGTTTGCGACACTATTTACACAAATGAGGTGGTGAAGTTGGGCCTCATGAGGGTGGTTGTTCCGTGGCTTTGCTAGTATGATTACTCTCTGAGGTCTGGGGATGGAGGCCTTTTGTCTCAGGATTAGAGAGGACTGTTTGCTTTTACAGCCTGGAATTAGCATTGCCACAGCTAATCATTTGAAACTTTCATGGTATTCAAGTGCCCATGCAGGTATTTGAGATCTTAATAGCAGAAGTAAAAAGAATATTTACATAGTTCATAAAAGGATACATTATGCTTCCTTTCTGCGTTTTACGGCACCTCATCACATTGGAGAGTGGAGTCAGTGATGCACTCAGTTTTATATTATCTCTGACTGGCACCACAGTCAGATGACCACCCTGGCTCTAAAACTTCTTGAAGCAAATCACCCATTGCCTCTGATACTAAAATGAAACTTCTTTAAATCGCAATAAACCCCCCCAAATGTTATGCAAATTGAAAAATACCCCTGTCAGAGGACTGTCAGATAACACCTCTCATTCCCAAGGACTATTTGTAAGCCTACGGAAACATCCAGAAAGAAATAATGAATTGTTCTGGTACACTGTTCTGGCAGCCCTTAATAAATCAATATGAAGGGGAGTTCTGAAGGGCAAAATGTTGCTGTCGGTGGGTGTCCGATTTAATTTTGCTCTAAATTAATATTTCGAATATGATAAGTGAGCTGGCAGGAGCAGATTTCATGATTAATTCTATGGCGTCAAAAATGCTTTGATGACACTTTAATAGCTGCTCCACTGATCTAAAAGTGCCTGAAATGGGCTCACGTGGGCCAGCTTACAAATTGCATGATAATGTGGATCCCACCCAAGGAGGAGATTTACTTTTTATTTTCAAATCTCTGCCATAGTTGGAGTAGCCGTGTTTCATCACGCAGGCAGAGACACTTTTATAGCCTTGTGAGCCACAGCTGAATGAGACATGTGGGATGAGTGAGCAGAAAGTGCCATTAGGATCGCCCCTCTAAGTCGTGCCTACTTGAAGCCACATAAATCAGCTTCCGATGGAGTCATTGCTCCCCTGAAAACGAGGGTCCCTAGAATGAAAAAGTTCGACTGCAAAAGGACCGGTAAGATACATATAACCTGAGCTCACAAATGAGAGACAAGAAGGGAACCTGAGTGTTTACTCTGGGGTCAGTATGGACCTATAAATGTCACTAGCATGATAGGCTTGTGATTACGATAACTGGGAGGCTACTGCTGACATTTTGTATTTGTTAAAAGTTTATTGAGTGCACCAAAATTTTGCTACACGATTTGACATGAAGGATATAGGTAACAGAGTACCTACACTCACGGCGCCTGTATTCCAGCTTGTGAGGCAGACATATTAATACTACATACAGAAGTGCTGAGTGGAAGATTGAACAAAGTGCTTTGGTGCCATATGGGAGGATGGAATTAGCTCTGTCTGAGGGCTTATGTGTTTCTTCTCAGTCTTAGGGAATGAATAAGGCTTGACGGGAGTACACAGGTATTTTAAGAAGAGAAAATACAGGGGAAAAGCATAAAGATGTGAAAACTCCTGGCATGTTTGAAGAATAGTAGGCAGTTCAGTCTGACTTAATAAGCACAGGGGCTTAGGGGAGGAAAGAGGCAAGACAGGAAACTTAGTTTGATGTCAGTAAAGGGTTTTGAATGTAATATTAAAGTGAGCCTTATTCGTGGGCAGTGGAGAATCAGAAATAGATTTTTAAGGAGATAGAATCATGATATACACCTTAGCAAGAATACCGAGGAAGCTATGATTATGTTGGGTATTATATGGAGAAACCTGAGTCTCACCACTAACTCAGATTTCTGCTTAGGACAACTGATTAGAATTCCCATTACCTAACATATCTAGAAGAGTAAGTTTGTGGGGAAGCAGATAAGTTTCAGCTTTGGCTGAATTGCATTTCGTAAGCTTAAACATTAAAGAGGCCTCAATTTGTTAGGCATGTGGATGTATGCCTAAGAGATCTTGATTGTAGACATAGGCTGGAGATCTCTAGCTTGGATGAGATCATGCAGGTAGAATGGGTAGAGTGAAGAGAGAAGAGGTTTTGGTCCAAGCCTTAAAGAACATCAACATTTAGAGATGAGCTGGAGAAGAAAAGATCCAAAACAGAAGGAAAATAAAAGTGAGAGAGTATTTCAAAAAATAAGGGATCAGGAATGTCAAATATTACCTAGGAGTCAAGTGTGAAAAGGACTGAGATGTCTATTGGATTAGGCACAAAGGGAGTGAAGTGGCAGACCCGTAAATGTTTGGTAGAAGGGGAATCCAGAGGATAATAAGTAAAAGAAAGTGCGGGAGCTAAATAAGTGTGGATATAGGCAGCTTTTTTAGGATTGTATTTATCTTTGATCAAGAATATTAAGAGTTCCCTCCCCACCAGAAGAAAACCCAAACTTGTTAATCTCATCTTCAGCTTTTAAAAAGTCTTCAGCATAAGCATAGTGTTTGGGGAATAAATTAAACCTGAACTGTCTGTGGTCACCACATACATCTCTTCCTTTCTGTCTTATTAGGGATGGTCTCTCATGCATGAGTTATAGTTCTTCCTGCCTTGTCAAACTATGAGTGCTATAGACAGTTATTAAAGTGGAAAGGAATTTCTCTCTCTTAGCAATCATTTTTACATCTACTAAGGGCCCATTGACTTCAAAGCAAGTTCCTCATTGTCATAATCAGTCAGTGTTTATTAAAGTCTTCATGGAATTATTTATAAGACTCAGTAGGAGAAAATGAAGAGTTGGGACTTGAGTTTGACTTCGTGTATTTAGTTTAAATAGAAATTCCTTATCTTTATATAATCCAAGCTGTCAAGTCAGAGTATGTAAAAGAGATTTGATTGACAATTATTTTTTATTTTCTTGAGAATTTTGTTTTGTATGATTTAGTTTAATTTTGTTTTGTCTTGAGCTGAACGTTAAAGGTTTGGAGATTTTTTATTTATATTTGAGAACTTTTGTCCTTCAAAACCTTTTATAATATAAATAAATATTCTATAATAATATATTATAAATATTATCTAATACTTATATAATAATTATTTATTGTACAATAAATATTATATTATTTAGTTTATTATAATGAGTATTATTATAATATAAATATTACAAAAACCTTTTATAATATAAAATGTCACTAGCATATTGACCATTATTAATTCAAGCTTACAGTTTTACTTTAAAAAGAATATTTGTTCTAGAGAATTCTATAAGGAACATCTCCTAGTAAGCTTAGATCCTCCCGATAGGTATCCAAGGACTTATATTACACTTTTCTTCCATTAGCTTTCAGACAAATCACAACCACCACCAAATAAACATTCTAATATTCCAGTGTGCACCTTGAGGCTCCCAATGTAGAGACATGGGCCTAAAACTAATCCTTATGGAAATGTGTCAAGTCTCTTCTGTGTGGATGAATATAAATAAAAATAAAAAGGGGGAAAATGATAAATCAATTCCTTTGCTTAGATTGTTTTGAATATAGGCTAAACTTTAAAAGTTGGAGGTACACGCATTGGTCTTCATATCTCATTAATGCCACAGCAAATGTGAAAGAAAAGCATTCTCATGTCTGCTGATCTTTTTAGAAGTCTATACAATATTGAATTTATATGATGGTTGGGTAAAATGTGGATGAATAACATCCTGTTATGTCTTTTATACAGAAAGGAAAGAAGAAAAACTCACAGCTTTGATTAGGTCACCCATACTAAATTTTCTTCTGATTTACTTGTTACCATTTTCTTTTTTGCCTTGGCTATTTCAAAGTAGACATCAGTGATGTTTAAGATTATTTATTATGCATTGGCATTAAACTTTTGCTATTAATATTTGTTGGGATCCTTGAAAAATTGTTAATTAAGTTCAAAAGACTTGTCTGAGAAGTTCATTCACTCTTCTTTTGTTTAATATTCTTCATATACATAGACTCATTCACTCGTTTTTTCGCTCATCTCCCAAGGAGCCTTCCCAAAATTATTACCTAACAAGTTCATGTATTTTTGGTTTCACTGGCATTTCTAAGCTGTTTGGATACAAATCTAATACCAAAGTTTGTAAATTAATGGGTAAGGGAGATATCCAGACTCATACGAATGAATCTCTTTTTGTTTGATTTAGATCTAACAAAAGTGAAATTTAAAGATGAAAACTATTTTGAAGGTCAGATACTCATTCAACCTGGTTTTGCTCATTGATAATTACTGTCTGGGATGCAGGTAATGTGGGGTGCATTCTTACTTTCTAAAGTCACTTGATCACTGAAATTCCTCCATACAAGACACTAAACCCAGCCACCTCTATCTAGCCATTGGCTGTACAGAATGCTGTTTTCCTCAGTTTTCCAAAGTTGTTCAGACTTAAAGACACCAACTTTTCCTGAAAAGGTCCACAGGAGACTGAAATGTCAAACCAGGATGCTAATTTATTAATTTACCTGGAGAAATAGAACCGTCAGGAGGTGCAGATATTGTTCTGACTTAGCACATTCTCCCCTTTAGGCCTTGGAGTATCAGGATGGTCTCCACAATCATCTCCCAAAATTGCATGAAAAATTGCATGTATATTTGCAAACCATTTTTTTTCCCTTGTGGAGAGGGCCATAACTTTCTTTGAATCTTGAAGTCAAGAATCCATGCAGTAGGCAAACTGCAAAGGGAAGCAAATTCTTAAAAAACTTCTTGACAAGCTTAGAATCAGAAAAAAAGGAAGTAGTCAGAAAAGGTGAACGTTTGATGGCATGGCCACCATATGGTATACTTTCCAGGGCAGGCAGAATCACTGTGCCGGCAGGATATCCTCATCCCCAGACGGGTTTTCACGTGTACTCTGAATGTTGTTGGTTTTCAGATAAATCTTCTCTAAGGCTTCCATAACTGATCAAGCTCTCTCCTGCTCCAAAGTCTTTCTTAAAGTATATTGCCATCTTCAATCTAGTTAAATTCAACCTTTCCAAGCCTTGAGAACTCTTTAATACTTTAAAAATGATATTATTAGCTGACCTATTTGATATTCGTTTATATTTTCAATTTCATAGGACAATCTTTATTGTTTTATTTCTACAATTTAACAGAGTTAGGAGAAGGCAGAGCATTCATGATTTTAAGGTACCGGCAGCATGAATATCAAGAGTTTTATTCTTTTGGATTATGAGGCAGTTACTGTTGAAATTAATTTATCTGTAAAGAAAAAAAAGAGTTTGATCAACTCTACTCCTCATTTTGAATTTATCTATTCAGTTTTGCCACATGATTGTCAGTTTGGGCTTTATAGATTCCTTCCACTTTATGTTTTGTATTCTACTTCATTAACTTCTGATGTTTTAAAAATTTCCTTCCTTCTTCTTTCATTGGATTTCTTATGCCATTCTTTTCTTTCTTTCTGAGATAATGTTTGATTACTTAGTGTTCAGCCTTTCTTTTTTTCGATTATATGTATTTAAGCCTATACATTTTCTCAAAGTACAGTTTTAGCTACATCCCATATGTATTGATATGTAGTATTTTTGTTATCCTCAAATCCAAAATATTTTCTAAGTCTCCGTTATATTTTTCCTTTGATTTGTGGATTATGTAGTTCACTTCTTAATTTCAAACATATGAGAAATTTCTAGTTATCTTTGAATTAATTTCTAACAATTTCATTGTGTTAGAAAATTATGATGGTTAGAGATTATGCTTGTGGAATTTCAATCCTTTGCAAATTTTTGAGATTTGTTCTTTTATTTCAACATAATAGGTTTACAAAAATATCACATGTGTGCTTAAAAATTACAGCTGTTGGGAGCAGTATATTTATGTGTAAATCAAGAGTGTGAATAGTAATCAAATCTTCTCTATCTCTGCTCATAGCTTTTGCTGCTGCTTTTATCAGTTACTGAGAGAGGAATATTAAAATCTCTTAATGTGACTGTAAATTTGTTTATTTGTAGGTCTGCCAATTTTTGCTTTATAAATTCTCCAGATTTTGCTGTCAGAGGCATGTCAATCTAAATTTTAAATCTCCCTGGTGAATTGAAACTTTTATCATTATGTGGTGAAATTCTTTGTCTCTGATGATATTTTTTTTAAATGTATATTTGTTCATTATTAGTATAGTCACCCCAGGTTTCTTTTGATTATTATTTAAAAGATGTACCTTTTTTCTGTCATTTTACTTATTAGGTTTTAGTAAAAAGATATAATTTGGATTTTTAAAATTTTGTAGTTATCTTTTAACTGAGCATTTATCCATTCAAATTTACTATAATTGCTAATATTTGATTGTTTCTTTAAATGTGGTAGGCTTGGTGTTCAAATCTATATCTGATAATTTCATTGTCTAAATTGTATCTTTTATGCTATCTGTTGTTTCTGCTGGTTTTCATTCATGTTGCCTTGTTTCTTCAAATCTAATTATCTTACACTGCTTGATGGTCATTGCCCTTGGAAATTATTTGTGGTATTTCCTCAAAGCTAATGCTGTATCTGCATATCTCCAGAATGGCTTTGCACTGCTCTGGCCACAACCATGGTGGTGGTGGTTCCTTGGCTGTCTCAAGCTATGTATAATCTTGGCTACAATGTCCCATGAGGTCCTGTCTGTGCCCACAGTTTTAAGAGACTTCTCCCCTAACCACCCCCCCCTTTTTTTCCTTTTCTACTGCTTTGCTCAGTACCAAAGTAAACATTTTTAGCTCTTGTTTCTAGAGGACTGGTTGATCCAAATAATCTAGCTTGCCAAAGTTGGAAGCCAGCAAATTCTTCTCAATGTTTCAAATACATGTGAACAGTTAACTGAAAGAATAAAATGCCTAGCAGATGTATTTTGGTGGAAGACAGTGCAGAGATAAAGATCTAGAACTGAAGGAGAATCTCAAGAGCTGTGGTGAATGAGAGTGGGATAGTCCAGACCTTTTCATTTAAATAATTTAAGAAAATAGCTGAGTAACATTAATACTGTACTTCTGTTCCCACAGCTCACAGCCAGCCCTAATATATTACTTATTCTGCAGTGATTATGCTCCCAGTACCTACTGGGAGCATAAATAGCCCTCCAGACAACAAAAATGAGCACCTCCAAAGATGTGGGAAGTGTATCTCCTTTTGAGTCTTCCCCTCCACCCCCTCTCCCTTCTTCCCTCTTTCTCCCCTTCCTCCTCTGTACAACGGGTGTTGGTTGGGACTTTAGGTGTTGGCAGTAAGCAAACACAGCCAGATGGTTTGTGATAGAGAGGAAGGAATGCTAGGAGTCGCACGGTACAGGGAAAAGCAAAACATACAAGGCAGATCTCAGAGTATGTGTTTTCCTTCAGAAATCCTCAGAGACTGAAGAGAATGAAGGAGAGTTGGGAGTCATAGTCAAGACAAACAGTGAACAGTCTTAGTAGTTTTCATCGGTTCAAGTTCTCTGAGTTCTAGAATAGCACTGTAGAGGAATTCATTTCTTTATTTCCCTTTTTTTCTTCTTGTTAGTGACTTAAAGCCTGAGCCAGGGATGGAGAAGAGGAGGGTATTGCTTAACTTCACAAGTCAGTTATTATTTTCGTCTTTTATATTAATTAAAATCAGAGTTTCATCAAAATTAAAAATCACACATATGTAGTTGATGATTTGCCAACCTCAGCACTATGGACAGTTTGGGCTGGATAATTCTTTGTTGAGGGGCTGCCCTGTGTTAACAGAATGTTTAGCAGCATCCCTGTCCTCTGCCCCCTAGACGCCAGCAGCACTTTCACCCCAGACCAAGTTGTGACAAGCAAAAATGTCCCCAGAGATTGCCAAATGGTCCTCTGGTTGGTGAGAGGCAAAACAGCCACTAGTTGAGAACTAATTTATCCTGGTATCAAATAACTGAGATTTGGTACAGAAGTGAAGGTTGGTTGTTGTCCTGTATTTGTAAAGAGAACTCTTGCTTTAATGTGAAATTTACCATTTTAGAAATTTGTATCCCAAATCATGAAAATTATAGGATTCTCACTGGTGATGATTTTTATCCAAGGAGCATGTACCTGGTCTCTTCTTTATTGTTGGGAGTATTAGTGGATAAATTGGGAGGACCTTAGGTTGTCTTTCCTGTAAAGTGATTCTTCCTCAAACTCCAGGCCTTGTGCTTGGTTTATTGACTTAATAGGCGTCAATTCACGGGTTACTAAGTGCAGAGCATGGTGCTGAGTGCTGAGCATGCCCAACAGAGCGGAACACTTGTCCAGGTGCATACGCTTTCTACAGTATTCTGCTGGTTCATTGACTAAGTTTTAGACAAGAGATTAAGAGAATGAACTGGAAGTCATTCTACAAGAGTTTGAATCCTGGCTCTGCTACTTATTATCTCTGTGATTGTGACCAAGTTATATAATCTGTATGAGTCTCAGTTTCTTCTTTATAAAGTGGAAATAAAAATGATATGTATCTCAGAAGTGTGTGATGAAGAATAAATCAGGTAATTATTACGGGCTTAAAACTAGTTATTGTTATATGCCTGGTAGCTATAATATTAGGTCTACTTTTTAATCTCTCATGTCAGCTGAAATAACTTGTTTTCTGTGTATTTTTAGAAGCTTATGATTAAAATAGAAGTCATATAAAAAATTGCAATTGTTTAAATGATAAATATAGAATTATTATATAAATTTATTTTTATCTTTTAAAATTATAATTTATATATCAAAATATTATGCTATAAAAATGTCACTGGTTGCTTTATTAACAAATAGTTAAATATAAGCCTATTTTGAATTATTTCTAATCATTTTGTTGAAAGATTAAAATTACATCTTGAAGTGAAATATTTGGGAATATTTGCAGAAGTGAAATTTATGTTAGCATTATATGAAAGTTTTTGGAAATTTTTATTTCAATGGGCTAATTGTTTACTTTAAATTAATATAGCAAAGTTACATAAAAGGCCAGGACGAACTTTATAAATACTTTGTTTCTCAGAAAAAGCATTTTGTGATCTTTTTCTCATATGCTGTTGAGATACTATCTTGGATCCTAAAATCAGAGAAAAGGCAAATGTTTCTGAGAGGTTTCCTCACATGTATAAACTGTGCTCTAATCTGAATAGTACCACTGATAGGGCAAAAGATGAGACAAACACATATTCCATGAGTTTCATGCTAATTCTCCTTGCTAATCTCCTCAAGAGGAAGGTATTTTTCTCTTCCTAGGACTTAAAACAGAAATATTTTCACTCTCATTTCTAGTTGTAATTTATTGAAATAAAGACGTACAGTTCCCAACTTCTTATACAAAAAATAGCCAAAGCCATGCTCAAATGAAAAGTCACAGCACTAAGCACATACTAACACAAGAAATAATTAAGATAAATAAAAAATCTAACTTAAGAAGTTAGGAAATAAATGAGATAGAGAAAGCAAAAGAAAGGGAGCAATAAGCATAAATTCCAAAATTAATTAGTCAACAAACTATAATATAGAGAAACCATTAACTTAACTGAAGATAATAGTTAAAACAAGTGATAAAATAGCTAAAATGAAACAGATCAAAAGAAAGTCACATTTTTCTGTCTCAGAGCTTTTTCTCTGCTTCAAGACGGAAATAATAATATGTCATAGCCTTTATAATATTTTCATTTGTCTTGCTAGATAGTAAACTGCAAAGTTAAATTTTAATATTTTCTTTTTGAGGTCTTATTAGTTTTATGATTATGAATAAACTGAAAAAATTATATATATATAATTTATATTATATATATATATATTTTAGAGAGACGTGGCCTTTAATGCCACCGTTGTATATCCATGCCCTGCAAGCTCTTGTATTATGCCATTGCTAGGGCCGTTAGCTTTCTCATATCCTACAAATACCTCCTCAGCATCAATTTAAGAATAATCCTAAACTATAACTTTAGCACCAAACTGATCCATTTTCTCTTCAGTATTATAGATGTTACTTAGGGTGGCCATAAATAAATATGCTGGAGCAACAGATAGAAATGGAGACTGTCCTGGTTTTCCCAGAATAGTCCTCATTCCTACCTGTTGTCCCAGCATAATTATTAATAGCCACCCCTCCTGCCTCATTTTTACTTGCAAAAATATCTCCACTTGTTTGATAAATTATATGATCATTCCATGTGTAAAACTGCTGATCAAGATAAAACCACATGATGAAAACCGGAGAAACCCCTTGGACCTTACTGTCACCCTATTAACTAAGGTTGGAAAGTGCTTCATCTATATGCTGCCATTCTCCACTCTTCTACTCGTGGCAGACATAATTCATCATAGGACTCTTTTCCACTGATCCTACATCCAGTTTCAAAATCCTGTTTGACACATCATTCTGAACAACTGTCTTTGATCAAAGATGACATTAAGTTTAGAAATTATTTTGTCATCCTTGTGTGTATATGATGCTCTAATGCAGTATCTTCAGTTAAATGATGCTTTGTCCAGGCTATTTAAATCAAAGTATTTACTGAAGTCATACCACATTTCAGGCTTTAGGAAACTAATTTTATTATTGATTTTTAGATATTAAAATTTTAGATATTAAAAATTAGTTTCTGTTTTTATCAAGGGATATGAATATACTTAGGATATTTAAATATACATATAATGTTATCAAGTATATGCATATAATTGTTCCACAAGCTACTTTATGACAAATAACTGTCCTTTCACTCCACCCCCTCAATTATTTCCTGCTCTTCAGGTAACTATTTTAAACCCATTTAGTTCAGTCTTTTGGCTATTACCTCCATATTTCTAAGTAATTTATGTATACTGCTATGTTTTCATTTTTTAGTTTTAAACATTATCTGTCCACTTTCCCCTAATGAAGATCAGCATTTCACCTTCTGTTTTTCCCTGTTCTCTAGCCTACTCTGCCCACAGGTCTACACACACGCGTGCATGCGCGCGCACGCAACACACACACACACACACACACACACACACACACACACACACACACACACACACACACACACACACACACACACACACACACACACACACACACACACACACACACACACACACACACACACACACACACACACACACCCCCGATTGCCAGTCCTTTTGGCTTCCCATATACAGTTACATCATGATTTTCTTCAGATCAGTATTAAGCATTTACATTATTTGACTGTGCAAGTACTATTCTCAGCTGAGTTAGGTCTTATGATTAATTTCCCCTTCTGGTATATTTTTGTTTCCCTGTAATTAATTGTTTGCTGTTATTTGCTTAGCTCTATGTGAACATATCACAAATTCAACTGCATATTCTTTTCCTCGGTTGTTTAAGTTTTCGCCTAGTAAGGAAGAAGGCATCAGATAATCTACCTGTCTCACTGTAAAAGCAACTTCCCCTAGAGGCTTCACGTGTACCCACCTGGATTGGTTGTTCTCTAGGTATCTACTCAGCTGTGGGTGTTTTCATTCATGATATCCTGGGGACTGATTCCCTTTTTCTCTTTTCGAGTTGGACCTTCTGTTTCCTAGATTCCTTGCTTTCCTCTTTGTTGAATTATTCCTTCTTGGAGACACCCATTTTCTAGTAGGTTTCAGAGAATGATCTCATGGGGAGTACTTTTAGTTCTTCTTTTTTCTTCTTTTTTAAGATATAGCGTACCTTTAGAAATCATTCTTCTGCCTCTACACTTAATTTTAGTTGAGCCAGGTCCAGAATTGTGGTTAGGATATCTTTTTCTTTTAGAATTTTGAAGGCATTCTGGTTTTGTCATCTAAATGGCTGTTGAAAACTCAGATGACATTCTGATTCTTCCTTTTATCAGAAATCTGTTTATTCTCTCCATAAGGAGGTTTGGAGCATTTTCTCTCAGTTCCTGGTGTTTTAAAATTTCGTTATGATATTTTAGCGTGTCTATTGTTGGTGCCAGGATATTATTATTTATTATGCTGGTTATTCAGTGGACCTTTACAATCTCAAGTCCTTTCGTTCTGGGAAATGTTCTTATTTTTATTTTCCTCCCCTCCTTTCTCTGTTCTCTCTTTGCAGAGATCAGAAGTCCAAGTATAGAGAAATAGGGCCTCTTGCCCTAGTATTCTAACCTTCTTCTCTTTTCTATACTATTTTTCCATCTCTTTATCTCTTTGTTCTGCTATTTATACTTCCACTGAGTCTGATATTTGTGCTATCATAGTAATTTCTAAGAGCTCTTCCTTATTTTATGAGCATCCCTCTGATATCGTTACATTTAACAAATATATTTACTTACCTTTGTGAAAACACGACCGTTTTTAATTTTTAAAATTTCTTGGCATGTTTCCATTTCCTTCATACTGTGTGCTTGTTTTGTTCTCTGTATTTCACCACAGAAATCTCCTCATATCTGCTGATCCTTGACTGTGCTGATTTTAATAGTGGGAAACAGAGAAGCTGATTTGAGACTCTGAACATTTGAATATGATTTGTCAAATGAGGTCTTATTAAGGTCATATGGTTGGGCAGTTATAGTGGTGAACACAAAACGTCAGTATTGTCATATTTTCCCTTTATTCGTTAAATTGCCCAGGGCGGTCTCTTCTAACTCCTCCCTAGAACGGAAGTATTCTGGAAGTTGTGTGTGAGAAAAAAGCTAGGAGATCTAACATTCTGTGTGTAAACATTTACTTCAGGTCTCCTCCTGCCCCTTTTCTCAGTATGATACTCCACCCCTCCAGTATTTAGTGTCGTTTTAACCCTCTGAAGAGAGTAACCCTCTAGTCTCCTACTGGAGTAGGAGAGGTCTGGCAATTAACTGCTTCATAAGCAGCTTTCTGATTTTGGAATCACTTTCATCCCCACCTCCAGGAGTTTGTAGTACAATCAATTCCTGAACCTTTACAGTGGTGAAGGATAAGTGGCTTCTTTGGTTTCTTCCATGATAGCTTAATAATCTGTTAATTTTGTGTTACTTACCACCCATCTACCTGTCTTCTAGTGCCCAAATTGTTGGGACTGCTTTCTCCTTTCCCATTATCTTTATGGTATTAGGCATTAAAATCCATTTGTTGTCATTGTACTGAGTTTTGGGGAGGGAACAGAGACGATGGTGTGTCTTCAATCTATTATTTTATCCTTCACTTAACCTTAATTTAAAAACTTCTGTAAAGGTGAGAAATGCTTTTAAAAGTAAACGTTATACAGCAGATTGAGATGTAAAATAGATGTAAGCCACATTCTTCCTTCCTATCTCGAAAAAGATCCATTGGGTTGAATGCAATTTGTCTATTTTAAATCATTTATTTTTAAAAATAGGTTAGCAAATTACACATAATCTTAAATTTAGTTCAGTAGGACTAGTAAAATTAGCATACACATAGTTAGGATAGAGGAACACTGTCTCATTAAAGAATGAAAAATAAAGGATACATAGATTCAGTGCAATCCCAGCAAGTTATTTTGTGAATATGGACAAACTGATTCTAAAGTTTAATGGAGAAGCAAATGACCCTGGATAGCCATCATAATATTGAAGGAGGGAACAAAGTTGGAGGACTGACACTACTTGACTTCAGGACTAATATGAAAGTATAGTAAGCAAATCAGTGTGGTATTGGTGAAAGAATAGACAAATAGATCAATGGAACAGAATGTAGAACCCAGAAATAAAACCATACAGATAGAGTAAACTGATCTTTGACACAGGAGCAAAGGCAATACAATAGAGCAAAGATAGTCTTTTCAACAAATGGTGCTGGAACAACTGGACATCCGTGTGGAATAAAAGGAATCTAGACACAGACATTACACATTACACCTTCCGCAAAAATTAACTCAAAATGGATCACTGACATAAATGCAAAACTATAAAACCCATAGAACATAACAGAGGAGAAAACCTAGATGACCTTGAGTTTGGTAATGCCTTTTTAGAAAAAACACAAAGACATGATCCATGAAAGAAATAAGTGATGAGCTAGACTTAATTAAAATTAAAAGCTTCTTCTGTGTGAAAGACACTGTCAAGATGTCTTTGACTGTGAGAAAATATTTTCAGAAGACACATTTTATAAAGGTTTGTTACCTAAGATATATGAATAACTCTTGAACCTCAACAGTAAGAAAACAACCTGATTTAAAATAGGCCAAAGAACTTAACAGACACCTCATCAAAGAGGATGTGCTGATGGAAAATAAGCATATGAAAAGATGTTCCACATCGTGTGTCACCAGGGCATGTGAATTAAAACAACAAGGAGAGACTACTACAGATCTCTTAGAATGACCAAAATCCAGAAGACTGACAACACCAAATGCTGGTTAGGATGTGGAGCAACAGAAACTCTCATAAGTTGCTGGTGGAAATGAAAAATGGTACAGCCACTTTGGAAGACAGTTTGGTAGTTCTTTACAAAATTTAGACAGACTCTTTGCCACACAATCCAGCAGTCGTGCCTCTTGGTATTTTTCCCAGAGAGCTGAAAACTTATGTCCACACAAAAGCCGGCAGACAGATGTTGTTACCAGGTTTATTCATAGTTTCCAAAACTTGGAAGTAAGCAAGATGTCTTTCAATACGTGCATGAGTAAATAAACTGTAATATATCCAGACAATGGAATGTTATTCGGCGCTAAAAAGAAATGAGCTACCAAGCCTTAAAAAGTATGGGGGAACGTTAAGTGCATGTTAAAAAGTAAAAGAAGCCAATCTGAAAAATCTACATACTGTATGATTCCAATTATATAACATTCTGAAAAAGGCAAAAGTATGGAAACAGTGAAAAGATCAGTAGTTGCCAGTCGTTGGAAGGTGAGGACGGATGAATTAAGTGGAGCACAGATGACTTTTAGGGCAGTGAAAATACTCTGTATGATACCATAATGATGGATACATGTCATTGTTGTCCAAACCCATAGAATATAGAACACTAAGAGTGAGCCATAATGTGAACTGTGGTCTTGGATGATTATGATGTATCAATGTAGGTTCATAAATTATAACATGTATAACTTTGGTGGGGATGTTGTTAAGAGGGGAGGCTGTGCATGTGTGGGGCAGGGAGTATATGGAAAATCTCTGTACCCTCTCAACAATCTTGCTGTGAACCTAAAACTCCTCTAAAAACGAAAGTCTTACTTTAAAAAAATTGTAGTTAACAATCTGAAAGGGAAAAAAAAAAAGACATGATAGTTTAACTCCTGTGACTACATGATTAGTTATAAATTATGAGCATATCATAGGGACATTTTTAATAATAACTACGAGGAAACAGATGTCTATATAAATATTCTTTATCCTTTGGTATTATGTTAGTATCTATCTATCTATACATATATGTCACATTATATTGTAGACTATAATATATATTACATTATATTACACATATATGCAGTGTATACTTTATGTATATTACCTATATGATATTGTGTATATATACAAATATATATGTGTGTGTAAGAACACACACACACACACACACACACACACACACACACACACACACACACACACACACACACACACACACACTAGCATACTACCAAGGAATAAAGAGGCGTTCAGACATTAACCTTAGGTTAGTTAAACAAGACTGGAGTTAAGAAACCCAACTCTTGGCTCTTTATTAGTTACCTGGATGTGCACTTTCCCAAAATAATACCAGCTCAAGCAGAAAAAGCATCTTAGCCATTCAATATGCTATCTTCAGTTTCCACAAATATCCTTAAGTAATAATCTACTGCATACTCCTTTTCCACGCTTTTTGTCTAGTAAATAGTATATCAAAGTTCTTAGAACATAGTAGCTGTAACATCACATGTCGTGAAAAGCATTGTTCAGTTTCATAGAATAATCTCATAATTCGTATCTAGTTATTTATACCACAGAGGGACAGATGGCCTGGTAGTGTAATATATGAGAAATAAGCTGCCTGTAGATACTAACATGGCTTGCTTCTCATAGGGATTCATTCCACTTAACCACAAAAGAAAGCCTATTAATTAGACTTTTGAATCCCATTAGGAAAAACAAATACCAATACTTAACTGCTCAAATATGACATGAAGGAAAATTGCTAACATAATTAGATTTTTAATAGTGTTAATGACTCCTGTATCTTATTAATAAGAATTAAAACTAATGTACTATTATATGAAGAAAAATTGCGACTGTACGCTCTTCTACAGGGAAATGTAGCACGATTATGTCTATTTCCACATGAAGGGGTTTTAATTTTTATTCCCTTGCAGTTGTAATATAACTCACATGTTCCTTGGCTCAATATATTAACCCTGACATTATGTGACAGAAGGTCCTACAAGTACACCATTTAGGTCTGCAATCTCATTAGATATCCCAAGTCAAGCATGATGTTGACTCTGGATGTAAAACTAGCCATAGTAAACATTGAAATGTCTTTTCTCTGCCCTCTTTCTCTACCTTTCTACAGATTATTGCTCCTTCAGTGCCTTGTTTCAGCCTCTTTCAATTTTCCCATTTATTAGTCAAATTATATTTGCTGTTTATGCCATGTAGTTCATCATTTTTGGCAAAGTGTCTCCCTCTTTAGTTATTCTATGGACATAAAAAGCATGTTTTATTGTCCAGTGAGTGTGTCTCATCAGTTAGTTAATAAGTCAGTATTCATTTAGCATCTTCTTTATGTCCATCATGTTGAAGATAAATGTCTCAAGAGACATTATTAGAGAAGGGCATGATCCTTGTACTCAGAGAGGGTGTTTATTTGTTCAAATTATATAACTGTTTTAGCAACTTTTCTTTCTTAGAAACTTGAAAGTACAATACTCATATTTCTGTGAATCCCTTCTGCTAACTAAATTCACCATCCTAGCTTCCACAAAGACAAATGGATGTTGGTTTCCAAACCAGGCACCAAGCAGAACATCTGAGGAAATAGCCAATATTTGAGATAGATGGCTTGCCAACCAACTTACAAACTCACCAAATACATACAGATTATAAAAGATTCAATGGAATGACTAATGATGTGACCAAGACAGTGTTTGCTCATGCTCGCTCTCTCTCTCTCTCTGTCTCTCAGTACTGGCATATCACTTTAATGTGATTTTATCAGCAGGTGGACCTCTACTACTTAAAGTATGGTTCATGAACCGGCAATATCAGCATTACCTGGGGTCTTCCTGGAAGTGCAAATCTTTAGTTCCATCCAGTTATTCTGAATCATGATCTACAATTGAACAAAATCCCCAAGTTATTCTTTTTTTTTTTTTTTTTTTGCGGTACGCGGGCCCCCCACCGCCGTGGCCTCTCCCGTCACGGAGCACAGGCTCCGGACACGCAGGCTCAGCGGCCATGGCTCACGGGCCAAGCCGCTCCACGGCACGTGGGACCCTCCCAGACCGGGGCACGAACCCATGTCCCCTGCATCGGCAGGCGGACTCCCAACCACTGCGCCACCAGGGAAGCCCCCCAAGTTATTCTTATGTGTAGTAATGTTTGAAGAGCACCGAACTATGTTGGCTTGAATAAGGCAGACAATTTTCTTTCATTAAGGAAAGGGGAGGTGATGGTGATCCTGCTCAGGTTACATTCAAGAGGACAATGTTGGGCTTCCCTGGTGGCGCAGTGGTTGAGAGTCCGCCTGCCGATGCAGGGGACACGCGTTCGGGCCCTGGTCTGGGAGGATCCCACATGCCGCGGAGCAACTAGGCCCGTGAGACACAGCTACTGAGCCTGCGCGTCTGGAGCCTGTGCTCCGCAACGAGAGAGGCCGCAACAGTGAGAGGCCCGCGCACCACGATGAAGAGTGGCCCCCGCTCGCCGCAACTGGAGAAAGCCCTCGCACAGAAACGAAGACCCAACACAGCAAAAATAAATAAATAAACAAACCAATGAACCGACATTAAAAAAAAAAAAAAAAAAGTACAATGTTTATCTGAGCGCAATAATTCAGGCAGTTCTTTAGGAATAAAGTAATCAACATAATGAAAAAAAATTGAAAGTATTTACCTACAGTGGTTCTCAACCCTGGCTGTGCATTCAGAATTACCCATGGAGCTTCTAAAAATACCAATTCCTGGGCCCAACCCCCAGAGATTCCAATTGAACTTTTCTGGTGAGTTTCCTCTGCGTCAGAATTTTTTTAAAAGTTCTCAGATGACTTTTATATGCAGCCAGGGTCGGGAACCACTGATAAGATATGAGAAATGGTTGACGGAATTTGGGTTAATTAGTTTGAGGAGGAAACTTATGTGGATGATCATAGAACAGATTGATTTTGTGTAGCTCCAGGAGACAGGGTTGGACTAAGGAGAGACACTTAATAGTTGAAGAACAATATAAGAATTTTGATACTTTAAGCTATATGAAGCAAGATCATCTTTGAATGCACATGGTGAGTTTAGGTAGAGACTGACAGCCAAAAAGCTCTCAAACACTATGGAACACACATACATTTGGCACTGGGCATTGGGTCAATGGGGTACAGGATTGTCAGACTGCATTATAATAGAGTAATAATATGAGCACTTCTGTGCTGGACACTTTACATGAATTACTAGATTTCATTCTGATCACAGATATGAGGACAGATTCTTGGACACCAAGGCTTAGAGAGTTGCAGTAATTACTTGAGATTACAAGTTATTGAGTAGCTGGACAGGCTTCCAGCTGAGGTTTGTCAGTCCCCAAATCTGTGATCTTAACCTAATTCAGATCTACCATGAATGCTCCGTGATACTCAGTTCTTTGACTCTTAGACGTGCCATGTAGCAATCACTGTGCTGTTTACTTGAAAATCAAGTTTAATGGCCAGTGTGGCTTATCTAAGCAAACTTCTGTAAACATTAAAGAATATTTTTAAAAATCAGTTTCAAAACTTAGAGAATAGAATGTCATTGAAAGAATAAGCGTGGATTAAAGGACCTAGAATCTTAATTTAAATAAATAAATAAATAAGAGAACAAGTAATAAAACCAGGTAATTTACAATACCAACACATTTTGTTACATTTCCTTTTTTTCCCCTCTGCTGTGATTGAAAGCATGTTTGTTTTCACTCTTTCTTTTTTCAAATTGTAATCTATGTTAGTATTGCAGAACTAATTATGAGTCACCCAAGTGTAACCAAGGAGTAGGGCTCCTGAAATAGGACAAAGGAAATTCATTAAGAAATAATGTTGAGCTTATGGTTTCAAAAGGTCATTAGAAATGCTAAACCAGAGAACACTGTTGTCTGAACTGGTACCAAATCTAATCATTTATCATTCCCAGGGCTCTGAACAAGTGGTCATCATTCTGCTTCTTAACCTCCAAGCAGAAAGTCAGCTGAGTTCTACAACTTGAGTCTAGGGTTAGTATGCTATCTTTTATCTACGACACACCAGTCTTTTCCTCTATCTTGAGATACCATACTCAGTATGCACTATAGGAGCTTGGCAGCCTGGGGACCTTCACTTTTCAGCTCAACTATACATACCTTAGATTTGAACCCAATTCATTATCTCCACTCTATATTCTCTGTGAAAGGAGACTGGATTGGTTTCTGGCAGCCTTTTACATGAGAACTTCTTAGTAACAGGTAGAGTGTAAAGATCTGTAATCAAAAGGTGAATATTTCAACATTGTATTCCAATAACTCCAGGTACTATTATTCGGAGACACAGCATAGCGTTGACAACCATTATTGTAGGGCATTTGCTGGGTGTATGCTTGGGGGGAGGTCAGAGGACATTTGTTTCAGCATCATTTTCATACAAATAGTTTCTTCTCAACAGTCTAGTACCACCAACACTAGGATGCAGAGGGAAGGATAGCAGTCAACTTTTTCTGTAAAGAGCCAGATAGTAAATGTTTTAGACTTTGTGGGCCACACAGTTTCTGTCTCAGATCCAGCTCTGTCATTGTAGCACAAAACAGCCACAGACACTATGTAGACTAACAGACGTGGCTGTCTTCCAATAAGTTTATTTATGGATAATGAATTTTGAATTTTTTATAATTTTTACGTGGCACAAGATAGTCTTCTTTTACTTTTTTTCTCCCAACCATTTAAAATGTAAGAACGATTCGCAGCTCACAGGCTATATAAAACTAGTTGGCTGGCTGGATTTGTCTGGAGGTCCATAGTTTAACCTACGCTTACTCCACTCTCCTAATTGCTCTTTGATTTCTAGAAGAGAAGTGGAATTCTGAATCTAACTCTTTAGATTGACTGATTGGTTTGCTTATTTATTTATTTGCTTATATCAAGCTGGTACCCATATTTCCTTCCAAAAGACTTTAGAGGTAAGGATTTGTGGTAAAATTCTCACCTTCCAAGATAGTGACCTAGTTTAGATTCCTAGCCAAAGCAATAAGGACATATAATGTATTAAATGACTTCAGGTATGAGGGCTTGAGTTTGAGGCACTGCCTACCCATGTGACTTTGAAAAATTACTTTATGTTTCTGACTCTTAGATTCCTCATTGGCAGAATAGGAATAATGATTTTAGTAATGTGAGAAGCAAAGATTTTCTGAGTAGATTCTTTGTCATTTCTGGAGTGCTGTACAAAATATGTTATTTTTAAATGTGGAAATGGTATTAGCTTACATTTGCAATAATAATAGTAATAGCAGTTTCTCCTGTGGGTTAGGCATTGTTCTAAGGACTTTACATGTACTGATCTATTTAATCCTTACAACAACAATATGAAATTGGTACTTTTATTATCATAAATGCATACCAGGACACAAAGATGTTAAGTGATTTGACCATGGTCTCACAGCTAGTAAGTAGCAGAGGTAGGTGTGAACCCTACACTCTTCACTGCTACCTATTGTGTTTCATACCATGGTCTAGTCATGTGACACACACTGTACTAACATATGCTATGTAACTGAATGCCCGCAAATATCTGATAATGTGGACGTGGCAGCTTAGCTGTCATGTGTATGGCCTCTGGAATTGGGCTTCTTCTGTGACCTTGAGCAAGTTACTTATTTCTAAGTCTGCTTTTACTGGGAGTGATAATAATAATAGGTACCTTATTGAGTTTTGTGAAGATCAAATGAAATAATGCATGAGACACACTTAACATAATCCTGGCTGACAGTCTTTTATCTCCTCAATCACTCACTTGCTCACTCACTCATTCATGCATTTGTTTCTCCCTCATCATCCTAAAGATAAATTTTTGAGCATATTGCCAAATAGTGGAGTTAAAAATTCAAATAATGCAAGCATGTATTTTCTGCCCCAAGGTGTGTGTTACATGAAATAACTGTATGTGGGTTCATTCAGTGTCACTCAATTAATAATAATATGAATATGGAGACTGACATAGATTTTCTTTTAAATAGCTAATTTCATAGTGTGATACATGCCTGAAAATACAGTGACAGCATTCATGATAGCTAAAACAGTTACCTGATTTTGACCTTGATAGAACACTTGGAAGATGTCTACCTTCAGGTTGAACACTGAATGTATTGGTAGAAACTTTCATTGTTTGGCTTATACTTGATGATGTTATTTGAGAAAAAATCTGTTACGTAATAAGAGTTTTAGCATCTTGCATTTTGACAAGGTTTCTATGAAAAGACAAGTAATGCAATATATAGCAAGGCTTAAATGTGTTTCTCAACATCTTTCCATAGATTATTCTTTAAAATGATTAGAATTCGATACATCTTGGAAAAACATTTGGGGTAAAATATTTGAAAGACAGATCTTGCTAGGTAATTAGAGAAGCATTAGCTATGCGATCTAGCTAACACTGTAGTAATATTTTGCATAATTTCATTTGAGTTACAGAATGGGAAGTACACTTAGAAGGATATGACTTATATCTCTCATTTTAAAAATGAAGAAATAAATATGGGAAATAGCTTGTGTAAGGTCAAACAGGCAGAAAAAGAGTAGGGCTAGAATCTAAGAATATAATCTCCTAATCCCATTTGTTTTCTGCTACCACGTGCTGTCTTCTGACGATTCCACTTCCTTGCAAGCCCTCAGTATTTCAAATAAAAGATCAAACTAAATGTACAGTCATCCCTGGGTATCAGGGGTGGTTGGTTCCAGGAGCCCCACAGATACCAAAATCGGCAGATGCTCAAATCCCTTACACAAAATGGTGTAGTTAAGTCAGTCCTTGGTATTCGTGGGTTCTGCATCTGCGGTTATGGAAGTCTGACCATATACATCATTAAAATATTATAGGGTCCCTGTTAAAAACAGGCCCATGACATTTATCTTTAGATAATATTTTTAAAAGCCTTTATAAACTTTAAAGCAGGTGTCAGCCCTTTTTATGAGCTCCAGTTTATCAAAGGAATTAAATCCTATCTTTTACTTATGTGATCTGCTAATTTTGATAAGAAAGATCGACTATTTCAACGACTAGATTTGGCTTCATAAAACTGATGCTAGTAAAGAATACTAATCAAATATTATCCCATATTGGCATTCTGCACTTGGCAACTGGCTCTATATCGGACAGTTTTAATTCTATTTATAGGAAATAAAATTTTAAAAACCTAAATACCAATTTGACCCTCTGACCTCTTTGAGATCAGCTTCTACCAATTGCAGATATCCTATCCAATAGTAGTGCTAATGCCAAATTGGATAAGGGAGTAACAAGGGAGGTCTCTGAAGTGTGAGAAAGAAAAGTATTTTGCCAAGACAATGGATAGTGAGAGAGAAAGGAGGACTTTAGATAGAAAATTGCAGACATTTACAGGTTATTCCTCAAGGGAGTGCTGGAAGTTATTGTCAAGGAAAGACTGCAGACTTTGGGCAAGATACAAATATTGATCCTTTAACTGAAACAGTGACTGAACCTGTAGCCTTGCTCACTACAGCAGTCACTCTGAGTGTTCAAAATTTAGATGCTGTCCCTGGTGTTGTAATTTCAGATTCTGAAACGGCAAGTGGAAGTATCATCAAGAAATTTAAAAGTGAGACAGAGTAAAGGAAACTAAATTAGGAGGCTGAAGTTAAAACCGGAATGCATAATGCTTCTTTGGTGATATTACCCCCAATTTTTTTTTCTTTTTATAAATGTGGTTTTGGTGTCTAGATTTTAAAAGTCAATTGGTTTGATTTCTTCATCTCTGTGCCTCTTTATGCACAACATAAACTGAAGTAGAGTTATGGCCATATAACCAATTAATTTGGTCAAAATACGTAGCTGAGTTGGATCATGGTTTAGGCTGGAATAAACAAAGCCCTAGCTAGCTTGTTTACTGATGACACAAGAAACAGTGCAAATGTGTTAATATCTTATAGAGGAGACATACCCATTTTGTTGTTGTTGTTATGTTAGCCATTTGGAAAGACATGGGTGCATTTCTGATCAGTACATGTCCATTCATTCTTTCACACAGTACTTGTTAGAAGGATATTATGTCCGTAGCTCTGAGTTACATTCTGTGGAAGGTACAGGGTTGAACATAACGAAGAATGGGGTGATAGATAAAATCCTGCACTCTGATTTAAGTGAAATATGATAAAGACAAATATGCTATTGTTGTCATAAGTACAGTAAATGTTATGTAGGAGGAAGTCCAGGTTGCTATGAGATGAGTTTGTGGCTCACCAGGGGCTTATAGGAGGAAATTAATTTCTACTCTGCTGCTCTTTGTAGTGAAGACACCTTGATTTTTCACATTCTGCATATCTTGGAGCTGGTAGGCGATGTTGACCTTCTTTAATTCCCCATTTCCACGGCCGAACTAGTATTTATTCACCCTTCTGAGAAAGCCATTCTCAGATGAGGCACGTGCCACCTGGCTGGTCTCTTACTTCCCTCTGCTCCCTAAACCTTATGTATTTTGTGAATTGGCTCCTTCCTCAGTCTCCCCTTCTATTCCAACTGCTGTCCGCTACCTCAGGTACTTCAAACATTTATACGGCCACCTACCCAAATTTCTCACCATTTCTTTTCCAGTGACCTTCATTTCCATTCTCTCTAGGCCAAATGCCTAGATAGTATAATTGCTTAGAAATGTCTCATCTCTGGAATCTTAAAGGTTAGTGGCACCTTTTTTTCACCATAACCTGTCAGTCTTACAGTTTCCTCAGAACCTTGATGATAATACTTCAACTCTTTAAATTCATCACAACCTCCTGTTCTTAGGCCCCCACCTAGCTTTCTTTGTTGTTTTTAATTTTTTTTTTCTTTTTTAAATTAAATTTCTTCCCTAGCCCACCTGGACCTCATGGCATATCACTTCATCCCTTCTATTTTCTAGGCACTCAAATATCTTTCTCCTCTAACTGTACTCTAACTTCTCCATACAACTCAACCAAATTTTCTCCTTCTAGGGCCACATTTGGTAGATACATCTAACTTACACTCTCTTCAGTGTCTCTGATAATATTGCCTATACTCCAGAATTACCTCTTCCACATATTTTTCTGCTTATGTCTCTCTTCACTGGTGTCTCTTCGCAGCCTCTCTCGTGGGATCCTATTTTTCTTGATGTCTGGGCCACTTTATGTTCCATTTCTACCTACTCCCTTGATGGATCTTGCCAATTGCCACAAGTTCCTGTGAATTTGTTACACACGCATGCATATTTGGCTCCAACCTCTCTCTGCATCTCAGATCCTTCTAGTCAATTGCCATGATATTCTCTATACGTATACCACCCACATTGTTCCCCAAAGAGGATCCATCATTTTCCTCATGTTATCCCTAAATGTGTCTTCTTTCTATATTTTCTATCAGCAGAAGTCAGTACGATCGAAATTTTATTACTCAAGCTAGAAAGGTAAGAGTCACTATAGATTTCGCCTTTTTCTCCCCTTCTCCACACATCTAATCCATCAAAAAAAGCCCTGCGGCTTCTTCCTTTTCAGTGTCTCCTGAATTTTTCCACTTTTCTTCAACTCCCTCTCAGTTCAAGTTATCATCTCCTGCTTGAAATGTTGCCATAGTTTCTTACTTCTTAACTTTAATCATTACTTCCCCTATTGTCTGTACTGAATACTATAAAACTAATAAATAACTAGCTATCATAAAAGTAATACATAGTTCTATCCTTTCCGTAAATCCTGCAATTGTACCACATAGTCAATAGGATAAAGTCCAAACATGTATTTTCACATAAAAGACCATCTCTTTCACACTTGCGTTTCTGATTTTGTGGTATCTCTTGTAGCTCCCTCCACTATCAGATACCAGATTCTAGTATGTTCCTAGGAGTCCCATGCTGTCTTGGCAGCTGTACCATATGAGCTCTGGAATCAGACTGTCTGATATAAAATCCAGTGTGGTTGACTTTGGACAAATTGTTTACTTTTTTTATATAAAGATGATAATAGTAAATGTCTCACAGTTGGTTGGGAGAAGTAAAGGAAGTGTCCTCCTTAAAGCACATAGCATAAAGGCTTCACTTGTAGATGCTCAGTTAAGGCAAAAATTATAAACAAGGAAATATCCTCATGTCTTAATCCAAAATGCTCTTTCATCCTGGAGTGTCCTAACCAAATTCTGGGAAACTCAACTCAAATTAGCTTTTTCTCTAGGAAGTCTTCCATTACCAGTCCCTGATGCCTAGATTCTCTTCCTTTTTATTCCCAAATTCATAATCAGTCTCCCTCTGTTTCTCTCTCTCTCTCTCTCTCTCTCTCTCTCTCTCACACACACACACACACACACACACAAACACAAACACACACATCTATTATTGGACTTGTCACACTATATTATAAATATTTGCTTTGTCTTCACACACATTCAACTAGACATTTGCGTTAGAGTGGAGATCTGTATCCCAGTTGTCCAGCACTTTACCAAACATTTTGTAGGAGGTTGAATACATGAATATGAGCACAAAAAATAGAGTTCTTTTAGATAATCAAAATCCATCTGTACATATGGCCTACAACTTGAATATAATATAATGAACATAATATGTGTTCTTACCTTCATGCTGTCATGTATGTGATCCTAAATTCTTATGCATTCTTTTTTTTTTTGCGGTACGCGGGCCTCTCACTGCTGTGGCCTCTCCCGTTGCGGAGCACAGGCTCCAGACGCACAGGCTCAGCGGCCATGGCTCACGGGCCCAGCCGCTCCACGGCATGTGGGATCCTCCCGGACCGGGGCACAAACCCGTGTCTCTTGCATTGGCAGGCGGACTCTCAACCACTGCGCCAGCAGGGAAGCCCGCTTACACATTCTTTATTAAAAAAAGATGAACCTCAATTGAATACACTCTGTTTCCATCTGGGATATTTTACGTTTAATGAAACCTTGAGAAATCATACTCAATTGACAGTAATAAAACTGCCTGAATTTTTAAAAAATGAAAATAACAAGGGGTTCTGTTGTAATACGGAATTACATTAACAAAATATTTGTGTTATTTTGTGGTTGACTAGTAGTTTTCTTGGGTATTGCTTTCATGCTGAATCATTCTCTTTTATGCCTTGGTGATGATGAGACTTTATGGGAAGCACAAGAACCAAGGTCATTGAGAATGAAATGAGGTGGGGGAATGAAATATTTTTAATACCTTTGTGTTCTTGCCTTTATACCGGTTCTTCCATTATATAACTTTTTATAAATTGTCTGTAGAAGAGCAGATGCCAACTAAAAGGCAGGCTTAGATTTAATGTCCTCTTGTCATTCCATTTTCTTTTGTTTAATTGAGAAGGAAGATGAGAAAACAGGACAGGTTTTCTATTATTTCATATGGTTTATCTGGCAGCTGGGGAATAGTGGTGGTTGACAAAATGTTCAGTTAATTGAAGCCATGTAGTGGATATTGATGATCTTTCTACATTTAATGGACAAATAAATCTGCTGCTAGAGGAAAATATACAATGGCACTTTGGCTGATGTATGTCCGCAGTATCCTCTTCAAGCAAATCAAAAAATAATAATCACTTTTCCATATGCAATATGTTAATGCTTAATTGCGCTCTACAGAGCATCTCAAGTTTAAGAGAAATAACAGTATAGCTTATTCCTTGATTTTTAACTGTTAGATAAAATGAAAACATACTGAGATGAAAACATTTAATTCACACAGAAACCTGTTGGTGACAGCAAAGTTACACAAATTCTAGCTTGGAAACATACATTCAAATGAGACCATTCAAGCTTTCAAGATATTTGTAAAATAATGGATAATACAAGAGATATTTATTAAATGGGGCTATTATAAATACATTTAAAGCTCTCTGGTTACTCCTGTTTGTAAACTTCTTTGAACCTATTGAGATTTCAAACGTATAATGTTTTGGATACATAAAAATTGCCCTGTTCCCATAAAATGTTCTGTTCCTTTCAAAAAAAGGGAAGCATTTAGTAGCTCATAGGTAATACCATTTATCAAAGAAAAAGACTTTCTAATGGCAATAAAATAAGTGGGGCTGAAAGGCCTTAGAATGAACTGTATTAAACTCATTACAGTGACATTTTAAAAACTCAAAAATTCTCAAAATTGTCTTTAATTTCTTAAATTTAGCCTATTTGGAAATAGTGCCTTAAATTTAACTACTTTGAAAGTATTTATTTGCCTCCTCTTTCCCATTCAATAAAGAGCAGTTAGGAAAATTTCTGCCATTATACAATATCAAAACCAAGCTCTAAGCCCTCAGTTACAGGGCTCAATACAGTTTGTGAATATAAATTAATATTGTATTTAAAAGTTAGAGTATCTAAAACTCTCTCCATTCTGGTCTCCAGTCCATTCTATTTTGCCCTGTTAAAATTCCCCTTTACCTGGTTTCCCCTCAACTGTCGCCTCCAACACTTTTCCCTACATTTAGAGAATCTTTCCTCCATACCGTTTCTTTTCTTCTTTCTTTTCTCAAGGGTATCTTAAAGTTCATATCTTCCTGCCCACCCCTCTCTCCTCCATTGCGCAGGCCTATGTCCTAAACAATTGCCTATGCACTGAGAAGTAGTATGAATCCTATAGGAAATTATAGTAAGAATCACAGAGATATTTCAACTCAAGGTATAACTGTGACTGATTACCAGAACTTTTTGTATCTCTCTATTGAGATGGATTCTGAGACCATGGCCTGGTCTCACAGGGGAAGGCTTCTATAATCAAATACCAAATTATGCTCTGCATGAATAATGTAGGGTGAAGAATACATCCTTATCATAAGATTAACCTAAGGCAGTGGTCCTCAAATATTAGTTTGTATCAAAAACACCTAAAGGGCTTGGGAAAATGCAAATTGCTGGGCCCCACTACCCAGTAGTTTCTGATTCAGTATATCTTGGGTGTGGTCCAAGAATTGGTGTTTTTATCAAGTGTCCAAGTGATGCTGATGCTTCTGGTTCAGGAATCACACTAAGAAAATCACTAATCAAGTACACTTTTCTTGTGTGTGTGTGTGTGTGTGTGTGTGTGTGTGTGTGTGTGCGTGTGCGCATGCGCGCGCAGTATTTCTTAACCAGGAATGAATATCAAAATATGTTGAGAATTTTTAAAAACCTATAACTGGTTTCTGCCTCACAAATTCTGATTTTATATATCTGGGGTTAGGCATTCATATAGGTACCTAAACTTTTAAAATTGTCGCAGGTAAATCTGCACACCGTTGGTTAAGACCTATTTCCCTGAAGGCAGATATTCTATTTACAGTGATATGCACAATGGCTGGCATATACAAGGGTTTTGTATGAGTATGATTTGATAATGTTAGTATAAGAAAAATTGTAAATGTGAATGGCATGCCATGGAGAGCACTGAGGAAGGGGAAAAAACACAAATACAGTGAGTGGGTGAGTAATGGATTGCTTCCTAGAAGAAGTGAGCTGCTAGATCAAGAAGGAGGGTGGATATTTCATGAAGAAAAAGTAGTGAGTCTACGTTAGAAATAGCATTGTGACTTACAGAAATTGAAAGTATGGCTGGACTATATTGTCCAAGTTAATAGGGAAACTGTGGAGGAAGTGTTAGTGACATAGGTCGAGAAATACGAGCTGGGACCAAATCATTCTGGGTGTTGTAGGTTAGATTAAGGAGCCTAGCCTAGAATTTTTCTTAAGAGCATTAGGGAGCAACTGAAAGGTTTAGTATGAGGAGTATCATAGCTGAAATTTCATGTTAGGAAAACAATGATCTGGCCTCAGTATTAAAAAAGAAAAGATTTGAAAGCTGACATGTCTGGGGAAAAAGAGACAAATTACGAGGCTACTGCAATAATTCAGAAAAGGTGACAGAGTCTCTATGAAGGCTCAAATAATGTTTGGTTTGATCAGCAATGTTTCCCTAATGCTTACAGCACAATGCTTGGCTTGCAGTGAGCCTTTCAAAAGAGTTTTGTTGAATGAGTGACTGACTGAATTGGAGAAGTATAAGTGGGTCTGGAGAAGACTGGACAGATTTGGATCCAATAATATTTATTGAGTAAAATTAAGTCAACCTGGTGATTGATTGGTTTGAGGAATGAGGGAGAGGGAAGAGCTGTGGGAAAGTGAAGACATATATATTAGATGACTAGAGGGTAGTACTGAACACTGACAGGGAGTATACGTGAGCGAGTCCACTTCAGGGCAGTGGGATTGGTTGGGGGTGGGGGAGTCAAGAACATTTGTGATGCAGAAGGTAGGAAAAAAACACAGAAGAGGAGGGTATTACAGAAGCAAATAGATGAGTGTTTAGTGAAGGAGCAAGTGGCCAACATTTTGCAGTGGTACTAAGATGTCGGGTAAGATAAATAGTGAAAGTGTCTAATGGGTTTTGGAACCAAGATATTGATGACTTTGGCAGAGATTCACTTTGCATAGTTGTGAGGTCATTCTGTAGAGATAAAGCCATAGTTGTAGGGTCATATAGTCAAGAGAACTTTTTTTTTTTTAAACTCAAGATGAATTTAACTTAATTGTGTTTAAATACTTTTTCCAGTTTTATTGAGATATAATTCACATATAACATTGTATAAGTTTACGGCATGCAACACGATGATGAGACACACTTATATACTGAGAAATGATTATCACAAAAAGCTTAGATAACAGATCATTACATAATTACAATTTGTGTGTGGGTGGTGAGAACATTTGAGTTCTACTCTCTTAGCAACTTTCAAGTAAAAAATGCAGTACTGTTAACTATACTGTACATTAGATTCCCAGAACTTATTCATTTTATAACTGTAAGTTTGTATCCTTTCAACATCTCCCTATCTTCCAAGCCCTAGCAATCATCATTCTATTCTCTGTATCTGTAAGTGTGGCTTTTTTTTTTTAAGATTCCACCTATAAGTGAGATCATACGTGTCTTTCTCTAACTTATTTTATTTAACATTATAGGTCCATCCAAATCCAAAAGGTAAAATTTCTTCTTTTTTTTATGGCTGACTGATGTTCCATTGTATATATTACAACACTTTCTTTATCCATTCATCCAACTTAAATTTTTTGCATGTCTTGACTATTGTGAATAATGCTGCAATGAACCTGGGAGCAGTACAGATATTTACTTGAGATAGTGATTTTATTTCCTTCATATATATACCCAGAAGTAGGATTTCTAGATCATATGATAGTTTATTTTTAATTTCTTTCCATAATGGCTGCACCAATTTACCTTCCCATCAGCAGGGCACTAAGGTTCCCTTTTCTCCACATCCTTGCCAACAGTTGTTATATCTTGTTGTTTTCATTATAGCCATACTAACAGGTGTGAGGTGATACCTCATTGTGGCCTTGATTTGTATTTCCTTGATAATTAGTGATGTTAAGAATCTTTTTATGTACCTGTTGGCAATTTGGATGTCTTCTTTGGAAAAATGTCTTTTCAGGTCCTTGCTCATTTTAAAGTCAGATTATTTCATTTTTTGCTATGAAATTGTCTGAGCTTCTTATACATTTGGATAATAACCCCTTGTTTGATATATGGTTTACAAATATTTTCTCCCATTCCATAGGTTGTCACTTTATTCTGTTGATTCTTTCTTTTGCTGTGCAGAAGCTTTTTAGTTTAATGTAATCCCAGCTGTTCATTTTTGCTTTTGTTGACTGTGCTTTTTGTGTTATAGCCAAAAAAATTACTGCCAAGACCAAGAGTTCTAGGAGTTTTATGTCTTACCTTTAAATCTTTAATCCTTTTCTAGTTAATTTTTGTGGGTGGTTTAAGATGGGGTCCGATTTTATTGTTTTGCTTGTTAATAGTCAGTTTTCTGAGCAGGATTTATTGAAAAATTATCTTTTGCGAGCTGAGTATTCTTGGTTTGCTTGTCAAATATGACTTGACTGTATATACGTATGTTTATTTCTGGGCTGTCTCTTCTGTTGATGTGTGTGTGTGTATATATGGCAGTGCCCTACTGATTTGATTACTGTAGCTTTGTAGTATACTTTGAAGTCAGCTTTTTTCTTCTTCTTCTCAAGATTGCTTTAGCTATTCAGGATCTTTTGTGGTATCATATGAATTTTAGGATCATATTTTCGGTTTCTGTGAAAAATGCCATTAGGCTTTTAATAGAGATTACATTGAAAATGTAAATGGCTTTGGGTAGTATGGACATTTTAACAATATTAATATTTCCAGTCTATAAACATGGGATTCTTTTCATTTGTCTGTGTCGTTTTCAATTTCTTTCCCCAATGTCAAAAAGTTTTCAGTGTATAGATCTTTCACCTCCATGGTTAAATCTATCCCTATGCATTTTATTGTTGTTGATGCTATTGTAATTGGGATTATTTTCTTTCTCTTTCAGATATTTTGTTGTTAGTGTATAGAAATTCAACTTTACTGAATCCACTTACTATTTCTAACAGTTTTTGGTGGAATCGTTGGGGTCTTATATATATAAGATTATGTCATCTGCAAACAGAGACAATTTTACTTCTTTCCAATCTGTATGCCTTTTATTTGTTTTTCTTTCCTGATTGCTCTGGCTTGGACTTCAATACTATGCTGAATATGAGTGGTGAGAGTGGGCACCCTTGTCTTGTTTCTGATCTTGGAGGGAAAGCTTTCAGCTTTTCATTGTTGAATATGATGTTAGATTTGGATTTATCATATATGACCTTTATTATGTTGAGTTATGTTCTTTCTATGCCCAATTTGTCGAGAGCTTTTATCATGAAAGGATGTTGAATTTTGGTAAATGCTTTTTCTGCATCTATTAAAAGGATCATATGATTTTTATCCTTCATTCTATTAATGTGGTGTATCACATTAATTGATTTATGTATGTTGAACCATCCTTTCATCCCAGGAGTAAATCCCACTTGATCATGGTATATAATCCTTTTAATGTGCTGTTGAATTTAGTTTGCTAGAATTTTTTTAGAATTCTTATGCCTGTATTCATCAGGAATATGGGCCTATAGTTTTGTTTTCTGATAGTGTCCTTATCTGGCTTAGAATCAGGGTAATGTTGGATTCATAAAATGGACTTGGGAATGTTCCCTCCTTTTCAATTTTTGGAAGAGTTTGAGAAGGATTGGAACTACTTCTTTAAATGTTTGGTAGAGTTCACCAGTGAAACCATTTGGTCCTGGGCTTTTCTTTGTTTGGAGGTTTTTGATTACTGCTTCAATCTCTTTACTGGTTATTGTTCTCTCAGATTTTCTATTTCTTCATGATTCAGTCTTGGTAGGTTGTATGTTTCCAGCAATTTATCCATTTCTTATAGGTTAGCAAGTTTACTGGCATGTAATTGTTCAGCTGTTTCTTATGATCCTTCACATTTCTGTGGCATCAGTGGTAATGTTTTCTTTTTTATTTATAATGTTGTTTATTTGAGTCTTCTTTTTTTCCTTGGTTAGTCTAGCTAAAGATTTGTCAATGTTGTGTATCTTTTCAAAAAACTAACTTTTAGTTGTGTTGATACTTTCTATTGTCTGTCTAGTCTCTATTTCATTTATTTCTGCTCTAATCTTTATTATTTTCTTCCTTCTACTAACTTTGGGCTTAGTTTATTCTTTCTTTTCTAGTTCCTTCAGATGTAAAGTTAGGTTTATTTGTTGTAGATCTTTCTTTTTTCTTAACATAGGCATTTTTCACTATAAAATTCTCTCTTAGAAAGGCTTTTGCATGTAGCCTCGCTTTGGTGCCTGTGCATTCAAATGAGTAAACACATTTTCCAATCTTCACAGATGGTTTCAGAAGGTAAAGACCACCTGTCTTTTTCCTGGCCTGATGTGATCACCTCCAGAATCATAATCATGCTGGGCTGGATGCAGTTATGAGGCTGTTGCTGGGTCTGTAGTAGGGTCTGCAGTTGGAAGGCTCTTTACCAGAGTTTTGGGCAGGCATGGATTCTGTTGGGTCCCTGGGTAGATGGGACTGCCTCCAGTACCTTGTTCAGTAGGGCAGTGCTGGGACAAGAATCCACTTCAGGGTCCACAGTTTGCTCTTCAGACAGCAGGTCTTCTACGCAGAGTGGTGGATGTGGCTCCCACCAAGTCCCTGGGCGGGGGGGGCTGCTGCCTTGTCACTGGATGGGTACCTGGGTAAGCATCACTTGCTCTGGACCATGGTTGAGAGGGGCTGGAACTGAGCCCCAGGGCTGTTTCACATTCCATAGCCAAGTTTGAGGCCTGCACACCTGGCTCTTGAGGCATGACTTGGTGTGTCTCCCACCAGAGCACTGGACAGACTAGACTGATCCCTGATCATAACCATGGAGCGGCTGGAGCTGAGGTTAGCTAGTCTCAGTGCTGTCAGGATGCTTGTGAACTTTGGCTGTGAGGGCTTGGAACTCAGTATAGGGCACTTTAGGGTCTCTGGGGATGCAGACGAGAGTTCTCATGAAGCATTCCTGTGCCAGCAAGACTGTTTGCAGACTGGTTAGACAGGCTGGAGCCCAGTCGCGGGGCACTTTCAGAATCTACAGTCTGACCAAATCTGGTGGCCTTACCTTGAGAAACTCCTGAACAGTGGTCCAGAGAGGCTGGAGCCAGTTCACAAGTCAATTCAGGGTCTACAGCCAGGACCAAGTTCTGTCTATTACCTGATGCATGGGTGGGTGTGACTCCTCTCAGGTCCCTTGGCATATGGTACTGGTAACAGACCCAAAGTCATATGGGGCTGCAGCCAAGTTCTCAAGAGTATGGAGCTGTTTCTATTTTTATATCTGGAACCATAGTCAGAAAGTCAGGCACCGATGTGGGCCCACCTTCTAAAAATGGCTTTCCTGGGTCTTGGACTACACTGGGATCTCACAATCTCCTGTCTGGATTCTAAAGCTCACAGGTAGGCACTTTTGTCTGGATACCAAATTATTGTTGTTAGGGACGGTGGGTGGGGGACACCCTAGTGATGTCTTATGTGGCCATTTTGGTGACATCACTCAGTCATGTTTAAAAATTAATGGGAACAGCCAGTAAAGAAGCAATGTTTGGCAGTTCAAAAGAGACAGTTATATGTGTAGAATTACAGCAAACATTGACATAATTCTCCTCTAAAGTGGTCTACTTCTATTGTGGTAGTAGAGAAAGATCAGAGTGTATAGAATAGATTTGAAATGAACAAGAAAGTTGGTAATTGTTACTTTGGGGAATGGATGAGAGAGCTAAGGAAACATAGAAAGATAGGGGTGGGGGAAGTGTTGAAGATTCAGCTGGGATCGAAGATGAGGATTCCAGTATGTTCCAGTTTCCTCCATTGACCCAGGCCATCTTTTCTGAGTCTGAAGGCAGTTTGACGTAAACACTGTAAATACCACAGTTAAAATGAGTTGAGAATATTTTAAGGGGGAGTCCAAATGGTTAATGTGAAATCTAAGTTTGATAGGGAAGGAAGAGAAAGGTCTTAGATAGAGCTGACAGAGAAGGAGAAGTATAGGGATTAAAGGTACAGGCAATCTCAGTGGGGTCAGAACAAGTGTTTTATGCGTGATTGCCACAGTTGGAAGGAGAAGACACAAAGCCTAGGAGAATATGGAGAGCGAGAACTCTTGAATTTATAAATTTGCAGTTGGAGTATATTTTAGTGAAAGATAAAATTTTAACTTTTATACACGTAAATCAGCTAAACTCTAAACTCCATGAAGGCAAGGGATACTATTATAGTCAGTATTCATTGTATATCTTGAGTCATTTCTCTTGTTCATCTCTACTAAAGCACTTAACTAGTTCAACTAGTTTTTTCTCTTTCACGATCCTGAGGTACTCAGCATCAAGAGAATCCAAAAAACTTGCAAGCTATTCTTTGGTCTTTGGCGGATCATAACTGAACTATGAGTAGTTACCAAATGGAGCGTGAGTAGCCCTGATGATTTTGTCTGCCTGAGTAACTTCTCTATAAGATATAGCACAATGCTCTGTGTGCACGAAAGGGTCTGTGTGATAACAAATATTTGTGCATTGCATAATACTTTCTTAGGCATTTTCTCATATATTATCAGACTTGATTTTCCTCGAAAACTCTGTAGAGGTATGTAAAATATCATCACTATTCGACAGATAAAGAAAATGAAATACACACTATTCAAGGACCTTATCCACAGTATCAGAGTTAGATGATGGCCTATTGCAAAGCAAACAAACCAGATCTCACAGATTATAATCCAAAGCTCTACACACAAATATGCCTTTAACATTGTAAAATAAGCATCTGCTTTTGCTAGTTCCATAGGCAATTTTTGTTTAGTTCTTCATGTTCCTGCTTTTGAACTCATTGAAAATTAATTAAAATCAACATACTCTCCTAAAGCTGACTATACAAGATGCTTTTGGGGGAAAAAAGTGTGTGATTACATCTTGGTGCCTGGATTTCTTCCTATCTGCAGCAATAATAGAAGAATTTATGAATACTGTAATTCCTTGGTCACAAATGCCATGTGAAGGTAATGTAAAGGGGATCTAGAATTTACTATTGTTCTCCACCATATGATGTGAATGCAGAAAACAAAAAGATAAACGCCCAGAAAAGCCTGTGACAAAATGCCAGACGTGAGCTGGACTGATTCACTAGCTCTTGCTTTACTAGCAAATCTAACCCATCATCTCGCATACAATCATGTTGAACCTCCTCTCATTCTTCTGTGATGAGACTGGGTACTACAGTAGATAGCACACAATATAATCATACCTGTTGAATTGGGAAGTGTTGACATAAACATTTCCTGTCATTTTGGATTGCAAGACGTTTAACAGCTGTAAAGCATTTGCAGGCAGGTTGCAGGGTAAGTGTCCATGGTTTATCAGTTCAGTATGCCTCTGATGATAACACAAACTAGGTTACCTATGTGAAACAGATACAGACTTCTGGCAGACACTCAGATATTAAGGAACTGGAGACTAGATGACGTCCTTGAATAAACATCAAGAAAATTCAGATTTCTTAAATATACAAGTATTTTTGTGATTCTCATCTATAATCTGAACTGTAATAGGCTCATAAATGTAATATATAATTGTAATATTTATGATATTACCTATCGTAAATAAATAAATATATATATATATATATATATATATATATATATATATATATATATATATATATATATATATTCTAATCTCCTCATTAGAAGGTTAAAGTGGAAATTACCAGAGAAAAACAAAAAGCTCACGGTTGGGGTCACTGATGTACAGATACTCTTCTTGGCTCTGAAGGGACAGCAAGGGTAATAAGTTGTCAGAACATGATTTCATATTTATTCAACAGCAAAAATATCTACTGAACATTTACCATATCTCAGACATTGCAGTATACAGTATGCAGTATACAAAACAAGTAAGATCCTTCTATTAATAGAAGTTAATGCCAATCTGTAGCCCTTAGACCTTTTAAAATTAATCAAATGCTACATCTTTGAAAACAGATTACAAGCACCCTATTATGGCAAATTTCACTTTCTGGAAAACACCTTTTATTTCATTGTAAGAGCTAAATTGATCATTTTTTCCAAGCATTTCAGTAGCGATACAGAAGATGAGTCCAAAACCAGAAAATAAAAATTTGGGGTAGTAACAATACTATCAGATAGTTTACCAATGGTTTGGAATTTCACAGAGAATATGCGTTCACTGGTTAGGAAAAGCACACAAAACCTACCTTTTGTTTTAATGACATGACATTAAATTTAATAGTTCTAGTAGTTTTGTACATGCTTATTCCTCTGCCTGGTGAAATTCTTTATTGAGACTTTGGTTAAGTCTGTAAGAAGTCTTTTCTGAGACCTTGGAGAGAATTAGTTATTAACCTGCTCTGTTTCCCAGATCTTAAGTTCTATGAGGACAGTTGTCATTGCAGTGCTTAATTTGGTCCCAGGCTCACAGCTACCAGCTGAATAGAGTATATGTACACACTTTCTGATGAAACACTGATCATAATATTATTATCATGATTGTTACTTTCTAGCCTCTTGCGCTTAAAGCTTAGGCCAAAGAATATTCATTTAAAAATTCATATTTATTGAGGCATAATTTCCATATAATACTGATAACACTGATGGATTTTGACAAATGAATGCAATCATGTAACCACACCACAAATACAAGATTCAAAGTTTCCATTATCCCAAAAAAGTACATTTGTCCTCCTTTTCACTAAAATCCCCTACTTTCATTGTCATCCTGGCAACCACTTACCTTTATTTTGTCGTTATACTTTCTGAGAATTTCATGCAAGTTCTATTATATGAAAAGATAATATGTAATTATTTATAATAAAATATAATAAATTATATTAATATAAATTAAATTTCAAAAAATTAATCATACAACATATATTCTGTTGTGCCTGGCTTCTTTCACTTAATATTATGCATGAAGATTTGTTCGTATTGTTGCATGTATCAGTAGTTTGTTCCCTTTCATTGCTGGGTACTTTTCCCTGGTATGGATATGTAACAGTTTGTTTATTCATTCATCAATTGATGGACCTTTTCTTTTTTTTTTTCTTTTTTAAATTCATTTATTTATTTATTTTTTGGCTGCGTTGGGTCTTCGTTGCTGCACGCAGTCTTTCTCTAGTTGCAGTGAATGGGGCTACTCTTCATTGCAGTGTGCGGACTTCTCATTGCAGTGGCTACTCTTGTTGCGGAGCACGGGCTCTAGGTGCGCGGGCTTCAGTAGTTGTGGTGCACGGGCTCAGTAGTTGTGGCTCACAGGCTCTAGAGTGCAGCCTCAGTAGTTGTGGTGCATGGGCTTAGTTGCTCCGCAGCATGTGGGATCTTCCTGGACCAGGGATCGAACCCGTGTCCCCTGCATTGGCAGGCAGATTTTTTTTTTTTTAACATCTTTATTGGAGTATAATTGCTTTACAATGGTGTGTTAGTTTCTGCTATATAACAAAGTGAATCAGCTGTACATAAACATATATCCCCATATCTCCTCCCTTTCACGTCTCCCTCCCACCCTCCCTATCCCACCCCTCTAGGTGGACACAAAGCACCGAGCTGATCTCTCTGTGCTATGTGGCTGCTTCCCACTAGCTATCTATTTTACATTTGGTAGTGTATATATGTCCATGCCACTCTCTCACTTCGTCCCAGCTTACCCTTCCCCCTCCCCATGCCTCAAGGCCATTCTCTACGTCTGCGTCTTTATTCCGCAGGTGGATTCTTAACCACTGCACCACCAGGGAAGTCTGAAGGACATTTTCTTGCTTTAATTTTGGCTGTAATGAATAGAGCTGCTATAAACATCCACATACAAATCCTTAGGCACACATATGTTATCATATTGTAAGTGTATAATTAACTTTCTGAGAAACTACTTGTTTACAAAGTGGCTTACTGTTTTTCATCAATATCAACAGTGTATCAGAGATCCAACTACTTTCCATGCTCTTCAGCTCTTGGGTGGTTATTCCTTTGTACACATTTTTCTAGCCCCTCCCCTTTTCCAGTAATTTATTTATATATATGTTAGATAGTTTGATTTCTTTTAGACTTTTTTCTCTCTCACCTTTATTTTGAAAAGTGTTAATTGCTATGCCTTCAAATTCACTGAATTTTTCCTTGGCAGTGTCTAATTTGTATTATTTTTTAAATTTTATATACTAATATTTTTCATCTCTATGAGGCCCATTTGGGTTTCTTTGAGATCTTTTTCCTTTTTATATTCATGATAAAGAACATCATGAGCATATTAAGTATATTTATAATATATTTATAGAATATAATATATAATATATATTAAATATAAATAGTATACACATATGTATTTCCTAGTTCTATCTGCTGAGAGGGCTAGATGAAGCAACATCCCATTCACAGTGAGCACACCCAGTTCTCAGACCTTAGTTTCTAATACCATTCTCTATTAAAAGGAACCAGGGCTCCTTGGAAAAATGGCTGATCTTAGGACCAGGGGAGTGGATATATAAGATGAGCGTGGAGCATTCTGTGGTTCCAGAAAGTGGGAAGTGCTCAGAAAACAAAATGATGGAGGTATGTCAAAGGGATATAGGAGCCAACTAAAAGATCTCCCAATGATCAAGGCTGGAACAATTTTAGCAAAATTTAAATAACATAGTATCAGATTATAACGCAAAATATAAAATAAATGTCCCTGAGTTCATACTGATATAACTAAATGGTTGAATAAATAAATAAATGAGGGATAATAGACAAATCTCTCACACAGAAGAATACCAAATAATTTATGTGGATACTCTGCCCTTAAGGAGGGGGAATATAATTTCCCATCCTTTAAGTGTACAATGAACACAGTGATTTCTTTCAAAGATATACAGTATGGAAAGGGGTGGGAGGAGAGAAACTTGATAGTGGAGAAACCTGGCAAACACTACCTCAGTTAAATGATCAAGTCATGTTGATAGTATATATCCTTGATACGATGCAATGAGAATGGCACTGTACTTCTGTAATCTATCTCCCAAAACCCATATTCCTGTCTAACAGGAGAAAAATATCAGACAAAACCAAATTGAAGGAATGTTCCACAAAATACCTGAACAGCAGTTATTAAAATGTTAATGTCAATAAAAACAAGGAGGGCTTCTCTGGTGGCACAGTGGTTGAGAGTCCGCCTGCCGATGCAAGGGACACGGGTTCATGCCCCGGTCCGGGAAGATCCCACATGCCGCGGAGTGGCTGGGCCCGTGAGCCATGGCCGCTGAGCCTGCGCGTCCGGAGCCTGTGCTCCGCAACGGGAGAGGCCGCAACAGTGAGAGGCCCGCGTACTGCAAAAAAACAAAAAAACAAAAAAACAAGGAAAGTCTGACAAACTGTCGGTTCAAAGAATTCTAAGGAGACATGATGACTAAATGTAATGTTGTATCTGGGTCTGAAAAAAACCATTAGGTAAAAACTAAGGAAATCTGAATAAAGTATGACTTCAGGTGTTAATAATATACCGAAATTTGTTCATTAGTTGTGACAAATGTGCCATCATAATGTAAGATGCTAACAATAGGGGAAAAAGAGTGAGGAAACATGGAACTCTGTAATATCTTTGCAGTTTTCCTATAAAATGAAACTATTCTAAAATAAACATTTATTAGATGCTAAAAATAAAAACATTTCAAGCTAATCAAACAAACAAAATTTGTAGAGTTTATTTGGATCCAGATTCATAAAACAGTGTATATATAAATGCATGAGTATATATATATATATGTAAAAATACAAAACACAAAATGTATAAATACATAACAAGTATATATATGCACAGAAGTGCATTATTAGACAAAAAGACACATAAGTAATATTCCTCAAATAAGTATTCAAGTTTTACTGTGCATGCATATACACATATATCATACGTTAGAAATATATACATAAAATGTATATATGCACATATATTAACAGAATATATACACAGATGTATATATACATACATATAAACTATATTTCTACATAAAATGTATATTGGTAAAATATATATTATGTGTAATATATATATATATACACACATAAAAAGTGTACACACATACAACTACCTCTGTTATATAATCAGAGAAATTTGAACACTGACTTGAGGAATTATTATCAGTTATTGTCCTTATTTCTTTACTGATAATCAAGATACTGGTTATCTATAGGTGGGAGGAAAAGCATTACAATCAAAGGGCATGTAGAAGATTTTGGGCTGTAAGGAATATTTTATTTCATAACTTGTGTGATATTAAATGGCTCTTTACATTACAACAATTGATTAAGCCGTACATTTATATTTTGTACATTTTCATATGTGAGTCTTATTTTGTGATCATAAAGTGCAAAAAAATGAGAATGACAAAGGTCAAATTAGAGACAGGCAGTTTAAGGAGGTTTTCTGTAAAGGATAGTAGAGAAATGGGATGGTACCTGAAGGAGTAAATGGTGTCCAGAGAGATTATTTTTTTAGGATGGGAGAAACTATATCACTCTTATACATACTCTGTTAGGCTACAGAATATGGAAATCATATGGCATTCTGAAGCTGGTATTGACATAGTCTTTTAAACTAACTTTTCAGATGAATAGTATTTTAGTATAAATTGTCACTAATAATTTTTCTTTTTATATTTCCTTTCCACAATATGGGGAACCCAGAAATATAAGTAATTGATGATTATAAATCATACATATACATATAAAACTATATATAGTTCTATAGCTTTAGCATGCTGTGTCACTTAATAGCTGAGTAGATCAAGTGAGGTGGTATTGGGTTGGTCAAAAAGTACCTTCGGTTTTTAAGTAAAAATAAGACACATTTTTCATTGTCACCTAGAACTTTATTGAACAGCGTATTCACCGTTTTGTTCCACTACCTTCTGCCATTTTTCAGGCAACTTCATAATTCCACCTTCCGAAAACTTTTTATCTTTTTGAGCAAAGAACTGTTCCAGATGCATTTTATAGCCTTCCAGGGAATTGAAATTTTTTCCCCTAAGAGAATTTTGTAGAGACCAAAATAAATGGAAATCTGAAGGTGCAATGTCTGGTGAATACAGCAGATGAATCAGAACTTCCCAGCCAAGCTGTAATAGTTTTTGCCAGGTCTTGCGTTATCCTGATGGAAGATCATGTGTTTTCTGTTGACTGATTCTGGACGCTTTTCGAGTGTCGCTTTCAGTTGGTCTAATTGGGAGCAGTACTTGTTGGAATTAATCGTTTGGTTTTCCCGAAGGAGCTCATAATAGAAGACTCCCTTCCAATCCCACGATATACACAACATCACCACCTTTGGATAAAGACCGGCTTTTGGTGTGGTTCATGGTGGTTCATTTCTCTTGCCCCACGATCTCTTCTGTTCCACATTATTGTACAGTATCCACTTTTCATTGCCCGTCACAATTTGTCTTAAAAATGGAACATGTGCATTACATTTAAGTAGAGAATCTCATGCAGAAATATGATCAAGAAGGTTTTTTTCAGTTAACTTATGTGGAACCAAACATCAAAGCCATTAACATAACCAAGCTGGTGCAAATGCTTTTCAGCGCTTGATTTGGATATTTTGAGTTATATCGGCTACCTCCCGTGTGGTAGAATATTGATTGTTCTCAATTAATGTCTTGATTTGATCGCTATCAACTTCAACTGGTCTACCCGACCATGGAGCATCGTCCAGAGAGAAATCTTCAGCACGAAACTTCGCACACCATTTTTGACACATTCGATCCGTCACAGCACCTTCTCCATACACTGCACAAATCTTTTTTTGTGTTTTAGTTGCGTTGTTACCTTTCTTGAAATAATAAAGCATAATATGCCAAAAATGTTGCTTTTTTCTTCTATCTTCAATATTAAAATGGCTACACAAAAATTCACCAATTTTGATGTCTTTTTTAAATGCACACTGATATGACAGCTGTCACATACAATCTAACTAAATTGTTTCGAATGAAATTAAAGACAACTGAGTGCTACTAGAGCCATCTTATGGAAAAAAACGAAGGAACCTTTTGGCCAACCCAATAGTAGAGCACATGAAATTAATTTCCCGTAGCAGGAAATGCAACCCCTTTGCCCATTAATGTGTCTCCATTCCATCCCCTCCCTCAAAAAAAAAAAAAAAAAAAAAAAAAAGAATTAGGAGTTCCACATGACCTCTTTTCATGTCTATTAGCAAGATGAGCTTGTAAAACCTTTCCAAATGAGGAGAAAAAAAAAATCATTCACATAAAACAAAATTTAAAAAAAAATGGAAATGTGAAGCTTTCTCATTTATGCTCAAATACTTGGTGATGGACAGAGTATTTGCTGTATTCTTCTGCTGTTGTTCTTTTATTCTGCTGTAGCAGCTCACCCCACACAATTTTTATGGGCTTGTAATTCTCTGCCTACCTCATTGTATCCTCCTCCTTACTGTCTTCTCTTTCTTGAGCATTCTTCCTTTAAATAGTCAAAAACACATCCTTTACTGGTGGCTGTACATCCACTTTTCCTTTACTACCTTGATTCCACATGTATTCAGTGCCTTGACAGTTCTTAATATTTATTGGGTATTATTTAAACATCGCAAAATTTCTAACATCTCGCAATTTTTATAATCCAAAAATAAAGATGGGTCTGTATTTGGAATTGTCTCTTATGAGGGCCTCCTGCCATCAACATCTTTGAATCTATTTTAACCTGTGTTTTATAATATTTTTTCCCTTATACTATATCCCTCTCGATGTAATATTTGGAGAAATAATGCCACATTGCATCTTTCTCCTCCAATATACCCACAGCACTGTTTCCTTTTATTTCAATAGAAGGGCTGAATATTTTGATTTGGTTACAGTGGAACAGCAAATCTTTATTAGGGTAGCAAGTGTATTTTAATCTTACTCACATGGACAGTTGTGAATTCATGAAATAGTGGGGAGATAAAATTTCTTTAAAGAAGGAAAAGTATAAACTTCTTGAGAATGAACGGATTACTCACAAAGGCACTGAGAATATGAATTGACTTTTACAAAGGACCAAAGAGCATTTCTAGTACACTGACTGTCATATATATTTGTTTATACTTGGGCAGCTGTGTGTTTTTAGTCAGGGTATAAACAGAGCAAAACTTGATATGATAAAGAGAATTTTGCAACCTAGTCATGTTGAGTTGTTTAAGAAATCAATAGGTCTTTCCTGAAAATAGCACAGGGACTGGACATGGGTGAAAACATTACCCAAAGATAACCACAGCAAAGGAACACACTAGTTCCTCTCTTATGTTAATATTATCTTTTTACATAAGATCTTCAAGCAAACATAAGTGAAACAAAAGTAGGTTTTAAAAGAATTTCCTCCTTTTAGCCTCTTCTTGGCTCTATAATGAGCTGACTAGTAAAATCTAAGCATTGGAAAAAATTCCAGTGGGGATGAATTGATCCACTCCTGACTGAGACTAAAGTCACTTTCACCATTTCAGCAGATTAAATGACTGTTTATTGAATTTGGGGTCACTTTACAGAAGCTGTTTGACCTCAGGTCTTCTCCATCAGCCTCTCTAAGCTGGCTGACAGAAACATGGAGAACGTCAGCATGGGATTTGTGCAATTGCGTGATACTTTTGGGGAGGTAGGTCTTATTTTACCTGATGGCACGTGCTGGGTAAACCAAGGCTGTAATTTTTAAAAAGCATAGGTTTTAGAATTAGAAAGCTGGTTTTAAATCCAGGTTAATCGTTTCCAACAAGATTGACCTGGAGCAGAGACATAATCTGCCTAAAATCTGTTTACTTATCCATCAAGTTTGAGCCATCCTCAGCCTGAGTGGTTAGCAGGATCACATGAATTGCTATATGTAAAGCTTCTAATCCATTGCCTGGCCCAATACTAACAGTGGATTCCATTTTCTTGAGGTTTTTTTTTCCCCCATTTCCTTAATACAAAATGTATATCCCTTGTGTTTCTGTGCTAAAGTGTCCCTTTCAGTAATAAACATGGCTCTTTCTTTCTGTAATTAATGCTCTGACACACTTTCAACATTTAATCTAAACTTCTAGCTTCTCACCTTATCCAAAAACACTAGAATTCAGTCTAACTACTTCTTCCATCTGCCACTGGTTCTCTATGTTAGCATGTGTATTGCTATCTGTTGTGTGAGAGCCAGGCTAACAAATCCAAATACTGCCCTACTGTAGTCTCGGCTGGCTCTGCTTCTAATTACATCTATGCTCAAAAGGAAGAAACTGTTTTTTTCCTTAAGGCTTCCTGTATGATTTTATTGGCAGTTATTCCCCATTATGCAGTGGGCTTGATCAGCTTCCTGTGACCCAATCCAATAATTATTGTCATTGTTCAATACGTTAGAAAATTTCCTTACAAGGAACAATCAGATAGCTGCTTACAATGGCATTATCTCCAGCCTCAATTTAGTGTGGGTGGGATACTTTCCCATATACATGGCAGCATGAAAATATGTATCACTGATGTGGCCAAAACCAAAACACTGCTAAACACATTTATTGCATTCTACTAATGTCAGTACATCATCATATGCAAAATGAAACTACAAATTCCCAAGTGATTAGCATGTACTTCCCTTCTTCCCATTTCTATTTAGCTGGAAATGGAAACCATTCCAATAATAATCAGTTGCATAAAAGCACAGAGTACATTCCATAGCTACAAATCAAAGTTACCACCCTCTTCTTCCTATATCATTTGACCCAGGCAAATGTAAGTAGGAGGTGCTTTGCCAATTCTTCTTCATTTTAATTTCCCTTCTTTGGGATGGACTCTATCATCCACTCTTCTTCCTATTTAAACTCTCTTGGGATGCATTGCTTGTGAAGAAAATTACTCCGTGACTGCTAGAAATAAATAGTTTTAATTTTACCTTTTAATCTTCACTTTAACTTTCATCTTGAATTTCCCATTTTCAAGTATCTGACTAAATTGATTTGATGCTTAATGCTTGCCAAATAAATAATGAGGCTCTGAACGAGTCCATATGTAATAAGGCGAGGATTTCATTACTCCTAACATCACTATAATCAGGCAATGATTAAATTATTTCTAACATTCCTAACACCAATGTGAAATTATACTAAAGACCCAGAACAATTTAGGCCTTCCCACCATGTTTTGTATCAAGCATTTCTATTTCCAGCAGTTTATCACAATGTTGCAGGAATTGGCCTGTAAGGGTTTATGCTAATGCTAATGGAAAGAACTCATCCACAGGTGTCCCCCTTTATCTCAGCTACATCTTTGAAATCATTTACAGGTTCCATGGTAACAACCCTAAGGCCCACCAGCAGGAATGCTGATTAACACTTAGGAGTGGAAAAAAGCCTTAAATAATCAAACAGTTTACAAATTGTAGAAACCTAGACAGATGTTCAACTCATGGTTATTTTGTGGAGGGGCAGTGGGGCAGCTCTGAACTGACCAGTGTCTGCCTGCTCTTCTTCATTCAGGGTAGAGAGAGAGACTCAGGCATGTCCTTCAATCAAGGGCATTCAAATCTCTCTCTGACATAACTGGCATTCCTTCCAGTTTGTAGAAATCAGATTATACCCATTACATCCAAGGGAGATGCTTAACTCAGATCTTTGAGTTATGTTTATAGTACATTTGGAGGCTGACAGCAGCACCACCCAAACAATGATTTGCAGCTTTAATGAATACCTGCAGGATGGTGATATTGATGAGAAATCTGTATTAGAGCACTGTGAATCATCATTAAAAGGCATTTAAAATTGGCTTGTAAAATATGGCTTTCGCTGCCCTCTATGCACTCTCCTGGAAAGATGAAGTAGTGTATTAAAATGATATGGATGTTAATAAATATGAAGTCATGGCTACGCTGTTAGATCTGAATGTGGCCACAAGAGCCCCTGCAATTTACTCTCAAAGTTAGAGGTTCTGTTTTTATTATTGAATCTATAGGAGGCATTTTACGATGGTCTGGAGCCAAAACTTAACTTTCCTGGCCACTAAGCTAGCCACTGGTCCAGAACTTTAGTTTAAAAGGACAAAATGTCCTATTATTGTTGATGTGGTTTGTAAATTCCATTGTGGATTTATTATAGGCTGGGGGATTGTTGACTCTGGCCATCAAGTAATTTCAAGCTGTCTGAATTCATAATGTGAGGACTTTTTGAACTGCAAACAATCCTGGGTTTTTCAGTGCAAAAACAGCTTGGAGGTGTGAGGGTGGGGTTGAGTTGAGGGGAGTGGTACAAGCCTGGTGTTATTCTGGGGGATAGATCCAGTGCATCGAGGTATATCTGATTCTCATTGCAGTCATTGTACATCAAGATAATTTATATTTAATGATCAACCTAGCATTTAGTATGTAGCATTTATCTTATTAGAGTTATCAATTTAATTATATATGAAAACATTCAAATTAGCAAACGCACGAAGGAAAACTGCTTGTGCATGAAAGAAGATAAGCCTATATTATGGTTAATGTATTTATCCATTAATATAATCATTATGTAATTTAAGACATTTAGGTTCTACCAAAGTATCTTGCTAATGTGGGTTATAATGCCTGTGGTCTTCATAACAGTTTCTGAACTTAATCCTGTTCTCTTTCCATGGTTTACAGTATCCAGTTCTTCTCATTCACAGTTGTTTAAACATTTTCAACTTCCTCTAGAGTATCTATTTTGAAAGTATATTCAGCTAGAATATGTTTCTGATTGTCATTAAAATATTTATTTAGTTTTCTAGAATAAAGGGTATTTTTAACATGTATAATCGTCTTAAAGGATGCTGGATATCAACTTTCTAACTATAATCTCGCTTCAACGTGCAGCTGAGTAAATACTTCAGATAACATTTCATATTGCGCTCCCTTCAAATCGTTGTTTAGAGAATTTTTTCTCATCCTTACAGAGTATATCCATTCATTTTGTCTATCACCCTAGCTTTTCCTCAGCGTGTCACTAAAGAAGCACCTTGACAATGAACTTCACCAAGACTAAAACCTTAAAGTCCTGACAGAGGTATTCATATATATCCTCTTTATCTACATCTATTAATTTTTTAGCTCTAGTGTCCTGGGTGTTTACAGGGGTATTCTATTCTTTGTAGCTTCATACAGTAAGTATCTAGAATAAGAACTGGATTTCCTTGACTCTGTCCAGGAGAACTCTCCCATGTAATTGAAGCTATCTGCAGCATTTGATATTGTGGCAACTCCTCTTCCTGTTTCTCTTAGTTTGGACAACACCCTGTTCTCTTGGCTCTCTTCCTACCTCAGTGGGTGCACCTTTGGGGTTTCCTTCTGCTCCTGTATAGCATGACGTTCCCAGAATTCTCTCCTTCTGACTGTCCCCTTCTCACTCTGCACACACTCCTCACTCATGGGGATAATTGGCAATACTCTACTGGATCTCCCTTTTTCTTACTTCTGATCTGAAGATCATTTTTCTTTACTTAGTATACTACTTGGAAATGTCAATAGTTCCTCAAATTCAACAATAATAATTATTGCTAATAATCCCATTACTATTGAACCAGTCCAGATCGCATCATCTCTTGCTTGGACGAGTGTATCAATTTGCTAACTGATTTTCTAAACTTTATTCTTAATATTTTCTTGATTTTTATTCCTATGTATCTACAATTATATGTCTAAAATGATTTTTTAGTCCTTATTTTAACTATCTGCAACTCATGATAATATTGACTTTTCTCTTTCCGTTACCCTTTTCTTAGTTAATGTAATAATATTCTCACCTGGTTTTCTTCCTACCATTTTGCCTATCCCTGCCAGGTCTTTTTTGTACATTCTTCTATATTTTCCAGTTCCATAGATGGTGGTTTCTCACAGGCTCCATCTGTATCCCATTTTCCTTTCACTTCATTTCCTCTACCTTGGGCAATCTCAGATATTCCCAAGGCTTCTGTGACCATCTCTTTGCTGGTAAATCCCAAATTTGTATTTCTAGTCCATATTGAATATCAACTCCTTCCTAGTTACCTATCTCTATTAAATATTCCATAGGAATATTCCTTTCAGTTTAACATGTTCAAAATTGAACTCATAGTTTTCTCCCAAAGCATAACTCCTCCTTCTGAGATCCTCATCAGGATGAAAATACAGTCAGCCACTAGGCTGCCATACCAGAAATCTTGATATTATTCTAAATTCCTCCTCATACTTCTTCACTTCTCACATCAGCACGTCCAGCCACTTCTAGCTCCTAAATGTCTCTCCAAACTATGCCCACTACCACTATCCTATTTAAGATACTCTTATGTTTAACCAGGATTATTGTACCAGCCTCTGGTCTCCTTATTTTTTACCACTTAAGCGCTTCTCTATAATAGCCAGAGTGATTTTTCTAAGGTACAAATATGATTTGCTATTTTTTTAATTATATAAATATTTATTTACTTATTTTTTTAAAAAATTTATTGGAGTAGAGTTGATTTACAATGCTGTGTTAGTTTCAGGTGTGTAGCAAAGTGAATCAATTATACATATACAGATATCCACTCTTTTTTAGATTCTTCTCCCATCTAGGCCATTACAGAGTATTGAGTAGAGTCACCTGTGCTATACAGTGGGTTCTTACATACACATTACTATATATAAAACAAATAACTAATGATTTGCTATTTTTATGCACAGACCTTTTTAAGACATCCATTGCCCTCAGAATAATGTCCAAATTGCCTAATATGGCTTAGAGAGCCCTTCCCAGAATGACTCCATCTCTCTCTCTGCAGCCCAGTTTCTTCACATCTCCAGTTCTTACCTTCCAGTGTAAGCCCTAGTCAGACAGAATTACTCTTGGTCCCCCGAATTCCATGTGCTCTCTCTTGCCTTGGCACAATAGATTTGTATGCGCAACTTCCTCTCCTACAGCATTCTTCCACCTTCTCTTTGTTAACGTTCTACTCTGCTGATCTTTCAAGGCTTAGTTTAGAGAATACTTCTTCCAGAGCTCTTTCCTTGACGTTGCCAAGACTTGGTTAGGTGTCTTTTTGCTGTTCTCACAAAACACCTTCTACTTACCTCTGTAACTTAGTGTACCATGGTGTGACTGCCTGCTACCCACCACCCTATACTCAACTGTGAATTCTTTGAGAGCCAGGGCTCTGCCATTCATCACACAAAGCCCCTGACACAAAATGGGTACTCTATAGGTGTCTGTGGAAAGAAAGAGGTAAGATAGGTAGGAAGTATGATTCAGGTTTCTAATTATTAAAAAAATTACAGTTGTTCCCCATTACCTTTGAGAAAGAAGCCAAAAACTTTAGATCTAGGTTGGCTTTTGTCATTCTCAGCTCTGGCCACACTCCCAGGGGTATCTGGCTCTCACACATAAACAAAACATGCAAGTCCCTAACCATGCTATGCTCTCTCTTGTGCCTTGAATCTTATCTTTCATTTCTTCCTACTTGCTTATATATATAATTTCAGACTCCTCTGAAATGTCACTTCCTCTGCCTTTGCAAGATGGAGTTAAGTGCCAATTTCTTTCCCTAGTGCTCTGCACACAACTCCTAATATAACCTTTATTCCATCATTTAATAATTTGTTCATATATGTTCATACGTACCACTACCACAGACTTGTGGGACATAGCACAGACCTCAAGATGGTGAGTGTTTAGTAAATGCTCATAGGATCAATGGATGAGGAGGGCACTATTTTGCTGAGGGAACTAACTGTTCAACCTGGGTCTAATCTCAAACCAGAGATCTAATCTTTAAGATTAAAATAAAAAAGGATATCTAAGAAGATGCTCTTAAAAATAATGAAACACATTGTATATAGACAGGAAACCTCCTGAAACTGAAGCTACCTAATATTTATAATGGATCTCTAGCTTTGTAACCTGATTCTTGGGGTATCATTTCTTAAACACTCATGTTCAAGACACTGTGCTGATAGTGTTATATAATTTATCTCACTTAATTCTAACAACCATAAGAAGTAGATTCAAGTATTATCCTTTATTAAGAATGAAGAAAATTAGACCTAGAGTGATGAAGTATCTTCCCTAAGATCCCTCTGCTATTAGTAGCAAAAGTAGGACCCAAGCCCCGATCTGACTCTCTACATCCACTACACCATACATGGAGTTTCTTGACTGAAAAAGAGCATCATGTTTTCTAAAGGACAGAAAAATTTTCTGGGAAATATTGTGAAATATGTTTCCCTATGACCTAAGCTTCAACCATTATGTATAATTATCTTTAAAACCATCATGAAAATAACTTTCTATGGTTTTCACATGCTCCAGAGTCAGGTAGACAGCAGTTATGATGATAAGTAAAGGTATAGACCAAGTAAATTACAAATACTTATCTCCTTTATAGTGCCTTGAATAGTAGATCATTCCTTCTAATTGAAATTTGAAGAGTTTATGAATAAGTAGAACCACAGAACAAATACTATATAATATCTCCCTAGAAAACTACATCCCAAATGGAAAAGAAAATTGTAAGTGGAGTAATGGATAAAATATAGGCAATTTTTATAATATCGAGAGGGAAGTGAACTAGAAATCCTGCTCACTGACAATGTAGCAGAGAGTCTATGGATAATAGATAAGACTTCTGGAGACCACAATTGCCCAGCAAGCATACTAAGGAGAACAGAAGGGTTAATCCACTGATAAAACAAGGATATATCAAGATATAAAAATTTGCGTTGGATAGGAAGTCACCTCTTCTTGTGTAATTGCCTTCAGAGATTTGTGAACTTTCTTTGGCTGCATAGTTGCAAGGTCAAAATCAGCTGATTGGTACGTCATCTAGCACACCGATGGGGAATTGGCAGTTATTTTTAGGCCACCATCTGGCAGTTACTTTTGCCAAAATCACCTCAATCTAGTAACAAAAGAAGTACATCACAGCTCCAAATATTTTACTGGGGCAGAAGTAATACAAATAGAGTAGTGGGTAAAAAAAAGTTCCATATTACAGAACGTAGATTAGAGGGTATCAGGGGCTGAGAGGTGGAGGAAATGGGGAATTATTGCTTAATGGGTACAGAGTTTCTGTTTGGAGTAATGAAAAGTTTGGGGGAAAAGTAGTGATAGATGCAAGCACTGTGAATGTAATTAGTGCCCCTGGACTTATATACTTAAATATGGTTAAAATGTTACATATATTTTATTACAATATAAAAAATGATAATATAATATACCTCATTGAACTACACACTTTAAATGGAATTGTAGAATATGTAAATTATATTTTAATAAAGGTGTTAAGAATAGCTATGTTTTGGGTTGGCCAAAAAGTTCGTTCGGGTTTTCCTGTGACTGTGTGTGGGAAAATCTGAATGAAGTTTTTGGCCAACCCAATATTAGTTTCCTGGGGCTGCTGTAATCAATTAGGACACACTGGGTGGCTTCAAAGAACAGAAATTTATTATCTCACAGTCCTGGAGGCCAGAAGTCTGAAATTAAGATGTCAACAGGACCATGTTCCCTCTGACATGATTTAGGGGTCCCAGTTCCTGGTGGCACCTGACATTCTTTGGCTGTAGTTGTATCACTCCAATCTCTACTTCCATCTTTATGTTGTCTTCTCCTCTTCTGTCTTTTATAATGACAATTTATTTGATTTAGGGACTAAATTACATCCGCAAATACTCTTTTTGCAAATATTGTCACATTCACAGGATCTAGAGCATGGGTATGTTGTTTGGGGGCCTACCATTCAATCTCCTACAAGCTCCTACCCTCAACAGGCACTTACTGTGTGACAGGCACGCACTTACTTGCTAGGCATTTCTACCTCAGCTGTTTAATTCTCAAAACAACCCTAAAGAAAATAAGTACGATTATTATATACACTTAAGAGATGGTGTAACTGAGACTCAGAGAGGCTTAATAATTTGTTCATGGTCACACTGATAAGAACTAGAGTTGAGATGAAACACAGAGGGTGATTCCAGAGTTTGCCCTCCTAGCCCAGCTATTCGAGTCTCCTTTGACAAGAGAGTACACTGTGGCAGGGGGTGGGAAGCTTATTTCTGTATCTGTATGTTTCTTTTTCTCCCACCTGTCTTCTTTCTGTAAGGTTCTGTAATTATTGTAGCAAATAGGAAGGCCCTCTTTCTATTTCATCTGCTAAGACAAGCCTTCTCATCTGCTATAAATTGTGGGTTTTCTCCAAGAGATAATAGATTAGATTTGGATTTGTCCAACTTTGATCTGAACCTCTCCCTGAACGTCTGTCTTGTGAAGATCATAAATGTCATAAACTGAAACTCATAGATGTGTAAACAGCACTAATTATACAATTCAAAGTGGGGGGAGTTGTATTAGAACCCTCAACCAAGTACAAACCTCCCACTTGTTAGTTCACCTTTAAATGACATAGCAGCTCTTTGCCTCTAAAAAGAAGTTCAAAATCAAATATATCTAAGTGAACACTGTGAAAAAAAAATGACTGGAGTTGGGTACTATTTTTTTTTTCCTAAATCATTTTTTATTAAGACAGCTTTTGAAAGCCATTTCCGCTAAAATTTACTGCAGTGGAGAAACACGATACAATAATTACTGCATATAGAAGTCATCTTCAATCCTGAAGATAATACAGGATATTCAGGGCTTGGGACCATCATAATTTGGTTACTCCAAAGTGTCTTGTCACAAAAGATTAATGACAGCTCTCCTTATCGATAAAGCACTTAGGCGCTCAGTTTCTACCATGCTAATATCCAAAGGAGCAGTCCTTCATACTGTGGTTTTGTATTTTCTCTGTAAGTTTCATTTCCTTGCCTTTTCAGTTTTACTTTCTGGACTGTCTAAGTTAATTTTCATTGCTTCCTTTGGTCTTTTCCAGTTTAAATCTCAATTTAATGATCTATCTCATGTCACAGTCTCCTGGAGCATTATTTAGTAACCAGCTTTTTCTCCCGTAGTTCATGGGCACAGAACTAGTGACAAAATATCCTTATTCCCTTACAGAATATAAAATGTTTGCTAGAGAGCATTCTTCACTTACCTAGTTTTAAAATCTTTTCCTGAATATTTCATATGTAAAACTACGAATTTCTTTTTTCAAGTTTAGAAGACCATTATTCATGAAGAAAACAAACAAAGAAAAAAAAACAAAATTAAGGGAGAGAAACAAATTTATTTCAGAGTACGGATAAGGGACTAGTTTAATGATTCAGGCATTAGAGATTTTGCTGTGGCAGACCTACACGTGTAATCTAGAGGATAGGAAACTTTCCTTGATGATTCATATGTTACTGATAAGATAATTCCAGCTTCTTAGATTTTGAAAGGTTGTTGGAAAATAAAGCAGCTTTTTTCATGTTTTACAGGGAAAACTATTTGCAGGAAAAGTTCTGATTTTAGGCTTCCTAACATTGGTTGAATACGTTTATCTGAATTAATAAGAAGGCCAACTAATAGTAACCATACCTTATATTTATTGATAGAATGTGCTAGAAATTCTGTTGAGTGTTTTATGTACATTATTTCATTTTTATCCTCCAAGTAAGCACTATTAATTTTCTTTTATGGGTGAAAAAACTGAGGTGCAAAGAAGTTAAGTAACTTGCCTTAAGTGACATAGCTGGTAGGTCACAGAGCAGTAATTAGAGCCTTGTTCTGACTCCCCAGCTTAGCTATTTAACCATTTACAGTAGCCCCTCCCTGGTAGCCTGCATTTTTCCAGATTGTGAACACATTATTTGGATGGCTACAATTAATAGGTTGCTAGCTGCAGGTTACATCACTCTGTGGACCAACATTTGCTCTGTCTCTTGGTCCCTGAATGTCTCCTCCTTTATCTCTTTCAAAATGGACACCCTTAAACATTTTTCTACGACAATTCTGTGACACTGTCACATTTGCTAACAGGATAACATAGATTAGTGTTTACAATTCCATGGCTGGCGATCCCACTGCCATGAGACAAAACCAGTGTTTCTGCAAACCCTCTTCTCCCTCCGGCCTCTGTGCAACAGTCCTTCCTCGGGCTAATCTCCAATCACACACCCTCAGCTGCTAAGGACAAAGAGAATTTTTGCCTGGGTAAGAGTGGTGACATTGGGTCTGCCAACAGTGAAAAATGAATCCTTCATGATTAAAGAATCCTGGATCTCAGTAAGATCCTTCACGTAGACCTCAAAAGAAAATTTTGCCTCAAATAAACTCGTTCCAGGTCTCTAAGTTCCGAGACCTTGGGCTCTAGTTTATGAAACCTCTCCCCCAAGTTTTATTATTTGACAGGCTGAGAAAATCAGAAAGATTTTGCTCTGTTCTAATGCTTATGTTTGGCTGACCTACAAAGCAAGCAAGTGTCTCCTAACAATGAAATCTGATTTGAATTGGAACCAAAGGATGACAAACCTGTGGAATGAAAAAACAACTCGAGAATCTAACCTAGTTACAGACAAAGAAAACAGTTTACGGCAAGGTTATAGCTGAAATGTTCATACTATAGGTCGTGTAACTTAGTGGCTAAGAGATATCTGTCCTTTTTGCTTTTGATTGATCTCAAGTGTCCCAAATAACTGCCTAGCACACGGTAAATACTTAATATTTCTGTTGAATGAATTTTGAGTCTGAGTTTCAGAGATCTGTTAACAGGGTTTGAATCCCTCCTCTTTCTTTAAGTATCAGTGTGAACTTGGACAGCCTAAATCCTTTCCTTTGGCTTCCATAACCTCATCTGTAAGATGGGAATTACAATACTTTCCTAATAAAATGGATTAAAAAAATGTAAAGTAAGGCACATTTGTAGCACAGTGTCCAGCTTTAAAACAGTGATCCTTGAGCAGTAGATAGCTATCATCATCACCCCCACTATTACTGTTGACATTATTATGTAGCACCACCACGCTCACTTCTTCTGCCTTCTAGGCAAAAATAAAAGCAAAGAAAATGTAATATTAATGCCCCAAAACATTTGGACTGAATTTTTGGTTTCTTCAATGGTAAGGAAGGATAGTTTACTGAGGTCTTAATACTTGGTATGCTCTCAGTGTTTCAAGCTTCTGAAGACTGGGGTGCAGATATTCCCATCTCTGCTCACATACCATCCCTTCTGGAAGGTCTGCCAGGTTTCAGTTTTGGGCTCATTTGCTTCACCAGGAATGAACAGGTCTGTATATTTCATGAGCTGTTCTGAAAGCAGCCCCCGTGTAGATTTTTATTTGAGAGGGAAAGGAGAGCTTGGTGTAGGATGGAGAGAATATTCTGAAAGGAAATAGAGAAGTGGCCCGTCCTGAAGAAGACTTGGAGGATAGGGTTTCACCAGTTTCCAGGGCCTGCCCCGCCCCCACCCCCACTCCTCACCGCATAATATCTTTTTTTCCTTTTGTGAAAGGATTGTCTCTGTCTGGTTAATTAACACATCCATTACCTCACATATTTATCGGGCAGGAGCAGGGGGCGGGGAATGAGAACATTTAAGTTCTACTCTCCTAGCAAATTTCAACTATACAATACAGTGTTATCAACTATAGTCACCATCTTGTACATTACATCTTTTACAAGTATATCTTTAGTACAGGATTTCTCAACGTCAGCACCATTGACACTTGGGATTGGATATTTCTTTGTTGGAAAGGAGGCTGCTATACTATACATAGTGGGTTGTTTAGCAGCATACCTGCCCTCTACTCACCAGCTAGATGCTAGTAACACCCCTGCATCCAATTAGGACAACCAAAATGTATCCAGACATTGTCAGATATTGCCTGGGCAACAAAGTCACCATAGTAGTAAAGTGGCAAGATTTGGATAAGGGATGCTTTCAAGTGTGTGCATCGATGGAGGTTGGAATTTCTGGATTGCAGGCAAATGTCATTTAGCTTTCACAGCTGGTCAGGTTCTTTTTGTACGTATTGGTCACTTCCAACAGTTAGAGGTAAGTAAGAACTAACTTAGTCCAGCAACACTGTCAGGTATGATGTTCCACAGAGATCCAGTCTCAAGTCAAATCTGGCACACAAGCAAACATTATTAATAACTAGGTGCAGAAACAACCATGCAGTTTGTTCCTTATGTTCAGTAAAGACTTTCCATCCTTTTAGACCCTCTTAAAAAATCCCATTGTATGAAAGATTCATTTCTATGAACATGTGTCAGGTTTAGCAAGATTACTGGTTGGATCAGGCCACACATGCCTCCATTTTGGGGGGAAACAGACTCTCAAGGACTTACAGATCTGTAGTAAAAATCGAAAGGCATTAAATCATTGACCTCATCAACCATGCTTTTCACCAAAGTGTTGTACACAAAGCCACTTTTGTGGCTTTTCAACAACAAAAACTCATTTTTGATATCCTTTGTGCTAACTGATAAACACTGTGGCAGACTTTTATTGTGGTGCTTGAAGCACTGATGCCGCCACCTCTGGAGTATACACAACTTAATGAAACACCTGGAGTATGTTCCTGATTAAGGTACTTCAAATGTATTCAACTGCTCTTACAGTGTGGATGAAAGTTATTTTAAATAAATGCTCATCACACAGTTGGTACTGATGCACTGGAAGGAAAATTAAATCCTTGGACCCAAGCTTGAATAAAAAGAGTAGGACTGGACATATTGAGCCGGGGAGACCTGACAACCAGAGGCCATTCCTTGAATTTTTCTAGAATGAATAAATCCAGGGATTCAAACATGTCCAGATTTCTTTTCAAGCCTGGAAGGTAGGATCTAAGTTATATTGGAAATAATTAAGAAAAAGAAGTGTCTTTACGTAAGGGAGACATATGACATTTCTCACCTCTCCAGGGTTGTATAAGAAATCTGCACTGTTTGTTACATGGGTCTTCTCTGAGTTCTGTGTTATTAAGTCTAGGTTCTTTGTGGACCTTGATAACCTCTAACTTCATGCTCTCTTTCTTCTCTTTATGATATTTATATTCTCTTGGCTAATTCTGCAATGGAAATTTTAGTCTCAGCTGTAAAATTCTATTTTCTTTGCAATGAGTAACTTAGAATGACAGAGACTAGAAAAATTACCCCCAAAAGGCACAGTGCAACAGTGTATATATTTTTGTTTTGTCTCTAATTTTAGCATCCAGGGCTGCATCTACATATGCCTTGGAAAGCCCTGTATATTGTGGTTCCTGAACAGAGTATGAAAAATTCATACTTTTTCGGTAGCATATGTTTTATATGTCACCTCTGCAGATATCAAGAGTTCATAAAGATCATATGATTATTGGTCCAATCTATTACAAGATATTGTGAGAATAAGCCTCAAATTTTTTCTTTAACATCTTTATTGGAGTATAATTGCTTTACAGTGGTGTGTTAGTTTCTGCTGTATAACAAAGTGAATCATCTATATGTGTACATATATCCCCATATCTCCTCCCTCTTGCGTCTCCCTCCCACCCTCCCTATCCCACCCCTCTAGGTGGACACAAAGCGCCGAGCTGATCTCCCTGTGCTATGCGGCTGCTTCCCACTAGCTATCTGTTTTACGTTTGGTGGTGTATATATGTCCATGCCACTCTCTCACTTAGTCCCAGCTTACCCTTCCCCCTCCCCGTGTCCTCAAGCCTCAAATTTTGGGACTCGCTTTAACTTCAGTTAGTAATTCTGAGCTAGATTTGATCATTATTTTCATCTAAATAGTACCTAAATAGGCCCTTTCAATTTTGTTTGTTTTTAGAAATATTTACATGTTGGAAGAGAGATCCAAGCTCAGTGCCTAGAATGGACTTTAACCACAGTGACTAATTCTCTGTTACCCTAACATACCTTGCTTCTAAATTTTTTGTCTGTTTGCGATGGCTTTTTCTGCAATGAGCTTCCTTTTGTCTTTTTTTTGTTTCCTCCTCGGGGTTATCTTGTCTTCTCCATACAGATCTTATTACCCTGCTGTGCCTTTTTCACCTTCTCCAGAAGTGGGGGCTCCACCCATTGTTGTTTCATTGCCCCTCATAAACCCTCCTGTTAACTGATGAAGGTGGCCTGAAACCATTTGTTTCCGTGGCTCTTTCTGCACCTGGCTGCCAGCCCTCTGGAAGCAGGAAATATCCTTTAGTCATTGTTGCATTCTTAGAAACCAGCATAGTCTACGGCCTAGAAAGAGCATCGATAAATATATCCTGAATTGACTTGGAATTAAAATTCCAATTTTCCTATAATTTGCATAGCCTGAGACTTTGAAATTACTTGGTGCTTTTTAGTTTACAAAGGGAGACATCTGGGTGGAAGGGGGAGGGAGAGTACCATTAGAAAAGCAGTCACAGTAAAGGCGTTAGACTACCTTCCCCAGCCAGCTCTGTGTGACGGTGGGGGCTGGCATATGGTCGGACAGGCTTTAGGAATGCTGACACTGGGGTGTGTGGCAGAACAGAAGCTAGGGGAGCACAACAATAAGAGTAGATTTTATGATCTTCTGTAAAGTTACTAAATGTATGCGCGCGCAACGTGATGGCACCTCTTAGGAGAATAGAATGAGGACAGAGCCTTGTGTCCAGATTTGATGTGGGAGTGTCAGCAGATGCCCATGAAAACTCAGGCCTGGAGATAAGGGGGCAGTGAGAAAGTAAGATGGGAAATTTGCAGAAACTCTTAGGAGTGTGAGAGAGAGAGAGAGAGAGAGAGAGAGAGAGAGAGAGAGAGAGAGAGAGAGTGTGTGTGTGTGTGTGTGTGTGTGTGTGTGTGTGTGTGCGCGCGCGCGCGCGCTTCTGTGTCTGTTAGTGAACACTGGGAACACAAACATTTTTAAATTTAGGATATTTAAGCCAATTTTACTTAAATCTCCAAGGGACAGAGAGGCTCCCACATGACATGAGGTTACAGATACTTCACCTCCATTATCTGTTTTGATTCTCACATGAACATAATTAAGTAGGCACAAAGTAGTTATTGTTATTTTACAGTTGAGGAAATGCAACTTGAGAGGTTAAACTTAATAATAATAACCGAGACAGAATTGTGTGTCAGGCATAGTATGCTTCACTGCATTATTTCATTTAATTGTCTCAAATAAAACAAGAGGTTGCTACTATTACTATACTCACTTCACAACTAAGGAAACTGAGAGGTTATTTCCTCAATGTCACATAGGAAGTAGTGGGCTGAGACCCAGATCTGTCCAGTTCTAAAGCCTCTATAATTAGTCACTGTGCTATTCCACCGTTCTTGCTTATGTGTTAGGAAAAAAGTATTGTTGAAGACGGACTGGCTTTCAAGACTGGCTTTTTTAAACAAACAAGTAAACCAAAAACAGAAAAGAAAAATCCAGGAAATGGTTTTACCCCCAAGATTAACATTTTCTCATTCATTTTAATCTAATTGAGCTCTATTACAACATGGGAGTGTGGGGTTTCCAAGTACAGCCCATACCTTCCTCCATATTCACAAAGGGCCCTTGCATTCCATCAACTAGCCACCTGCTCTGTTCATTCTGTGTGATCACAGAAGCAGCCAGAAACCCTGCTGTTCCTTCACCTCCCCCTCTTCACATTTCAGGAGTTTCAGGGTGCCAGCAGACAGGAATTCATTCCTCCCACCGTGTGCTGAGAAGGTCACCATCCCATCCCTCCCAAATGGTGAAAGCAAGGTACAGGGAGGAGGAACAGTTTTCTAAAGGTCAGACTGAGGTGGGAGAGGAACCCTGGAGAATGGATACCCCTCCCACCAGCCCACCTGCCTCTACCTCGGCTCACCTTTTGATTTTCTAGATTTGAGAGCCAATCATAGAGCACAGGGAAGATGGGTTGTAGCATTTGATCTAGTCAATTCAGGACTAAAAATATTTCAGAATGATCAGATTTTCAGAGTTCAGTTAGAAAGAATTCTGCTTTCCTTCCCCCTGGAAATTCCTCAGTTTAGAAATTTTTAAATAAATAAAAACGTCAGTTGAACATAGCTAGATTTCCATTTCAGAAACTGATTTTCTGACAGCCGTAGAATTAAAATGCTTTTTTATTTAGGGAGGTTAAGATCTATATCGTACTAATCCATGATTTTCTAAACTTCACTTATTTTCTTTTCCTTCCTTTTGTCATATACTGAGTATGGCTTCTCCTGTTAATTTTTTTAGTTACTTGATATTTTCCTTTAAATTTACAATTTTAAAAGTTTATAATACTTTCTTTAGCGTGTTTCCAATATATTTATAATAAAACTTGCGAATAGACATTGAATAAAACATAGTTATTAAAATAAAACCTGTTTCTTTAAGTAACATCTAAAACCATCTCATACCACCAGCAGTGTGCTTCCAGCTTTTTAGACACTCTTTTAATTACTAGGCTGGGACAATAGGGATAATGTTCTACACATCCTAAGGAAATATATTAAGGATTATGGAACAACTATGGTCTCTGAAAGATTTATGAATAATATATGGATGTGTATGCATCTTCTTTGATCTCTTTACTTCAGTTCTGATTCTTTTTATAATAAGGCATCTTTCACCAAAGCAGAGGTGGATTTAGGAAGGAAATCAGGCTGCACCCAAAGGTTCGGTACTCTCTTTACTATTGGCAGTCCTGAAACTGAGAAGGAAAGTTATTTGTCAGCTCAGAATTCTTTTCCATATGTATTCATTCTCCTAAATACATAGACAGTGTAGCTGATCCTTAAATATAATTTCATGTAATCATGTTACTTAAGGCATATCTTCCCTTCCAGAAAGAGGTGTCCGTATTCTTATTCATACCCCTGCTTCTCTCCTGCTCATGGTGCTGACATATGATGTAGTAAAGAATTAACGTTTTCCAAAGAGAGGTCTGCCTTTGCCCTGGGATCCTGGGAGGTGATATCTAGGCCATTGGAATGTCCTGCCTGATAAGAGTATCTTTGTTTACCTTGGGACCTTGCGCCCCACCCTGGACAGTCCCGTATTGTGATTAATGATAAAGGTTTTGGGCTATGTGGTATCTGCTCTACTTCTGGAGGGGCAGGAGACCAAAGGTCAGGCACACAGGCTGTCAGCCATGTCTACGTGATGGAGTTCCAATAAAAACTCTGGACATGAGGGCTGGTGAGCTTCCCTGGTTGAGAGTACTCTGTGCATATTGTCACACATCATTGCTGCGAGAGGTCAATCTGTCCATGACTCCACTGGGAGAGAATAATTAGAAGTTCCACGTTTGGAAACTTCCAGGACTCTGCCCCATGCATCGCTCCCCTCGGCTGACTCTAATCTGTGTCCTTTCACTGTCATAAAATATGACCACGAGTCTAACAGTTTTTAATGAGAACTGCGAGCCCTTCTAATGGACTGTCCACCTCAAGTTGGGCACTGTAGCCCCTAACATTACACACATTAAAAGCACTCAGTAAATACTGATAGGCACTGCAACAGCATAGTTGAAGAGCTGTGAAGTCAGATACACCGGCTCTACCATTAACCAACTGTGTGGCCTTGGACAAGTTACTTAACTTCTCTGTGGTTCTTTCACAAAATGAGAATAATACTATTTTGTACCTTGTAGGGTTGTAGCGAGAAATCAGTATGAATGCTATGCTTAGCCATTTTAGAACCTGAGGTATAAGGAAAAATCAGTAATGCTGATCTAGTCTTTATTTAAAATGTTAATTTTTTTTTATCATGAATCTTTCATTCGTATTCATTTTCAAGAAATGTTACATTAAAATATTATTAATCTTGATTACTAAGTCTTTGATGGCCCTTCAGATTTTGCACCCAAGGTGAGACCTTCACTCACCTCACCTTAAGTCTTGGCCCTGGTGAGGATTAACAGTAATAATTAAAGTAAATTACATAGCACAGGGCCAGTACCATAGGGAACACTCAATAAAGAATATGTAACATACAACTTGGAGAAAACTTTGTAAATTTATGTTTGTGGGGATTAAGATATCATAACTATGACAAGGGATTGGGGAATATTTTCAGCTTAAAGGGAAACAACAGGAGTTTATTCTCATATGCAGACTGTGAAGATTGGACAGAGTATGAGAGTGTGAGGGCTTATGCACTGGTTTTCTAATTTATTATATGAGAAATGGCAAATGAATAAGTTGGAGGTTCTTTATGAATGTTAGCATTTATAAACAGATGTTGAATTTGTAAAGATTATCTTTAAACAAAGAGCACATTCAACATTCAATAAATTGAAATGTTCACTAAGTACGATATTCTAGTTAAATGGATTCATCCTGAGAATTTCTTTTAGTCTCAGCTTTGGCTTTTGAAAGGTCTCTGTAATATGTATTTGCTGACTTCCTTACCACAGTGCCTAGAGTAGATGGAGCCTAATAACCCTGTGGCATTTCTGTGGCATTCATGCTCTTTGGTTCAAACCATGTTTATAGGTATTAAAGACAGAGCTGTGACTTTTGAAACTGAATATCTGACAAAGGATAGCCTTTTCTCTCATGACTTATATCTTAGCTTTTGGGGGAGATCAATTTAAAACAATTTTCTGCCATAGTATAAAAAATAAATATATGGTCTTTGTTACAGGTTCCTGACACAGCTCCTAAAATGCTTTGAATTTACTCTTTTGTATGCTAATGACATGATTCATGACTGGGCTGGTCGTGCTCTGGATAGCTTTGGGGTGTAGGTGCTGGTCACCAGAAAAACCAAACAAGTGCTTAGAAGGTCAGAACTTTCAGCATCTTGTTCCCCAAACCAGGAGAAGGGCTGGTGATTAAGTTCAATCACAAATGGCCAGTGATTCAACCAGGCATGTCTACACAATGAAACTTTGATAAAACTCTCTGGATGACAGTGTTTGGGGAGCTTCTGGGTTGATGAATACTTCAAGGTGCTGGGAGGGTAGCGTATCTGGAGAGGACATGAAAGCTCTGCATGGCCCCCCAGCCTATAACTTGTTTTAGCCATCTCTTCTACTTGGCTTCTCCTGATTTATATCCTTTATAAACCAGTAAATGTGAGTGCAATGTTTTCCTGGGCCTGTGGGTCATTCTAGCCATTTCAGAACCTAAGGAAAGGGTCATGGGAACCCCCAGATGGTTGGTCAGAAGTGTAGGTTGCCCCTGGGACTTCTGACTGGCATCTGAAGAGGGGATAGTCTTGTGGGACTGAGCCCTTACCTGTTTTGGTGTGCACTAGCTCTGGACAGTCGGTGTCAAAATTGAATTCTTAGACACCCAGTTGGTGTTGGAGAATCATCCACCTGCCAATATAATTTAGTTGAGGTTTCCCTTACAAATCCTTGCTGACCTTCTTCAAATAGTTTGTGGTTATAGTTTTACAGCAGCGTATTCACATTGGCTCTGGCCAAGGCTTATCTCTGTTTTCCTATTATTTCTATGAATTCCCAAAAGTGAATCAGCATTCTAGTAAGGCTTTATTTTACAAAGGGAATAATTTATAGAATTCGTATAAATAAAATCATCACATATTTTAATGACGTATAAATACCCAGTTTATTAGATAAGTTTTCCATCAGTTATATTGGCATCATTTCTGCCAAGATGAGGTATTTCTCTTTCTGAAAGACCCATACAATCTGTTCATGCGTAAGTACTCTTGAAAAGTAAACTCAAGGACATAGGAAGGAAAATTGGGAAATGAAAGGGGTGTATGTGGTTTGAACCACTGTTACTCAAAATGTGGCACTTGAACCAGCAGCCCTGTCAGTTGTGAGCTTGGTAGAAATGCAAATTCATTGGCGCCACTTCAGTTCACCAAATCAGAATCTGAGGGATGGGGCCCAGGACGCTGTGCATTAACCGATTTCCAGGTGATCCTTATGCAGAGTAAATCAGAGAATCACTGCTCTCTGTATCTTTAAATCAAAACTAAGTTCAGGTGAGTAAGTCAGCTGTCATGAGAAGCTCAGATTAAAAGGGAGGATGATCAACTATCCCAGTTTGCTTGGGACTTCGAGGTTTTCTAGGATGCAGGACTCTCAGAGCTAACACCAGGTAAGTCCCTGGCAAACCAGGGTAAGTTCATCATTATGGTCAAATGATTCTGTGCTTATTTCACAAGCAAGACTACCTTGCATTTCATTTTATCTCTGTCAGATATCCTTTATTCCCTGACTGATTTCCCTCAGGCTCTGGGCATGACCAAATTAATATGACTATCTGTGGGTCATAAATTTGGGGAATTCAATAAGGTAGTTAGAGTTGACATTTTGTTCGTGCCGTAGCTGCTGGAGTTTGATTACACTAGAGTGTATGATCCATAACTTGCCTCTGTGCTTAATTTTTTCTCACTTCAGTGTTACGTGTGCAATAGGACTCAGAAAAGGTGGAAGCATGGAATCATTTTAAAGTTCTTGAAAGTCACTTAAATTTGTTTACTTTATTTTTCTTTGTTGTCTGTTCCTGTTGGTTCTCATCCAGGTTAATATTAATCTGTTCTTTTGTTCTCTGACTTGTTTCCAGATATCTTCATTAACAGTGTAAATTTGCACTTATGTCCATGACTTTCAACTTTTCAAAGTGTTTGTTGGTCATTGCTTTTGATTGTAGAGGGTCGTGACAGTACTGTAAATGCCACTGGGAGTTGATTAATAGAATTAACAGCTACTAATAATTATGAGTGCCATGTGTACTTTAAGTGCGGCTTTATTTTAACCCATACTTTGAAAGCTTACTTCTAAGGAAATAGAGTAGGAAATGCTCCAAATAAATGAGTTTCATCTTTTGTGAAGTTCAAAGCAGAAACAAAGTAAAACTAAACATTTAACAGTCTGTGTCTGTCTCTAAGGAAATCTAATGGGTTGGTGGGTGTGAGTTTCTTCAAACATAATAACCCTACACAAATTATTTGTTTTTAATGTCATAAAAACTCATGTTATATTCCTTGCTTTTCTTAAAGCTCCACAATGAAGGCTCAATTATGTTGTTACATTCACAATTAGGTTTGACTATTTGAATGCAAACTATTGTTGCCAACATTTTGCAGCATTTTTTAACCAGTAAAAACATTCTGCTTTGTCTATTAAAATGCTCATTTCGTAAATTGTTTTTCATGTGGTTTAGGCTGTAGCACAAATGTTTTATATTCCTCTCTTCGCAGCTAATTTTTTCCCTGTTTATCCACACGATTTGCTAGATAAGTACTATGAGTTATCTCTGAAATATGGGCTTTCTCTACTGAATCAATGACTCAATTTCAAGTATCAGAGAACTTCAGAGCTTGGTTAAATAGAAGAGTCATTTCCCAAGGCTCTCATATACCCATTTAGGAGCCCCTAAGTAACTTGGATCCTCACGTGTGGCAGTTTGTATGCTCTGATCCGTTAACGTCAGTGGCACACTCTATTTAGTATTTGGTCTGGCCTAGAAAGCAGGGTTCTGTGTTATTCTGGGTAACGTTTTAAAGTAATGACCTATAATGAAAATTAGGTGTAATCAATTAACTACCAAAAATCTCTTAGGAAGGTGTTATGCTCGAGACCAACATACTATTATTTCAAGTAAAACACAGTCAGTTTTTCTCTTAATGATGGGACAGATCACTTGCTTTTGATTGGGCACCAGATAAAATACTTGGATCCTGTTCGCTGGTCATCATGAACAATACATATCCTCAAATATTAGGATCATACTCAGCATGGTGAGCTGGGCCAACAGCGTAAGAGGCATGTATATTTGGACCACCAAAGGAAACAAGAGATTCCAGTCTCCCACAGCCCATCTCCCTCCCACTCTTTGCCTACCTGCATTGAGAGCAAAGGCAGACAGACCTGCCTCCTACTTAAATTGTCATTCATTCTCTCCCCTTCCTTTTTGTCTCCATCCCTTTCTCCCTCATTTTATTGTCACTATAAGCCTTTAAGAATTAGGTCTTTTTTAAATTCCCATTTGACAAATAAGGTTTAATGACTGTCCCATGGTCACTCAGAATATAAGTAGCCGATATTTGAACCTCGGCTTCCTAGCACTGAAACTTTTCCTTGGCCTCTGTGCTATGATATAAAACATGCCTGAGAGTAGTCTGCCTTGGCAATGTGTGATGGGGGAAAAGGCTAAATACCGTAGGTAGGCTTGCACCCTGAAAGGTACACCCAGTGGGAATTATATCACTAACAGTCTTGTCACTCCTTTTGCTGCAATGGACTTAAATATATCTGCTTAAGCATATACCTTGACTGCTTTTTATTCTATTTCCTAAACCCCTGGAACTGGGTTTCCAATGTCACACCTTTCCAGTAGAGAGCAAGTTTTGATGCTACTGTGGCTTTGATATTGACTGAAATTGTTTGACAGCTCTTTGCAAGTTCAAACCAATGAACGAATGAATGAAGGTCTTATCTGCAGTGTGATAGACTATTGATACATTCCATTCGTAGTTTGGAGGGATTAACTCATTTGTAGTTTATGTGAATTGGAACAAACTGGACTTGACCAAGGTCTTTCAGATGTGTCTATTTTAGCTACAGTCATCTTTAGGTGTCCTATTAATTCTGTAAACCCACTGTGAAGTTTTCCATGCCACAGTTCAGCATGTGTGTCTTTCGTTCCTTATCTAAGGTGTGCTTTCTAAGTTAGAATCCAAATACAAACGTACTGGACTGTATATTACATTTGGGGGCTCATAATGTAAGGGGTATGAATGCAGTGTCTCTAAACTGCAATATAAGCTTCTAAGCCGTCAATGAGGTTTGAGGGTATTGCAGTAGGCACTCAAACAAAATCTTAGGGCCTCATGATACACCAGCTTCTTGTTTCATTTCAAAATCATTTTTTTAAAGAAATGAAAATTTACTAACCTTTCACTCACTGCCAGTAATGATGGGATCCTTGTTCATTTATATTCGGCTGGGGTAACATATTTATTCAGGTGCCAGATGTAGAGTGTTAATGGATTAAAGTAGACGGACAAAATGGGCAATTGTACTGTAAATGTTACTTAAGTGAATTTGGCCTGCAAGGGTATTATTGATTTATTTTATCTAATTTGGTTTGTATTGCAATTCAAGCTCAAGATTGAGGGTTGAAGCCATCTGTCATCTACAGGTGCAGTGGCTTCAGGTCACAAGGGAACTAAACTAAGTGAATAGGAAGTCTCTTCCTTTGAGGAAGCAAAGAGAGTGGAAGTATTTTCCAGTGGGATGGGGGTGTGGAGAGGGAAGTGTTGCTCTCCTCCCAAGGACACTAAGAAATCATATTCCAGCAGGAAGAAAACATGCAGCCACCGCTCAGTGAAACATTTTGATTTCCCTGTCAATATGAAAACAATATCCTCTTAATGGCTGAGGAGTGGTACTTTGCAAAGCGAGGCATGGAGCTTAGTGATGTTGCTCATCATCGATCATTTTGCAAATCAGCGGAACAGGAAGAAAGGTGCCTTTTTAGCTGATACACAAAGCACCCTATTGAGTGGTTCATGTTCGCTCCCTCCGTTCTGCATGTGTCCAGGCTTATGAAGAAAAGAGAGCGGCCGGTGAGAGCAGGAGAGCAGAGTTCTCAATTATGTTTTGAAACTGTTATGAAATTGCTTAATGCTAAATTTGTTGTTGAATGAACATAAATGATAAAAATATAAACTGTTTAGTGCCATTAAACTAATATGAGAATATCATATTATGTAGCTCTAATCCCCCAAATTATTATAGCCTAAATTTATCATGATTATAAAGAAAATGAAGGCAATAAAGATTTTAAAATATAGGGTTGTCAGAAGCAAACAACTTTTGTACAGTTCATTAGGGCCCCTGACACAGCCTCGTGAAACAAGGAAGGATTCATATCCTCTTCAGTTAAGGATAGGGAATTGAGACCTTGGGAGGCCTGGTGACCAGTCCAAGGCCGCTTAGGGCAACCGTAAGAGCTTTTCAGGTGGAAAAGCAATACTGCACACCTATATTTGTCCCCTGGCTCCTCTGCTTCTAGAGTTGCAAAGAGATCTATTAATTAAACAAAACAGTTAGCACCCCAGGAGCCTTTGGATATGAAGTCTCTAATGACTCCATGCAAAATGTCCCAGACCCGAAACATCTGTTCTAGAGATACAGTCAAGTTCCACTCCAGAGTCCCAAGTTAACAACTTATTTCCTTTCCTTTTATTTTTTTAAGTGCACAGCAGCTGTCCACGTATTTCAGAGGACAGACCTTGGTTTTAAACTTCAGCCAGAGACTGTTCTGTAGAAAACTCTCCACACTTCACTGTATGTGCTAATTAGAAGCTTCTTACAACAAGCACATAAATTCATTTATACACTGATGAATTTTCAGTTGCCAAATAGCTCCAGTGAAAAGGCCACAAAAGTAAAAATAGTCAGTCTAATGAATTTAACATTTATTTTTGTGCAAGCTTGGGTAATTTTTAGAATTGTTTTGTTTTTGGAGGAATGATTTGCATGTGCAATGCATTTGTTTTTTGAGACTCTTGAAATATTGTTTCCTGGAAAAGGAAGGCAAATTCTCTTGATTGAGGGGCATGCAGCCAGATACCTGGAGTTAAACCCAAAGACCAGAAGTGAAAGGAAGAGAGATAATCTCTAGGTCACACATTTACAAGGCCTGAGGGAAAGAATGAAGAGCATCCAGGAAGAAATAAAGGTGACTTATGATTTCACTGCAGCATGGGGTAAATTTGTCTCTGATGTGAGCCCTAGAGCTAACAAAGAGCAGTCACCCACTTCCCTTCCTGTCGCATCCCTCCAACGAGGGACAGCAGGTAAATGTCAGCCTCATTTCTAACATGGAAATACAATTTCATATGCTGTTCGTTTTAAATCTTTTAATTTTTTTACTTTCCCCTTATGAGACACACAGAAACACACATACATGTTTATCCATTCATCCGTCAATCAGATACACAGTGAGGGCCTACTATTCTTCTGGCCCAGAGTTAGACAGAAGATCACTGTCTAATGCAGCTCACAATTTTGTGGGGGGAACCACATAATTAAAAAGTAAATGAATCTATAGTAAAGATAATTATGAGTCGAAAAAATTATTAGATTATAAATATGATAACATGATAAAGAATTAGGAGGAACAAAGGTCTTTGGAATAAGAGGTTGATCATGAAAAGGCCTCCCCAAGGAGCTGAGTTAAATTATCTGAGTGATGGGAAGGAAGTATTTGTGCAATGCTTTGAAGAAAGGATCTTCCAGGAAGGGAGAGAACAAGAGAATCTTGAGGCCAGGACAATTTCCAAAAAAAATGGAAAGAAGGCCATAGAGTTTAGAGAATAGTGATTGTAAGTAGACTTAGTGTTGTATGGTACAAGATGAAGCCAGGGAGGTGAACAGGGGTAAATCATGATCTTATAAACCATAAAACAAGCACTTGCATTTCATTCTTTTTAAAACTTTGATGCAATTTTCTAAACATCTACACGGTGAGTACTGCCTGAGTTCTTTATAGAAGCTATTTCATGAAATACCTATGAAAGCTATTTCAACAACCCTATGAGGAATGCAACAATATTTCCATTTTGTGGATAAGAAGATGAAGACTCAAAGAAGTTGAATAAATTTTCCAAGGTTATGTAGACAGTAAGAGGTGAAGCCAAGTTTCCAAGCAAGATCTAACTCCACAGTCTGAGCCCTTGTCTGCTCTCCCCCTTTGCGCCACATCTTTGTAATCTTATTTTCCAGAACTAGCTGGCATGTTGTGCACATACTGCAGGTGAAACATACACAAAGGGAAATACCATCTGAAATAGGAGGGCTAAGACCCTGTTGGCCAGAAGAAACTGCATAGGAGGAAAAGCAGTCATTAAGAACGGCAGTTAAAGGTAGCTGGATTCTGAATGGCCTCTGCTAAATTACCTTCCTTATTAGATTCTGCATTCCGCATGATAGCTAGATTAAAGATTTTCATGATGTCAGGAAGTCATCATTACACACACACACACATGTCTATATATTCACATATATATTCATATATATGAGTTATATGAGTATGTAACTCATATTAATATATATTCTTATATATGAGTTACACATTGAGGAAGGTTGCATTAAAAATGGCCAAACAAATATTTCTGAGCCCACATGCTCTTCCAGAACCTTGCCATTCTCCATCAAGAGAGGGAGTCTATTTCTCCTCTTCCTGAATCAATCTGGCAAGGCCTTTGAGAGTCTCTCAGTGAACAGAATGGAGCAGAAGAGCTTCTGTAAGACTTCTGAAGCTAGGCTATAAAATATGATGCACCTGTCTCTGTCTCTCTTGGGATGTTTGCCCCCTAGAAATCAGCAGTCATGTTGTAGGAACCCCAGGCCACATGGAGAAGCCAGGTATAGTTGTTTCTTCTAACAGCCATACTTAAGGACTCAGTCCACAGATCACTGCCAGAAATGTGAGTGAATGAGTCTTGAGACGATTCCAGCTTCCTGCCTTCAAGCCACCCTAGGTGATGTTGAGTGCAGTAAAGACAAACTATCCCCACTAGGTTTTGCCCAAATTGCAGATTCATGAGCAAAATAAACGTGACTACTGTTTTAAGCCACTGATTTTTAGGGTAACTTGATATGCAACCAAAGCAACTGAAACACAATACACAGACTATTTGAATATGCCATATATACACACACACACACACACACACACACACACACACACACACAGTTTATATTTTACACACAAATGTCTGTACATATATACATATACATATACATAATCTAAACATACCAAGAACTAAAAGTGGCTTTTAGGAGACTATTAACTTAACATGTGGAGATGATATAGTTATTTGATTAAAAGGAATAGTGTTGAATTTAGACCTTGACTTGAACTAAGTTCCATTTCTTAGTTTTTCTTTCTAGGTGTGGCCTTCAGCGAGTTAGTTAACCTTTCTAATATTTGCTTTCTTTGTCTATTAGGTGGAGAAATAATGGCTCCTATTACACAGGACTGTTGTGTAAGATAAACAGGATCACATTTATATATCTCTTAGCATAATGGCTGGTACATAATAGGTACTTAGTAATTGGCACTACAAAGTAAAATTTTAAATTATTATTGTTATTACTCTAGCATTGGGCATGGTCCCAGTTTACAATTTACATCTCTTCCCCCAGGAGTTCACTTAAAAAGATTTCAAATCTAAGTGCCACCCACGCAGTACCATTATCTAAATAGTTTCTGAAGCATGTGAAAAAAATCAGAGCTGTGGATAATTAGAGGTCAGCTGACAGGACCCAAGAAAAGATCTTTTAAAACATCTTAAGGGGGAAAGAGAGAAAAAGGCATAGAAACTAGAAAATGTTTAAGGGAGAGTGAATATGTCTTTTTCCTTGAACTTCATCCAGTTCTGGAATTCAGTATGAAACCTTAGAAATATGAGTGTCAGTGACATTTCCCACCAATTAAATTTCATCCTAGCACAAATAAGATGGCATAAATCAAAGACTTTAAGAAAAAGAAGGTCATTTTGTCCATGAAAATGTCTTCCTCTCTGTACAAACACCACCTTTCAGGGTTGTAACTTTATTTCGTAACAATGGGGCTCATTGTTGTGAAGTATCATAGCTTAGGCTTTTTTATAAAAAAACTGTTGCTGATGCTTCAAGATTATTCTTTCCCAGTTATACTGCTTTGACTTAACACGTCATTTCTTACAAAAATGAAGGTAACTCCAGATGGTTCTGGAAACTCTATATACACATATATATAGTATTTGTCTTTCTCTTTCTAACTCCAGATGGTTCTGGAAACTCTGATTGGTATCCCGTTGGACTGGGTAGACCCCTGACTGTGTTGTGTGTGACAGCTTGCTCTCACCTGTCACTTGCTGAGAGCAGAAAATTCTTGGACTATGTTCTACCAACCTCTCTGAATCAAAGGTGCTACCATGCTTTGGCCTTACACTCTGCATCACTCCTCTATGGTAAGTAAAAGAAAAATCCTAAGTCTTTTGTTGAATCACTGGTGCCAGTTGATGCAACATTTGGTGCAGACACTTGATGAGTAAGTTCTGTCGTAAAAAGTTTGGGAGGAAGGAACCGGGGGAGCCTAAGCCACCGTCTTTCACTTAGCTTTGGAACAGTGGGGCTGAGCCCACTACCCTGTTACCACCCTGTGCAACTGACTGCTGTTGTCCACTGAGATGCTGTTGGTATCCTGAGCAGCTAACCCACCACCTAAAGCTTCGTTGAGTAGAAGCAGGGAGTTGTCCAGTTCTTCACCAGTGGATTCAGGAAAAGTCTAAAATCCAATCAGATTTTTCCAGCTTTGGGGAAACTTCTCACCTCTAGTTAGCTGATGCTTGATAGATACTTCATCTTTGTTTTTTTCTTTTGTTGTTGTTGTTTTTTAATATTTTGGCCACACCACGTGGCATGAGGGGATCTTAATACTGCCCCCTGCCATGGAAGCATGGAGCTCTAACCACTGCACCACCAGGGAAGTCCCCTGCTTCATCTTTCTTATGAATACTCTTGTTGACTCCTACTCATTCTCCCAGAAACATTTCTGCCGCCCCCCATTATACATCCTCCTCCCCTTTTTAAACCTGATCTTCCACCAAGTTAGATGACTGTGTTGTGAGGGACCATGGCATCTTCTATCTCTATATTTATTACAAATATCCCAATTTTATTGTTGTTCTTATCTGTCTTCCTCACTACACTCTGCACTCCACAGTGAGAAAGACCATATCTGTTACAGCACCCACAGTATCCCCTAACACACAGCTCTGCTCCTCTTATGAAATGTCAATATCAGGAGGAAAAAATAGCAATATGGGGAGGCAGTATGGAGAGTAATGTATTCTATTCTCTAGTCTTACTATTTGGTGCTAAGAATGAAAAATTTTATAGAAGACAGGGAACAGAGGAGAAGGAAGATACCAGCATCATAAGGATAAGCTCGGTTGTCTCAGAATTGTGGACACAGGAAATAAATAAGAAATGTATGTTTCTGTTAAATAGCGTTAACTCAAATGTATAATTCACACATCCAGATGCAGCTCCAGCTTCTTGGCTGGAAAAATAGAAGTCAGAATGCATGAATTGGGACAGCTTAAGAGTTCAGGAATTTAAAGCCACACACACACAAATTCCTTCCATATTCCACTTGTACACTCAGAAGCAGATGTTCACCTCTCGGCAGTCCATGTTTTAAAACACAAATAAGAAAGCTGCCAGACAAGGACACAAACCCAAACTAAAAAGTCATTTACCAGCAAGTGACGCAGCAATCTCTACTTTGACTTTGACTTTAGCTCCACAGCTGTGGTGAAACTCAAATTATGGCTGCAGGAAGGAAATTGTTCCCAGGTGAGAAGTAAATCATCCGGCTTGGCACAAAAATGTTCAAAAGGCAAATTCTACCTGCTTTTCTCTAGGCAAGATATTTTTGCTCAAATATCTCCCTGCCACATAGTCAAGCAATTGCCCCCTTGTCCAATTTATATCCTGATTTTGGGAATGATTCCAATTTTGCTTTCTGCATATACATAGCATTTTGGTGTGAAAATACACAGGTAACCTAGGGCTGAATCACACATTTTCTAATCCACTAAAGAGGGAGTTTTAAGTAATCTCAAATATGGATGTCTTGATTAACTGATTGGTCCATTCATTGATTCATTCACTCATTGCTTTATTCATTTAAAAAAATGTTTCCTGTTTTGTATCAAGCACTGTTTCAAGCTCTGGGACCATATCAGTGACAGACAAGGTGAATGGTCTTGTTCTCACACAAGAAGACAATGAAAAAGTAAACCAATCAATTAGACATGTATTCTTTATATTTTCTTTGAAGTTTTAAATTTTATTTTTATTTTTTATACAGCAGGTTCTTATTAGTTATCTATTTTATACATATTAGTGTATACATGTCAATACGAATATCCCAATTCATCACACCACCACCCCTCCTCCCGCCACTTTCCCCCCTTGGTGTCCATATGTTTGTTCTCTACATCTGTGTCTCTATTTCTGCCCTGCAAACCAGTTCATCTGTACTGTTTCTCTAGGTTTCACATATATGTGTTAATATATGATATTTGTTTTTCTCCTTCTGGCTTACTTCACTCTGTATTACAGTCTCTAGATCCATCCACGTCTCTACAAATGACCCAATTTTGTTCCTTTTTATAGCTGAGTAATATTCCATTGTATATATGTACCACATCTTCTTTATCCATTCGTCTGTCGATGGGCATTTAGGTTGCTTCCATGACCTGGCTATTGTGAATAGGGCTGCAATGAACATTGGGTTGCATGTGTCTTTTTGAATTATGGTTTTCTCTGGGTATATGCCCAGTAGTGGGATTGCTGGATCATATGGTAATTCAATTTTTAGTTTTTTCAGGAACCTCCATACTGTTCTCCATAGTGGCTGTATCAATTTACATTCCCACCAACAGTGCAAGAGGGTTCCTGCATTCTTACTTATTTCACACTTAGCTGATGTACAGTATATGAGAAAACATCATTCTAAGGCCCTGTGATAAAAGAGATGAGGAAGAGAGTATTATGACTTCTGTCCTAAAACACTGAATTTTATGGGCGTGGCAAAGCATTCAAGTCATATACTATTAAACATAACTTTTTTTTTCTTAACATCTTTTTTGGAGTATAATTGCTTTACAATCGTGTGTTAGTTTCTGCTTTATAACAAAGTGAATCAGTTATACATATACATATGTTCCCATATCTCTTCCCTCTTGCATCTCCCTCCCTCCCACCCTCCCTATCCCACCCCTCTAGGTGCTCACAAAGCACTGAGCTGATCTCCCTGTGCTATGTGGCTGCTTCACACTAGCTATCTATTTTACGTTTGGTAGTGTAGATATGTCCATGCCACCCTCTCGCTTTGTCACAGCTTACCCTTCCCCCTCCCCATATCCTCAAGTCCATTCTCTAGTAGGTCTGTCTTATTCCTAGGTTCTTCATGACATTTTTTTTCTTAAATTCCATATATATGTGTTAGCATACACATATATATAGTATTTGTCTTTCTCTTTCTGACTTACTTCACTCTGTATGACAGACTCTAGGTCCATCCACCGTATTACAAATAGCTCAATTTCGTTTCTTTTTATGGCTGAGTAATATTCCATTGTATATATGCGCCACATCTTCTTTATCCATTCATCCGATGATGGACACTTAGGTTGTTTCCGTCTCCTGGCTATTGTAAATAGAGCTGCAGTGAACATTTTGGTACATGACTCTTTTTGAATTATCGTTTTCTCAGGGTATATGCCCAGTAGTGGGATTGCTGGGTCATATGGTAGTTCTATTTGTAGTTTTTTAAGGAACCTCCATACGGTTCTCCATAGTGGCTGTAACAATTCACATTCCCACCAGCAGTGGAAGAGTGTTCCCTTTTCTCCACACCCTCTTCAGCATTTATTGTTTCTAGATTTATTTGATGATGGCCATTCTGATTGGTGTGAGATGATATCTCATTGTCGTTTTGATTTGCATTTCTCTAATGATTAATGATGAGCATTCTTTCATGTGTTTGTTGGCAGTCTGTATATCTTCTTTGGAGAAATGTCTATTTAGGTCTTCTGCCCATTTTTGGATTAGGTTGTTTGGTTTTTTGTTATTGAGCTGCATGAGCTGCTTGTAAATTTTGGAGATTAATACTTTGTCAGTTGCTTCATTTGCAAATATTTTCTCCCATTCTGAGGGTTGTCTTTTCATCTTGTTTATGGTTTCCTGTGCTGTGCAAAAGTTTGAAGTTTCATTAGGTCCCATTTGTTTATTTTTGTTTTTATTTCCATTTCTCTAGGAGGTGGGTCAAAAAGGATCTTGCTGTGACTTATGTCATAGAGTGTTTTGCCTATGTTTTCCTCTAACAGTTTGATAGTTTCTGGCCTTACATTTAGGTATTTAATCCATTTTGAGCTTATTTTTGTGTATGGTGTTAGGGAGTGATCTAATCTCATACTTTTACAGGTACCTGTCCAGTTTTCCAACCACCACTTATTGAAGAGGCTGTCCTTTCTCCACTGTACATTCCTGCCTCCTTTATCGAAGATAAGATGACCATATGTGCGTGGGTTTATCTCTGGGCTTTCTATCCTGTTCCATTGATCTATATTTCTGTTTTTGTGCCAGTACCATACTATCTTGATTACTGTAGCTTTGTAGTATAGTCTGAAGTCAGGGAGCCTGATTCTCCCAGCTCCATTTTTCGTTCTCAAGATTCCTTTGGCTATTCGGGGTCTTTTGTGTTTCCATACAAATTGTGAAATTTTTTGTTCTAGTTCTGTGTAAACTGCCAGTGGTAGTTTGATAGGGATTGCACTGATCTGTAGATTGCTTTGGGTAGTAGAGTCATTTTCACAATGTTGATTCTTCCAATCCAAGAACATGGTATATCTCTCCATCTATTTGTATCATCTTTAATTCCTTTCATCAGTGTCTTATAATTTTCTGCATACAGGTCTTTTGTCTCCTTAGGTAGGTTTATTCCTAGATATTTTATTCTTTTTGTTGCAATGGTAAATGGGCGTGTTTTCTTGATTTCACTTTCAGATTCTTCATCTTTAGTGTATAGGAATGCCAGAGATTTCTGTGCATTATTTGTATCCTGCTACTTTACCAAATTCATTGATTAGCTCTAGTAGTTTTCTGGTAGCATCTTTAGGATTCTCTATGTATAGTATCATGTCATCTGCAAACAGTGACAGCTTTATTTCTTCTTTTCCGATTTGGATTCCTTTAATTCCTTTTCTTCTCTCATTGCTGTGGCTAAAACTTCCAAAACTATGTTGACTAAGAGTGGTGAGAGTGGGCAACCTTGTCTTGTTCTTGATCTTAGTGGAAATGGCTTCAGTTTTTCACCACTGAGGACGATGTTGGCTGTGGGTTTGTCTTATATGGCCTTTATTATGTTGAGGAAAGTTCCCTCTATGCCTACTTTCTGCAGGGTTTTTATCATAAATGGGTGTTGAATTTTGTCAAAAGCTTTCTCTGAATCTATTGAGATGACCATATGGTTTTTCTCCTTCAGTTTGTTAATATGGTGTATCACATTGATTAATTTGCATATATTGAAGAATCCTTGCATTCCTGGAATAAACCCCACCTGATCATGGTGTATGATCCTTTTAATGTGCTGTTGGATTCTATTTGCTAGTATTTTGTTTAGGATTTCTGCATCTATGTTCATCAGTGATATTGGCCTGTAGTTTTCTTTCTTTGTGACATCCTTGTCTGGTTTTGGTATCAGGGTGATGGTGGCCTCGTAGAATGAGTTGGGGAGTGTTCCTCCCTCTGCTATATTTTGGGAGAGTTTGAGAAGGATAGGTGTTAGCTCTTCTCTAAATGTTTGATAGAATTCGCCTGTGAAGCCATCTGGTCCTGGGCTTTTGTTTGTTGTAAGATTTCTAATCACAGTTTCAATTTCAGTGCTTGTGATTGGTCTGTTCATATTTTCTGTTTTTTCCTGATTCAGTCTTGGCAGGTTGTGCATTTTTAAGAATTTGTCCAATTCTTCCAGGTTGTCCATGTTATTGGCATAGAGTTGCTTGTAGTAATCTCTCATGATCTTTTTTGTATTTGTGCAGTGTCAGTTCTTACTTCTCCTTTTTTATTTCTAATTCTATTGATTTGAGTCTTCTCCCTTCTTTTCTTGATGAGTCTGGCTAATGGTTTATCAATTTTGTTTATCTTCTCAAACAACCAGCTTTTAGTTTTATTGATCTTTGCTATCGTTGCCTTCATTTCTTTTTCATTTATTTCTGATCTGATCTTTCTGATTTCTTTCCTTCTCCTAAGTTTGGGGTGTTTTTGTTCTTCTCTCTCTAATTGCTTTAGGTGCAATGTTAGGTTGTTTATTCGAGATGTTTCCTGTTTCTTAAGGTAGGATTGTATTGCTATAAACTTCCCTGTTAAAACTGCTTTTGCTGCATCCCATAGGTTTTGAGTTGCCATGTCTCCATTGTCATTTGTTTCTAGGTATTTTTTGATTTCCTCTTTGATTTCTTCAGTGGTCATTTCGTTATTAAGTAGTGTATTGTTTAGCCTCCATGTGTTTGTATTTTTTACAGATCTTTTCTTGTAATTGATATCTACTCTCATAGCATTGTGGTCAGAACAGATACTTGATACAATTTCAATTTTCTTATATTTACCAAAGCTTCAATTGTGACCCAAAATATGATCTCTCCTGGAGAATGTTCCATGAGCACTTGAGAAAAATGTGTATTCTGTTGTTTTTGGATAGAATGTCCTATAAATATCAATTAAGTCCATCTTGTTTAATGTATCATTTAAAGCTTGTGTTTCCTTATTTATTTTCATTTTCGATGATCTGTCCATTGGTGAAAGTGGGGTGTTAATGTCCCCTTCTATGAATGTGTTACTGTCGATTTCCCCTTTTATGGCTGTTAGTATTTGTCTTATGTATTGAGGTGCTCATATGTTCGGTGCATAAATATTTACAATTGTTATATCTTGTTCTTGGATCGATCCCTTGATAATTATGTAGTGTTCTTCTTTGTCTCTTCTAATAATCTTTATTTTAAAATCTATGTTGTCTGATATGAGAATTGCTACTCCAGCTTTCTTTTGGTTCCCATTTGCATGGAATATCTTTTTCCATCCCCTCACTTTCAGTCTGTATGTGTCTCTAGGTCTGAAGTGGGTCTCTTGTAGATAGCATATATATGGGTCTTGTTTTTTTATCCATTCAGCCAGTCTGTGTCTTTTGGTGGGAGCATTTAATCCATTTACATTTAAGGTAATTATCGATATGTATGTTCCTATTCCCATTTGCTTAATTGTTTTGGGTTCGTTATTGTAGGTCTTTTCCTTCTCTTGTGTTTCTTGCCTAGAGAAGATACTTTAGCATTTGTTGTAAAGCTGCTTTGGTGGTGCCGAACTCTCTCAGCTTTTGCTTGTCTTTAAAGGTTTTAATTTCTCCATCAAATCTGAATGAGATCCTTGCTGGGTAGAGTAATCTTTTTTGTAGGTTTTTCTCCTTCATCACTTTAAATATGTCCTGCCAGTTCCTTCTGGCTTGCAGAGTTTCTGCTGCAAGATCAGCTGTTAACCTTATGGGGGATTCCCTTGTGTGTTTTTGTTGTTTTTCCCTTGCTGATTTTAATATGTTTTCTTTGTATTTAGTTTTTGACAGTTTGATTACTATGTGTCTTGGCGTGTTTCTCCTTGGATTTATCCTGTATGGGACTCTCTGTGCTTCCTGGACTTGATTAACTATTTCCTTTCCCATATTAGGGAAGTTTTCAACTATAATCTCTTCAAATATTTTCTCAGTCCCTTTCTTTTTCTCTTCTTCTGGAACCCCTATAATTCGAATGTTGGTGCGTTTAATGTTGTCCCAGAGGTCTCTGAGACCGTCCTCAGATTTTTCATTCTTTTTTCTTTATTCTGCTCTACAATAGTTATTCCACTATTTTATCTTCCTAAACATAACTTTTTAAGTTCTATAATAAAGATACAAAGAGAAATGTTGGTAGAAGACTAAGGAAAGGACAAAAAATCTGATAAATAACAGGGGAAAGCATTTATGGAGAAATATTAAAAAGAAGTGTTGATAATGATTATGATAGCAACAAATATTCCATGTGGTGCTCACATTCTGTCATGCACTGTTATAGGTGTTTTACATATATGATTTCCTTTAATCCTTGTCACCCTAGGAGGTTAGTGTTTTCCCATTCCCATCATATACACTCACACTGAGGAATGAAAATGTTAAAAAAAAAAAGTAATTCAAAGCCACAGACCTAGCATGTAAGGGTGCTAGGATTTGAACCCACGTAGGGATCCAGAGTCCATGTTCATAAGCTCTATTAGCGGTAGACAGTGGAATGTGCACTTTTTCTTATTCCAAAGTCGTGCAAAGAGTCAGTAAAATTCTTCAGTGTTGAATTACCTCCAGTTTCCAAAGGCAGTGGAGACAGTGGCAGAACACATAGGGCACATTGGGAGGAAGCTGCCTTGGGCACTCGTGGTTACATTTTGCCAGTTCCAGAAACTCAAATATGAGAGAGAAAAGAGAAGAACGATATTTTCAAACTTTGCCTTGTGAGTAGGTAAAGAAGACCTACAAAGTGTGATTAGATACGTAGCCTTTTCCTAAACTCTCTTGTCTAATTTTTAACATGGTATATTCAGTATACAATTAGAAATGTACTTCTCTGTATGTTCAGGACATTTCAGTCTTGGGAGTCTCCTTTTAATAAGAGGATATATTCGCATGTGTATCACCAAATGATAACACCTATTAACTACTTCATAGAAATGAGTTGGCCTAAGGACAGAATGTAGCAAGGGACCATCAGATAGGTTATCTGCAGTTGCAGAAGGTCCAAGAACAAAGAGACAGGTTGTAGAAGCCTCCAAAAAATGTTCACATGACCGAAGGAAAAAACATGAGCTTTGAAGACAGAGATCCATGCTTAGAGTCTAGGAGTACCTTTACCACCCTAGCTTGAGGTTACTCAAGCATGAAAGTAAGTGATAAAAAGATAGCCTATTGCACAATAATATTTGAGTTCCTTCTGTCCTTACCTGACTCTTTAGAAGGAAAGGTTAAGTGGGAGCAGTTCAGAAATCACTTTAATCAACGGAAACTGGGTAGTGAGCATAGCACAGAGAAAAGAAAACTACTTCAATCATAATCAAAACAAGGTTTGTCAGTGCTTCCTTTTGTTAGTAAATTTTATTGAAACACAACCACACACATTCATTTAAGTATGGCCTGTGTTGCTCTTCTGTTACAGTGGCAGAGTTGAACAAGTGTGACAGATATGGCTCATAAGTCTAAAATATTTACTGTCTGGCTCTTTAGAAAAATTTGCATCCCCTGCTCTAAAAAAATCTAGAATAGCTGTATTGCCTCACACAATACATTAAGCATTGGAATCAGGAAATGGGAGACCAGAAGCCCCTAGGAATTGTTTTATGACCATAGGACATATGAAAAAAGCGAAATGCATTTTTGAAATTCGTCGCTGACAACTCTGAAGCTGTATACAAATTCTAGTTTCTTTTTCATTTTTTTAACATCTTTATTGGAGTATAATTGCTTTACAATGGTGTGTTAGTTTCTGCATTATAAGAAAGTGAATCAGCTATACATATACATATATCCCCATATCTCTTTCCTCTTGCGTCTCCTTCTCTCCCACCCTCCCTATCCCACCCCTCTAGGTGGTCACAAAGCACTGAGCTGATCTCCCTGTGCTATGCGGCTGCTTCCCACTGGCTATCTATTTTACATTTGGTAGTGTAGATATGTCCATCCCACTTTCTCACTTTGTTTCAGCTTACCCTTGCCCCTCCCTGTGTCCTCAAGTCCATTTTCTAGTAGGTCTGCATCTTTATTCCCATCCTGCCCCTAGGTTCTTCATGACCATTTTGTTTTGATTCCATATATGTGTGTTAGCATATGGTATTTGTTTTTCTTTTTCTGACTTACTTCACTCTGTATGACTCTAGACTACAAATAACTCAATATCGTTTCCTTTTATGGCTGAGTAATATTCCATTTTATATATGTGCCACATATGCTTTATCCATTCATCTGTCCATGGACACTTAGGTTGCTTCCATATCCTGGCTATTGTAAATAGAGCTGCAAAGAACATTGTGGTACATGACTCTTTTTGAATTATGGTTTTCTCAGGGTATATGCCCTGAGAGTGGGATTGCTGGGTCATATGGTAGTTCTATGTTTAGTTTTTTTAAGGAACCTCCAAACTGTTCTCCATAGTGGCTGTATCAACTTACATTCCCACCAACAGTGCAAGAGGGTTCCTTTTGTCCACACCCTCTCCAGCATTTATTGTTTGTAGATTTTTAGATGATGGCCATTCTGACCGGTGTGAGGTGATACCTCACTGTGGTTTTGATTTGCGTTTATTGTCAAGCTGGTTTGCTGGTGTTGAATTCTCTTAGCTTTTGCTTGTCTGTGAAGGTTTTAATTTCTCTGTCGAATCTGAATGAGATCCTTGCTGGGTAGAGTAATCTTGGTTGTAGATTTTTCCCTTTCATCACTTTAAATATGTCCTGCTACTCCCTTCTGGCTTGCAGAGTTTCTGCTGAAAGATCAGCTGTTAACCTTAAATAGATTCCCTTGTATGTTATTTGTTGTTTTTCCCTTGCTGCTTTTAATATTTTTTCTTTGTATTTAATTTTTGATAGTTTGATTAATATATGTCTTGACGTGTTTCTCCTTGGATTTATGCTGTATGGGACTCTCTGCGCTTCCTGGGCTTGATTGTCTATTTCCTTTCCCATATTAGGGAAGTTTTCAACTAATCTGTTCAAATATTTTCTCAGTCCCTTTCTTTTTCTCTTCTTCTTCTGGGACCCCTATAATTCGAACGTTGGTGTGTTTAATTTTATCCCAGAGGTCTCTGAGACTGTCCTCAGTTCTTTTCATTCTTTTTTCTTTATTCTGCTCTGCAGTAGTTATTTCCACTATCTTATCTTCCAGGTCACGTATCCATTCTTCTGCCTCAGTTATTCTGCTACTGATTCCTTCTAGAGAATTTTTAATTTCATTTTGTGCTGTTCATCATTTGTTTGCTCATTAGTTCTTCTAGGTCCTTGTTAAACGTTTCTTGTATTTTCTCCATTCTATTTACAAGATTTTGGATTATGTTTCCTATCATTACTCTGAATTTTTTTTCAGGTAGACTGCCTATTTCCTCTTCATTTGTTTGGTCTGGTGGGTTTTCGCCTTTCTCCGTCATCTGCTGTGTGTTTTTCTGTCTTCTCATTTTGCTTAACTTACTGTGTTTAGGGTCTCCTTTTCACAGGCTGTAGGTTCATAGATCCCAATGTTTTTGGTTTCAGCCCCCAGTGTCTAAGGTTGGTTCAGTGGGTTGTGTAGGCTTCCTGGTGGAAGGGACTGGTGCCTGTGTTCTGGTGGATGAGGCTGGATCTTGTTTTCTGGTGGGCAGGACTGAATCTGGTGCTGTATTTTGGGGAGGGGACTGATGCCTGTGTTGTGGTGGATGAGGCTGGATCTTGTCTTCTGGTGGGGGACTGCATCCAGTGGTGTATTTTGGGTTGTCTGTGACCTTATTATGATTTTAGGCAGCCTCTCTGCTAATGGGTGGGGTCATGTTCCTGTCTTGCTAGTTGTTTGGCATAGGGTGTCCAGCACTGTAGCTTGCTGGTCGTTGAGTGGAGCTGGATATTAGCGTTGAGGTGGAGATCTATGGGAGAGCCTTCACCATTTGATATTGCTTGGAGCTGGGGGTCTCTGGTGGACCAATGTCCTGAACTTGGCTCTCCCACCTCAGAGGCACAGGCCTAACACCCGGCTGAAGCACTAAGACCCTGTCAGCCACATGGCTCAGAAGAAAAGTGAGAAAAAAAGAAAAGAAAGGAAGGAAGGAAGGAAGGAAGGAAGGAAGGAAGGAAGGAAAATAGTTACTAAAAAATTATTTAAAAAGTTAAAAAGTAATAAAAAAAAGAAAGAAGAGAGCAACCAAACCAAAAAACAAATCCACCAATGATAACAAGCGCTAAAAACTATACTAAGAAACAAAAACAAACAAACAAAAAAATGTACAGACAGAACCCTAGGACAAATGGTAAAAGCAAAGCTATACAGACAAAATCACACAAAGAAGCACACACATATACTCTCACAAAAAGAGAAAAAGGAAAAAAAATATATATATCTAATATAAAAAAGAAAAAAAAGGAAAAGGAAGAGAGCAACCAAATCAATAAACAAATCTACCAGTGATAATAAACTCTAAGTACTAAACTAAGATCAACATAAAACCAGAAACAAATTAGATGCAGAAAGCAAACCCCAAGTCTACAGTTGCTCCCAAAGTCTACCACCTCAATTTTTGAATGATTCGTTGTCTATTCAGGTATTCCACAGCTGCAGGGTACATCAAGTTGATTGTGGAGCTTTAATCCGCTGCTCCTGAGGCTTCTGGGAGAGATTTCCCTTTGTCTTCTTCGTTGGCACAGCTTCTGGGGTTCAGCTTTGGATTTGGCCCTGCTCCTGGGTGTAGGTTGCCTGAGGGCATCTGTTCTTTGCTCAGACAGGACAGGATTAAAGTAGCCGCTGATTAGGAGGCTCTGGCTCACTCAGGCTGGGGGGAGGGAGGGGTACGGATGCAGGGCGAGCCTGCGGCGGCAGAGGCCAGCATGACATTGCACCAGCCTGAGGTGCGCTGTGTGTTCTCCTGGGGAAGTTGTCCCGGGATCATGGGACCCTGGCAGTGGCGGGCTGCACAGGCTCCCGGGAGGGGAGGTGTGGACAGTGACCTGTGCTCGCACACAGGCTTCTTGGTGGTGGCAGCAGCAGCCTTAGCATCTCATGCCCGTCTCTGGGGTCTGTGCTTTTAGCTGCGGCTCATGCCCGTCTCTGGAGCTCGTTTAGGTGGTGCTCTGAATCCCCTCTCCTCACACACCCTGAAACAATGGTCTCTTGCCTCTTCGGCAGTTCTAGACTTTTTCCTGGACTCCTTCCCGGCTAGCTGTGGCACACTAGCCCCCTTCACGCTGTGTTCACACAGCCAACCCCAGTCCTCTTCCTGGGATCTGACCTCCGAAGCCCAAGCCTTGTTCCCAGCACCCCCACGGCAGCTGAGCAGACAAGCCTCTTGGGCTAGTGAGTGCTGGTCGGCACAGATCCTCTGTGCGGGAATCTCTCTGCTTTGCCTTCCACACCCCTGTTGCTGTGCTCTCCTCTGCGGCCCCGAAGCTTCCCCCCCGCCCACCCCCCATCTCCACCCTCAAAGGAGCTTCCTAGTGTGTGGAAACCTTTCCTCCTTCACAGCTCCCTCCCACTGGTGCAGGTCCTGTCCCTATTCTTTTTTCTCTGTTTTTTCTTTTTTCTTTTGCCCTACCCAGGTACATGGGGAGTTTCTTGCCTTTTGGGAGGTCTAAGGTCTTATGCCAGCGTTCAGTAGGTGTTCTGTAGGAGTTGTTCCACATGTAGATGTATTTCTGATGTATTTGTGGGGAGGATCCACGTAAGGTGATCTCCACGTCTTACTCGTCCTCCATCTTGAAGGTCTCCCTGTAGTTTCTTTTTCTTACTGTCATCACCAAATTAAATATCAGTCAACTCTCCCAGACTCAATTAATACTAATTGAGATCTTTTCTTATATTTTACTTCTATCAGTCTCTTTCTGATGATATTTAGCCATTTGTTCTTCCACCATTTTCTTAAACTCCTTGAGCTTCTGCAAACATCTCATTTCAAAATGTATGGGAGTATAGTTGACTTACAATGTTTTGTTAGTTTCAGGTGTAAATCAACGATACTCCAATATGAAATTAAAATTAAATTAAAATTTTTTTTAAATAAATAAAATTAAGACTCTGAAAAAAAAAAGTACAGTGAGATATTCTTTTATATGTGCAGAGGGGCCAACTATCATATACCTTTTGGTACTGACACGAGTCAACCTCACCAGGATATAAAATAAATGGCTCTCATTGGCTGAAGGCAGATGACATGACATGCTGAGATCATGAAAATAATATACTTTGATAAGGTGTGTGTGTGTGACTGAAGAGGGACTATTTATATATTCAAGAGTAGTCATGTGATAATCAGTGATACACAGGATGCTCAATGCACTGGGGTTCTGAAGGAAAGCAGACTTTGAAAAGGTTTTCTGTAATGTGTCAGTGGGATTATTTCACAGTTTGCAATGGCTTTTAAATTATTTTGGTGATTGGGCTGCAATCCTTTGAATACGTTCCATACACCAACAAGGCAACAAGTTAGCTCAGCTTTCTGTGGGTTGCCTGTGTCAAATGTGGATAAGGTCTATATATATAAGGTTGTTAGGAGAACCACCTCAGATAATATATGTGAAAGCAGTAAATAAACTCTGATTTTTCTTAAGTGTCTGTTCTTACCATTTCTACATTCACTGTGTTGTCATGGCTAACAGTCGGAAGCTTTCCAATATAACCTTGAATTAACCTGATGTGACTGAGTCTTATTTCAATCATCTCCTCATACAAAAGACCACTGAGAGTGTTCTGAGCAAAAGTTGTGTCACTCATAGAGCCAGGACTTGAAAATCACACACTTTAGGCACATAAAGAGAGAAGGGCAGCATCTCCCGTTTCTGACATGACTTCACATTGTCTTTTGAAAATTTAAGCCTCAGGATCTTTGCACCTGGTTACACACCTTTTTAATAGTAAATGCTTGCTGTTAAAATGATAAACGGATGTTATTAAAACACTTTAGTCCATAGTGCACCAAATGTGCCTACTTAAAGACTAGTTTCCCTTCAGAATTTTGAAGAAGATGCCTTTTCAGCTTTTCTTTCTTGGCACAATTCTTAAGAGAATGGGAATATCTATATGCCTGTGTTCCTCTAAGCGTACACCAGAGATAATTTTATATTCCTGTAAAAGCTGCAAGTGACTTTAATTAGATATTCTTAGATAGTAAATAGCTCACCTCTTCCTCTTCTTCCATTCTTCCCAGGGGGTTGTGAGTTTTGCAGAAAGTGAAATGGCAAGGATTGTTTGTGTCTCAAGCTCCCTACTTTGCCTTTTCCTGCCCAGTGTTCTCAGAGATGAGATTTTGCAGTACATGTGATTTCTGGGTGAAAAAAATGTGTTACTTCACACATTTTTAAACTTTTTAAAACTTTGTTAGAAACAAAACAAATTTTTGGAAGTCAATAAACAAAGCAAAAACAAAACAAAACAATGATTAACTCACATTTTCCTTGTTTTAAAATACACACAAGTCCAGCTCTCTGCAATGATATGAGGATAACTTGTGTGTTCTCCTTGAATTCCCTTGCCTCTTGATACTGTAGGTGCTTAAATGTATTCATCATATCAAGTTATAAGGTAATGAATCAAATATTGGAATTTTATAAATTTTTAAATTTTACTAAATTTGCTTTGAAGGCATAGCCATTTCCCTTAAATAGCAGAATAATTTTATCGATGTTAACGAAATATAGTTTTGGAAGCCCCAGATGAAGAGACCATAATTTTAGGCTAAGTTACTCTGTGAAACATATAAAGCAAATGCTCATTAGAGACACACTAGTTAATAGTCTTAATTAGTCATTTAAAAGCTGTTGGGTATTTGGATCTAACATTTGCTCTCGAATGCTATTCCAGAATCTATGTATAATTCTCAGACTACAATGATATAATACTCAGATAAACTGAGTCCAAAGTGGTGATTCATGTATAAAGTATAGCCACTTTATGTCACTTTTTCACTCTGCTGAGGCAGATATATAGGAAGCATCCCTAAAAAAAATAATGGCAACAATTAATTTTCCTCACCAAAGGCCTGAACCTCATAGTGGCTTTGCTTTCTCTTCAGATTTATACTTCTCAACTTCAGTTTTAATTTGCTAGAACAACAAAGGAGCTAAATCCTCTACTTTTAACAAGTTCCTCCTATGTGCCTGAATAGCAGTGAGCTAGCAGTAACTTCTGACTTTTTTGACAACTCCCATTGCCAAATGCAGGCTATTTAGAAGTGGCTACAAAGTGAAAATACATACCTGGTCTCCCACAGACAGTCCTCTGAAATGCCGTCTATCATTTGTAATTTCTGTGATGGTATTTGCTGGTTATGATTTATCACCTCGCGACTGCGTGAGTCAGCCGTACAATGTCCATGACTCAATGGCACGTAACAAAAGCAATCAGGAAAGTGACATTTGAGTGAAGGGTTGGTGGATGTGTTTGAACAAGATTTCACTAACTTAAAGAACAAAGGCAAAGTAACTCCCCCAACTTTTTGAAATCTTAGGAAGTCAGCATTTCAGTTCTTTCTCTTCATTAGTTAATACCTCTAAACTTGGGGGAAAATAACTATCAATTGGAAATAAACAACAAATATGGATTTATAGAGGGTGACAGTATGGATTTATTCTTATTCTGCACTTTTTTCCATGTGTTCAGAATAGCCTTTTCCTAATCTTGCAAATAAACTTCCTACTGCTTTTAAATTTCCTTGCTTCCTACCTGTTCTTTCCTAGGTGGTAAATTGGCAGCAAAATGAATTTATTCTTTCATTGAATATTTATTGAATCACCTGTGTTAGGCATGTATAAGACAGTGAGGTTGAAGCAATGAGCAAAACATGCCCTCTTTCTTAAGGAGATTTCAGTCTGATGAAATGAGTAAAATGGGTCATATTTACTTTTCTAGGTTAAGTGCTATTAACCTTGAATGAGAAAATGTCCATTTTCAAGTCTCACAGAATATTTCATATACAAGCAACTTGACTTTGCAACACTTGAATATTTATTTCAAACCACAGCTATCCTCATATAGAAAAGTGGGACAGAGGTCGGCCTGGTGACCGGAATATGACTGGCCATCTGGGCATCTGCTCTTCTTAGTCCTGTGGACTCTCCAGTTTATGTTAGATTCTTATTAGTTCCTTGTTTTGCAAATGATATTTAACCTCCTTTGAGCTAAGAAGAGAAATAATGGATGAACTTCTTGAAAGTTTTACCATGGAGCTCAGTTCATTGGTTATAAGTATTATCCAACAGCATTAGCCAGTAATTGTGATATGCTGCTCATGGCATCCAAGGGAAATTGGGAAAGAAAAGATAGAGTTCTCAAGGAAAAGTTATTGTCATTAATGGAAACATAATTTAAGCAAAACTTCAAAATGAAGATGAACTCTGCAAATAATAACTATGGTTATTCACTTTGGTGTTGGCAACACTCAGGATAGTATCTGGAACAGAATGGTAATAATGATACCGTCTATCCTTTGTTGAACCCTTCCTGGGTGTTGGCCATTGTGCTAAGTATTGAGTGAGAAGTATTAATGGCCTGAGTCTATCTTACAGAAGGATTACAGAGGTGTAAAGATGAGCTGATAGAACCTGCAGAAGTTGATATAATAATCTTGGAAGAACTTGTGCCAGCCTTCCAGTCCTCAGGAGGGAAGGATGCTGAACAAGAAGAGAATAGAGACAGTACTTTGAAATGGTGTGCATCATTTCAACTGTAAGAGTAAGTGTAGCCAAGAACGCAACAAGAATTTGATTAAGAAGAATGATTAACTTCCGGCACAGCTAGGCCAAGCATACTTCATTCTTGATTGGCCTGAGAATAGGACACCACCTCATGACAGCAATAATATAATGAAAACACAAGCAGATTAAATAATCAGTTTGGGTATAGATGCATCTTCATCTATCTTTAGGAAAGGTATGGAAAAGAATTTAGAACACAGGTTAAGAATGAGGTCATGAAGAGAAAATATGACCTATGTATACAAGTATTAACCTGAGCCTAAACACTAGAGGAATATTTTTAGTACTGATCAATTACTGCTTTTATCACTGGCTTGGCTGAAGTCCATATGGGGCATTAAATCGTGCAAATACTTTTTCAAGTAGACTAACCCAATCTACTCTTAGATTGGAGCTTAGGAAGAAACGTTAGGAAACAGAAACTCAAGATCGGGAAAAGTTTGATGTGCTTGCTTTCTCTGTTGGAACAGGTTTCAAGTAATCTAAGTCTCTTGAAACATTCTCTCTGGCATAGGAGGCACAATGTAGGAGGCACAATGTTTAGGAAATCAACACCAAAGGCTTCACATAGAAGATTTTGTGTAGTCCTCAAATCAACTGTACCATGTATAAGTTATAATTCCCATTTTATTGATGGGTTAACCAAGGTTTAGAGAAGTTAGGTGACTTGTTCAGGGTCACAATAACTAGATTAGTAGCACCAACTTCATATACTTCAGACCTGATTTTAAAGTGGGAAGGGAGGGATAAAGTAGGAAACTGGGATTGACATATGTACACTACTATACATAAAATAGATAACTAATAAGGACCTACTGTATAGCACAGGGAACTTGTCTCAATACTCTGTAATGACCTATATGGGAAAAGAATCTAAAAAAGAGTGTAGGTATGTATATGTAAAACTGACACACTCTGTTGTACAGCAGAAACTAACACAGCATTGTAAATCAACTGTACTCGGATAAAAAATTTTTTAAAAAGTGAACCATGAACAAATGGCCATAAATAAGCAATGTCTTAAGAGACTGTGACTGGTTTTCAAAGGAGTCAAATTAATTTTTATCAAAGGTAGGGAAGGGGTAAAGAGAAGATCAAGGTAGGTTATCAGATGATTTTGGTTAGATAGAAGTTCTGGCATTAAAGATAAAGTGATTGAAGACTGACACAGAAATTCTAGGGAGAAATTCTTGGGCTTCCCTGGTGGCGCAGTGGTTGAGAGTCCACCTGCTGGTGCAGGGGACGCGGGTTCGTGCCCCGGTCTGGGAAGATCCCACATGCTGTGGAGCGGCTGGGCCCGTGAGCCATGGCTGCTGAGCCTGCACATCCGGAGCCTGTGCTCCATAGCGGGAGAGGCCACAACAGTGAGAGGCCCGCGTACCGCAAAAAAAGAAAAAAAAAAAATCTAGGGAGAAATTCTTGACCACACTAGAGGAACAGAGCTTGTCAGGGTAAATAAGGATCTATGGCTTCCAGGCAACTGGCTAGAGAACACAAAGAGATCATACCCATAAAATCTAACATGTTAGCTGTGATTTCATCCAACATCACAGCTCTCTCACTGTTAAAGACGTCCTGCTAATGTAAATGTAAATGAGACTGAAGAATTAGTTCCACAAATCGAGCTACCGATGAATTAACCCCTCTTACCTTCCACAGTACATTGTCCTCAAGCCCAAGGGTCCATTAACTGAACACACAAATGGAGCTTCACAACCCTCAAAATCTTCTCTGTATGCTGCGCCCAGATGCTCACAGTGTTCTTCCCCTGTGACCACGTGGAAAATCCTCCTGGCATTTAAGATCATCTCCCTCAAGCCTTCCTGTCAGAAAGAGAACAGCCCTGAGTGAAATGCTGCAAATCAATGAGTTGGTAAACCAGCTACAGAAACAGTGTGTTACAGCCCATCAGACCTCTGAAAGTCTCCCTCTTTGAAGATGTAAGAATGAAAGAGACACATCTGAACTAAAACCCAGAGAAGCATTTGCTATGCAGGCAAGTTCAGATGACCTTTTTAAATGACAAGAATATTTCACTTCTGATTCTGACCTCAGAAACAGATTTCAAACTGAGTTTCAGTAAAGAGGCTATAAATTATAGTAATAAAATACAATAGAGCCAACAATTATTGAGAACTCGGGTGCCTGGCACTGAGCTAAGTGTATAACATGCATGGTACATTTAATCCCTTACACCTTCCTAATAGGTTGGTATTATTTTTAATGTCATTTTACAGAAGTGGAAGGAGGCATTCCTCTGCTTCTGTAGTGAAGTGAAGTGAAACATTCTCCCCAAGATAACAGAATTGGTTTTACAGCCAGATTCAAATGCATATCCGTATGGGTACAAAGTCTTTGTTCTTCAAACACTAGACCACACTGCTTCAAAACGAAGACCAGAAACCAACACAGAGACAGTGGGTCACTTCTCAGTACCTACTGTATGCTGGGTACTCTATCAAGAAAAATATTCATAATAGTAAGGATACTCTGGTGTCAACAAGGCCTGTCTAGGACATGTTGGAACTCAACTCATGAGAGAGTCTGATTAATTTCTCTGAGGTTAAGAGTTGTTCTGGGAGGCAGGATCCAATTCTGATTGTTTAATAAGGACTAAATTTATCCAGAGACAAAGGTGAAATGGGAAACATTCTGTACAAGAAATGACAGCTGCTGCTTGAAGGGAGAAGACAGAGGAATTGTGTATAATCTCCTGTGGGCTTTCAAATAAACCACTGGGCTAAAAGTATGCTTGGAATAGATCAGATGGAGAAAAGCATCCTGGATCTTGGAAACCACTGAACAATCGTGGGCTGGAGGACCGTGGACTGGTAGGCTTGATTGCAGCATCAATACACTTGAAATATTTATGTTATTTAGTAGGAGACTGTTATTCTTTCACTTTTTATAAGAGAAATACAATTGACCTTTGGGAAGTCTGATGACAGGAAAACAAGTATAAAGTGATGGCTGGCCTTATCAAGTTTAAATATTTGAAAAGGTATAATTCATGTAAATGTTTAGCCTGTTTTTAATTGTGCAAGGGCAAAACCTGCCTAGGTTGGTACTTACTTTTCTAATTAGAAAAGCTTGAGTGATGTGAACAATTAAGATAATACAATACCTTTACAAGATAATTAATCTTTTCTTTGGGATTCATCTTACCACATCCCAAGCTGATGTGATTTACCTCCCAGTTAAGGATATGTTAGAATGTAATTGGAGCCATTTGCTCTATCAGAGAAGAAAAGATCATGGAATTTGCATCTCATATATCTAGAAATTAAAACTGAAGGACTGACCACTTGACACCACAGAAGTTCCTGAAGTGAAGCCTGCTGAGCTCAATTTGTTGTGGTGGCTAAATGAATCCTCTATTCAATTTGAATGCATGATGAAACTCCTATTAGAACATTGCAGTGTAATAATCGACAACATAATGAAACTGCCAAAGACAAAATGCAAATACCTCTCTACTGACCCTTCAGAACTATACTCTGTACTTAGAAAGAAGCAAATGCCATTGCCAGACATGTAGCATTCCCCTTTATTCTACCTCCCCTCTACCCATCAGGGAATGCTGAGACATTCTTTTGGATACCCATTCCTTTAGAATCAAACACTTGAAATTCAGCAGCAATGGTAGGTTGCAGAATTTGGAATGGTATATAGATTCAACTAGCAAGAGTATTTGAAAATTACTACTACTATCTCCTAACACTCTCACTTTATAACAGAAATGTATTTTTAGTATTAAAAATTTGGAGGGATATTATCTTAGGGTAACAATTTCATAGAGTAATTCAGCTTCATCAAACAAAACTGATGCTTTTAGTTTTGGGGGTTTGCTTCTGATCTGTGAAAACTTGATTAGGCATCAGCACTGATCTTTGGAAATTACTAATCTACATACACTGGCTTTTTAAAATAATTAACCTCTCAATCCATTATAATTTGGCCTCTAATCCTTTTAGGATGTATGACTAGTAATGTCTTCAGTTGCTGACTCAGTGGTCTCTCGTCTCCTTAATCTAACTGGAGCTCTCATCAGCGTTTGTTATAGGTTGTCACTTCTTCCATCTTGAAAAACCTCTCTTTTTAATTTCAAGTACCCCACACACAAGAGTAGGTTTCCTCTCTGGTGTCATTTTTTCTAATTCCCCTCTTTAGCGTCCTCTTCCTTTATTGTTGAAAGGCTTTTGTTTTTTCGGGGTTTTGTCTTAGTTCCCCCTTCCTTTCTTACTGTGCACACTCATCCTGGATAATCTTTCATATTCCTATGGCTTTAACGAATCACAAATCTTGACACCTAGGCCACACCTCGCTTCTGAGTATCATATCTGTATCTCCAACCATTAGATATGTCTACTTGAATGCCACAAAAGCACTTCAAACTTATCAAGTCCCCAAATGAACTCATCATTTCTCCCTATCCTTTTGAAATCCCCGACTCTGTAAGTAGAATTACTGTCTCCCATTATCCAAGTCACAAACCTAGATATCGTTTGACTCAGTTACCAAGGCCCATTATTTCTGCCTCTTAAGTCAGGCCACCATTACCTTGAGCTTTGATTCCTTCTACAGCTAGCTAAATAGTGTTCCCCACCACCAACTTCATCCAACCATTCTCTGCACTGTAACCAGAACACGTTTTTAAAGCACACGTGATTATTCCACTTACTGCCGATGCTCCAATGGCTCCCCCCTTATCCTCTGGATAAGGTCCAGACTCCTTGACCGGGCTTATAAAACCCTGTGCCACTCATGAGCTGTTCTTGCTTACAGCTCCAGCTGACTAATTGTTCTACAATCTCTTTTATCCCTCCTTCTACCTGCATTCAACATTAGAGAATGTTCAACTTGTTTCATATACATATGGGATTCTAATCAATGCAATGGTTTTTATTTCTCTTTAGTGAAATACTTGTAGAGACCAAGGATATGTATTTTACAAAATTATAATGATGCAATGAAATACAGCAGTCAGGAGCATGGGCTTTAAAATCACAAACCTGGGTTTTAATCCTGACTTTTCTAAATTATATCCATGTTATCAATCATATTAGTCAACTACTTCAAGCCTTAATTTCCTCATATGTAAAATGGGGATAATATTACTACCTGTGTTTCTAGAGTTGCTATTTGGATAACATGAGGTAATGCTAGTTAAATGTTTAATAAAATTGGTCCCATAGTGTTGTTGTAGTTTTTGTTTTTGTGTGTAAAGCATTTAAACTACTTATTCTAATATTCTCCATAATTTTTATTTAACCTCATCTCTCCTCACATATTAAAGTAAACCTTTTCTACTGTTACCTATCCTGGACAATCTCAGGCCCCAAATAGACAATATTAGTTCCTTCCTGTTTGGGCTATTTTCCCATCTGGAACTCATTCTTCTCTTCCTCCAACTTGCTGATTGAAATTCTACTTTTCTCATTTAGGTTAGTTTAGGTTCCTCCTTCTCCGTGAAGCCTTCTCAGATGTCTGTTATTCACCTGGATCTTTCCTTTCTCAGAGCTCCTCTGATAATTGATGCTATAGTACACACATTGTCTTAGTTCTTCAATCACTTCACATGCATAAAAAAATCAACCTCCTTCACCTCTCTCAGCAGCATCTTGTGTCTGGATGAATACATATTTGAACTGAATTTCTGAGTGGCCTCTACAATGCATCATCCTTTTCCTATCCCCCACCCCCTTTGACAGGTACTTTCAACTACTATTTCTAGATCCTTATATTAAATGTTACTTGTTAATGATGATACTGAAATTTCTTCTTTTTTTTAAGCACATACACAAAAAAGAAATGGCACTTTTAAGTTTGTTTGTTTTTTTTTTACTTACAATTGAAACTCTAGCTTCTGCAGTTTACCCCAAAACAAAAATTTCACACTGATTTCTGAATCTTACCCTCTTTGGATGTCTTGTAGGTTTATGATTACTTTGCATTTTCAAAATTTTTAACCTGTCTGGAACAGTTTTACAGGTGTCATTCTTTCTCAGGAAAGGTAGATTTTTATTACCTTACAAGGATGACAAATGCAAGTCCGCAGCATAATATAATTTTATTAAACACATTAAATGCTCAGCATCTCTCCTCTGCACCATTTGCTATGGTGGACAGATACCCTTACCAAGGAAGGGAGGGCTGTTAAGGTGATGGAATGTGAATTTTTTTCCTGTACTATTTTCTCTTAAAATTCTAGCTTTAGATAGCAGATCACATCTCCACAGAGGAATGCAGGCCTCCCTTTACACTCTCTCTTTCTATACAAGTCAGACACTATAAATTTCTTATTTCTTTCTCTAAACTTCCTCATCCTCTTATTCACCATTAAAAGTTTCTTTCCAGAAAACTGTCTTTTAGGTAGCATTTTGCTTTGCATCAAAACCAGAGATCTAATCATGGTGGGTCTTGAAAAACATGCAAATATTCACTTGAATATAGACATTTCTCTTTTGCCTTTTGCCAGGACTGTTTATGGTTGGTTTCAAAAAAGATTTGGAACTTCTCAGGCTATGGACTAAAAAGCATTTTTCATTTTCCGGCTCCTTCCTTTACATGGAAAGAATTGATATCTTTGAAAATAAAAAAGGAGATGTGCCATTTTGGTGTAGGTTTTATATTATAAAGTTCTAGATTTTGCACTATGTCCAAAATGACAAGGAGTTGTTTTAAAAGTCAGCTTCCATGAAGTACCTTGGAGAAGAGTGTGTGTGTGTGTGTGTTTGTGTGTGTGTGTGTGTGTGTCTGCTTCTCGTGGAAGCAGAGAACAGGTAGGGCTTTACTTTCTACCCAACAATAAACAAAGCAATGTTAAGTCTGTTAAATTTTACTCTTTTACTGACTCCCTCTTTAAGATGGCCAAAAAGAAGAATTCTGTAGCAATTGGTTTAAAAAGCCCAAAATAGTAAGAATAATTTCAATTGATCAAAACAGCATGGGACATGTTATATGTGACCGAGCATGCTTTTGATACCAGTTCCCTAAAAGGAATTTGCATTTTGAAATTTTCAGACTGAACTACTTAAAATGTGAACTGAGTCTGTTATTCCTATGGGCATCTCCTCTGTCGTTGGTTTTAGTGATTACTCTGTCACTTCTTCTTTAATTTCTATACTTTAATGAGGACATGCAAGTGTGCCTATGGAATTTTCCTATTAATGTCGGAGTGATTTAAGAACTGACCATAGTGTAAGAGAAAAAAACCTCTCTTCCAGGTTCAGCATTCTATTTAATTCTGTAGCTAGTGACAGAGCTGAGAGCCACTTGATAGGAAGATTCAGCTTCTGCTCCAGGCGTTTCCTCTGGGACCTTTGGGATAGAACTAAGCACAGCTATCTGTAAATCAGCTTGTCCATTTCTGGGCCACCCAGCGTAATTGGAAGCACTGACTCTAGGCCATTTCACCCTTGGGTAGGAATGATGAAGTCGGGGTTTCTAATAATTGCATCTGATTACTGTCTCCAGTTTGAAGACAGAGAATGAAGCAAAAATGAATGAGCATGCCCATCCCATGTGGGGTTATTTGGGGCCAGTTATCATGGAGGAAGGAATCTTTGGTTTGGCTTGAGATTCCTCTTTAATTTCTTTTTTTAAAAAATAGGTGAAACGTTTAATTTTCAGAGTAGGAAATCATACTTAGCATCTTTGTTATAGGATTCCCCTGTACAAACAGTGCAACAGACAGAAACCGTATAGGTGATGGTCTTCAGGCCATCAACATGCTCTTACACTTGTCACGAGAAGGGTTAGCCAATCTTATATTGATAAATATCAGGAAGAAGATCTCAGATGAATGATAGAATTCAGTACAGATGGCTACAATGTTCAAGTATATGTGTTCCATTTGTGCTAAAATAATCTTTAATATTCCAAGTGAAAACAACAATAAAGTTGGGCTTGGGTTTAAACCATTTTAATGTAAGTCTGATCCTTGTATGCAGTAATGATAATAGTATCCTATTGGGAAAGAGTGAATTGTATTTAAACAATAATTGCAGACAAGTGACATGTAAATCAATATGTGAAAAGGCATGAAGCTGCATAGATTATTCATTTTCTGCTATGTTCTTCTCTGGGTTCATGCTCTGAAAATATGATTTATAGTGTGGTTTTAATGAGTAACGTTCTTTTGGATATGACTGTTTCATAGAAGTTAAAAAGGTTTAATTCTAGTAGTACCGAACACTTTAAAAATGTGACTATGAAATTACCACAAAACTGAATTTGTTTTAGAGAAATGATGAGGATGCACATGTAAGAAGTTTATAAATATTATGTTACCTTGGAAACAGTTACTAATTTGTTGTACAAAGTGATGTGTTTTTTATATGGAAAAAAGTGGCAATTTTATTTTTAAAGATGACTTTAAATCCATAGTCATGCTTCTCTTCATAATTGAATGAATCTTTTGCCTTTAAAGATTCATGTGGGGAGGGAAAAGCATGATTGTTGCTTCAATTTTTTGAGGGCTTGTGGGAATAAACAAGGCTGGAAAAATAAAAGATGACTTTAAAATATACAAAAAGGACAGTTGCTGAGACACAGAAGGAACTTGGTCTAGATGCTGTAACGCTGCACCAGGGGACAGAAAATAATAGAGGAACAGTTGTTTGTTCTGCACGTCAGTGGCAATCAGTGTGGAATTTGATGCAATCTGAACCCATAAACCAATTTATAAAATTCTTGGTGTAATGAATTCTCTTGCCCAATCAGGCATAAAGGCTGAGCTTTATACTAATTTTGACATGGTGGTAGAATATAATATCTGTACTTGATAGTACAGATGAAGGAACTGAACTGTGCTTTAACACCAGAGGTTAGCAGAAATCTTGTGAAGTTCTCAGCCATTAAATGTGTGTACTTGAATAATTCCTACCACAATCTTAATGTCAAGAAGACCCTAGCTGACATCTGTCAAGAAGACCCTAGCTGACATTATTAAAATGTTAATAATTTGCCCTATTAAGAATTACAGACAGAAATATTTTTTTCTTTGAAACATAAGAATGAAATTTTACCTATTTAAGGTATACAAATGAACACTCTAAATAAAGCTTAGTCTATATATAGTCTATATATATATGAGTACAAGAAGATGATTAATATGGAGTTACCATCATTTCAGTTACTAACACCTGGTCTACTTGATAACTCTGGTAATTACATGTAAAAATACTAAGTCTGATCAGTGGCCTCAAGGAAAAAAACAGACTACAGCTAAAATCCACTTAAATTTCTTTATAATTCTGTAAAGCAGTAAACTGATTTTATAATATCATGCCTTTAGGGAATCTTTATTACATTAACTATGACATAATATCTTCTTCCTTAAACCAATTTTTAATGTTTCTAGATGTGTACAGTTAAAATTTCATATATTAACACTAACAGGAAGAAGAGAAAGCTATAATTATTGAAATATAAATGAATAATGAAAGATTTTAATTACAGAATAATAAAAAAATGAGTGTCCTTTTAAATCAGGCATAAAATAGAGGTGTCTTCAAATTAACTACTGGGTATCCTAGAAAATGCAATAAGATAAGAAAAAATATATATATAAGAAGTAAGAAATTGAAAAAGGAGAGACAAAGCAGTTGTTATTTGTGGATTATATGATAATCCACATATTGACTCTAAAAGAATTTGCAGATAAAATATTAGCATTAGAGAGTTCAAGGTTACAAGATCTGAGATATGAATACAAAAATCACCAACATTCCTATATATCAGCAATAACCAATTAGAAAATAAGAGATCCTACTGGTAAAAATGTAAAATGTATGAAGAAATATATCTAACAAAATAGGTACAAGAACCTTATGTAGCAAATTATAAAGCACTTGCAGAACACAGAAATAAAACTCCTTAAATCAATAACTAAATTCAAAGTGATTTCAGTCAAAATCACAACTGGGTTTTTCACAACACATAACAAACCAATTGCAAAGTTCATATGAAATAACAGAAGATGGAGTAGATGCAGGTCTCCCTATTTGTTCCATTAAATACAGCTAAAACCTTGCAAATTACATATTTAAACACATGCGCGCGCGCGCACACACACACACACACACACACAAGAAAACTCTGAAAGAGAGAGAAGTTAGGCAAGCTAGGAACATTGGGACCTGATTAGCCATATTGTAGCATGTTCCTAGAGTTTTCTTTTTGCCTCATATATCTTGGACTGAGTGAAGAAACTTTCAACCTAGAAATGCCAGTGGGTAAAGACAAATTTTAAAAAGAGCCCCACAAGTGTTTACTCTCTCTTGCCAAAGGATTAGGAAAGGGGCACCCTAGTAAAGCAGAAAACTTTTAGACAATATTTGCCCTATTGCAGCAAAACACCCCAGAGAAAACTGTTGCCCTATTCCTACTCCCATAAGTCATCAGAAAAGTAAAAACTAAAGAGACTGGCAAGACTGGCATGTTTGTGGAACAACCAGATAAACTTTCATCTGTTGCTGATGACATCTCATTTAATTTAACCACTTCAGATAGCAATTTGGGAATATTTAGTAAAGCTGAAGATTGGCATACACTTTCACATAGCAATTTTACTTTTAAGTGTATCCCTAGTTAATAACTAATACATATACATAAGAAGATAAGTATAAGAATTTTTATTCTAGAACTATTGGTGTGATGGTTAGTTTTCATGTGTCAATTTGACTAGACCGTGGGGTGACCAGATATTTGGCTAAACATTATTTCAGAGTGTGTCTATGAGGGTGTTTCTGGATGAGATTAGCATTTGAATCAGTAGACTGAGTAAAGCGGATAACTTCCCACAATGTGGGAGGACATCATCCAATCGGTTGAGTGCTTGACTAGAACAAAAAGGTGACAAAAGGGAGAATTCAGGCTCTTTCTCTGCCTGACCACTTGAACTAGGACATTGGTCTTCTCCTGCCCTCATAATGGGACTTATACTCTATGTGTGTGTATACTATACATCTATATCTATGTATCTATCTATGAACCTATGTATCTGTCTCCTATTGATTCTGTTTCTCTGGAGGACCCTAACAAAACTGGCTTTTTTTTTTTTAAGGTGGCTATAACTATATCAATAGCCTATCAACAAGAAATAAATATATAAAATATATTAAATAATCCTTTGTATAAATACCAGTTACAATAAACTAGAACTGCACAGATACATGTCTCATAAAAATATTAATTGAAAAAAAGAAGATGAATGTATGTACAGGACAATATTATTTATGGAACGGTTTATGTTGTACAGTATGACACCACACTTTTAAGATGTCTATGTTTTACATGAACTGATACAAAATTAACCGTAGATGACATATGAAAAAGTTAAAAATATATTTTAATCCCTGTGGCAACTACTTAAAATGAAAATAAGCATAAGTAATAGCCAATGTAGAAATTAAAATGGAAATTAACGTGATGTTACTGAAACACAACTCTGTTTTTTTCAGTGTGGATTGGGAGTCCTTCCCCACTTTTCCAAATTCTCCCCCAAATGTGGAGTTTAAGGTGCTGATGTGTGTGTATTAAACTAGAAAGCCTGGGGAAAAAATGGAATTTAAAAAATTAAAGTTTTAAAAAACAGGCAAGGAGAAACCAAAGAACAAAACAACAGCAGCAACAACAAAGGAAAGGAGACAGTAGAAAACAAAGTGGTAGAAGCAAACCAAGCTTATCAATAAGCACTTTAAAGGTTAATGGACTAACTAATTAAAAGGCAGAGAGTGTCAAAATGATTTTAAAAAACAGGATCTAACTACACCCTGTCACAATGTGCTCTATTTAATTATCTTACAATCATCATTTCATAGAGTGATTGTGAATTATCTCCAACTCCCAAATACTACAAAGGCTATAATATAAATCAGTGCAATTGTACCGTAAATCTAAAAGTAACAACCACCTTCATGCTTTCTTTTATTTTTTATTTTTCTTTTTGTTTTCACTCATCTCTAAGATGTTGTCCCCAGGGTAGAGCATCTCCAACTATATTCTGCTCTTTTATTCCAATTGCCAGAAGAGAGCTCTGAGTAGCCCACCTCCTGGCCAGCATATCTTTTTTTTTTTTCTAACTTTTTTATTGTGGTAAAATACACATAATATAAAATTTACCATTTTAGTGTTAAATAGATTCATAATGTTGTGCTGCCACCATGACCATCATCACCAGAAGTCTTTTCATTTTGTAAAACTGAAACTCTATACCCATTAAATAATAACTGTCCATTCCCATTTACCCCCAGCCCCTGGACACCACCATTCTACTTTTAGTTTCAACGAGTGACTTCTCTAGGTACCTCATGTAAGTGGAATCATACAGTATTTGTCTTTTTGTGACTGGCTTACTTCACTTAGCATAATATCCTCAGGGTTCATCCATGTTGTGCATATGTCAGAATTGCCTTCCTTTTTAAGGTGGAATAATATTCCCTTGTATGTCTAGTCATCCCTCAGTATCCTTGGAGGATTGGTTTCAGGAGTCTCTGCAAATACCAAAATCCATGGATGTTCAAGTTCCTTATATAAAATGGCATAGTACAATGAATATAGTTGGCCCTCTGTATCTGCGGATTTTGCACCCATGGATTCAATCAACAGTGGATTGAACTTTCAATTTTGGTTGGTTGAATCTGCAGAGGCAAAGCCTGCAGATACAGAGGACCAAATGTATACACCACATTTTGTTTATCCAGTCATCTGTCAATGCTACTATGAACATGAGTGTACAAATAACTCTTCCAGGCATTCTTTCAATTCTACACCTGGAATTAGAACTGCTGGACATATGATAATTCTACTTTTAATTATTTGAAGAACCACCATACTGCCTTTCACAGTAGCTTTACCATTTTACATCCCTACCAATAGTGTACTGGATTCCATTTTCTCCACATCCTTACCAACACTTGTGATTTTCTTTGTCAGTTTATTTGTTAGACAGTATTCATCCTAATGTATTTGAACAAGTATCTCATTGTAGTTTTGATTTTCATTTTGGTAATGAACAATGATGTTAAACATCTTTTCACATATGTGTTGACCATTTGTATGTCTTCTTTGAGAAATATCTATTCAAGTCCTTTGCCCATTTTTTGAATAACATTCTTTGCTTTTTTGTTGTTATTAGGAGATCTCTATATATTCTAGACATTAATTCCTTATCAGATAAATGATTTGCCAATATTTTATCCCATTCTATGTGTTACCTTTTTACTTGGTTGATAGTCTTTTGATATACAAAACTTTTTAGTTTTCAGTGCAATTTGTCTGTTTTTTCTTTTGTTGCCTGTGCCTTTGGTATCATATTCAAGGAATCATTACCAAATCCAATATTGTGAAATGTTTGCCCTATGTTTTCTTGAAGAGTTCGATAGTTTTAAGTTTTACATTTAGATCTTTGATCCATTTTAAATTAATTTTATATATGGTGTTAGGTAAAGGTCCAACTTCATTTTTTTGCATGTGGATGTTCAGTTTTCCTAGCAACATTTGTTGAAAATACTGTCCTTTCTTCACTGAAAGGTCTTGGCACTTTTGTCAAAAATCATTTGATCATGTATATGAAAGTTTATTTTTCTGGGCTCTCTGTTATATTCCTTTGGTCTATATGTCTGCCTTTATGCCAGTACTGATTACTGTAGCTTTGTAGTGAGTTTTGAAATCAGGAAATGTGACTCCTCCAGCTTTATTCCAAGATTGTTTTGGCTATTCAGGGTGCTTGAGTTTCCATATGAATTTTAGAATGGGTTTTTCTATTTCTGCAAAACAAGTCATTGGGATTTTGTTAGGGATTGCATTCAATCTGTATATCACTTTAGGTAGTATTGACATCTTAACAATACTGTCTTCTAACCCATGAACATGGGATGTGTTCCATTTATTTATATCTTTAATTTCTTGATTTATATACCACTAATCTTTTTAAGGATCCTCCTTGTATGTGACAAGTCACTTTTCTGTTGCTGCTTTGAAGAGTCCGTCTTTGTCTGTCTTTCAAAAATTTGATTATAACATGTCTTGATGCAGGTGTCTTTTAGTTTTTAGTTCAAATCCTTAATTGGAGTTTGCTGAACTCCTTGGAAGTTTATATTCATGCCTTTCATCAAATTTTGGATACTTCAGCCATTATTTCTTTAAATATTCTCTCTGCCCCTTCCTCTCTCTCTTCTTATATAACTCCCACAATGCATATATTGATCCAGTTGATGGTTTCCCACAGGTCTGTTAGGCTCTGCTAACATTTCTTTAATATTTTTTCTTTCTGTTCCTCAGTCACGATGATTTCCATTGTCCTATCTTCAAGTTCACTCTTTCTTTTTTTCTGCCTGGTCTAATCTGTCTTTTAATCCCTCTAGTGAGGTTTTCATTTCAATTATTGTATTTTCCAGCTCCAGAATTTCTTTTTATGTTTTCTATCTCTTTATCAATCATTCCATTTTGTTCACACATTGCTCTTTGACCTCCTCCACATCTGCCTTTCATTTTTTTGAGCATCCTCAAAGCAGTTGCCTTAAAGTCTCTGTTCAGTAGGTCTGCCATTGGTCTTTTTCAGGGACAGTTTCTGTTGATTTTTTTCCATTGAATGTGCCATACTTTCCTTTTTCTTTGTATGCCTCATGATTCTTTTATTGAATATTGGACAGTTAAATCTAATGGCTTTAATCCTGGAGATCACATTATCCTCCTTCCCTATGGTTTGCTGTGCTTTACTTTGTGGGGGGGGTTGTTTGTGTGTTTATTGTTTTGTCTTTGATTGATGTACACTGCCTCTGTGACACAGATAAGTCTGAGGTACAAATTTTAGATCTTCTTCGGTCTTTTCTGAGCCTATGCATTTCCCTGGGCAGGTGTGGTGACTTTCAAAATTTTTCAGTATGTGCAGTTGCTTTAAAGTGTCCTTTTTAGCCATTAAGACTCAGATAAAATCTCACCACATCATAGAGATTTTCTGATTATCATAACTAAAGTAAGTTTCCTGTATTCTCTGTTAGACTGTTGCTTGTTTCCTTTATAGCTCTTATAATATTTTATAACTGTTTCGTTTGTTGAATTATATTTATTTATTTATTCATGTTTGGCCTTCTGCACAAGAATGTCAGATACATCAGGTTAGGGATCACATCTATCCAGTTTATTATTTTCATCCCCAACAACTTGTCCAGTTTCATGCATATAGAAAACTTTAAATGAATCTTTACTTAATGAGTTAGTGAGTAAAGGTGGACTAAGAAATGCAATCAACTCATTATCTAAAGAACAATTAAAGAGTAGTAGGTAAAAGAGACTCAGATGCTTTTTGTTTTTGTTGTTCAGGTAAACTTACATATTTATGTCTGTCAGGATTTGTTAGGTTATGCTACAATGACAACCAATATCCATGGCTTAAATCTCAGTGGCTTAAAGTCCAAAGTTTATTCCTCTCTCATGAAAATTTATTTTGAATCTGGGAAACTCTCCATACACTTGTCCTCTATAAACACGTGTAGCGTTGAACATTCACATCTACACATGCTCCCATGATTGCAATGGCAGAGGAAAAGAAAGGCAGAGAGAACTGGCAAATTAATGCTTCTAGCTGAAAGTTATAATGCAAGTTATGTTCACATTTTATTGGTCAAAGCATGTGATAATGGCCATACTTAACTTCAGCAGAGTGAGACAGTACAGTCCTACCATGTGTCTAGAAGGAGCCAGGATCCAGGTAGCAGTAGGACAGTAGTAATGTCTGCTACAATGAACAAATTGAATAACATGCTTTGCAGAGCTCATCCTTCCATTTTATTCTTGGAGAAAATGCTAGTATGAGCCCTGAGAGATATGTGGGGAAAATAGACTTTTCATCTAACCTCACATTTTCTGTGGTCACTAGAGAGAATCACTGAGGTACTGCCAAAATAATGCTAACTTAAATTCTGCAATACATAACACTTAAGTGAAATAGAGTGGTGACAAATAAAGTAATATAAGGAATAATATCACAAGTAAGAGCTGTGTGAAATTTAACATACAGATGGCACCTCATATAGATAGGAGTTTTCATGGAAAAAGCGATTTCTACTTTCTACTTAATTTTGCTGTGAACCTAAAACAGCTGTAAAAAATACGATCTACTAAATAAAAAAAAAATTGCAAATGAAAAAAGCTAACAAGAAAAATAATGAGAGGACTTACCAAAAAACCCACATGCAGGTAAGGAAAACTGCATGAACAATAGTTTATGTAGAACAGGCTTAAAAAAGGCAAGAGAGTACAATATTTAGTTTGGTACAGATGTCAGATTACATAGCAAGGGGTAGGTTACATGGTTGTGGAACTGACAGACTACAAGAACAATTGGGATTGCATTTTATAACCAGTGAGAAGTCATTGAAGGGAAGATGGGGTAAACATTATGCAAAACTAACTTAGAAAAGTTGAGTAATTTTCTCCAACTCATTTACCTAGAAAGTGGAAGAGTTGAGATTTGAATTAGTGGGCTCAAATGCAAACATCTGTGCCCTTACTACTACTTTATACTGTGTCTCAGATTGAAGGAGAAGGAAAGTAAAATTAGAAGAATATTCTAGGAGTGCTGTGATAAAGGATCTGAAGGCTAGCCATAGGAATATAAAGAAAAAGATATCTCAAAGCAGTGTGCAACTTGATATTATGTTAAATCATTTCTAAGAAAACAAAAGTTAACTGAACTCTGTAGTAGATAAAAATTTAAAGCAATTCCCTGAAATTAGTCTGCCATTAACTGTAGGTAATGAATAACTTTAAACAACACTAATTCAATTCTGGATATACCTACAGGCATTAAGAACTATTTAAAATATCTTTGCCTCAAAACATTCTATATAGAATCAATTAAAAACTATCAAGTACAATTTATTCTAGCACGTGGAGCAGGTTTCCGTGGAAGTAGCCCCTAGGAAACAATTTTGTTTCTAAAGACCAAAAATGTCTTATTACTCAAATAACCAGGTCTTTCTTTTGACTTTACTTTTTTTTGAGTTTTGTTATGACTGTATGTATGTGTTTGTATATAAACATAAACGTATCTATCTATCTAGACAGATGGATAGATAGATGGATTATAAGGATGGATATAGATATACAGTACATATGTGTATGGATTTTGCCCTAGGTGAACATTACAATTAAAGTATCTAGACAGATTTTATTAGAAGAACAAAATGAGCCTAGTAGAAATACAATTGTTGTTGCTTTTAAAAATATCATAACTCTAAAATTGCACTCTGAATGCTGCTTCCTAAAATAATGTGATGAGAGTTTGGAGGCCTGGGTGTGCTGCTAACATTTAATTGTGTAACAGGGTAAGCCAGTTTGGTGGCTTTAGATAACATATAGGAAAACCAGTTGCTGGCAACTGTGAGGATAAAGTACAGTTGAACTGGGTAGTCTTTAAGAACTCTTGATAATCTAAGTTTTTATAACGTTTATGACTCTAGATACCAAATAAAAATAATTGTTAAAAAATATGGTGATCTTAACATGTGCCAGGCATGATTCTAAGCATTTTATATTAACTGACTTATGTATGTTATGTATATAGTGATAGTCTCATTAGCTTAGTTATGTTGCCATAACAAAGTACGATAGCCGCGGTGGGTTTCACAACAGAAATTTATTTTCTTATAGTTCTGGAGACTAGAAGTCTGAGATCAGGGTGCCAGTATGGTCAGGTTCTGGTGTGAGCTTTCTTCCTGGTCTGTAGATGGCTGCTATCATACTGTGTGCTCACATGACGTTTGCTCAGTGTGTGCACTCTCGGAGAGAGAAAGCAAGCTCTCTGGTGTCCCTTTTTATAAGGTCACTAACAGTATTGTGAAGACGCGCCCTAATTACCTCTCAAAGGCTCTGTCTCCAAATACTATCGCATTGGGGGTTAGAGCTTCAACATATGAATTTTGGAGAAACAATTCAGTTCATAGCACCTATGAACTAGATACTATTGTTATACACATTTAAAAATTAGGAAACTGACCCACGCAGAGCTTAATAACTTGATCATAGGTCATACACATTTAAATGATAAAATTGAGCATCATCAGTGCTCTTTAAAAAAATGTTGTGGTACATCTCTGAACCTTTCTAGTTTCCAAAAGATGTTCCTGACAGGGATATACTGGCAGCTTTTCACTCATATACTTTTTCTTACATCATTAGGAAAAAGTAAATAATGATAAACATTACAAGTTTACAAATCTGAACTGACATAAGAACATTTCAAATTGAATTGGCACAATCCATGATTTGAGGCTTATGAAGTTTTTAAAAAACATGAATTTGAGTTTTTAGAAGACATAGAAATTTCTAAAAGAAGTAAATATTAAGGACTATAAATAGCAATAGCACCTTTTGCTAAAATTCTGTGGCTTGTTTACAGTAAGCTGGACTATACAAAGAACCTCAGATTTCGCAACTGGAGAGGTTTTGCTTGAGAATGGCTGAATTATCAGAAGTCTAACAAGAAGAGCTGGGTTGAAAGCTGAGGAAGCATGACGAGGAAGTTTTCTTAGTATGATTAAAGATGTTCTATAGTTTGCTATTTTGCTGAAGTTTCAATGGAACTGAAGATGTATAGTGGTGAAAAAATTTCTCTATGGATCACCCTTCAGGATAGTTCTTTCATTAGGAAAGACTATTAAAAATTAAAATCTGAAGGATTTGTCAGGCTTTATTTAATCTGATGTAAGAAAGAGGAGAGCAAGCATCTGAGAATGTTTAACTAAACTAATTATATCAATAAAACAGCCATATTATCCAGTTTAAGGAAAATGTTACATGATATGAAGTACCAAGGATGCCTTCCTATTTGGGCTTTAAAAAAATGTATCTATGTATAGGAAAAATAATTTTTTTTGTGACAAAAGGAGCATCTGCTAATAACTTTGAGTGAATACATTTCTCTATTAATAATAACCTACTGGGAAGTGGCAATTTCAAGCTGGCTAACTGATTTTATTCATCTCTGGAAAGTCTTTGTCTTCAATCTCTGTTCATGCTCCCTGATCCTCCAATAGAACAATAATAAACAAACAATTTCAATGTCACCTAGTCAGAGCCGAAATGATAACCAGCATTAGGAATATTTGTTTACTATGGTCTCAGAAATATTCTTCTGAAAACATTCTTTTGCCTATGGTAGTGGACAGAAAATAGAAACTAAAATGTCTATTTTAAAAGTTTTTAAAATAAATTATACTCTTAAACAAAATGTCCAAGCAGGGTAGTTTTTTTCTGAGTATAATAACTTTATAATTCAAAAAATACACTTTCACTTTATGATAGAAGCATGGTATTTTAAAAGGTCACCTAACACACCAAAATTTTCTTTCTGGTCAGTGACATGATAGATTTCCGGACTGCCTGTTTAGAATTCTGTTACACTTGTTTGTTGTAGGAGAAAATCATAGGTTATAGGGCCTAGTTGTTTTGTGATATAAATGGGGTAGGTAAGTTTAGATTTCAGCCTCAATTCTTTGGAAGGCTTATGGAGATACCTGGTTTGGCTATAAGCTGATTCTTTGTTTCCAGTTAAACATGTAAGTCAAATTTGATGAGAAATTGAGGACCTTTATGACTAGGGAATCAATTCACTCAGATTCTACTAAAAAAGAGCTTCTCTCAGCTAGATTATATGTTCATGATAATTCCTTTTGGAAATTCAGTTTGCTAAAATAGAAGCTGTTTTTAAAGGTATAGCTGATAACCTACATAGAGAACGCAAAATGGCTGTTTCCTTTAAGCATTAAAGATTAAGGGATTAAATTCAAGGCTTTTAGTGCTATTATATATACTAAGGACAGAGGGCATTCTCTTAATCATGTATTTGAAGAAAAAAGTCAAGTTTTAATAAGATATTTCAGAGGGAGGCTGACGGACATTGTATATTTTTGCATTGACTTTTCTCCTTCAGAAGAAATTGGCTTATCTGGAGAATATTAATCATGGGTACCAAGAAGAAAATACATTAAACATGAAATATTTGTTCTGGAGAGCTCTTACTAAAAAATATGCATGCCTGCATACATGTAATATATACATGTCTATATACTTATTCATATAAATATACATGTATATATATAGTCATAAACTTAATTTGGAACTTCATGTAGAGTTTATTGTTTAGTCTTCTCTAAAGCAATAAAGAATATAAAACCTGCAATTATAGTTCCAAAATAGTTCAAAGGAAGAGAGCATATTTAGGAGGGACTTATTCAACTGAATCATTCTTTTTGCAAATAATAATTGATACCTTTCCTAACTGAGTATCACTAAAATGGATTAGCTCCTTCTACTGCACCTGATAATTATCTCCTGGAAAAATGTAAGAAAGCACTTATTCCCACCAGCACAATTTTCTTTGTACAAATAATTTAATCAAAATATAGTTAGGAAAATAAAAAGTTCAAAATATCAAAGTTCTCCCCTAAATATTGATTATTGGGACCATAGGCTGCATAAAATATGCTGGAACCTAAGCTTGTAACATTAATCCCTTTTCATGATTTCCAGAAGGTGGAAGTTGTTTTCAGGGCCAATGAACAGTTTAGAGGATGTGTGTTTGCAGATTCTGGGTCTGCTGATTTAGTGATGCCCTCCTAGGGATCTCAGTGAGTTGTGGAGCCCTGGGGAGCTGTCTCAACCTTGGATGTACCATTAAACCAGATGTCCATGCACAAAAAGTACTTGGAGTAAGTACTTATTACTTAGTAATGCAAATGCAATTCTAGTAATAAGCTTCACTAAAACCATTCTTGGAATACATTTTAAGTAACAAACGTATTTACAAACACACCATTCTCCTTTGAAAAAAAGCTTCAGGGAGGGATTCAAAAGAAGAGGATGGGAGTTCATGATCCAGACAGCAAACAGGGCAAAAAGAGAATACCATATTTAAACAGATTTGTTTAAGCGCTAAGCACTCTTAGCGCTTAAACAGATGACTAAGCACTCTTATTTTTCTTCAAAATAGTTTGGCACTTAAATAAAAACAAATATTTAATTTGTTAAAAAACCTTAGACATCTTGCAAGTAGAATGTAGGGCTTATAAAGAATCACAATATATTTTATGGAGGCAAAGCAGTATTTTTAAGGACCAGATTTTTTTTAAAACGAATTGTATGTACATCAAGAAAAATACAAAAATATTCACAAAAGCCTGTTCATGTTGGTTACTTGGAGGTAGAGGAAGAGGATTCAAAAAGGAAAAAAATATAGGGAAAGAAAAAAAAGCACAAAATCAGAAAATACACATGTGAAATGTTAACTGTGAAGATGAGTATAGATTATGTAATTCTATTTATAAAATTACTGCAAATATGGTATTAGACAAAATATTTACATTAGAATGGTTAGAAAACTGACAAAAATATTTGATCAGGTGATTTTATTGTAGATGATTTTTTGCCTTGAATGTCTGTGTTTTTCTTGTTTTTGTAATAAAATTAGAGTTAGTATGATCAAGAGAAAGAGAAGATAAGCCACAGTCTGGGACAATATATTGGCAAAAGATTTCTTAGGGCAGGGAAACTACTCTGTATGATACTGTAATGGTGGATACATGTCATTATATACTTGTCCAAACCTGCAGAACGCACGACATCAAAAGTGAACCATAATGTGGACTATGGACTTTTGGTGATTATGAGGCGATAATGTAGGTTCATCAATTGTAGCAAAAGTACCACTTCTGGTGGGGGATGCTGATAATGGGAGAGGCTCTGCATGTGTGTGGATGGAGGTATATAGGAAGCCTCTTTACCACCCTCTCACTTTCGCTGTAAACCTAAAACTATTCTGAAAAGTAAGTTTTAAAAAAAATTAACATGACACTGACATGCTTGGAATCACTTTGGTAAATGAATTATAACTACTTCCCTTTGTTATCTGGCAAGTTGTAACAGCAGTCATCCCACAGAGAAACATACATATAAAACTGCCTCCTAACTGTTCTCCTGCTTCCATCCTTGTCACTCTGCAGTCTAGTTCCCTTACAGCAGGCAGAGTGATCCTTTCGCAGTGTATGTCACAACATGTCACTCCCCTGTTCAAAACATGCTAATGGCTTCCCACCTTGGAGTAAAATCCAGAGTCTTCCATAACCTCTAGGCAACCTGCCGCCTGCCTCCACCCACAGTCTCTCTCAATTTCATCTACCCCTTACTCACTCTGCTGTCACCACTCTGTGCTCTTGGCTACTCCTCCTACACATAACAAGGCCTCTTGCCTCAGGTCTTTGCATTTACTGTCCCTTGTGTCTGGGTCACTCTCCTTGCCAGCTAGCCCCATGGTTTCATTGCTCATTTCATTCAGGTCTCTGCTCATGTCATGTCCTAATGGACACCTTTCCTGAATACTCTTCTTCTCCAATTATTCTTTATCCCCTCACTCTGTTTTACTGTCCTTATATTTCTTCACAGTACTTACCACCAAGTGAAATAATTACATCACTATTTTTATCTTTTTTCTCCCCCTACTAGAATCTAAGTTTGCTGGGGGCAGGGGCTTTGGTGCTTTTGTTGCCTGATGCATTACCAGACACCAGCACAGTACCTGGCCCTTAGCCACACAGAAGTATATTTCCCCCCTGCCACATCTTCCCCAGACTTAGATGTATACTTTGCAAACAGACCACACAGGCTTCCCATTCAGCTCTTGTTCATCTTTGAATCAGCCTTTTCCACTGGACTCATACCATTTAAGGAAAGGGTTTTCTCTCCCCCCATTTCTCTCCTAGATTCCAACCTTTCTTCTTTCCTTCCTTCTTTCCCTCCTTTCTCCTTTCCCTCCTTTTTCCCTCCCTTCTCCCTCCCTACCTCCCTCCTTCCCTTCCTTCTTTCCTTCCTTTCTTTTATTCTTTTTTTAAACTATAAAACATACCAATTTGCTCTTACTTTGTTACTCTCTCCCATGTCATTCACGCTAAAATGATACTACTTATCATTTCTGGCAATACAAATATGTATTTTTAAATCTGTAGATAATAAAATCCCACTGTTCTCATTGGGGTGGCAACTTACCAGGAATCACTGTTTCATGCCATTACATATTCACAGACTTAAGCGAAATATCTGCTGGCAACTTATTATTGGGTGTTTCTACCTACCGATAGTTTATTTAAGGTTATTTGTAACAGGTTGACACTGGAGGGTCTTCTTGCTGCCTTTGGCCTCTTCCTAAGCCCACACCCCAATAAACAATGAATAAATTTATAGAGTCACTTATATGCTAACTAGAGTTTTAACAGGGATGGATAATCACATTTAAAATCTGTGTATGTATATTCTTTTACCTCTATAGAGTACGTGTAGGGACACAATCTGGTTAGTTGAGAAAGCTAAATAATGCATTTGGACAAATATTTAATATTAAAAAAAATTTTATTAGGGAAGATAAGTTGTAACTTTATAAATGACCCTGAGTAGCACACTGCTGATTCCCCTCTCTCAATGCTGTACAGCCTGTGCATGGCCTAGGACTAGAGGGGCAGGTGGAGAGATGGTAGACAAAGATTTTGCTTTGTTTATGTTTTTCATGCAAACACTGCTTTCTTCAGGACTTTTTTAGTTTAGACCTGAAATTTCTGTTGATGATGGTAGACAAGGATTTTGCTTTGTCTGCATTTTTCATGTGAATAATGCTTCCTTCAGGACTTTTTAAAGTTTATACCTAAAATTTCTACTAAGAAAATTACTTCATTTAAATTATTTTTACTTTTGAATAATTTTATTTTCATTACAGTTAATAGATGTACTAGATAATAAACAGATTGTTTGAAGCTAAGTATTATGAGTTCCATTTCTGCTAGAATGGTGACTTCATACCCCAACTAACATATAAGAATGTTGGATAATATGTAAAAATCATACAGTAGACCTGGTAAGAAAATAAGAAATATACTGATGCTAAAAATGAAGCAAAAGCAGAAACTAGGAGATCTGTATGTGACTTTGGCACATTAGAGATGTTTTGTGAAGTGAATGAAAAGTTCATTTTTGAATGAAACAAGCATTCTGATGTTTGAAGGGTGAGAGCAGATGATATAGTGAGAGATTACATCATTCTCTTAATATTAAAGTTAAATTCATACACAGTTTCTTTTCTCCTACATTTGTCTGACCTTACCCAGGCCAAATTCTCATTTTAAAAATCCTGTCTTTTATGTATACTTTAGGAAGACCAATTCAGAAAATGTATCTGAAAAAATACAGTTTTCTTCTCCCAAAGATAAATGTAATCTTCTAATCTTTTCTCCCTGGCATGTAACTCTTACTTGCATATATTGTTCTAAAATTCTTATCTTCTACTGAACCAACATGAAAGGCAGTCATGTCTTACTTCTTTCTGTGCTTCTCTGTACATTCGTGGTATAGTAACTTCTTCAAAAGCAAAAACCTCTCCCCTCAGCAGAGTGCCACATTTCACAAGAAAAGTGGGCTTTCTGGAAAGAAAAACAATTGCCTGATTAGCCAAGAGTAGAGGCATGTCAAGTTCAATGGTAAAATCTTACTGGATACCAGATTATAAAACTAGAACATCTGCATCTAGTCATGGTAGGCTTCCTTTGCCTGCTTTCTGCAAATACCATTCTGCTCAGTGAGTTCTGCAAGTTAAGGTATATATTTTCATAAACTCAGGTGCTATTTATGCTTTGCCTCTTTTAACTGACAATGAGCTATCTGGAAGTTAGAGGTTTGCAGTCTGTTTCTGAATTGCCAAAAGCTATAGTCCCAGAAAGAAGCTAAATATAGTGGTAGAGATGATAGTGGTAGAGATGATAGTGGTAGAGATGATAACTTATCACACTGACTGAACATGTAGTATTCAAATCATTTCTCAATTATAATATATTTAAATGCAGTCCTATATCAACCTAAATGATGACAAATCATGGAGCTGTAATTTACATTCACTAATTTAGAACCATACATTTAAGCAAATTCATTTACAGTAACAGTTCTACTTAAAGTAATCTACCACAAAAGGATGATCAAATAATAATGTGCATAGGTTACTCCATAGAGACATGAAGAATTGGTTCATTACTTATACAAAGAGAATTTACAGAGATGGAAAAAATGATTACTACTCAACAGAACTGTTGTATTTCATTAGTTTAAGGTAGTATTAAACATAATTTCATAAGTAGTGATTTGCCAGATGCTTTCAACAGAACAGTTGATTCATTGCTTATTTTGAGTGCTGATTTTTATGTCATTTTAGAAGAGGAGTATAACTTTGAAATAGGGCATGTTGAAGAAACTCTAAAACATGTTTCATAACTATATAATTATTTTAATTAATTAAACTTTATTTTCATCTTTTCCTGCTCACTTAAAAAATGTCACGTTACTGTGAGGGTGATGTATAACCAAAATGCAACTCAAAAAATGAAAATATGAAATAAAAAATTGTTTGCCAGTTTGGGTTTTTATGTTTCCCAATTCCATTATTCCATTTACTCTTTCTTTCTAAAGAAGTAACATTTGTTATAGAAAATAGTTTGTCAGTTTATTGATATCAGTATTTAAAATTTTAAGAGCTCTACTTTTTTACTAAAACGATTTAAATAACTTGTGTTAGAATGCATGATCTTTTATATATTTCTAACATGATACAACATTTAAGATTTGAATAATATTAGATGAATAGTCTAAACTTTCATGCAATGAGTATGTTTTCTACATTCTTACATTTTGTATGTACTTTATTATGAAAAGTCAGATGTTTAATGTTAATTCTTACTATGAAAATAAAATAGGGGAAATGGGAGATTTATACAGAATTTGGTCACTAGTCTTTGTGGAATGGATAACTGATCAAGGAGACTGTCTGTAATTGAGCACTTTGTCTTTATAACTTTTAGGATGTATAAGAGGCACCTAGGGTGCTTGCTAAAAATGCTGAAATCTCTACATCTCAGCTTACTTTCCAAAATGAAAAATTCCTAATCAGAATAGGAGAAGCAATCCATCAATAAAACTAGAATGAAGTTTGGCATAGGGAGATCTGAAAATGTGAAAAAGAATTAAAAATTTTTGTACATGTTAACACGTGGAGGAATATTAAAAGGGGATGGGGTGGGAACTATCCTGAACTCTATTCAATGGTAAAGGATTCTCTGATCCTGGAACTAAAAATGGGAGGTGCTACTGTGTCCCAGGAAGAAGAGAGAAATTCTGAAATGGTATGTTGGGGGGTCCCCAAGACAACTGTCAGTCTTAATAGTTCACTTGAAGGACACACAAAACTCAGAAAAGTTGTTATATGCAGAGTTATTATAGTTCATTACAGTGAAAGATTAATTACAATCAGGAAAGGGAAAGTACACACAGAGTGGAGTTCAGGAGAAACCAGGCACAAGCTTCCTGTTATCCTCTCCCAGAGGAATGGCACAGATAATGCTTAATTCTCCCAGGAACAATGTTTGACAAAATGTGCAAAGTGTATTGGAGGTGAACCATGTAGGCATACATCACCTGTGTGACTGACCTTAGTTACTCATCTCCAGCCTCCCCAGAGGTCAAACTGATAGAGCATGGGCCAAAGCCTCAGGCGTACCAACACACCCTCAAAACACTTAGAACAGGCAAGATTATTTCCAGCATTCAAAAGTTTTCCCTCCAGAGCTAGTCAAGGGCCAGTTCTTTCTTTGGAATATGCAGGGTTTGAGTAACCAAGGCCTGCTGAGTTAATCCTTTACTGTACAGATGATGATATCCAGAAGGGATAATCAGATCATAATAGAGCCTTCCAGACTTCACCATCCTGAACACCCTATACCTATTTTTCATGTGGCAGTAACCAATAGGCCAAAAGAAAGAAAGCAAGTATATCTATTTCTGAATCATTGGGAGGGAAATACTTTAAACTTGAAGTTTCATAAAGGGTTTTTCATTGTATTTTATATTTGGGAAAGGAAGGAATATGTGAAAAGCTCACAACCCTGGCAGCATTATGAAAAACACTTGGTTTTCTGATGACTTAAATGTCTACAATGGTGGTTTTGACATATAACGATGAATGTCTTGGACTAGAAGACTAGGAGGCCAAGAGTTAGATTAAGAGAGCTTTAAACTGAAATGAGAAAGGGAGAATATGTAATTCACAGAAGGAACCTAAATCATTCTTCCTCTAATTACCTATCTGGCTAATTCCCTTAGCCCCTTCAAGTCTTTGCTTAAATCTCACCTTCTTAATGATGTCTACCTTGACCAATAAGATAGGCTGGCCCCTATGAAATTGTTATTTTCATAAGTCAAAAACAATTGTATATGTTTCAATCTAATATATACCTGCAACCTGAAACAAACTCTCAACTCTTAATCCCTAGCATTCTTATTTCCTACTTGCCCTACACTATTTTTAATTAGTTTTTCATTGTACTTAACCTCCATCTAAAATACTACATAAGGAACATTCATTGTATTTACTATTATCTATTTCAACCTCTGCTACAAAGACAAATGGGCATAGACATGTTTTTTTCCTTTAATTTACATATGTATTCCAAGAATTTAGAAAAGTACTTGACACAAAGTTACCAAATTACTATTTGTTAAAAATAGGAATGAATAGATATTATAGCTTAGAAAGTAATAAAGAGGCATTCAGACACCTATTGAATAGTAGGGGACATTTGGAAGCAATTCTTAAGATATTCTACACCAGAATGACCTAATTGCTAACAGCAAAACTTTATAGTCAGATAAATGTTTTGGATCCCATCTTTGCTGCTAACTAACTCTGTAAATTTTGGGCATTCTTTTCTTAAAAATTTCCCTAAGCCATAGTTTGCTCATCTTTACAGTAGGAACAATAATACTCACGGAAGTGCTATTATATAAAACATGATTCTTTCCATTCTGTCTTACAGACTGCATGAGAAGTGTCTTTTTACTAAAAAAGAAGACTTTTTATAATTAAATATCAATAGGATAGGTATGGGCATATTGACAGAAATATAGCAATAGGAGGTTATATATTTGTTCAAAATATGATAAGCAATGAGGGTCAAGGAAACATAAACAGAATATAACAAGGAGGAGGAACTGAATGATACAAAGGATGAGTCAACTGAGATTCTAAATGCTCCTTGCACATGGTAGAAATGTAATAGGATGAACATATAAAAATTTTAGAAGAAGGAAACATAAAAAATCATGCACTTAGAATAACAAAAACTCACCAATTGTTAAGATGGAAGCGCCCTAATTTAAGAGTAATTGTGGTGGAAAAGGGTTTTATGACTTTCAAAGCCAATTTCAGCTGTCACCATGGCTTTCAGCTAGTCCATCACATCTGTGTGGTAAGGTGTCTTTTTGTTTTGTATTGCTTTGCTGTATCACATCTCCCTTTTAGAGAAGCTCTTTTAGGAGTATCTTAGTGGGATTTCTGGCTCACCTCTAGGATGCAGCCAGGGAATGGAGAAGATATTTAGGCCTGAATAATTGCCCCTAGGGGAATTTCTGAATCGTGAACAAGAGGCACACGAGAATTCTCTTTGTTCTTTCCCATTTTCGAGGCTTGGCTGCCAGGCTGTCACTGATTCCAGGTATCTCTCCAAATATGTCTACCCTATCTCTCCAAAAAAAATTCTCTCTTTTTTTTTTAAACAGTTTCTGTCATTTGCTACCAACAACGCTGATTGCCAGACGTCGTTAGTTCTAGATATAGGACTGAGAGGTTACCAGGGTAAGGGACTTAAAAGTGATAAAACCAGGCAAACCAATATAAATTAGACCCTATCTGGATGCTATAGTTTAAGCACATTGCTTCCTGAATCAAATTACAATAACTCTGGACTTGAGTTTATGTCAGTATGATTGAGTAAATAGTCAGAAAAGCTCTCCCCCTATAAAATACGTGGGTGAAATGTAACAACTAGGTAAAATACGACAATATTCCCTCAGATGCTGAGCTTGTGAGAATGTAAGGAAACTTTCCAGTGACCAAAAAGAAAGAGCTCAAAAACTCTTGAGTAATAAGCCACACTAAAATTGTGATTTGCCTAAAGGTGTTTTCCAGTCTTAGTAACCAAAAGGCTTGTCTTTTAATGGACACTTAGAGACAGAAGAGAAGGCCTTATTGCAGAGAGGTCCATGTTGGAGCTGAGACTGACAAATCTGGGAATCTCAAATGGCCACAACCTAATGAAAAGGTGGAAAGAGAAAGACAAAATTCTGTCCAACAGAAAGGAGAGATATGATAACTTAGCTATTTTGGCTTGAGCTCTGGTTGGGAAAAAAATGCCTCCCCTAAAGATTTGTAACCTTATATAGGCCCTCATGCTAATGGGTAGTTAAAATTTATACTTCCTTTGTAGTCCTGAAAACTTCCAAATGAGTAATTAGCATAAAAAAGTCTCAGATTGGTAGAACATGAGGATACTTGGCAGAAGCAAAAATAATTCTCTTTTGAGGGATGCCCTCTTAACTCAGGCTGCACAGAATTCCCATGACTTAAGTCAGGCTTAAAAAAAACGTGTAAGGCAACACGCTATCATAAGCAAGAGTCAGCAGAAATACAAACAGCAGTGTCAGACCTCCAGGATCTTCAGATAATAGAATTAGACATTAAGGAAGTAAAATAAAGATTCTTTTTATTTTTGGCTGCACCCTGTGGCACAGGGGATCTTAGTTGCACAACCAGAAATCAAACCTGTGCCCCCTGCATTGGAAGCGTGGATTCTTAACCACTGGACCGCCAGGGAAGTCCCTAAATATTCTTAGCATGTTAAAATTTTAAATATTAAAAGAACACCATCGTTATTCAAAGAAGCACAGACATACTTGAAGAAAAAGAAGACTTGAAAACACTGTAATAATTTCAATTAATAATACAGTGGATAGGTTTAATGGCAGATTGGACAAAGTTGAAGACATATTTAGAAAACTAAAAGACAATCTGAAGAAATAACCAACAGTGCAACATAGACAATGCAAAGAAAAATATGAAAGTGAGGAACAAAGAATGACAAGTACTATCATGGGTTTAATTAGAACTTAATGAGAATGGAGAAAGACTAGAGAATGAGGAAGGGGCAATACGATTAGATAATGATGACTATTTTTGCAAATTTGTTCAATATCAAGCATCCACTGATTAAAAATTACAGTAAGTCCTGAGAAAGCAAAATATAAATAAATCCACAGTGAACTTATTTGCTTCTCAGTCTATGCTAAAGATTCTTCATGATCTGCCTTCACCATACCTAGCCAGTTATGTTTCCCACTAGTAACAACATGCATACGTAGTTCTTGTTATGAAAATCTGCTTCTTAGTCAGTATATATCATGGTAGTGTTTGCTATGAATTTGCTTCTTCTTCTTAATATGAAAGTCTCTCTCCTCCTTGTCAAAATCATATTTATTCATCAAATCCTTTTTCACAGATCCTCCACTGAATATTCTAGTCACACTGATCTCTTTTCTTCTAAACTTCTGTACACTTATATTATGAACTCCTTCACTCATTTATGATATTTATTGGGAGTCTGCTGCAAACTAGCTGGATACTAGGTCCAGTAATGAATTAGACAGAAACACTCCCTGTTCTTAGGAACATAAATATTCAGCCAAAATGATAGTAAAAATAAAGTGCAGTGATAAAGTATAAACAACAAGGTGTGAAATGAACATATTGAGATGGAGTGGGAAGGTAATCAAATATATGGGTCACTGAAGTTTTCCTAGAGGAAATAATATCTTTGCATATACATAAAGATCAAGTAGAAATTATCCAGGCTCAGGTATGGAGGTAGGGTGAAAAAAAGCAGAGAAGATTCAGGTAGTGGGACTAACATGTTTCACAGCTTAGAGGCTGAAGAGCTGATGGAATTCTAGAGAATACAGGGGCTTGGTTATAGTGTAGAGGGTAAGGCAGAGAATGGTGAGAGTTAAGTCTGGAGTGATAGGCAGGACAGGGTGCAGACAGAGGCAGACCATATAAGCCATGTTGAGAAATTTGAACTTTGTCCTAAAAACACTGAAGAATCATTGAAGGATGGGATAAATGGAGGCTCTATTATTATATTTCTGTATCAGAAAGTCACTTTCATTGCCACTGGGAAGGTGGATTGAAGGAATAGAGACCAGTAAAGAGGCTGCTACAATGCTTTAGACAAAAGCTGGTAATTGACACTAACATTGTAACAGTGGGGAGAGCAAGAACTGGACAAATTTGTCAGACATTTGGAATAGTTGATTCGTTTTTTCTAACGGTTAGCTATGCATTTGTTTTGTCTTTTCCGTTAAGTTATGAGCTACTTAAGAGCAGAGACCATGTCTTCTTTTTTATTTATCAAAACTTCCAAGTCATCAGTAGTGGAGCCTTATCAATATTTGCTGATTGAATGGGTCTTTGGATAGAATTATTCAATCATTGGGAATTTGTAAAGATAGCTGGCAGAATCTCCAAGATGAAACTCTCCATAATTCAGTTTTCAGGGTGGTACTAAACATGGTACTATGATGCAGAGTTCTCAACCATTACCTTCTTACAGTGACCAGAGTAGTGAGCTGTAAACCTGGTGCTGAAGAATGAACCAGTAGTTACAGCAGTAACCTTAGCTCTAGGGCAGGAAGTCAATGCCAGTGACAAATTGCCAGTACATGACAATTTAAAATCCAGCAAGTGAAGTTAACAAAGTTGCTTTATAGCTCAGTGGACTCATGGGTAGGACTGGAAGCTATTTTCATCCTGTATTGTCAGGCTGGCTGTCTTATGAGCAATATAAACAGCAATCTGGCAAGGAATCGGGATATCTCTTTCAAAAATAAATGATAAGGGTGTATTCAGGTTATGTTTGTGTGTTCCATGGAGCAAAAATTAGAAATGTATAAAGCTGATCATCCCTTTGAAGGGAAACACAGCAGGGAGTGAATGAAATCGAGCATTTTTTTTAAGAATGGGAAATCTATCTCCTCATCCAAATTATTTCCCTCTTCAATTTTGCAAAGTGGTAAACACAGTTCCTTCTGAAATACAACAACTGTGTTACTTCTTAACTTTTCTTTGGATAATTGCTCACCATGAAACTAAACACAATCTACACTTTATTGTGTGTGAAATTTTAAATGGGAATTAAAAGGTTTTTTTGTGACAACTAATTGTGAGTTGTTCTTTTATAAACCTAAATATGAGGCCCTTTCAACATTAAAGAGTGTTTTACCTTGTATTATATGTTTAGGATTAAACAGTGCTTTTCTGGCATACGCTCATAAAACAAGTTGGAGCTAAAGAACTGTATATATTGAGATGACAAACTAAACAATGACATATTTCCTAAGAAATTTATCACAGGTGTGTTTCATACATATAAACAGTATTTACTGAGTACATACAAATCTGAGTTTTATATTAAACATGTTATTATTTCATGCTCTTAACAAAATTATTTAAGAGATGCTATTATTATTCACATTTTATAGGTAAGGAACCAATACTCAGAAGGCTCAGAAACTTGTGCAATTCTGGGATTTGAATCTGGGTCTCAGAATCTTGAACAGATACTTTTTACCACCACACTACTTACAATCATAATTAATGCCTCCCAAGAAAAGAACATCATTTGTATTTTTCACCAAGTTCGGTGGCAGTTACTATGGTCTTCATCTTCCACCAATGTAAAGAAATGGTTATTGGACATAATTGCATGCTGTAATCTGCTATTATTTCCAAAGGATTTTTATTCAGCTCTTAGGAATGTTAGGTTTAGAGTTCAAAATGTAACTAGAAGATGTCATATTCACTCTTGTTCTCCTGAAATTATTCTCCATGCTTTTAAGGGTTTGATTGGCTTGCCCACCCCCTGCTGCTCTTGGTACAGCCACAAAGGGGTCACAGCTGCAAATTTCTTTAGGCGATTCCCCCTCATCACACAATCAGACTCTGCTTGATTTTCAAACTGTAGAATTCTTTACTTTCTACCCCACCCACCTTTGCCATAAGCCCTTTTTACTTCTGTATTTGTTTTGACTGTCTCCAAATAATCTAGACTCTTTGTTATGCAAAGTTGCTCACCTTAATTCTCCAGTTTGCCTACTTTAAATGTGTCATAATTCTACATTAAACATATACACGTTCATACACATGTCTACACATATACATGTCAAAGAGGGGCTGAGTTGAGACTTCCTTCTCCCTAGAAGGTAAGTGAGAAGACAATGTGTGTGGGCAAAGATACAACACTCTCAATTTCTTACTAAATGTTCCTACATTTATAAAAATATTACCACTTTTGTGATTTTTGGAATAGTTTCGTTAACATTACAAACGATTCCTCTCTCTATATATATGTGTTCATTGTGGTCCTTCGTGGCTTATGTCTTTAATGAGAACATTTCCAAAAGCGTGTGTGTTTCTTTACCTGTGTGTTTAGCCTACTGGTGCCTATTTTACTGGAAGTTTTACCAGAATGAATGTTCAGTTTATAAAACACTAATTTAAGTTTTCGTGGAGATAAGCATACACATCTAAACTCAATGTAAACATGTTTCAATATTGAACTGTCTCAGCAGCTCAAGGCTGAACCCTATTTATAATCCTCTTTGAAAGCTCCCAGATTAACTTTACTGATGTTTCCCTCAGAGTCTTGGTCTTGATATTAATAAATGAGCTTTGCTTTTATTCCTCTTTCTCTCTCTTCCCCCATCCCCACCCCCTATTTTTTCTTCCTTTTTTGAGACAGTATTTATTATACTTCGGTATCACAGTTATTATGGCTTTGTAGAAAGAACTGGGAAGGGTTTTGTTTTTTTTTTAATTTTAAAGTTTTGTTAATGGTCTGTGGCTGGTTCCTAAAGACTCCTAAAGGTTGATTATTATTTCACCTGTGAAACTGTCACAGTCTCATAACTTTTACAGGGGTGGCTCTCTGACCCTTCTTTGACCATATTTTCAGTTACTTCTTTTGCTACTTTCTGAGATAAATTCAGAAATCTGTGTTTCCCTTTAAAATAATCAATTTCATCTAGGCTTTGTGTATTATAAGTTAGCATTTATTTATATTTATGCAGCTGGAGGCAATGAGTATTCACAATGCTTATTTCTTTACCGTTTCATGCTACCGACCCACTTCCTGTAACTATACACATAGTTAGGGTCTTTCTTTAACCCACATCTAAGCATTAGCATGGATAATGAAACCCAGGTGTACTCCCCGGCTTACCACTCACTCAAAATTATGTCAGGTGATAGAGGTGCTAACACTGTGACAGTAATCATATTGCACTATGCAAATATATCAGATCAATACCTTATACACCTTAAGCTTACACAATGTTATATTTCAATTAATTTCTTTTTTCTTTATTTTTAATTTTTTTTATTGGAGTGTAGTTGATTTACAATGTTGTGTTAGTTTCTGCTGTACAGCAAAGTGAGTCAGTTATACATACACATATATCCACTCTTTTTTAGATTCTGTTCCTATATCAGGTGTCAATTATATTTCAATTAAAAAAAACCAAAAACCCCATCTCTTCAAGTAAGGAATTATTTATTTGGTCCTTTAAGGTTGTGCCACTTACAATGGTAACCTCTGTTCTGAAAAGAAGAAACAGTTTCAACTTTTTTTCCCCTATACTCTCTCTTGATTTGTTTCAAATTTTACTCTAATCGTCATGTGTGGTTTGGGGTTGCTGTTTTTTCCTAGCTTCACTGAAAATGAGGTTTACTTCACTGCTTTTGTTGCTTTCATTTTTACTTTAGTTTGGGAGTGGGAGTTGAAATAGAAAGCTATCTCCCTGTTCATTTTTAAACAGAAATCCCCACTACCCCATTTTCTTTATAGTATCATCATTACCTAGGCAAAAAAATTAAGTGCTGTATTTGCCCATCCCTAGCTCACCCAGATTGTATTAAGATCAGTTAATAATCACTGAATGGTTTCTGTGTATAAGTTGTTTTGTCACATTCTGTGTGGGCATCATGTTTATAACACATCCCACCGTCCTTCACCTCCCTTGTCTCCTGTCAACATCAAGAAGTTTATCTTATGGGATGATTTACATTGACACAAATCATGACAATATAAAGCAGAAGGCAGCAAGTGACTGAATGGATGTGCTAACGTAGTGCAGAAAGCTTGAGGAATGGGGAATGGAAGGAGTATTGCAGGAGTGACCTGTTCTTTAGAAGATGGATCAGATTTTAACAAGTGGTGAGGATACTCCCATTGGTGGAAAGATTTGGCACCAAGGCAGAAAGATGAGGCAGAGGAGAGTGCAGCTAGAGACTGGCTGGTCACCCAGAACAACTCGCAGGGAAGGGGGAGGTGAGTCCGGCATGATGATTTAAGGAGTATTAAAGAAAAATAACCTTGATATAACCTACTTTTTCAAGAAACTGGGGAAATAAACTTCACATTCAATTGGTTGCCATATTTCACCTCACCAAATAAAACCAGCATTTCCTCTTCCTCTTCCCTATCAATATCACCAACAAAAACAATAAAAATCATACCAGCATGTTTACTGAAGTCTCAGTATATGCCAAGAGTTAAGCATGTACTTCACCTTCAATATTTTATTGATGTCTCATTTGATGTTTCATAAAACAATGCAACACAGGGGTTATTTTCACACTCAATTTTCAATTGAGGAAGCGGAGTTAAAAAAAAGCTGAAAGAACTTGATGAGGTAGAGAGTTATGTAAATAGGTTAACTGTGACATGAATCTTGGTAGTCTGTTTATAAAGCATGTTTGTATTGACTACACAATTCCAACTCCACCTTGATTCAAGGAAACATTTTTAAAATATAATATTACATATTATAAATGTAACTCATAATCATTTAGGAAATGTCAGGAAAATGAAAGTACACACAAACCGGCGAAACCATAACTAATTTTAAAGGTTTTAATAATAATTTCCCTTCTCTCTGATTCAGCTTTTCAGGGCTAACTATTGTAATAATAGTTTGTAAGCCATCTTTTTTTTCAGCGTGTATTTACATGCATGGATTCACCCTGTTTATTTTACTGACCAATGATAATGTTAAATATATATATTCGAGTCACTAGATTTACTATTTAAAAATTTTCTGAAGGATTTAAAAAAATATTTATTTATATATTTATTTGGCTGCGCCAGGCCTTAGTTGCGGCACATGGGATCTTTTAGTTGCAGCATGCGGGATCTTTAGTTGTGGCAGGCGGGATCTTTAGTTGTGGCAGGCGGGATCTAGTTCCCTGACCAGGGATTGAACCCGGGCCCCCTGCATTGGGAGCACAGAGTCTTAACCGCTGGACCACCAGGGAAGTCCCTGAAGTATTTTGTTTTTGGATTTACAGTTCCTCTATGAATGGATATTTAGAGTTTTAAACTTATTTTGTCTTTTTGTTGTTGCTATAATGAGCTTTTAATGAACATAACTAAATTGTCTATAACTAGTCTTTTATGCTGTAATTCCATGTGAGATTTAGTATTAATGGTTTTAGTATTTCTGGGTTTACTGGGCTGTAGACTATACACATTTATAATACTAATTTATAGTACCCTAGAAGACTCCAGAATAGTTGTACCAGTTTATCACCCACCAACTGAATATGAGAGTAACATTTCTATATTCTGTCACCCACACTGGGTGTATTAATCTTTTTTATTTTTTAGTCTCATGGGATAGGAAGAAAACCCTCTATTTTTAAGAGGTTAGTATTTTCATGTGTCCACTGGTTACTTGCAATTTTTATCTGGGTTTTTACTGTATGTATACTTTGTTCATTTTTCCCTTCGGATGACTTAACTTTTCAGAAGCTGATTTATAGGACCTCTTTGCATTTTATAAATATTAACCTTTGGGTTTTGCATATGTAAAAATATTTCCCTCTATTATTATAAAATGTTGCTTATGACAATTTTTAATAGAGAATTAGCACACTGTTATAATTCAAATCTTTTTTGTGTGTATGTGTGGATCCTGAGTTCTGTATCATTCTGTACCTATTCATTTGGTACATTTTTATATCTAGACCTTTAATCTGTTAAGTGTGGATGTTTAGATGTGAGTGGTATAAGATAAAAATATAATTCTCTTGCCCTCTATAGATCGTTCAATAGTTTTCAAACCATTTATTGACAAAGCCATATTTTGCCACTGATTTGAAATGCCATCTTCATCTACACTTAATTTGTTTGAGTCTGTGCTCTGACTTAATATTTCACTATTCCTGTGCCATTAGCACACTGTTTTAATTTCAGTGGTTTTTACACTATTTTGATATCTATTAGGTTCTCGATTCTTTTTTCTCCAAGTTTTTGTCTGCCTTACAGTCTCCATTGTCTTACATTCTGTTCTGCTTTCTTTTTAAACTTTTTTCACCTATGAGGCAATTTTTTAGGTCTTGTTCTGAGCTCCTGTCTCTGTCTCTTCTCTATCTGGGATTTCATCTACTGACTTCAGAGAAAAATTCCCTAAAAAACTACCAAACTACAAATCTCCCCTTGACGTTGATAAACTTCCAAGTAGTTTCATATAACCCTATCTTATCTGCCTTCTTGAATTTCCAACTAGAAGCTCCACTGGGATTTCAAACTCAATGTATTTAAAGCCCAAATCAATGATCTCAAATTTCCCTCTCACTTTCAGAAACCCATGCACAATAATATCCTGTTATAATAATACAGGTGTGAAGTTTTAGGACCTGGGTTATTGATTTTACCTGTACCTAACATCACTATTATTGTAACAATGATAAATAATTATTCACTATGCCAGGTACTGGGTTAAACATTTTACGTACATTCCCTCTTTAATCCTTGACTCTTCCCTGTAGATTTTGTGGTATCATCCTCATTTTATAAATGTCTTAACTGAGAAAGATAGAGGTTAAAACATCCTTGCCAAAATCATGCCTAGTTATGGCAGGGGTAGATATTTATAGTAGATCTATGTATGTCCCAACACTTACTTGCCATGCAAACTTGCCTCACGTTGGTTGTTGTGATCAGGTTTACAGGACCTTGGAGAGCAACAAGATGGGATAAGGTTGGCCAGTGGAGGCTTATTACATCAGAAGTATCTAGTAGGCTTTAAAAAATTATCCATGCTTCTCAAATTTGTAAGATTCACTAAATTAATAAATGTCTTATCACAAGATTTTCTAAAATATCTGTCATACTTATTCAGAAAACAAATCCAATTCTTAATTAAATACTAAGTAAAATACCTAAGGAAATTGGTTTTCTCTTATTTAACTTATGGTAACTACAGATAACTTTAATCATTGCATTTTATTCCATACTGTAATGGCAGGCGTACATCAAGTTAATATATATAAGATACATATCAAGGACATAACATATTAGACAAATACAACTCTTCAATTTCTTAACTTTTAAGATACATAATTGCTCCACTATGAAGACTTAAATGGGGATTGTCACTTTTGTAATTAATTCTTTTTGTTTCATCCTTCTTACTAATTGAAAATAGTCTTTCAATATAGAAAGCTTTGAAATTGGATGAAGAGACAGAATTGGAAATGAAGTTAATTAACTACAAACTGTCCAAATCAATCAGAGTTTGACAGTGCCATGGTAACACACAGACTTCATAATTTACTTGAGATCTATCGTAATGCATATGCCATAAATTGCACAGAAGCCATGCTCACTGTGCACAAAATTTAGGCTATGAAGTTGCACTGACAGAAAATTGCTCATTCAACATAGACTATTTTAGGAGGATATGCTTTACATTTTTCATTTAGGCCACTAATAAACTTTTGAAAATAAGTGCTTTACTTTTTTGCCCTGATAGAATCTGACGTAGGAATAAAAAAAAAAAGTTTAAATTTCCAAGCACTTAAGCATTTATAAATAACATGGTTAGATCTGCATGTTTTGTTACAGAGTCTCAAAGGGTTAGTTTTGGGATATATTAAATATTATAGGTTATAAAGAAAAACTTGTGTCTATACAATTCTATTATCCCCTCTTTAATAATGAAAATAATATTCTAGATATTCAAAAGAAAAGAATAATTTCTGATTATCAGATTGGTTAATCATACTTACTAGTATTTTATGAACTAGCTTATATTTCTGGTTTTCAAGAAAATATATAATTATCCTTTTCTGAGGAGAAGAGGAGAATAGTTAATAAAGATTATGTCATACACTCGGCTAGACCACATTATAGGACCACTTTGGCCACAGAGATCTGTAATTCATACCCAATAGTCACTCATATGCTGATATCCTGAATACTCAGTTTTCTATGTTTTCCAACTACTTAACAAATAAAAATAACCACTATATTAACATCAACTTATTTTAATTCTTGAATATTGTTTAAAAGAGGAAGGGAAGCATCATAGGCCTCTAATATGCCTGTTATAAAACCCCTACAAAATTACTGTTTTAGATGCCTATGCAAGAAATGTTGCAAATATTTGAGTTAGGGGAAAAATTCAAGCAGAGGCAAATCAGCCATGATATGTAAATGTCCAGCTTTTATCAATGCATAGATAATTTCTGATTTCTCGAAGAAATAGTAGTTGGTTGAAATAATCCTTTATTGGCCATGACATGATCACAGAAATCTTATGTGGCTGCACCGTATCTCAGAACAAATGATTTCTCAAGTCAATGCAACAAATAAAGGTGGTACCATTATTGGCGTGTTTTGAGCACATGAAAATCTGGGCAGTTCAGGGTAGGAGTGAGTGGTATGTTTGAGAGGGTAGGGATCAACTTAGAAAAGCTATTATAAAGAATAGCAGAACAGAAGAACACCTTATTGTGGGAAGAAAGCACAAAACCCTATCTGGCTTTTTGGAATAAAAGAAAAAACCTTATTCTAGTCAAGTTACCACTTTCTCATTGTTTTATACATAAATCCTCCTGACCAAGGGTGGACTTTACTAATAATCAAGTACAAAATAAAAAGGACACCAGTACATGTCTGTTTCATTTTGCTTTGCATTTTAATGGGAGAATTCTGATCAAATCAATTTTTCTATTGTTAAGTGGAGTAAAAAATGTAGGCTGATGGCTAGAAAAGGCATTGCAATATTATTTTTTTCTTTTTCCAATCATTTGAGGAAAAATTATAACACTGAACACTGCTTGAACTGAACTGTCTTGGGATATAAATTTGGGCTTGATAAAAAGGGAAGTAGTAAATGTACACTGGTGATTCCAGAGTCTAAGACATGAGATGTTACTGTTTTGGGGGAGGAATGTGCAACAAAAAGGGAAAATGTTTCCTTACAAAGTAAAATTTCTAAAGAATAGTAGAGGAAACTGTAAACCAAATAAAGTCTACTGGAGTTGACTACCAAAAGAAAAGATTGACCATCTAATTAATAATGAATAATCATTACGTTACAGAATTTAGGTCCAAACTAAAATAATTTATATTTATATAAAAACCTATATATTTCTAGATCATCCAGTCATTCATATGAATACTGTGTGACAGCTTGTTATATAGCTGTGCATAATAACTCATTTTGGAGACAAAAATATATTAAAACTACAACTAAGACAGTTTAGAATATAGAGAAAATGTGAGGATATATTAGAATCAGAAAAGCAAGAATCTTTGAGCGTTGTAATTGGTTTATTAATGGGTTAAGCAGGATGGCCAGGTGCTGATGGCTCAGGAGAAGCAAGGCCTAGCTCTACAGTTGGGAGAGGTGTCAGCCCAAACGAACTCTGAGTGTTCAGAATAGAGGAGGATGGCTTCTCAAAGAAATGCCAGGGAACTTCTCTACCTGTGCTGATCGTCAAAAATAACAGATATCCGCTTGGGGAATACTCAGAAAATATGACTGGCCTGTACCCCCTTGAATTGCAGCAAGGAGATTGATAGTACTTAGAGGAGAAAACCTTATAGCTATTCATTAAACAAGTATTGTTGGATTAAACAAATACTGTTGGAGTACCTACTGTGTTGTAGACACAGTCCTAATCTCAAGAAGGTGACAGTCTACTGGGGTCAGTGCCACATGGCTCACTTCCACCACCCTGTTACTCCTCACAAATAACTCAACTTGTATGAAAATTTTATATTCTACTGTGTCTCAGATAGCAGCAGAGATCAAGCAATATATGAGCAGTAAACAAATGTGCTGAGTATGAGGAAACTAATTTGTACATGTATTTTCAACTACAATTTAAAAAGACTAAGATAAAGAATGATACTAAATTATTTTTGTCTTGTTTCAGAAGTACTGCATGTGTATTGTGACAAATTAAAAGTATATAGAAGTGTAAAAAGTAAAAGGTGAAATCTGTCCGCCATATCCTCACCCATACCTTCATTCCTTGTGAGAGGTAAACACAGTGTTAGAAGTTCGGTATATATTCTTTCTGAACTTAGACCATGCCATCAACTAAAGCATCTAGCAACATGTTACTCAAGGACAGACCACATGGCCCTGAGATACTTTTTCTAGCTTCTCTTATTACAGTCCCCTAAGGGTTCTATTGCGCCAGGTACACTTGACTTCTTGCTCTTTCCAGACTGTGTCTTATACTTTATCTCATTAGGCCCTGTATTGATGCTAGTCCCATCATGGAGAGTTCCTTTCTACACAAATGAGCATCATTTCTATTATTTTCTGTGCTCTGCCTAGCACTTAATGCAATTTTAATATATCACTTCTTGATTCTCCTATTTCAAAATGTGTAAGAATGTCACTGTCTCTGAGCTGTGCTTTATTTTTTTATGGCTTCATTGAGGTATAATTGACAAAACTGTAAGATATTTAAAGTATACAACATGATGATTTGATATACATATACATTGTGAAAGGATTCCCCCCATCAAGTTAATTAACACATCTATCATCTTGCATATTTACTTTTTTTTGGTGGGAACATTTAAATTCTACTCTCTTAGCAAATTTCAATTATACAATACAATGTTATCAACTACACTCACCATGTTATACGTTAGATCCTCAAACCTTATTCATTTTAAAACTGAAAGTTTAAACCATTTTAACAAACTCTCCCTATTCCCTCAGCCCCTAGCAACCACTTTTTTCTTTCCTATCTCTAGTTCTATGAGTTAATCTTTAATATTTATTTATTTATTTTGGCTGCACCAGGTCTTAGTTGCAGCACACGGGATCTTTTTTTAACATCTTTATTGGAGTATAATTGCTTTACAATGGTGTGTTAGTTTCTGCTGTATAACAAAGTGAGTCAGTTATAAATATACATATGTCCCCATATCTCTTCCTTCTTTGTGTCTCCCTCCCTCCCACACTCCCTATCCTACCCCTCTAGGTGGTCACAAAGCACTGAGCTGATCTCCCTGTGCTATGCGATTGCTTCCCACTAGCTATCTCTTTTACGTTTGGTAGTGTATATATGTCCATGCCACTCTCTCACTTTATCCCAGCTTACCCTTCCCCCTCCCTGTATCCTCAAGTCCATTCTCTAGTAGGTCTGCGTCTTTTTTTTTTTGGCGGTATGCGGGCCTCTCACTGCTGTGGCCTCTCCCGTTGCGGAGCACAGGCTCCGGATGCGCAGGCTCAGTGGCCATGGCTCACGGGCCCAGCCACTCCACGGCACGTGGGATCTTCCCGGACTGGGGCACGAACCCGTATCCCCTGCTTTGGCAGGCGGACTCTGAACCACTGCACCACCAGGGAAGCCCGGTCTGCGTCTTTATTCCCGTCTTGCCCCTAGGTTCTTCATGACCTTTTTTTTTTTTTTAGATTCCATATATATGTGTTAGCATACGGTATTTGTTTTTCTCTTTCTGACTTACTTCACTCTGTATGACAGACTCTAGGTCCATCTACCTCACTACAAATAACTCAATTTCGTTTCTTTTTATGGCTAAGTAATATTCCATTGTATATATGTGCCACATCTTCTTTATCCATTCATCTGTTGATGGACACTTAGGTTGCTTCCATGTCCTGGCTATTGTGAATAGAGCTGCAATGAACATTGTGGTACATGACTCTTTTTGAATTATGGTTTTCTCAGGGTATATGCCCAGTAGTGGGATTGCTGGGCTGTATGGTAGTTCTATTTTTAGTTTTTTAAGGAACCTCCATACTGTTCTCCATAGTGGCTGTATCAATTTACATTCCCACCACCAGCAGCACACGGGATCTTCATTGCAGCATGCAGGATTGCAGCATGCAGGATCTTTAGTTGTGGCACACAGACTTATTAGTTGTGGCATGCAAACTCTTAGTTGCAGCATGCACATGGGATCTAGTTCCCTGACCAGGGATTGAACCCAGGCCCCCTGCATTGGGAGTGCAGAGTCTTACCCACTGGACCACCGGAGAAGTCCCAAGTTCAACTTTTTTAAAAATAAGATTCTATAGACAGGTGATATCATGCAGTATATGTCTTTCTGTGTCTGTCTTATTTCACTTAGCATAATGTCCTCCAGGTTCATTCATGTTGTCACAAATGACAGGATTTCTTTCTTTTCTAAAGCTGAATAATCTTCCATTTTCTTTATATATTCATTCACTGACACACACTTAGGTTGTTTCCATACGTTGGCCATTATGAATAATGCTGTAATGAATATGGGGATGCAGATACCTCTTAATGATTCCATTTCCTTTGGATATATACCCAGAAGTGGGATTTCTGTATCATATCATAGTTCTATTTTTAATATTTTGAGGAGTCTCCATACTGTTTTCCATAGAAGCTGCACCCATTTACATTCTCACTGTGCACAAGGGTTCCCTTTTTACCAGATTCTTGCCAGCATTTGTTCTCTTGTCTTTTTGATAATAGACATCTTTACAGGTGTGAGGTGATAGTTCATTGTGGTTTTTACTTGCATTTCCCTGATGATTAGTGATGGTGACCTGGTCATTTGTATGTCTTCTTTGGAAAGATGTTTATTCAGGTCCTCTGCTCATTTTTAAATTGGTTTATTTGGGGAGTTTTTTTGTGCTATTGAGTTCTATGAGTTACTTGTATATTTTGGATGTTAAACTCTTACTGGACACGTGGTTTGCAGATATTTTCTCCCATTCCACAGACTGCCTTTTCATGTTCCTTTTATTGTGCAGAAACGTCTTTAGTTTGATGCAGCCCCACTTCCTTATTTTTCCTTTAGCTGTCCTTGCTTTTAGTGTCAAATTTAAAAAATCATTCTCAAGACCAGTGTCAATGGGTTTACCATCTATGCTTTCTTCTAAGAGTTTTATGGTTTCAGATATTATGTTCAAGTCTTGAATCCATTTTGAGTTTATTTTTGTGTACGGTGTAAGATGGGAGTCCAGTTTCATTATTTTGCACAGTTTTCTGGCACCATGTTTTGAAGAGACTGTCCTTTCCCCATTGAGTATTCTTGACTCCTTTGTTGTACATTAATCTGCCATTTATGCATGGGTTTATTTCTGGGCTTTCTATTCTGTTCCATTGATCTGTGTGTCTGGCTTTTTGGTTTTTATGTTTTGTTTTTTGCCAATACCATACTATTTTGACTACTATACCTTTATAATATATTTGAAATAAGGAAGTGTGATGTCTTCAGCTTTTTGTTCTTTCTCAAGTTTGCTTTGGCTATTCATGATCTTTTGTGGTTCCACACAAACTTTAGGAGGTTTATTTTATTTCTGTAAGAAGTACCATTGAAATTTTGATAGGGATTGCATTGAATCTGTAGATCACTTTGGGTAGTATGGGTATTTTAATAATATTCTTCTAATCCATGAGTACAGAATATCTTTCCATTTAACTGTTTCTTCAATTTCTTCGATCAATGTCTTGTAGTTTTAAATGTATAGACCTTTTACCTCCCTGGCTAAATTTATTTCTAAATATTCTATTCTTTTGATGCTATTGCAAATGGGATTATTTTCTTAATTTTTTTTTCTGATAATTTATTGTTGGTGTTGCAGAATGCAACTGATTTTTGGGTATTGATTTTGTATCCTGCAACTCTACTGCAATTGTTTAAAAGTTCTAATAATATTTTGGCCGTATGAGCTCTTTAATTATGTTTGTCCCTCAATTTCTCTGTACCTCAATGGTACATAGCAGGAGTCAGCAAAACTACAGTTCACTACCCAACTATGGCCCACCACCTGTGTTTGTAAATAAAGTTTCATTGTAACACAGCATGCCAGTCATTAAGTATTGTTTACAGCTTCTGTTGTGCTACATCAACACCGTTGAGTATCTAGGAAAGAGATCATATGTCTCAGAAACCAAAACAGTTGTTTTCTGGATCTTACAGAAAGAGTGTGATGATCTGGTATAATGTTTTGCACACAATGGATGTCCAGTAAATGACAGATGAAATTTGCACATGGGTATTCTTTAGGTAATATCACCCAAAAGTACAGCACTAAACTGAAATTTTAATGTCCCAATTGTTTTACCAGTGCAGTGCCAAACCCTGATGGATTGATGTCTGACCTTGTTTGGAAGTTTTATTTGATTTTGCATAGGGAGTCTGTGTCTGGGTAGTGGAGGTGAAAGGGCAGTAAATAGAGGAGATGATCATTTTCACCATGCCAGTTTATTTTGGCATGGAGTTACCTCCTCCTCCATAAGCAAATGTTTTTAGGGAAATTGTTATAAACCATTTTATATAGGCACATCAAAATGTGTTACTGGTTGCTGTCACAACAACAAAAAATATGCTTTGAAAAAAATGCTTGTCCTGACAGAAAATATTTCCAGGAGGAAAATCTTGGTTCTAATCCTTTTGGTTAAAGAAAGCATTTTGTTTGTGCCTGGTAAGAACATAAACGTCTTGAACATTCTTCTAGACCCACTTTCAGTGAGGATACCACGTCTTCTTTGAAAGAGATGAAAAAACTACTCATGTAATAGTTCAGCTACCAAGAAGTGGGTAAAGTTTACATCTTGAAACTTTGCTTTTCAAGTGCAATCTTGAAGACATGTTTAATAAAAATCCCTAGTTTCTGAAGAAAATATACTGCCTAGGCTAAAGAAGATCCTAATGAGATGGTCTTTTACAGTTGAAGTAGAAGTTTGCAATTTGCCTTCAGCATTTTCAACTGCAGATAAAACTTACCTAAATCAAGCCCAGCACATTTGATTATTTGGAAAATATGCAACCATAGTGTAATAGAAAACATATAGGTCTTGAAGATAGATTGCAGAGTCATATCAGATCCCACCATTTATTAGTATTTTTGTTGTTGTTGTTGATATCACTGTCATTGACTGACTTTCCCAAGTCACAGCTGTTCACAACCTCAGTAAAATGTAAAACAGAGACAATAATATTTATTTCATGTTTTGTTGAGATGAAATGAGATAACATAAATAAAAATGGCTAACAGATCTTGACCATTCTAGGGAATACATATATATTGATAGATTTAGGAATTTGGTCCAGTTTAATGATCTAATAGAGGCATTTCAGATATAATCCCATTAACAACCAGATAGCCAAACTGTGGTATTTTCCCTTCTATTTAAAGATCTTGAAGTTTCAGTGAGTATAAAACACTTAACAATCACTTATTGCCACTAAAATCACCATCAGGACTAGCCTTTTATGGATAATTATTTAATTATCATTGAAAATAGAGCCTTCCAAATTAAGTTCTTATGATAGTTGGCCACTGAAAAAATGAAGAGCCTTCACCAGTTTACTGTCCTAATATTACCCTGCCTATCTTCAAATGTTTAAAACTTCCAAACTGAATCTTGAATAGCTGTAATTTCAAGGAGAAAGAGCATTTCCTTCATCACTAAGCCCCTGAGTTAGTGAGGTTCTGTGTCCTCAGTTCTTTATACATTTCATATTATTCATTGGTTTCAATTAAGCTAGCTAGATAAAACCCTTTGTTTGGTTCTTAATCATTCCATTTCAAAATAGTAAGTTCGCTGGCCAAGCAGGTTTTCTAGAATTCTCCCCCGACACCATAAACTAATTGGATGTTTTAAATTTAAAATGAGAAATCATTAGAATTTCAGTAAAGTAAAATTAGGACTAGATCCTACCAATACAAGTAAGCTGAATGTGTCATGTTTCTGGGAAAGACTTGAACAAATTAAGATTTAAACCTTGACACTAAAGGGAAAGTTTAGATTTCAGCACTATTCCTCAGAAATCTTAAAGCATTAAAAAAAAATAGGTTGCTGGAAAGATTGTCTATGAAATGACTTTTCACATATCTTGGTCAGAGGTCAAACATGCCTATTTCTGGATAGTAAATTTACCATGTTTGGCTAGCTATGGGAAAAGAGTTATAAATCTCTATTGAGTTCAGTGGAGTAATTTCACTGGAAAACACATGAATTTCACACAGGTGAAAGCTAAATTGCCTTTCCCTGTTAATCAATGTGGACAGCCAACTGGAAACATGGTCGCCTTAAAGTTTCTCTTTTTTGTACTCAACGATATATTAGTACCTGAACTATCTGGGTTAATGACTGCTTCTTCAAATCATGCAAATGCTCTCTTAAAAGCATCCCCTTTTGTAAAGGTACAAAAAAAAAATAACTTTGTGCTTTATGTTTTTTTAATTAAATATTTGTGCAGGTATTTGTGCTTTTCCAGAAAGTATAATTCATGCAACTTTGGAATTAATCCATCAACAAAATGTAAATTAACACTCAGTACTCAATATTATGCTAGTTTATGTGGTACATGTTTGTGTAAGCCAAGATTTTGGACAAATAAGCAAACATGAAAAATAGAGACAAATAAATGAGAGTGCACCATAAATTGTTCTATCTTCTAGAATCATCTCACTTTCTGTGATAAAACTGAGTCCTAGAGATTTGGAAATACATATATACACACACACACACACACATATATGTATATGAATTAGAGGTCCAGAGAGATTTCAAATGTGGGCAAAAATTTTTAAACGACAAAGTAGGAGTGTGGGTATGAAGGGCAGGTTTTATGCTAAAGGGAAAGCATGACTGAAGAAGAGAGTCAATTCTGGAAAAGGAGAAAAACTGTCTGGAGTCAAGTTGTTAGGAAGGGAAACAATAAAAGAAGGTTTTCAATGCATCTAGGGGATGTAATAGGAAAAAGCTGAAAAAGTGGGCACTGTTGGAACAGCAAGCCATTCTTGGTTATTACTCAAGAGAGTAACATAGTAAAATGTTTCATTTTTTAAGAGGCTTTAGTTGAAATATAGTTGGCATACAATATTATGTTAATTTCAGGTATACCACATAGTGATTTGACATTTGCATACATTGTGAAATGATCACCACCGCAAGTCTAGTAACCATCTACCTCCACGCAAAGTTATCACAGTATTATTGAACTCATTCTTTATGCTGTCTATTAGATCCCTGTAAATTGTTTGTTATATATCTGGAGGTTCATACCTCTTAATCCTCTTCACCTATTTTGCCCAACCACCAAACCCATCCCTTCCAGCAACCATCCACTTGTTCTCTATATCTATGAATCCATTTTCATTGTTTTGTTTGTTTGTTTCTTTAGATTCCACATGTAAGTGATATCGTGTGATATTTGTCTTTCCCTGTTTTGACTTATTTCAACTCTAGCTTCTTATCCTCTAGATCTATACATGTTGCCGCAAATGGCTAGATTACATTTTTTTACTGGCTGCATTTTATTTTCTGTGTGTGCGTGCGTGCACGTGTGTGTGTGCGTGTGTGTGTGTATATATCTCACAACTTCTTTATCAATTCACCTATTGATGAGATGGTTAGCTTGCTTCCATATCTTGACTATTGTAAATGCTCCTGCAGTGAATGTTGGAGTGTGAGTGCGTATCTTTTCAAATTAGTGTTTTTGTTTTTTTCAGGTAAATACCCAGAAGTAAAATTGTTGGATCGTGTAGAATTTCTATTTTTAATTTTTTGAAGAACCTCTATACCATTTTCCAGAGTGGTGCCACCAATTTACAATCCCGCCGACAGTGCATGAGGGTTCCCTTTTCTCCATATCCTCACAAACACTTGTTATTCCTTTTCTTTTTGTTGATAGTCATTTTGACACATGTGAGGTTGTGTGGTTTTGATTGTGGTTTTGTGGTTTTGATTTGCATTTCCCTGATGATTAGTGAATGTTGAGTATCTTTCATGTGCCTGCTGGCCGTCTGTACCTCGTCTTTCAAAAAGTGTCTATCCAGGTCGTCTGCCCATTTTTAATTGGGTTTTGGGTTTTTTTTGACGTTGAGTTATATGAGTTTCTTACATATTTTGGATGTAAACCCCTTAACAGATATTATCACTTGCAAATATCTTCTCCCATTCAGTAAGCTGCCTTTTCATTTTGTTAATGATTTCCTTCACTGTGCAAAAGCTTTTTGGTTTGATGTAGTCCCATTTGTTTCTTTTTGTTTTTGTTTCCCTTGTCTGAGGGAAAAAATATTGCTAAGACTGAGGTCATATGGCCTGTGCTTTCTTCTAGGAGTTTTACAGTTCTAGATCTTAAATTTAAGTCTTTATTCATTTAGAGTTTTTTTTAATACAGTGTGAGAAAGCAGTCTAGTTTGATTTTGCATGAAGCTGTGCCATTTCCCAGTAGCATTTATTGAAGAGGCTCTCTTTTCCCATTGTACATTCTTGCCTCCTTTGTTGTAGACTGAGCATGTAAATGTGGGTTCATTTCTGACTCCCTATTGTGTTCCATTAATCTATGTGTCTGTTTTTTGTGCCAGTATCATACTGTTTAGATTACAGTAGCTTTGTTGTATAGTTTGAAATCAGGGCGTATGATACCTCTAGTTTGGTTCTTTCAAAAAATTGTCTTGGCTATTCAGCGTAGTTTGTGTTTCCACACAAATTTTAAAATTCTAGTTCTAGTTCTGTGAAAAATGCTGATATTTTGATAGGAATTGCATTGAACCTGTAGATTGCCTTGAGTAGTATGGTCATTTTAGCAATATTAATTCTTCTGTCCATGAGCATGGTATATCATTCCATTTGTTTGTGTCATCTTCATTTTCTTTCATCAGTTTTACAGTTTTCCAGGTACGAATCTTTTACTTCCTTAGATTTATTCCTAGGTATTTTATTCTTTCTGATGCAATTGTAAACTGGATTGTTTTCTTCACTTCTCTTTGTGACAGTTTGTTATTAGTGCATAGAAACAACTGACGTCTGTATATTAATTTTGTATCCTGAAATTTTACTGAATTCATTTATTAGTTCTAATAGGTTTTTTTTGGCACCTTTAGGATTTTGTATGTATAGTATCATGTCATCTGCAAACAGTGACAGTTTTACTTCTGATTTGGACTCCTTTTGTTTCTTTTTATTGTCTGATTCCTGGGGCAACAACTTTTTACACCATGTTGAATAAAAGTGGTGAGAGTGGGTATCCTTGTTCCAGAACTTAGAGGAAATGCTTTCAGCTTTTCACTGTTGAGTATAATGTTGGCTATGGGTTTGTCATATACAGCCTTTATTACATTGAGGTATGTTACCTCTGCACCCACTTTGGTGTGAGTTTTATGATAAATGAATGTTGAATTTTGTCAATCTACCCTTGCTGGTAGATTTCTTGACTGTAGATTTTTTTTCCTTTTATCACTTTAAATATATAGTGCCACTCCTTTCTGGCCTGCAAAGTTTCTCCTTAAAAGTCAGCTCACAGTCTTATGGGAGCTCTCTTGTATGTAATTAGTTGCTTTTCTTTTGCTGCTTTTAAGATTCTCTCTTTAATTTTTGCCATTTTATCATAAAGTGTCTTGGTGTAGACTTTGGACTCATCTTGCTTGGGACTCTGTGCTTCCTGGATCTGGATGTAAGTGATAATCTGTTTCCCTCCCCAGATTAGTGAAGTTTTCAGCTACTATTTCTTCAAATAAATTCTCTGCCCTTTGCTCTGCTCTTCTCCTTCTGGGAACCCATTAATGTTAATGTTAGTATGCTTGACCTAGTCTCATTTAAAAATTCATTTTTCTTTTTTCTGTTTCATTTGGGTGATTTCTACAACTCTGTCTTCCAGTTCACTGAACCTTTACTCTGTATCAGCTAATATCCTGTTGATTCCTTATGCTATATTTTAAATTTTCAGTTATTGTATTCTTCAGATCTTTTGGTTTTTTCTTTATATTTTCTAACTCTCTTAAAATCCTCACTTTATTCATACATTCTTCTCCTGAGTTCATTGAGCATCTCTGTGATTATTACCTAGAGCTTCTTATTGTGTAGATTACTTATCTCCATTTTGTTTAGTTCTTTTTCTGAGATTTGTCTTGCTCCTTTGTTTGGAACATATTCCTCTGTCTCCTCATTTTGCCTAATTCTCTGTGTTTATTTCTATGTATTAGGTAGGTCAGTTACATTTTCTGACCTTGGAGAAGTGGCTTTATGTAGGAGACATCCTATGGAGCCCAGCAGCACAAGACCCTCTGGTAACAAGAGCTGTATGTTCTAGGGTTGTCACCTGTGTTGGCCATGTGGACCCTTCTTTCCTGGCAGGGCTCTTCACTGTGGTCACTCTGGTAAGCGGGCTGGCCCCAGCCCGGTTGCCTGCCAGGTCCTGCTTTATGCAGTGGCTGCCAGCCTGCTGGTGGGTGGGGCCAGACCCCAGCATGGCTGGTTGCACAGCCCTGGGGGTGCTAGGTTTGGTGCTGGCCTGCTAGTGGGCACGTAAGATCCTGGGGCTAATAGACTATGGGGTGAACTTCAAAATGGCACTCATCAGCATCCTCCTGGTAGAATGCACTCCCCCAAATGACTGCCATCAGCATCTATGTCCCCAGTAGGAGTGCCAGTTGCTTCCTGTGTCTTTGTGAGTCTCTTCAAGATCAACAGGTGTGTCTGAACCAGGCTCTTTTCAAATTACTGCATCTGTGCTGGGACTTGGAATGTGTAAGATTTTATGAATGCTCTTGAAGAGCAGAGTCTCCATTTCCTAGAGCTCTCTAGCTTTCCCATATGCAAGCCCTGCAGCCTTCAAAGCCATAAGTTCTGGGAACACATTTCCTGTTGCAGGCTGGTAGCCTGATGTGGGGTTCTCCTCACTACTTAGGGAGAACTTCTGCAGTTGCGATAAATCTCCCATTTTATGGGTTACTACGCGGTGGTATGGATCTTGACTACACCACATCTCCACCCCTCCTCTCCATCTTGTGATTTTTTTCTTTATTTCTTTAGTGGTGGAAAATCTTTTCTGCTAGGCTTCAGGTTGTTATCATAGATAGTTGTTCTTTAAATAGTTGTAATTTGATGTGCCAGTGGGAAGAAGTGAGCTCAGGGTTTTTGTACTCTGGCAATATGGCCACACCTCTGAGAGGCATTTGAGAGGAGTGATTAAGAGTACACACTCTATACTCGCATTTACCATTGCAACAAAAGAATAAAATACCTAGGAATAAACCTACCTAAGGAGACAAATGACCCATATGCAGAAAACTATAAGACACTGATGAAAGAAATTAAAGTTGATACAAACAGATGGAGAGATATACCATGTTCTTGGATTGGAGGAATCAACACTGTGAAAATGACTGTACTACCCAAAGCAATCTACAGATTCATTGCAATCCCTGTAAAACTACCAATGGCATTTTTCACAGAACTAGAACAAAAAATTTCACAATTTGTATGGAAACACAAAAGACCCTGAATAGCCAAAGCAATCTTGAGAAAGAAGAACAGAGCTGGAGGAATCAGGCTCCCTGACTTTTGACTATACTACACAGCTACAGTAATCAAGACAGTATGGTACTGGCACAAAAACAGAAATATAGATCAATGAAACAGGATAGAAAGCCCAGAGATAAACCCATGCACGTATGGTCACCTTATCTTTGATAAAGGAGGCAAGAATATACAATGGAGAAAAGACAGTCTCTTCAATAAGTGGTGTTGGGAAAACTGGACAGCTACATGTAAAAGAATGAAATTAGAACACTCCCTAACACCATACACAAAAATAAACTCAAAATGGATTAAAGACCTAAATGTAAGACCGGACACTATAAAACTCTTAGAGGAAAACACAGGGAGAACACTCTGACATAAACCACAGCAAGATCTTTTTTGACCCACCTCCTAAAGAAATGGAAATAAAAACAAAAATTAACAAATGGGACCTAATGAAATGCAAAAGCTTTTTCACAGCAAAGGAAATCATAAACAAGGTGAAAAGACAACCCTCAGAATGGGAGAAAATATTTGCAAATGAAGCAACTGACAAAGGATTAATCTCCAAAATATACAAGCAGCTCATGCAGCTCAATATCAAAAAAACAAAAAACCCAATCCAAAAATGGGCAGAAGACCTAAATAGACATTTCTCCAAAGAAGATATACAGATTGCCAACAAACACATGAAAGGATGCTCAACATCACTAATCATTAGAGAAATGCAAATCAAAACTACAGTGAGGTAGTTTCATCTCTCTGAGGTCTAAAGGCCATCCTGAGAGATACGGTGCTGTATTTTTATATATACAAATAAAATTATACTCAGATTTGCTAGAGTTGAGAATAACAATGCAAGTAGCTCTATTACTGGGGTCTGTGGTTCTAGTCCTGGCCTTAGGTAAGTTATGTATGTTTTCTGGTTCCATTTCTAATTTACAGCCTAAGCTGGAAAAAATTGAAGAGCTCCTGGACAGAGGAACCTTATCACCATTAGCTTTATAGCTTAATTTTCCTTAAGATTTTTAGATTATCAAGTACTTCACTCTGAAAGTCAAGCCTTACTCTGTGAAGTTGAGCCGTAACAGCTTAGTTACTCGTCTCCACCTTAACTGTCAGTCTGTAGGGAAAAGGTGGGGTGTTGGTGCTTGGCCGTAGATTTAACATTGAACTGCACTTCACTAGTTGTTCCCATTTTAGAGTCTATTGTCCACAAAAAGGCCCTGAATCTAATTTTAACATGATACTAAAGATTAAGGAATCTTTACATAAATTGGGGTTTAAACTATGGAATATGAACTCATCACTTGTCCTGCAGACTTGTCACTTTAAAACGTCAAGTATTTTGCTATAATAGTGTTGCAATCAGTAATTTAGGAGAGCTTTGTCTCTAAAAGCACTTTTAACATGATAAATTATTTGCATAGATGACTACCAAAATTTCTTGCAACACGTTTTCTTTATAGTTCTATTTTTGCCTTCCTCCTATCTCAGAGTAACCTATGTTCCCTCTTCCAATTTGGAGAGGCCCCATGACTTGCTTTCAACAGAATGACACAGAAGTGACATGGAGGGACTTCCAAAGCTAGGCCTTAAAAGGCCTTGAAGCTTCCATTTTTGCCCTCTTTGTACACTGAGAATAAATCCTGGTTGCTTAAAGGCACTGTTTTAGGATGACTTGTTATGCAGCAAAAGAAAACTGATATATTCTAACACATGATGCATATGTGAGGCAAGTATACAAACATTCATGGACCAATGGATCAGTAAAGATATACCTACATTTTGAATGATTTACACACAGTTTTTCCTTGTGAAAAACTGTTCTCTCCTCAACAAACTTAACCACTTCTTCCTAGACGCATCTCTATAAAGATATTCAAACCACCTTTACAGTACGTAGAATGCTGCAATTCATGGAAGAAATAGTAGATGTGATTATTGCCCCTTACATCCTATGCCATTTTGCTTTTCTCTTTTGAATTATTCATCTATCTTAGATTCTTAAAAATAAGCTTAACTAGCTTAACTATATTCACATTTATGACATTTCCATCTAGATTTTAAGATCTTCAAGGAGAAAATTCTGTAGTCTAAAATTCTCTGCTGATGGACAGATTTCCCCATATAGTGGCCTGTATGTCAAAAGGAGTGGCATGAGTTCCTTGGTCCATGTAGGAGGCAGCTGCACAAACACGAATGGTTCAATGAATCAGTAAGGAGGGTAGTACACAGCAGAAAAATGGTCACACACATGCAAAGTCCCAAATGGTTAATACCACAATTCCTTTCTGTCTGCTTGCACAGCTATAGCTTACTTAAAGAGGATTATGGCCCTGAAGGAGAGTACGATGTCATACAGGAAAGTAAAGGAGTCTCCTTCTCCTGAGGTTAATTTTTCTTTCTTACGTATTTTGCACATCAGGTACAGCTCAATGACAATTTATCTGGATATATGAGGCTGCCCTGTGTGCATTTTATGTGTGCTCTGTTTCTCCTACTTGATTATAATGGAGTGACTCAGATTTCCCTTATAAGTATATGCATCATGTGACATACAATATTTAGTATTCATTTCATAAATGCTTCCAACTAATGGGCTGAGGTGTGTTAGAAACTTTGACAAAATATTCTGTTTGGGAATATCACCCCAAATTTTAATGATTAATTTTGAAAGAATAAAAATAGGCATTCAGTGTTTTCAAGTCTAATGTACCATATTTTATTTTTTGTCTGTTTTCTAAGCCAAGATAATTTAGACATGTGAAAGTCTACTTATACACTTCTTTGAAGCATTTAAGAACAATATCATGGATAAAAAATTCCCACTTTTTGAAATCGTATAGCAGGTATATTTAGGTAAAATTAAAATTGCTATTATTTTAGCTAACATATACTAGGTACTATGGTAGAATAGATACAAGCCTATTCATTCAAAATGGCTTTTTGGGAGGGGAGAACTCCACAAGCTAAGTCACAAGATGTATAAGAAGGAAATTATACAAACCATGGTTTTGAAATTAAGTTACTCTTCTTGTTGCTGGCTTCTTTTATATGAGGCTGTGCTTCTGAGCAGCTAGCTCCCTACAAGTGTTTTATTCAATCCTATTCAAGAGAAACTTTATTTTAGCTTTCATTTGCCTCCTTAGGGCATACACATATGCTCTATTACATAATCACCAAAGTGAAAATGTAGCTAAAATGGATTACAGTGAGGCATTTTATGACCAGATTTTACTATATACATTCTTCATCTTAATTGTTTCAGCAGGTGGAGAACACCAGAAGTGGTCATGTGGTTAAAAAAAAAAAAAAGTGCCAACACCTTTTATCGGGGATGGGGTGGGGGTCAGCATCTCCTCCCTATTGTCTTGGTAAGGCTGTCACTCATGCAGCCTGACTCACCTGATCACTGGTTACTATATATATATTCATTCCATTCCCATCGTCACAGATAGCAGGTCTATGATAGTTTCATGAAATGACAGTCAATAAAACCTTCCCTGAGATTTGTTATATGAATTTTTTAAAAAAGGGATTGATTCTCTCCTTTTATGATCACAAACTATAGCTGCCACTCATCATATTTAATAGCACATGGAGAAACCTGCCTAGAATTAAGTAAACAGGGAAACAGCCAAGAGAGAAAGTACCAGTCAAATGACATTGCTTAAAGCATTTAATCTTCCTTGTGTAAAGCCACCTCCATCTCTCATGGACTTCTAGATATGGAACCCAATAAATTCCTCTTTTTATTAAATGTATTTGAATTGGTTTTATGTTATTTGAAATAGAGCCCCTGTAGTACAGTGCTCAACTCATTAAAACAAATTAGTAAAACTCACATATCTTTTTCAAAATAGTCATTCTTTATCTCTTTATTGTGATCAAAGAGAATATATCCTAAAATATCTTGTATTACTCAGTCAAGTATCTGGGGATCGGTCCTTGGAGGGCATGGCTTGCAAAATTATGGGGGGGGAAACAGCGTATACTAACGCTAAATGAACTTGTGAGAATCAGATGGGCGTTTCTAGTCTACAGTTAGATAAGTATTTGTCATTAAAAGCCTGTCAGGGGCTTCCGTGGTGGCGCAGTGGTTGAGAGTCCACCTGCTGATGCAGGGGACACAGGTTCGTGCCCCGGTCCGGGAAGATCCCACATGCCACAGAGTGGCTGGGCCTGTGAGCCATGGCTGTTGGGCCTGGGCATCCGGAGCCTGTGCTCCGGAACGGGAGAGGCCACAACAGTGAGAGGCCCGCGTACCGCAAAAAAAAAAAAAAAAAAAAAAGCCTGTCAGTACAGTCAATTTCACCTGTTATCATGAGATATCAGCTCTTTGTGATTTCATTAGAACGCAGGTCAGTGGAGCATCTCTTTAGAACTTTCTTTAAGGTTCATGTTCGGGTATTTAATTATATGATGCCATTCTATAATACAGTCTATCCAAATTGTTTATGATTAAATTTTTTTGGATGGAGAACTCAAAAAACTTCTTACAGAAAACTTTGCTTACAGTATGAAATTTACTTCAAGGCTTCAGTGTGTTTAGAATCCATTGTATGAGAGGAAAATGGAACTATTTTAAAGGATTATCAAATATATAGACATTTTCTAAGGGTGGATTTAGAAATAGCAGAACTTTCCAAAACGAGTGCATTGAAAAGATTTGAGAAGATTTGGTAAATACATATACTTGATGCAACTCCAAAAAATATGCTAGACAATGTGGGTAACAGAGACTGTTTATTGAGTAGACTTCTGTAATACTTCTGTGCCTTTATAATGGGAATTATTTTCATAAAGCACATTAATGACACAGTCTTGGCTCTTACCAGTCGGTTTTACATTTAAAGGATTAAATTTTATATACCATATATGCTTTCAGTATTTTTACTATTTTTATAATTTATTAACTACTGGATTTCTAAACTGCCAGCTATACTGAATTTGAGGAGTTAAAATGCTCTGACCCATGTTGGATACTTGCCAAGTTGTATTAACTTTAGATGAATGGGACACCTATTTTATTTTGCAGCATCTGATGGTAGCAAGTTCTAAGCACCATGTGTCACATAAAGTTGATGACAGTAGGGTGGTATCTAGATGCAGAAGCACAAATATGAATAATGGAACTGAAGAATCTATAATAAGTTACTGCAGGTGGTGACTCTGGAGGAAGACAGTTCTGTGAAAAAACGGCACCAGTTAATGACATAAAAAAAAGTAGAGAAAAATTCCTTTGGCACATCTAGCAACCTAAGTCACCAGGGCGATAAAAATCTTGAGTATTTTAATATGCATTATGAATTTTAATTTCTTCTAATACCCTCAAAATGCTTTAAACTAACTTTTTCGGAATAAAGAATTTGCATGCTATGTGAAATACTCCTCTTCCACACTTTGAAGGTTAATTCGTTTTGGTCCAGGATCTTATCCAGGGGCAAAATTCAGTGCCATGGAATGAGGCAAAGATAAGTTTGAATTGCCACGGAGTTAAACACACAGTGTGGAAGAAGAAAGCTGCAGGAATGATCAAGTTAATCTGTTTGTTAAAATATAGTTATAATGTTTATTCTATGGTTAATATGATATCCTATAAAAATGATGGCTACAACACAATTAGTTTCTCCCCTGGGTAGTAGTATTCATGGGCTTCGGTTATCCCTCAGGATTCAACCCAATCTGAACAAACTTCAGAGCAGAGAGGCAAGTGAATTATAGATGTATGGTGACAGGAACCAAACACACCTCATAGAAGAGTAGAGGACCCTAGGTTACTATCTGATCAGTTATCTGTATTGCTTTAATGATTCAGATTAGTGGACCATTATGCTAGTCATCTACTCAGTTTAAAACAACTTCACTTACAGTTATCTTGCTTAAACTTAATTTTTGTAAACAGATAATGAAGCATTATGAAGAATTACCTAGCAGAGAATGACAAAGATGTCTTTGAATGATAATTCTAAAACTCAGAAAATTCAACATACCCTCACCCTCTTCCTCTTTTTGAATCAAGCCCATTTAAAAGATTTTTCTCAAAATAAATCACACAAAACTAAAAATGACAACAACCACCATTAATGCATTTTCCCCTTCTCATGTCGATTTGGCCCACCTGTGACAGACATCACTTCTGCTCATATTCCATTAATGAAAAGTAGTCACAGTTTCTCAACTTAATCACAGAGGAGTCTGGGAAATGCAGTCAGTCTTCCTTTGTGTCCAGGAAGAGGAAACAGGATGACACAGGTCTGGCCAGATTCTACACACACTGTATATTAAAGAATGTTTCCATCATCTCGTTACACCAGTATTCTCAAAGATATTTTTAAATTCTCCAATACAGAAGAACTCCTCTTTTTAAGAAACTGAGTGTTTACTGAAGCTCATTAAATTGGCTAGTAATTTCACCAGGAAGTTCTGTTTGGTTGTTTCTGTTTTATACTTATTTAATTTGATAAGGCCACAGTCTTAAACTAAGCATAATTCTACACATCATTCTTCACATCCCTCTGATCTCAGTTTGATCCCCATACCTCACTGGCTAGTGATGGATTTCTAAGGATGTGATTTGTTGTAGGAACAGTCAATCTCTATGTCAAAGTTCAAACCTCACAGACTACAATATTCAAAATACGAGGCAAATATTTCTAAGCAGTCACAAGTCCTCCCTTTCCTCTTTAACGTACTCAGTAAGATATATCTCTTCCAGAATTTTGAAGAATATTTTGAAACATTACTGATAATTTTCCTTAAAGGGCTATTGTATAATTTTTATATATTGCTTCACATGGAAATCTTCCTAAAATTGCATTTTGGTCTCCTCTTCCCTTCTCCAGTTTAATTCACAGCATACACTAAAAATCTCTGCTTCTTTGTGTCTTCATGCCCTTAGCTACCTTGCTGTCACCACCATTATCTCTCATCCTTCAGTCCTTTCCCTAATAATACTCAAGCACTATGCTTCTAAGGGGTGAATCCCTGCACATCTTTCTTCTGTCATTAAACAACATTTAATCGATTAATTTTATAACTGTTTGACAAGGTATTACAGAAAAAATATGCTGTATCTTCACTGAAACAGATTACTTTTGCAAATAAAATTTCACTGAGCAAGGTGTTAAAATGTATTATCACACAGCACATTCTAAAGTGTAAATTTTTTTTCATCTTCTTTCTTATGACACCATCTTGCAAAAGATATGGCAAATATTTTCCTGTGAGGGATTCCACCACTCCCTAAGGGCATTCTTAATGTTATTGACCTTTCAATAACATCTGTCATGGAGAGTTTTTTTCAAAGATGCATTTCATTAAAAAAAAAACAAACAACTGTGTTTAAACATGCACTTGTGTTTATATGGGCTTCTTCACTAAAGATTTATACATGCTAAGTTTTTTCTTATTTTTGTAATTTCTTAGATTACTGTCTATACTTTATACTCAGGAAAAATAGTCATGTTAATTTTTCAATATTCAAAACATTTTTCTTTCAGTGATGATTTATAAATGATTTGAAAAATATATTCAATAATTTTTTCCTTCTATGTTTTAATAGCTTTATTTGGTTCTTATCTGAACCAGTATATACAGATATACTGGCTCTACTTTAACAGCAAAATGATTAGAATTTATAATCCTAGTCATTTTGAGCTTGCAGTTTCTTTCATATAATCAGTGATATATACATCATAATAATATTTTTAATACCATCTTTACTCTGAAAAGTAAAAATGAAATGAAATGAGAAATAGGACTGACCTAGGGGTCAAATTTATGTTTTTTTTTCTGTATCCATGAATTGAGTAACAACTGGAACACAGACCACCAAAAGTGTCCTATGACTCCACCAGGATTAGAAACATTTATGACTGCATTACACATGTCTGCCTGTGGGTGAAATAAATCCTGCTTACATCAATCGCCTCCTTCTTATCCTCATCCATAATTGTATCCTTAATTTGGCAGGGGACACAATGTGGGTGGGTCTGGTTAACTTGAGTAGTAGGAATGGAATGAGAATTGCTAGTAGATAGCTTAGTATAGAGTGATCTCTGGTAGGAAAATCTGATTTAAAGAAAGACTTTCAAAAATACACACTTACATGATATTTTTAAAACTGAAGTATAATTAACATACATTAGTTTCACATGTACAACATAATGATTCAACATTTGTGTACTTTGTGAAATGATCACAATAAATCATTTTACCAAAAGTCACCATACAAAGTTACCAAAAATTGTTTTTCCTTGTGAAGAGAACTTTTAAGATTTACTTTCTTAGCAACTTTCAAATTTGCAATACAGTATTATTGCCTGTAGTCACCATGCTGTAAATTACATTGCCATTACTTACTTATGTCATAACTAGCAGTTTGTACCTCTTAATTCCCTCTCCTCAAGCAGCCACCATTCTGTGTTCTGTATCTATAAATTTTGTTTTGTTTCTTTTAATTTTTAGATTCCACATATAAGTGAAATCATAAAGTATTTGTCTTTTTCTGCCTGACTTATTTCACTATAGAATAAGACCCTCAAGGTCCATTCATGTTGTCACAAATGGCAAGATTTCATTTTTTATTATGGCTGAGTAGTATTCTATTATATATATTGACCATATCTTCTTTATCTATTCATCTATTGATGGACGCATAGATTGTTTCCAAATCTTGGCAATTGTAGATAATGTTGCAATGAACATAGGGATGCATATATTTTTGTGTTGTTGTTTTCATTTCTTTGCATAAATACCCAAAAGTGGAATTGCTGTTTTATATGGCAGTTCTAGTTTTAGTTTTTTAGGACACCTCCATACTGCTTTCCATAGTGGCTGAACCAATTTACAATTCTACAGACAGTGCACAAGGTTTCCATTTTCTCCACACCAGTCCTTCCTACTTTTTGTCTTTTTTATAATAAGTGTTCTGACAGGTATTCTTAATTTGGCAGAAGGCACAATAAGGGTGGGTCTGATTACCTTGAGAAGCAAGAGTGGAATGGGAAATGGTAGTAGGTAGTTCACTACGTAGTGATGTCTGGTATGAAAATCTGATTTAAAGAAAGGCTTTAAAAAATGCACACCTACATGATTTTTACTGATGTATAACTGATATACAACATTATCTCAGATGTACAACACAGTGATTTGTCTCTTTTGTGAAAGTGCTATCTCCTTTATGAGGAGATAACTCACTGTGGCTTTGATTTGTATTCCCCTAATGATTAGTGATATTAAGCATCTTTCATATGCCTGATGGATGTCTTTAGATCTCCTGTGGAAAAATGTCTATTCAGATCCTCTGCCCATTTTTAACTCGGATTGTTTGTGTTTTGTTATAGAGTTGTAGAGTTCTTTATATACTTTGGATGTTAACCCCTTATCTGGTATAATTTATGAATATCTTTCTTCATTCAATAGTTTGCTTTTTCGTTTTGTTCTCCTTCACTTTGCAGAAGCTTTTTAGTTTGACGTAGTCTCATTTGTTTATTTTTGCCTTTTTTGCCCTTGTCTATGGAGTCCTATCAAAAATAAAACATCGCCAAGCCCAGTGTCAAGGAGATTACCACCTACGTTTTCTTCTAGGAGTTTTATGGATTCAGGTCTTATGTTCAAGTCTGTAATACACTTTGAGTTAATTTTTGTGTGTGGTGATACACATGGAAGATATGAAAGATAGTGGTCCAGTTTCATTCTTTGGCATGTAGCTGGCCAGTTTTCCCAAAACAATTTATTGAAGAGGATCTCCTTTCCCCATTGTATATTTTTGCCTCCTTTGTTGCAAATTAATTGACCATATATGTGCAGGTTTATTTCTGGGATCTCTATTATATTCCATTTATCTATGTGTCTGTTTTCATGCCAATACCATACTTTTCTGATTACTATAGCTTTGTAATATAGTTTGAAACCACAGAGCATGACGCCTCCAGTTTTGTTCTTCTTTCTCGAGATTGTTTTAGTTATTCAGGATCTTTTGTGGTTCCATACGAATTTTAGGATTGTTCTATTTTGTGAAAAATGCTATTGGTATTTTGATAGGGACTGAACAGAATCTGTAGATTGCTTTGTGTAATATGGGCATTTTAACAATGTTAATCCTTCCAGTCCATGAGCATGGAATATCTTTCCATTTATTTGTGTCTTCTACAGTTTCTTTCATCAATGTCTTATAAATTTAGGTATACAGGTCTTTCACCTTCTTGGTTAAATTTATTCCTAGATATTTTATTCTTTTTGATGCAGTTGCAAATGGGATTGTTTTCTTAATTCCTTTCTGATATTTCATTGTTAATGTATAAAACACACGAGAATGATAACCTACAATAGAAAAGAATCTGAAAAGCAAATATATATGTATAACAATAACTTTGCTGTATACCTGAAACTAATACAACATTGTAAATCAATTTTAAAAAAGCTTTCCACTACTGTTCCAGGACTAGAATGTTCTTTTAAATGAAAAAAAAAAAAAGCAAGAGATGTTTGTTTCTTTTTCTCTTACTTTCTTCCATTGTGGCTTGATGACTTTCTATCATGTTATGCTTAGATTCCTTTCATTACTTTTTGTGTATCTACTATTAATTTTTGCTTTGTGGTTACTATGAGGCTAATATAACATCCTATATATATTGCAGTCTATTTATATTAATAGCAAATCAAGTTTGAATGGATTCTGAAACTCCACATTTTCACTGCCCCCAGCCACATTTTGTTTTGATGTCACATTTTGTATCTTTTTATTTTGTGTATCCCTTAAGTAATTATTGTAATTATAGTTATTTTTACTAATTTTTTTATTTCAACATTTATACTATCTTTATAAGTCATTAATCCACTATTTTTACTATATATTTACCTTTACAAGTGAGATCTTTACTTTCACATGTTTTCCTATTACAAATTAGTGGCCTTTCTCTTCAGTTTAAAGTCCCTTTAACATTTTTTATAAGGCCAGTTTAGTGATAATGAACTCCTTTAGATTTTGTTTGCCTGGAAATCTCTTTATCTCTTCTTTAAGTCTTGGTGATAACCTTGCTGGGTATTCTTGATTGAACTTTTTCCTTTGGGCACTTTGAATATATCCTGCCATTCCCTTCTGGGCTGCAGTGTCTGATGAGAAATCTGCTTATAGTATTGTGGTGGTTCCCTTGTACATAACAAGTTGTTTTTGTCTTATTGCTTTTAAGATTCTCTCTTTAACTTTTTACATTTTAATTATAATGTGTCTTGGTATGCCTCTCTTTACGTTGATGTTGTTTGTTTGGAACTCTCTGGGCTTCCTGCATCTGTATGTTTGTTTTCTTCTCAGAGAAGTTTTCAGCCATTATTTCTTCAAATCATTCTGCTCCTTTCTTTCTCTCTTCTCCTTCTGGGACCCCTATAATGTCAATATTATTCTGCTTGATGTTGTCCCATAGGTCCTTAATCTATCTTCACCTTTTAACATTCTTTTTTCTTTATGCTGCTCTGTTTAGGTGAGTTCCACTGTCCTGTCTTACCAATCATTGATATGTTTTCTGTTTCATCTAGTCTGCTGTTGACCACTCTAGTGTATTTTTTTTGCAGTTCACCTATTGCATTCTCCAGCTCTGTGACTTATTTTTGGTACTTTCTTTTATTTTCTATCTTTGTTAAAGTTCTGTGTTCATCCATTCTTCCTTCCAGTTTGGTGAGTATTATTTTTGAACTCTTTATCATGTAAATTTATCATGTAAATTGCTTACCTCTGATTCAGTAACTTTTCTCCTGGGGTTTTATTGTTCTTTTATTTGGAACATATGCCTCTGTCTTCTCTTTTCGTTTGACTCTCTGTGTTTGTTTCTATGTATTAGGGAAACAACTATCACTCCCCATTCTTAAAGGAGGAGCCTTTTGTAGGAGATGAATCTTACTGTGTAACCTTGCCCTAGCTCATGGTTGCCTCTCAAACCTTTATGATAGTATTCGCAGCTTGATTTATTTTTGATAGGTCTCAGTTGTTGAGCATGTGCCAAGACCTTTGAGTGTTCCAGAGGGAAAGACCTCAGTCAGCAATTAGTTCATGCTGATTGGAAGCTAAACCCTCAGGCAGCAGCTTAAGGTATACAAGTGTATACAGTCCTGTGGGACCACAATTGTAGACCCTGCTGACATCCAAGTCAGGCAATCTGGAGGTGCCCCCTTAGCAACAGCTGAAAATATCAGGGCTCCAAATAAGCGTATGCACTCCTGTCTGAGAGGTTCTGGAAATCTGTAGTGAGGCCAAGTAAGAGTGCAAAGAGGGCATCCCCTGGCCTACATTCCCTGGGAGCACTCCTGTAGCCTCGAGCTTTGCGGTCAACCTGAAACCTGCCCCTCAGACTGAAGCTGCAGGACAAGTAAATAGGCCTTTTCACAGGAAGACTGGGGGTGTGTTTCAACCTGGTGTTTGTGCTGTGCCCTGGGGGTGGTAGCCCACCAACTGTCTTTAGGATTCCTTCATACACATGGGGCCCAGAAATGTAAGCACCCCTGGTCACCAGAGCTAGGCGCTCAAGGGGTGGCCCCTGTGGGGGCTGCACATGCCCGCCAGCTTCAGGGAGATCTCAGGAGGAGGGTGCTCCCACTGGTGCTGGCACGTCTGAGGGAGAATGCCAAACAGTGATGCCCACTAGCACCTTTATACCTTGAGAGAATCCAGCAGGCTCCTTCCCCTCTGGCACATGCTTTAAGATTAGCAAATGAATCTCCTTCACGTACAGCATAGGCACTTTTCAAATTGCTGCTTCGTACTGGGCACCAGGGAGAGTGAGCTTGTGTGCAAGCCCTGTAAGACAGAAATCTCCATTCCCTACAGACCTATGGTGCTGCTGCATCTAAGCTCCTTTGGTTTCAAAGCCAGATATTTTGGGGGCTCATCTCTCTGGTGTACATCTCAAGGGTGGGGCGCCTGATACGGGGCATAAACCCCTCGCTCCTCAGGGAGATGCCTTGTATTTGTGAGATCCCTCTTGACTGTGGGTGGCCACGCTGGAAGTGAGATTTTTGCTGACACCATGTCTCTGACTCTTCTACCCTTGCATCTTTTCATGTGGCCCTTTCATCCTTTGTTGTGGAAGTGCTGTTCAGTTTTCAGGTCTTTTGCCAAGAGAATGGTTTCATATGTGGTTGCAGATTTGTTGTTTCTATGGTAGGAGGTGAGTTCAGGATCTGCCTACAACACCATGTTGAACTGCCTCCCGTGATATTTTAAATAAGTATTATAACTATCATAAATAGATAGTAATGATGAAATAAACCCTTCATAAATATATAATATAGACTAAAAGTGGTCAGTTTTCTGTTTTGTTTTTTTAATGCTCTGTTACTTTTGTGTTTCCACTTTCCTTTCTCGACTTTCTGTGATCATAAAATGTCTATTACAACCAAGGGAGAATGAAATAAAAAGTCCTTTATATCCTTCTAATTTAGCAGCCCTAAATCAAACATCTTGAAAACATCTCTTCCACAGTGAGGGATTAATTCTAGCAACCAAAAACCACCAGCGAATGTGACAAACACAATCAAGCATGGGATTTGTGTTATTGTAACGTCAATATGATACCACTGTTGTCCTAGAAAACTTAAACCATCATTGGGAATATCAATACCGATACTTTTGCTTTATTTAAGAAATTGATTAACATTGCAGAATGGAAAAATAAACTTCCCACAGATCAGTAAAACACTACTGTCTCCCATGTGTTCCTCCCCTCCCCACCCCCCCGCACAGGATAAATGTTCTTGATAAATGCTGCTTTTTGCCACTTGCCTAACTAACAGATTCTACGTATTAGGTTTCAGCAGCTGTTGCTGACACACTGTTCCACCCTAAATGTCCTGTTTCCTTTTCAGCAGCTCAGCAATAGTCTTGGTACCCAATCATGTGCTGAAAACATAAAATTATTTTGATAGGAATTAATAGAGAACATGAGCCAGCAGATGATATAAGTCTGTCTGAATCATGCCCACACTTTGAAGAAAACATGAATTCTTAATGGGAATAATTTCCAAAGCCAGAGAAACTGAACAATGAGCATTGCCCCCAATACTTCATATCACCTAAAGATGACAAGGTAAGAAGTTAACATTCTAAAATTTCAAAAGCACTGAGTCATTGATTCCTAACTATAGCATGATACAAACTCATTCCTCCTTCTAGTGTTAGCCTCTGTACATGTATATACAATGTATTCATGCATATATGAAAACATATTCTATTATCTAAAATCAACAATATTTGTTTGCTTCAATTTAATTATTTAATTCATTAGTGGCTTGTACTCTTTCTAACATTCTGGGTTTTTTTCATGTAAAACTCTTAATGAAGGCAAATCACATGGTAGACACTGTAAGTAGGGGAGGCAGAATGTAATTCTTTGTCTCTTCTAAAAGTCAACAGACATTTGGAGGGCAAAAGTTAATAATACAGATTAAATAATTCAACACAGTGACAATGCTGTAACAAAGGAAAGATTCTCTGCTGAGTGGCAGAGACCATTTTTAAAATAGAGATTGAGCCAGCAGGGGTTGGGCTGTTTGAGAAAAGATTTGTGGAGAACATGGAACTTGAACTCAATTGTTCAAAAAATATCAGTTGAATGTCTACTGTGTGCCATGCCCCGTACTGTTTGATATGCATTATTTATTTTAATTCTCATATGTCTAGGAGGTATTGTGACTATCCTATTTGATTGACAGGAAGACTGAGGTTTAGAGAGGTTAACAACTTCCACAGAAATAGGAGACAGTGAAGACATGATTCCAAATCAGGTATTCGGATGGCAAAGCCCTTTGTTACTACCTACTACCCCAAGTGCCCTTCCTGAGTCTTAAAGAAAAGGTAACATGTAGTGAAAGGGGAGAGGCAATATAATTACAAGTGTGGATGTGACAGTTCACGTGGCAGCTTCAAATATTTAGGAAACCAAGAGTTGACAGCCTGATTATCCTAAGGCCAGCTTATATTGAAATAATGAAATGGTGATGATGACCACAGTATATGTTTGAATTCTTTCAGTGTGTTAGGCACTGTGTTAAGCACTTCATGTGTAAAGTCTCATCGATGCCTCGCTTCAGCTTTGTGATCTGCATTGCACAGAGCTCTGAATTCCAGCAGGTAGTGGGTGGGCCCTCATGGCCAGGTTAAGGTGCTTGGCATTCATCCAAAACGAAGAGACATTTAAGACTGTCAAGTAGTGGAATGATACAATAAAACTTACCAATAGTTTGACGTCAATATTTTATTATATATATGCATTTCTTAGTGACTATTAGTGAAAGTTTTTAAATGATACTTTAGTAAGATTAATACGATTGGGAATAATGGATTTTTCATATGTGAGAATGAGCGTGCATTTGTGTGTATGTTGGCAAGATGAGGAATGTTCTCTGAGAATTAGAGGGAAGAGATTAATTTGGAGACTAAAGCAATGAGTATAAGATGACATTGGCCTGAAACACACTGATAACATTGGGAATGAAGATGGGATAGATGGTAGATGTGGAAGGAAGGATTAGAAAAAATTTAAAAACTGAATAGATCTTGAGCCCGAGAACATAAGCCAAAATCTTTCTGTAGTTTCACGTTGGGAGAAGAAAAGAGAATTCAAATATATCAGTTGGAAACTGCCTGCTGTACCATTGTGTCTTTCTACATACCAACTTCCCATATGCTTCTTATGGCTTGAATTTGGGTGCTTTTCTGTGGGAACTACACAGACTCTGGCAGTCCTCCAGTTTTTTATAGGAATTTCTCTTCCCTGGACCTGATGCAGGACTTGTCTACATTCTGGCTATTAGAAAGGACTGTTTGTTTGTTTGTTTATTTGTTTGATCCAATTACCTAGTCTGAACAGAATCACTGAATGAGGTTCAATGGGGGTCTGTCTTCTCTGTGGCTTCTCAGGATGTAGCACCCAGAGCAGCTGGCAGAGAGGAATGGAGCAGCATATATTCTAATGTGGTTAATTTATTCTAATGAGCTGCATTCTCTAAAATCAGACTTGCTGATGTTGGCAGGAAATAAATTTAACTCCCCTGCACAAATAGATGCAAATCTGAATTCTCTGAAACATTTCATTTTCCACAAGGTAATCAAGATTCATAAAACTTCTATTTAGGATCTGGGCACCAGGGAGTCAGTGTCCTTGAGGAAAACAAAACCTTCTAATGGAAATCATATTTCAGTGGTGTTAATCTCACGGGATCTGATAAATGGACACGGTGGAGTTGAATCTTATTTGGCTTCATTGTCCTTTCTGCCATACATTTCATTCAACACCCAGGTAATCAAATACATAAAATCTGCATTATTTGCTTCTGGCCCAGAAAACACTATCTAGTGCCCTTAATCAAAAGAACAGGAGACAAAGTTGATAGCACATTATTTTCTAAGGTTATCATCATCTTCAAAATTTTTCTGTTTTTAAATCTCATCTTCTTGGTCCCCAATTCAACTAACACCTCTCTTCTCTTCCATTTACCTAGAACTTTATTAACTTCAGACAAAAGGTGATGAGACCATCCCAAATCTGTCCTTTCCAACAGGTCTCAGCCCCCAGTGCATTATCATCAATAGCTCCCTGAATAACAACCTATTCAGGAAAAGGAGAGTTTTGGCAGCAAAATGAAGAATAGTAGACATAATTTTTTAAACTTGATTTTTAAAGCATGACATACTTTCAGCAGTTCAAATGTAAATCTCACAAAGCCCCGAGCGCATGTCTGCACTAAGGAGCACTCGTGACTTTCAGGACAAGCATTCTGAATTTAAAGTCAAGATTGATGATGGGTTCAGCTAGAAACAAGTTTGCATCACTGAGTCAAAATAATTAATGGCACATTTAAAATTCTTCCATTCCATGTGGAGAAAAAAATAGCTTCTGCTCCAGAAGTCAGCTCACCCTCTTAGACTTCATGGCCATCTGAGCCGGGATACTTTAAGGAGTGAGCTGCTTGTAACTTTGAAATCACTAGTGCTTATGTATGGGATCAGGTAAAGGTAAGATGAAAGGGGAAAGGACCTTCTTGAGAGATTCAAGGGGTAGTGGTAGTTTGATGGCATACAGGGGAATGTAGAAGTGAATTATGAAAGGCAAAATGTACTGTTTAAATATTTGGTTATGGGAAATATAATTTCTTAAGTTTTGGTATAAAGGAGTTGATCTGATGAGACAGTGGTGTTTGTCAATGTGTTCAGTAAGCGTTTTATCATTTACTGTTAGCTATAAGCCAGAAGATACTGAAGGGGAGATGTGCTGTCATTACACTTGGAATAAAATGCAGAGTCCATTCCATGACCTCCAAAAGCCCCACGTGAGTGGTTCTCAGCTGATTCATAGGTATCACCCATTCTAATTGAATCAGTTTCAAGTGCAGTGTAGGTGCTGCTAGTTTTTTTTTTTTTTTTTTTTTTTTTGCGGTATGCGGGCCTCTCACTGTTTTGGCCTCTCCCGTTGCGGAGCACAGGCTCTGGATGCACACGCTCAGCGGCCATGGCTCACGGGCCCAGCCGCTCCGCGGCATGTGGGATCTTCCTGGACCGGGGCACAAACCTGTGTCCCCTGCATCGGCAGGCGGACTCTCAACCACTGCGCCACCAAGGAAGCCCGGTGCTGCTAGTTTTAAAAGTTCCCCAGGTAGTTCAAATGTGCAAAAAGGATTGAGCAATACTGTCTTCCATAATAGAACTATTTCTTTTTTTTCTTAAACAGTACCTACCACATAGGGTTGCTGTGAGATTTGCATGAGATAATGCACATAAGCAAGCATGGTGCAGAAGCATTTATTAAATATTAACTCTCATGATTATCATTTTATAAATAAAGAAAATTTAGTGACTAGTGGAGCAAAGGTTGGACTTCAAACCCCATTTTTTTTCCATTTCACCACAGGGCCACTGCCAAAGGAGAGAAGAGAAAGTGAAATTTGGGGTCATAATCAATGGGATGCCCCAAATAGTATTCCTAGTTACAAGTTTCATTAGTTGATTAGTTAGGATGTAGATTTTGCTGCCAATAACCTAAATATCAGTGGCATAAACAAGGCAAGCTTATCTTCTTTTTAAAATTTTTAATTATTTTTTATACAGCAGGTTCTTATTAGCTATCCATTTTACACATATTAGTGTATACATGTCAATCCCAATCTCCCAATTCATCACACCATCACTACCCCCACCACTTTCCTCCCTTGGTGTCCATACATTTGTTCTCTACATCTGCATCTCTATTTCTGTCTTGCAAACCAGTTCATCTGTACCATTTTTCTAGATTCCACATATATGCATTAATATACAATATTTGTTTTTCTCCTTCTGACTGACTTCACTCTGTATGACAGTCTCTAGGTCCATCCACATCTCTACAAATGACCCAATTTCGTTCCTTTTTATGGCTGAGTAATATGGTCAACTAATCTATGACAAAGTAGGCAAGGATATACAATGGAAAAAAGACAGTCTCTTCAACAAGTGATGCTGGGAAAACTGGACAGCTACATGTAAAAGAATGAAATTAGAATACTCCCTAACACCATGCACAAAAAGAAACTCAAAATGGATTAAAGACCTAAATGTTTAAGACCGGACACTATAAAACTCTTAGAGGAAAACACAGGAAGAACGCTCTTTGACATAAATCACAGGAAGATCTTTTTTGACCCACTTCCTAGAGTAATGGAAATAAAAACAAAAACAAAAGGGACCTACTGAAACTTAAAAGCTTTTGCAAAGCAAAGGAAACTATAAACAAAACGAAAAGACAACCCTCAGAATGGGAGAAAATATTTGCAAATGAATCAACGGACAAAGGATTAATCTCCAAAATATATAAACGGCTCATGCAGCTCAATATTAAAAAAACAAACAATTCAATCCAAAAATGGGCAGAAGACCTAAATAGACATCTCTCCAAAGAAGACGTACAGATGGCCAAGAGGCACATGAAAAGCTGCTCAACATCACTAATGATTAGAGAAATGCCAATCAAAACTACAATGAGGTATCACCTCACACCAGTTAGAATGGGCATCATCAGAAAATCTACAAACAATAAATGCTGGAGAGAGTGTGGAGAAAAGGGAACCCTCTTGCACTGTTGGTGGGAATATAAATTGATACAGCTGCTATGGAGAACTGCATGGAGGTTCCTTAAAATACTAAAAATAGAATTACTATATGACCCAGTAACCCCACTACTGGGCATATACCCAGAGAAAACTAGAATTCAAAAAGACCCATGCACCCCAATGTTCATTGCAGCACAATTTACAATAGCCAGGTCATGCAAGCAGCCTAAATGCCCATCAACAGATGAATGGATAAAGAAGATGTGGTACATATATACATAATAGAACTCTTGATTCTCTCTAACCGCATAATCCCCACACCCACAATACTCCACCTTTCACTATCCAATTTAGTGGTAGACTAGGCCAAGCTCTCTTCTACTTTAGGACTTTGCTGTTTTTGCTTGGCATGTTCTGATACTGACCACTCCTTCCTTTCATCCTCTTACTCCTAGTAGATAGTTACATGGTTGTCCCTTCAAATGTCACCTCCTGAGAAAAGCCACTTGTAACCTGTATCTAAGAAGATTCCCCATCTCCATTATATTTTATCACTTCAAACCCTGTATTATTTGCTTTATGGCATCTGCCACTATTGGAAATCCTCATTCGGTCACTCCTTCCCTTGTATACTGTCTGGCAGCCCTCTCTACAAACTAGAGAACACTGTCCCTGTCATATTGCTTATTGATGTACGCTTTGTGCCTAAAACCATGCCTGGCCCATAGCAGTGTTCACTCCTATGTGTTAAATGAACAAATATTCGTTGAATGAATAAATGAATGGATGAATGAGTGAGTGACTGACTGAAAGGTCAACTGAAAAAACAATGCATTGGAAAATCTTTCTTGACCATGAATTATTGCTCACTAAATTCCAATGCCTGCCTTATATTGCAGACTGCATTTAATCTTTCTACTTAAAGTATTTTTCTTCCTAGTCCTTTCTTTACTTTCCCAAGCAATAAATGAAACAGACTTTGGATCAAAGAGTATGCAGCACATGTGCCAATGACCAAAACAATTTTCTATCAGAAAATTCAATCAAGGATTCTTTAATCAGAACATAAATCTTCCAGACACACATCACAGACTATACCACATTAGATCATAACTGCTTTTCTTTTTTGGCTTTTCCCCCCATCCATTTTGCAATTACAACCTCTCAGTGGTAGAGGAACAGCACTGAAGTAGCAGAGAGAAAGCAATACACTGAAAAAGCAGTTTTAGACATGATGAACTTGGTCCTTTTAGTTTATCTCAGTCTGCAATTTCAACTCTCATGGGACTCAATCAAATGGAATCAGGCAATGCGGATCAATAATGTGAAATTCTGTTGTAAAGGGTATAGTATAAAATAAACATTAAGAAGAGACTGTCTTTACTCCCCTCTGCCTTCTAGCAGCAATACCCTTATTTCTCCCATGTCTATGGAATTAAAAAAAAAAGAGTTCTCAAACAGCTGAGAACTCTTCACCCGTTTCCTTTCCTACTATTTTCTCCAGCCCAGGGAGAACATTTAACGAGAAGAACCTGACTTTATACCAATCAATCTTTTCAATTTTATACACTTATCATAAAGAGTGGCCATATGTGAATTGACTGTACTCGGCACTAGACATATTCAAAACAGTGAAAACCTGTAAAAAGAAAAACCTTATCCGTTAACTATTTTTTAGGGCAAATAAGTAAAATCTTATTAATCAGGGAGATTTTAATGGAAATATTTTAGTTCATTTAAACTAAAGTTTCAAATATAGACAAGTTCAGTTTGTATCATTTATTGAAATTTGAAGAGTTTAGGATATGCAGTGGTAAAAATCATGAAAATGGAAGATATAAGGAAGAGATGTCATATTCTATAAGCTACCAGTAAACTGGCTCAAAAGATCTCTTAATGCTTCCAAAGAGTGATACATAAAGTTTTCTACTATCTAGCCAAACTGGAATTGATGGTCAGAAATATAGTATGTCTGTTTTGAAAAGCATACATTGAGTTCCGGATGGGATACCAAAGCCGTAGCAAATGTTCTTCACAGGAACATCTTATATAAAAAGCATTTGCAAGAGCATTGTTCTACCAAATGAAAAAAAAAGATGTTTCTGTAGTTCTTGAGTACATATAATTTATTTTTACAAAAAAATACTATACATTCTATATTTCACTTTGAAGAGTTTTCTTTTTAAACTTTAATTTTCATGATTTTTTCAAACATTCAGAGACCCAAATACCTATCATCCAAATTTAACCAGTGTTGCCATCTTCCTATATTTTCTTCAAAGTGTTCTCTCATTTATTAAACAAATGTATTTACAGATGTCATTTAAACACAATTCTTAATAACTATACCCTGTTTCTTAGAGTTAACCATTATTTGGAAATTAGAGGGTATCATTCCCATAATTACTGTCAATCTGTCTTCTATATCTCTTAATTGCTCCTTCATGCTTTTTATTTCTTTGTCTCTGTAGGAAGTGCCCTGGGTGAGTTCTTCACTTACTAGCTGTGTGGTTTTGAGCAAGTTACTTAACCTCTGTACATCAGCTTTCTCATTTCTAAAATGTTGACAATACTAGTGCCTACCTCATAGGGTTGTTAGAAGATTGTCATTTATGAAACACTTAGAAAAGAACGTGCTATAAACTGCTCAATAATATATCTCAATTCATTTTATCTTTCTTTGTCTGCAAACCAGAGTTTGCCCAAACTATTGTAAGTTTCTTTATAACTTCAGTGTTTTTTCCTCATTGCCAATATTTCTACATGGTTCTATTTCACATCCTACTATTTTTATTTCTGCTTCTGTTAGTGTCACAAATTCTTGTCCTTTTAATGGATATTGTCCATTCATTTACTTCTTTTATAGACTTGTTTAGAAGGCTCTATGAAATTTATTTCATTTGGAATAAATGATGATTCATATTTTTCTTCGTTGGCTATAATATCTGGTTGACTTTTATTTTACTTTTTACTCATTTATTTTTCTTTTTAAAAATTTTTTATTTTATATTGGAGTGTATTTCATTAACAGTGTTGCATTAGCTTCAGGTTTACAGCAACATGATACATATATCTATTCTTTATCAAGTTCATTTCCCATTTAGGTTATTACAGAATATTGAGCAGTGTTCCCTGTGCTATACAGTAGGTCCTTGTTGGTTATCTATTTTAAATATAACAGTGTGTACATGTCAATCCCAAATTCCCAGTCCATCCCTCCCACCCACCCTTCCTTCCTGGTAACCATAGATTCGTTCTCTAAGTCTGTGAGTCTGTTTCTGTTTTGTAAATAAGTTCATTTGTATCACTTTTCTTAGATTCCACATATAAGTGATATCACATGATAATTTGTAATTCTCTGACAGACTTCACTTAGTGTGATAATCTCCAGGTCCATCCATGTTGCTGCCAATGACATTATTTCATTCTTTTTATGGCTAATATTCCATTGTATATATGTACTTCATCTTCTTTATCCATTCCTCTGTCGATGGACATTTAGGTTGTTTCCATGTCTTGGACATATAGGTTGTTTCCATGTCTTAGCTATTGGAAATAGTGCTACTGTGAACATTGCACTGCATGTATCTTTTTGAATTATGGTGTTCTCTGGATATATTCCCAGAAGTAGAACTACTGGATCATATGGTAGCTCTATTATTAGTTTTTTGTTTTTTTTGTTTTTTTAAACATTTTTATTGCAGTATAATTGCTTTACGATGGTGTGTTAGTTTCTGCTTTATAACAAAGTGAATGAGTTATACATATACATATATCCCATATTTCTTCCCTCTTGCATCTCCCTCCCTCCTACCACCCTCCTGATCCCACCCTTCTAGCTGGTAACAAAGCACTGAGTTGATTGCCCTGTGCTATAGGATTGCTTCCCACTAGCTGTCTATTTTACATTTGGTAGTGTATGTATGTCCCTATATACATAACCACTCTCTCACTTTGTCCCAGGTTATGCTTCCCCTTCCCCGTAAACTCAAGACCATTCTCTAGTAGGTCTGTGTCTTTAGTCCCATCTTGCCCCTAGGTTCTTCATGACCAATTTTCTTTCTTTCTTGTTTTAGATTCCATATATACGTGTTAGCATGCAGTATTTGTTTTACTCTTTCTGACTTACTTCACTCTGTATGACAGACTCTAGATCCAGCCACCTCACTACAAATAACTCAATTTTGTTTCTTTTTATGGCTGACTAACATTCATTGTATATATGTGCCTCATCTTTTTTATCCATTCATCTGTTGATGGACACTTATGTTGCATCCATGTCCTGGCTATTGTAAATAGAGCTGCAATGAACATGGTGATACATGACTCTTTTTGAATTATGGTTTTCTCAGGGTATATGTCCAGTAGTGGGATTACTGGGTCGTATGGTAGTTCTATTTTTAGTTTTATAAGGAACCTCCATACTGTTCTCCATAGTGGCTGTATCAATTCACATTCCCACCAACAGTGTATGAGGGTTCCCTTTTCTCCACACCATCTCCAGCATTTACTGTTTGTAGATCTTTTGATGATGGCCACTCTGACAGGTGTGAGATGATATCGCACTGTAGTTTTGATTTGCATTTCTCTAATGATGTTGAGCATTCTTTCATGTGTTTGTTTGCAATCTGTATATGTTCTTTGGAGAAATGTCTGTATAAGTCTTCTGCCCATTTTTTAATTGGGTTGTTTGTTTTTTGATATTGAGCCGCATGAGCTGCTTGTAAATTTTGGAGATTAATCCTTTGTGAGTTGCTTCATTTGCAAATATTTTCTCCCATTCTGAGGGTTCTCTTTTCATCCTGTTTATGGTTTCCTTTGCTGTGCAAAAGCTTTTAAATTTCATTAGGTCTCATTTGTTTATTTTTGTTTTTATTTCCATTTCTCTAGCAGGTGGGTCAAAAAGGATCTTGCTCTGATTTATGTCATAGAGTGTTCTCCCTATGTTTTCCTTTAAGAGTTTGATAGTATCTGACATTACATTTAGGTCTTTAATCCATTTTGAGTTTATTTTTGTGTATAGTGTTAGGGAGTGTTCTAATTTCATTTTTTACATGTAGCTATCCAGTTTTCCCAGCACCACTTATAGAAGAGGCTATCTTTTCTCCATTGTATATTCTTGCCTCCTTTATCAAAAATAAGGTGACCATACGTGCATGGCTTTATCTCTGGGCATTCTTTCCTGTTCCATTGATCTATATGTCTGTTTTTGTGCCAGTACCACACTGTCTTGATTACTGTAGCTTTGTAGTATAGTCTGAACTCATGGAGCCTGATTCCTCCAGCTCCGTTTTTCTTGCTCAATATTGCTTTGGCTATTTGGGGTCTTTTGTGTTTCCATACAAATTGTGACATTTTTTGTTCCAGTTCTGTGAAAAACGCCAGTGTTAGTTTGATAGGGATTGCATTGAATCTGTAGATTGCTTTGGATAGTAGAGTCATTTTCACAATGTTGATTCCTCCAATCCAAGAACATGGTATATCTCTCCATCTATTTGTATCATCTTTAATTTCTTTCATCAGTGTCTTATAATTTTCTGCATACAGATCTTTTGTCTCCTTAGGAGGTTTCTTCCTAGATATTTTATTCTTTTTGTTGCAGGGTTAAATGGGAGTGTGTTTTTAATTTCACATTCAGATTTTTCATCATTAGTGTATAGGAATGCAACAGATTTCTGTGCATTAATTGTGTATCCTGCTACCTTACCAAATTCATTGATTAGCTCAAGTAGTTTTCTGGTAGCATCTTTAGTATTCTCTATGTATAGTATCATGTCATTTGCAAACAGTGACAGCTTTACTTTTTCTTTTCCAATTTGGATTCCTTTTATTTCTTTTCCTTCTCTGATTGCTGTGGCTAAAATTTCCAAAACTATGTTCAGTAATAGTGGTGAGAGTGAGCAACCTTGTCTTGTTCCTGATCTTAGTGGAAATGCTTTCAGTTTTTCACCACTGAGGATGATGCTGGCTGTGGGTTTGTCATATATGGCCTTTATTATGATGAGGTAAGTTCCCTCTATGCCTACTTTCTGGAGGGTTTTTATCATAAATGGGTGTTGAATTTTGTCAAAAGCTTTATCTGCATCTATTGAGACGATCATATGCTTTTTCTCTTTCAGTTTGTTATAATGGTGTATCACATTGATTGATTTGCGTATATTGAAGTATCCTTGCATTCCTGAGATAAACCGCACTTGATTATGGTGTATGATCCTTTTAATGTGCTGTTGGATTCTGTTTGCTAGTATTTTGTTGAGGATTTTTGCATCTATGATCATCAGTGATATTGGCCTGTAGTTTTCGTTCTTTGTGACATCTTTGTCTGGTTTTGGTATCAGGGTGATGGTGGCCTCGTACAATGAGTTTGGGAGTGTTCCGCCTTCTGCTATATTTTGGAAGAGTTTGAGAAGGATAGGTATTAGCTCTTCTCTAAATGTTTGATAGAATTCACCTGTGAAGCCATCTGGTTCTGGGCTTTTGTTTGTTGGAAGATTTTAAATCACAGTTTCAATTTCAGTGCTTGTGATTGGTCTATTCGTATTTTCTATTTCTTCCTGGTTCAGTCTTGGAAGACTATGCATTTCTAAGAATTTGTCCATTTCTTCCAGGTTGTCCATTTCATTGGCATAAAGTTGCTTGTAGTAATTTCTCATGATCCTTTGTATTTCTGCAGTGTCAGTTGTTACTTCTCCCTTTTCATTTCTAATTCTATGGATTTGAGTTTTCTCCCTTTTTTTATTGATGAATCTGGCTAATGGTTTATCAATTTTGTTTATCTTCTCAAAGAACCAGCTTTTAGTTTTATTGATCTTTGCTATCATTTCCTTCATTTCTTTTTCATTTATTTCTGATCTGATCTTTATGATTTCTTTCCTTCTGCTAACTTTGCGGTTTTTTTGTTCTTCTTTTTCTAATTGCTTTAGGTGCAATGTTAGGTTGTTTATGTGAGATGTTTCCTGTTTCGTAAGGTAGGATTTTATTGCTATAAACTTCCCTCTTAGAACTGCTTTTGCTGCATCCCATATGTTTTGGGTCGTCGTGTGTTCATTGTCATTTGTTTCTAAGTATTTTTTGATTTCCTTTTTGATTTCTTCAGTGATCTCTTGGTTATTAAGCAGTGTATTGTTTAGCCTCCATGTGTTTGTAGTTTTTACAGATTTTTTTCCTGTTATTGATATCTAGTCTCATAGTGTTGTGGTTGGAAAAGATACTTGATACGCTTTCAGTTTTCTTAAATTTACCAAGGCTTGATTTGTGACCCAACATATGATCTCTCCTGCAGAATGTTCCATGAGCACTTGAGTAGAAACTGTATTCTGTTGTTTTTGGATGGAATGTCCTATAAATATCAACTAAGTCCATCTTGTTTAATGTATCATTTAAAGCTTGTGTTTCCTTATTTATTTTCATTTTGGGTGACCTGTCCATTGGTGAAAGTGGGTTGTTATAGTCCTCTACTATGATTGTTTTACCGTCAATTTCCTCTTTTACGACTGTTAGTATTTGCCTTCGGTATTGAGGTGCTCCTATGTTGGGGGCATAGCTATTTACAATTGTTGTATCTTCTTCTTCGATTGATCCCTTGATCATTATGTAGTGTCCTTCCTTGTCTCTTGTAACATTCTTAATTTTGAAGTCTATTTTATCTGATATGAATATTGCTACTCCAGCTTTCTTCTGATTTCCATTTGCATGGAATATCTTTTTCCATCCCCTCACTTTCAGTCTGTATGTGTCCCTAGGTCTGAAGTGGGTCTCTTGTAGACAGTATATATACGGACGGGTATTGTTATTGTATCCATTCTGCAGTCTATGTCTTTTGGTTAGAGCATTTAATGCACTTCATTTAAGGTAATTATCAATATGTATGTTCCTATTACCATTTTCTTAATTGTCTTGGGTTTCTTATTGTAGGTCTTTTCCTTCTCTTGTGTTTTTTGCCTAGAGAAGTTCCTTTAGCATTTGTTGTAAAGCTGGTTTGGTGGTGCTGAATTCTCTTCGCTTTTGCTTGTCTGTAAAGGTTTTAATTTCTCCATCAAATATGAAGGAGATCCTTGCTGGGCAGAGTAATCTTGGTTGTAGGTTTTCCCTTTCATAACTTTAAATATGTCCTGCCAGTCCCTTCTGGCTTACAGAGTTTCTGCTGAAAGATCAGCTGTTAACCTTATGGGGATTCTCTTGTATGTTATTTGTTGCTTTTCTCTTGCTGCTTTTAATATTTTTTCTTTGTATTTAATTTTTGGTAGTTTGATTAATATGTGTCTTGGCGTGTTTCTCCTTGGATTTATCCTGTATGGGACTCTCTGTGCTTCCTGGACTTGATTAACTATTTCCTTTCCCATATTAGGGAAGTTTTCAACTATAATCACTTCAAATGTTTTCTCAGTCCCTTTCTTTCTCTCTTCTTTATCTGGGACCCGTGTAATTCGAATGTTGGTGCATTTAATATTGTCCCAGAGGTCTGTGAGACTGTCCTCCATTCCTTTCATTCATTTTTCTTTATTCTTCTATGCAGTAGTTATTTCCACTATTTTATCTTCCTGGTCACTTATCCATTCTTCTGCCTCATTTATTCCAATATTGATCCCTTCTAGAGAATTTTTTATTTCATTTGTTATGTTGTTCATCATTGTTTGTTTGCTCTTTAGTTCTTCCAGGTCCTTGTTAAACGTTTCTTGTATTTTCTTCATTCTATTTCCAAGATTTTGGATCATCTTTACTGTCATTCTGAATTCTTTTTCAGGTAGACTGCCTATTTCCTCTTGATTTGTTAGGTCTGGTGGGTTTTTACCTTGCTCCTTCGTCTGCTGTGTGTTTTTCTGTCTTCTCATTTTGCTTAACTTACTGTGTTTGGGGTCTCCTTTTCGCAGGCTGCAGGTTCGTAGTTCCCGTTGTTTTTGGTGTCTATCCACAGTGGGTAAGGTTGGTTCAGTGGGTTGTGTAAGCTTCCTGGTGGAGGGGACTGGTCTCTGTGTTCTTGTGGATGAGGCTGGATCTTGTCTTTCTGGTAGGCAGGTCCACGTCTGGTGGTGTGTTTTGGGTTGTCTGTGACCTTATTATGATTTTAGGCAGCCTCTATGCTAATGGATGGGGTTGTGTTCCTGTCTTGCTAGTTGTTTGGCATAGGGTGTCCAGCAGTGTAGCTTGCTGGTCATTGAGTGGAGCTGGGTCTTGGCATTGAGATGGAGATCTCTGGGAGATTTCCGCCATTTGATATTACGTGGAGCTGGGAGGTCTCTGGTGGACCAATGTCCTGAACTTGGCTCTCCCACCTCAGAGGCACAGCCCTGATGCCTGACTTGAGTACCAAGAGTCTGTCTTCCACACGGCTCAGACTGCTAGTGTTGGAGGGTCTCCTGCAGAGGTGGCAAGTGGCTGTGTCTCACTGTGAGGACAAGGACACTGGCAGCATAAGTTCTGGCATGTACTGCTTGGCATGAGCCCTCCCAGAGTCCACCATTAGCCTCACCCTATTATTTAGTTTTTGAAGGAACCTCCATACTGTTCTCCATAGTTGCTGTACCAATTTACATCCCCATCAACAGTGTAGGAGGGTTTCCTTTTCTGCACGCCCTCTCCAGCATTTATTGTTTGTAGACGTTTTGATGATGGCCATTCTGACCGGTGTGAGGTGGTACCTCATTGTAGTTTTGATGTGTATTTTTCTAATAATTAGTGATTTTGAGCATCTTTTCATGTGCCTCTTGGCCATCTGTATGTCTTCTTCGGTGAAATGTCTCTTTAGGTCTTCTGCCCATTTTTGGATTGGGCTTTTTGTTTTTTTTGATATTGATCTCCATGAGCTGTTTGTAGATTCTGGAGATTAATCCTTCCGCGGTTGCACCTTTTGCAAATATTTTCTCCCATTCTATGCGCTGTCTTTTTGTTTTGTTTATGGTTGGTTACCTTTGCTTTGCAAAACCTTTGAGTTTAATTAGGTCCCATTGGTTTGTTTTTATTCCTATTACTCTAGGAGATGGATTGGAAAAGATCTTGCTACAATTTATATCAAAGAGTGTTCTGCCCATGTTTCCTATAAGAGTTTTATAGTATGCAGTCTTACATTGAGGGCTTTAATCCATTTGAGTTCATTTTTGTGTACGCTGTTAAAGAATGTTCTTCTTTCATTTTTTTACATGTAGCTATCCAGTTTCCCTGCACCACTTATTGAAGAGACTGTTGTTTCTCCATTGAATAGTCTCGCCTCCTTTGTCATCGATTGTTTGACCATAGGTGCATGGGTTTATTTTTGGGCTTTATATCCTGTTTCATTTGATCTATATTTTTGTTTTTGTGCCAGTACCGTATTGTCTCGATTACTGTAGCTTTGTAGTATAGTCTGAAGTCAGGGAGACTGATTCCTCCAGCCCCATTTTTCTTTCTCAAGATTGCTTTGGCTCTTCTTTGAGGTCTTTTGTGTCTCCATACAAATTTTAAGATTTTTTTGTTGTAGTTCTGTGAAAAATGCCATTGGTAATTTGATAGGGATTGCATTGAGTCTGTAGATTGCTTTGGGTAGTATAGTCATTTTGACAATATTGATCCTTCCAATCCAAGAATATGGTATATCTTTCCATCTGTTTGTGTCATCTTTGATTTCTTTCATCAGTGTCTTATAGTTTTCAGAGTACAGGTGTTTTGCCTCTTTAGGTAGGTTTATTCCTAGGTATTTTATTCTTTTTGATATGATGGTAAATGGGATTTTGTTTCTTTAATTTCTCTTTCTGACCTTTCGTGGTCAGTGTATAGAAATGCAACAGATTTCTGTGTATTAGTTTTGTATCCTGCAACTTTTCCGAATTCATTGATAAGCTCTAGCAGTTCTCCGGTAGTATCTTTGGAATTTTCTATGTATAGTATCATGTCATCTGCAAACAGTGACAGTTTTACTTGTTCTTTTCTGATTTGGATTCCTTTTATTTCTTTTTCTTTCTGTCTGCCTAGCTAGAACTTCAAAAACTATGTTGGATAAAAGTGGTGAGAGAGAGTGGACATCCTTGTCTTGTTCCTGATCTTAGAGGAAATGGTTTCAGGTTTTCACCATTGAGAATGATGTTTGCTGTGGGTTTGTTGTATATGGCCTTTATTATGTTGAGGTAGGTTCCCTCAATGCCCACTTTCTGGAGAGTTTTTATCAAAAATGAGTGTTGAATTTTTGTCAAAAGATATAACAATTGTAAGTATATATGCACCCAACATAAGAGCACCTCAATATATAAGGCAAATACTAACAGCCATAAAGGGAGAAATCAACAGTAACCCAATAATAGTGGGGGACTTTCATCAATGGACGGATCAATCCAGAAAAAAATTAATAAGGAAATACAGACATTAAATGAAACATTAGAGCAGATGGACCTAACTGATGTTTATAGAGCCTTCCATCCAAAAGCAGCAGAATACACATTCTTTTCATGTGCACATAGAACATTCTCCAGGATTGATCACATGCTGGGCCACACAGTGAGCCTCAGTAAATTTAAGAAAATTGAAATCATATCAAGCATCTTTTCTCACCACAACGCTATGAGATTAAAAATCAACTACGAAGAAAACTGTAAAAAACACAAACATGTGGAAGCTGAACAATATGCTACAAAGCAACCAGTGAATCACTGAAGAAATCAAAGAGGAATTCAAAAAATTCCTAGAGACAAATGAAAGCACACAACAATCCAAAACTTATGGGACACAGCAACAGCAGTTCTAAGAGGGATGCTTATAGCAATACAAGCTTACCTCAGGAAACAAAAAACTCAAATAAACAACCTAACCTTACACCTAAAGCAACTAGAGAAAGAAGAACAAACAAAACCCAAAGTTAGTAGAGGAAAGAAATCATAAAGATCAGAGCAGACATAAATGAAATAGAGATGAAGGAAACAATAGCAAAGATCAATGAAACTAAAAGCTGGTTCTTTGAAAAGATAAAACTGATAAAGCTTCAGCCAGACTCATCAAGAAAAAAAGGGAGAGGGCTCAAATGAAAAAGGAGAAGTTATACCTGACACCACAGAAATACAAAGGATCATGAGAGACTACTACAAGCAACTATATGCCAATAAAATGGACAACCTGTGAGAAATGGACAAATTCTTAGAAAGGTACCATTTCCCAAAACTGAACCAGGAAGAAATAGAAAATATGAGTAGACCAATATCACAAGTAATGAAATTGAAAGTGTGACTAAAAAACTCCAACAAACAGAAGTCCAGGACCAGATGGCTTCATGGACGAATTCTGTCAAACATTTAGAGAAGAGTTAACATCTATCCTTCTGAAACTATTCCAAAAAATTGCAGAGGCAAGAACACTCCCAGACTCATTCAGTGAGGCCACCATCACCCCAATACCAAAACCAGACAAAGATATCAGAAAATAAGAAAATTACAGCTGATATCACTGATGAACATAGATGCAAAAATCCTCAACAAAATACTAGCAAACCAAATCCAACAATACATTAAAAGGATCATACACCATCATCAAGTGGGATTAATCCCAGGCGTGCAAGGATTTTTCAATATCTGCAAATCAGTGTGATATACTACATTAACAAATGGAAGAATAAAAATCATATGATCATCTCAATAGATGTAGAAAATCATTTATTTATTTATCTCTTGACTCCGTCCTCAGCTTCTCCTTAAATCATCTACCTGCCCATAAAATCCTTGTTAACAACTTATTGTGTCCTTTCCATAGTTCACTTAACAGACACACACATACACACAGATTTTTGGACTTTTTTAAATAAAATAACACATTTTGTGGAACACTTGTGGAAAATATTGAGATGTTATATGAGAAAAGTATCCTGGAATCAAATAGTTTTGGGAGACACTGGATCACAAAAATTGAATAGTATTATCTACTGCCAGACTTTTAGTGCACTTATCATAGAAATGTGTGCAAGCTATGTATTCCTCCAAATCATTTGACAGCGAAACCCTTAACAGGGAAATTAAGGCATTGGTATTATGAGGGACAGACTTCGGGAAACACTGACCTAACACTTGCAATGAATTTCATTTACTCTTTAACTGTAAATTTAGCTTTCATCCATTTGGAGACCAGACATATTCCAAATCAAGGAGCCAAGAAGCCATATATTAACTCTACTCTAGCTTCTTATTTTGCATACAGAAGTTGGGTTCTTTTCCTCTAGCCTGGTAATCAAGCCTCTGCCTAAAACCTGAGAATCAGAAACCAAACATCTGTCTTGGTTTCCTGTCCTGGCCTTTGATGTGAATTATCCAAGATGTGGTGTACTGACCTGAACCAAGTGGTCTACCTTCTGGTCCTCTAATAATTAACTGTCTTCTCATCATGTTACCCAATACACAAGTTGCTATGGTATCCAGGTCTTCATTCTAAGTTTACCTCTCATCAATACGTAATTACAGAAGGGAGTATAAAATTAATGAAAGAAGAACATAGAATCATAGAGAAAATAAGTTTTGGCTTGGGTATTTATTGAAATAGGGACATATGAGTTAAAAGGCTGTTCCTTTTTAGCCATCTTTAGTCTTCCTCATACATTTGATTGCCAAATTAAATGAGTTGACATATAAGGGCATGTAGCATTATGCTGGTGCAGTATAGGCAACAAATGTTAGTTTACATTTCATTCTTTAAGCAAGCTTAAACAGCCAGGATTTCCTTGTTTATAATATGAAGAATGTCTAGCAAACCTAGTGGGACCACATAAGAACCTGTGATACTTCTATAGATCAATTCACATCTCTTAAAGTATAATTATATATAGCAGTAACCTAACACACCCCCAAATAGCATGCAAACTAGAATGGTCAAGTGTTCCAACTCTTATGGACCGTATATTAGATGCCAAGCACTACCCTAAGTCTTTAGATACTTATGCTACATAATAATCACAAAAATCCTGTGAAGTTGCCCAGGGTCACATAGCTAGTTCATGAAAGTGACTGGATTCAAACCCTGGCAGCTGATGAAGAGCCCTTATTCTACTCCCAGAGCTGTACTTACTCCATTTCAACTCTCACTTAATAGGAGATACGTATTTAATATAAGCGGTTTGTTATAATTAAGTCATATCATATTCGAGTCAGGGTAGAGACACTGCCTCTCTTCTCATGTTGTCTCCAATCTCTACAAGAGTGCCTGCATCAGACACTAGACAGTTACTTTTTCAAGAAAAAAATCTGATTATAAGTTTGGTGTTTTTGTAGGGTCAACAATTTTTGGAGAATTTTCTCTTCAAGCAAAGGAGAGATGGAGATGCTAGAAAATTATCTGGGTGGTAGGCAAATATTTTAAAGGTACTGCAGAAATTGAAGTCAATAAATCAGAGAGTAACTGTCCAAAAAAGGAGGAGAGAGTGACAAAAATGCAGTAAATCCCAAGAAGTAAAGGCTGGTCAAAGACAAATTGTGATCCTCTGCCCAGAGTACAATATTCCTGACCTCTGAACCTGAGACTCAGGACTACTGGGAACCAAGGGTACTAAACATAATTAAATAATAATTAACTAGTGGTGTGAATAAATAATATCTCCATGGTAAATAACTGACACACAAAACCCAGCACAAGTTTTGCCACAGACGGCAAGCAAACAGTGACTACTGATACAACGTAAGGAGGTAGCATTAAGTTTTTGTTATTGTTTAAAAGACTGGATATAAAGCAGGAAGTTAAATTGGAACATTTAAGTTTTGCACACTGCATAGTGATAGAAACTCATGTATTCCTCAAGATTGATATTCCCACATGATTACATCAAGAAATTGGAAAGAGATGCATTTGCCAATTATTCCCAATTGATGCAAGAAAGGATATGTGTTAGAGTAGAACAAGCAATCAAAATTCCCTCCTCTCCTCAATACCACAATTATCTCTAATTTTTCAAAACAATTTTTAATCCTTTCTCAACAGGGTCTTTCATGTTGTCATTAACAAAATCTAACATAGGTTAAAATCACAATATATTAAAACAGTTACCTAAGAAATCATCTCAAGTCTAGAAAAATGATCCAATCAAAAAATGGGCAGAAGAAAGAAATCATCTCAAGTCTCGAAAAATGATCCAATCAAAAAATGGGCAGAAGACCTAAAGAGACATTTCTCCAAAGAAGACATACACGTGGCCAAAAAGCACATGAAAGGATGTTCATCATCACTAATTGTCAGAGAAATGCACATCAAAATTACAATGAGGTATCGCCTCACACCAATCAGAATGGCCCTCATGGAAAAGTCTACAAACAAGAAATGCTGCAGAGGGTGTGGAGAAAAGGGAACCCTTCTACTGTTGGTGAGAATGTAAATTGGTACAACCACTATGGAGAACAGTATGGAGGTTCCTCAGAAAACTATAAATAGAACTACCATATGACCCAGCAATCCCACTCCTGGGCATTACCAGATATACCAGAGAAAACTCTAATTTGAAATAATACATGTACCCCAATGTCCATTGCAGCACTATTCACATGGAAGCAACCTAAATGTCCATCAACAGAGGAATAGATAAAGAAGATGAGGTACTTATATACAGTGGACTATTACTCAGCCATAAAAAGGAATGAAATAATGCCATTTTCAGCAACATGGATGGACCTGGAGATTATCATACTAAGTGAAGTCAGTCAGAGAAAGACAAATATCATATGGTATCTCCTATATGTGGAATCTAAAAAAAAAAATGATACAAATGAACTTACTTACAAAACAGAAATAGAGTCACAGATGTAGAAAACAAATTTATGGTTACCAGGGGGGAAAGAGGAGTGGAGGGATAAATTGGGAGACTGGGATTGACATATACACACTACTACGTATAAAGTAGATAACTAATAAAGACCTATTGTATAGCATAGGGAACTCTACTCAATACTTTGTAATGATCTATATGGGAAAAGAATCTAAAGAAAAGAGTGGATATATGTGTATGTATGGCTGATTCACTTTGCTGTTCAGCAGAGACTAGCATAACATTGTAAATCGACTATACTCCAATAAAAATTTAAAAAAAGAAAAAGAAATCATCTGGAGTCTAGAAATTGAAACCAGTTCAAGCTGCACGTCTGAAGCTCAGGAAGTCAGTTACTTAGTAAATTCCTCAGTCTGTCCTCAGTCAGCTTCTTGTAGTATATTAGAAATTACTTTACCATTCAATTGGCTGGGGCTAATATCTCTTCCTCCCCCTCTCTCCCTTCCTTCCTCTCTACCCCTTTCCCCCACCCTCAACATAGAAAATTAAGGGAAACCGCTGGGCAATTAAATTGAGTGAAAATATTTTTTCTAATGCTTTTAAAAAATATTTGTATGTATGCAAATGCATCACAGTCCAAGTTCTATTGGATGTCTCTTGAACTATATAATCATATTAAAACAATATAGACCCAAGATATAATTAAAATGTGATAAAAGTTATTTATGATTATTGAGATACTAGAATAGGTTCTACATTTAAACCAGCGTGTTTAGTTTTCTTTGAAGTGTGTTCATGTTCCACATCATGTATGCAGAATTAATGATAAAAATGAAAAAAGAAGAAAGATGTAACAGAACAATGTTATAGAAAGTAAAGTGATCTTATTACACAGTGATTTAAAACAGCACTGGCTTTAAACCTGAGGGGGAAAAAGGTAGAAGCTGTGAATATAGTCTTATCAAATGTCTCTCACATTGATGTTGATTTAAGGTTTTGCACATGGAATCTGGAGAGGTTTGGTGGTTGATGCTTATATTTGAAAGTCAGTAAACCCTGTGCCCCACATTTATCTCTCTGCTTAGCATAGCAATAATGGTAATCCCCTGGCAGTATCTGACTTGAACCTTTTGACCTATCTTGAACTCTCGTTCAGTGTTCACTATAAACATCACTTAATCACCTTTTCTCTTTTGCTTCAGTAGAGCAGCCAGTATGCTCTAAAATCATTTTGTAGAAAAGACATTTTGATATCAAAATTCCTATGACTTTAATTATACAATATCTTAGAAATTTTTCACAATCCTTTTCTCTGTTTACTTTCTGAATGTTCACTTTATCATTCTGTAAGCCACACATTTATAAAGGCTTCATTCCACTTACATCTCCTGCTTGTGTTTTGGAAAGAATTAGACACTTACGTATTTGTGTCTGTTGTATACCAATACATGGAAAATGAAGAGTATTTTGCTGTTTGGGGTTTAGCAATGTTGTATAACTTTAAAACATAAAAGCATTTTCAGTTGCTTAATCATTTTTTCTCTTCCAACACCCAGTACATAAAAAGAACAAACTTTTAAAAATCCAAATAAACAAAACGTCTTTTTGAGATAATAGCAGGGTGACCTCATTTCTGCTGCTACCTTCAGATTCAGCTCTGTCATTGTTTCCTATATGGAAGCAGATTGGATTTCTTGGCTTTTCAGTTGCCCAGTTTTTGCAGGTGTTTTTTTTTTTTTTTTTTTTTGCCTCATTTTGAACTCAGCTGATGGAAACAGTGGTTTTCCAAGATTGTTTTTTTTCTTGGACCCATGACAAAAATGAGTCAAGAACAGTTGAATAGTGATGCTGTTTACAGAAATAAAGTTAATCAAGGGAGTTTAAGAATTTTGGGGGGGTGCTAGTAAATGTTAGTAATAAATACATTTTTCTTCTTATGAGTGCAACATCACTTACTCATTGTACAGACTCAGGGAGACGTGATCTCAGTAACCACCATAAAACAGTTTGGCCAACGCTGACAGGACACAAATCAAAGTTTTAACATATAAAACTAGTGTTCTGACTCTATCTTATAAAGTATGGTAGTCCAACTGCAAGGTGTTTCTTATTGCTGCTAGGCAACCCTTTTTATTCATCTTCTGCTGGCTCCTCAGTATGCGTCCAACTTGTTTCACCCCTTTTCTCTTCTACTCTAGGATCTAAGATCTCCTTGCTCTTTTTTTTTTTTTTTTTTTTTGCAGTATGTGGGCCTCTCACTGCTGTGGCCTCTCCCGCCACGGAGCACAGGCTCCGGACGCGCAGGCCCAGCGGCCATGGCTCACGGGCCCAGCCGCTCCGCGGCATGTGGGATCTTCCCGGACCGGGGCATGAACCCGTGTCCCCTGCATCGGCAGGCGGACTCTCAACCACTGCGCCACCAGGGAAGCCCCTCCTTGCTCTTTTTAACTAGTGTTCCCATTCCCATGTGCTTGGGAAGGCTAAGTTCATGAGCTTCAGCTTGCGTCTTTGTCCCAATTCAACATATTGCTCAGTTTGTATGTACCTTTTCATCTTCCTCTCACGTCTCAGAAAAATCCTCATCTCTTTATGTCTAGTGTTAAACCTTCCTTCCTGACCTCAGATTCCATCATGGCCCAACTCCAAAGGCACTCTGCTACCATTCTAACAAACACCTCTGGTTTTGAGCTCAAGTTCTCCCTCTTGACTGGAGAAGATTCTTGTCTTCATACACACTCCCACTTTCCCTGCTGTTCTCATGGTCATTCTCTTATCCTTGTGGTATGTGAACACTCTGTAGGACATATTTCCTCTGAAACTAGTCGACAAGGACTCCCTCCTTCATTAATGACTTGACTTCCTTACTTGCCCAAAATTCCTTTAAGAACTATATATGGGTCCAATTTTCATAGAATATTTCCTAAATATCCAATTTATTTTCTGATCCCAAAATTAACCTCGCCCAAATCTAAAATCTAAGCTATAGTCACTGCAGCTCCAATTCACATCCCCACAATCCCTCAGACATTTCAGTTTTCCATACTTTCCAAGTCAACATACACATGATGGTTCTATCATGTAAAACATCTAGTTTAGTAATTACAGTAGTAAATTGGCAATTTAATTCTTTATTTGGTTTTAACTGTAATTTTAAGATGCTATGGACAGGTAAGCCTTGGTTTCTTCCTGGTTTTTGAACTTCCAGGTTTTCTGTGCATATAATTACCATTAAAACATGACAGAGTTTTCTATTTGATATTGTTAAACTTACTCTAAAAGCAATAAAATTTTGTTGGACATGATGAGGATTCAGATCCCTCTAACCCTATAATTCAATAATTTCATGTTTCTCAGCACTCTGTACCTAGGTCTGAATTTATATAATGATGAGATTCATGTTAGAAAAATATCAAAGGGAGGTTATTCCAAAATTCTTAACTCAGAGTTATACAGTTTTCATAATATATTTTAAAATGTAGAGATACTTTTTGGCATGTTATATGTATGTCAGTCATTTTTGTTGAGAAACTACACTAATCTGAAAAATACATAATTTGAGGATAAAAAGTTAACTTTTATGTCTTATTCTTGAAATAAGACTTTCTTTGATGATTTCTAATGTTTTTATAATTATTAACTCTATTTTTATGTAACTTCATTCTATACATTTATTTAATACAAACTATATCCTTTCAGCAAGGTGATATAGGAGTCCTATTTTGACCACAAAGTTCATTGCCCTTCAGTGCTTCTTTACATTAGGGGACTCCCTCAGATTCTTTTCGTGCATAATTTCATTTAAACGTTTTCCAAAGGAATACACTTGGCCCCAGAGTCAATGGAGCTCCATCACAAAGGACAAGGGAATCTTCATCATGCAGAGAACAGAGTACTACTGCTGTTCCTTGTCTACCCCAAATCTTTGTGCCCACCCTGTTGGTGAAGGCCCCCAAGAGGTCAGCAGGCACTTCAAAACATGCTATTCCACGTAAGTTCCCATGTATTATTATTATGATTTTTTTTGCAGTACGTGGGCCTCTCACTGTTGTGGCCTCTCCCGTTGCGGAGCACAGGCTCTGGACGCGCTGGCTCAGCGGCCATGGCTCACGGGCCCAGCCGCTCCGCGGCATGTGGGATCTTCCCGGACCGGGGCACGAACCCGTGTCCCCTGCATCGGCAGGCGGACTCTCAACCACTGTGCCACCAGGGAAGCCCTCCCATGTATTTTTATAAAGTATTAATTTCTCCATTACTATATCCCACAAAACCCATAAATCATTCATGCTAATATAGACATGCAGAATTTTTTTTTTTTACAAAAAGATTCTTTTGTAAAGATAGACTTAGACACTGAAGTATAATCTTAACTTTTATCAATTGCTGCTTAATCTAATCCCTGTCATTTTAGCAGGTTTTACTGTGGAATACTTTTTAAAACTTTATCTCAGATCATTTTAACTAAAATAACACTTAAATGGAATTTAGGAATCAAACAGATGTTTTCATCTCAGTGGGCAAACTGCCCTCATCATCCACTTTCCTCTTTTTTTCCTCCAAGTACTAAGTCGTCATTCTTTGCAATTCTATTGTATCTCATAATATGTACTTCATCATTCAGGACTAATAAATGTGGCCTTACACTGATGATAGTTATTTCATAGCTTAGTCATGTTTCTCAACACACCTAATACCTACTTGAGGATGGATTTTATCTTCTACATTGATGTCCCTATAAGAATGAGTACATTGTTGAGCTTGCATAATATATTTAAACAACATAATATATTCAACGAAAACAGGTAACTCGACAAATTATGAGCAAGTATCCACTTGTACTCCATGAATATCAAATGCTGGACAAATTTCAGTGATATGAGCCACAATGTTCTGACCAAAATAAGAGCATAAGTTTGGCTCCTACAGAACATGATCTTCATTTGGCAAGAAATGGGGATTTTGTTTTCACGTTGACCTTATGGAGCCAAAAGAAAAGAAAGAAATAGCTTTGCCTATGAAGATTTATAAACATAAGTGTCCTTGCTTTGGACAGTAATAGGTCTCCCCTCTCATATCTATCTGGGTTTGAGACCTTGGTACTGCTCCATTGTCTGCCCTTGTACCTGTCCAGACTCATGGGTGTGCTAAACCACAAGAGAGAGGAGATTCATTCAGGTCAGTGTGGGAGGGGTGGAGGGAGCACATCTGCTGAAGAGAAGTAAAACAGAAACAGACCAGATGGCAGGAGTAATGAGGGTGAAGAGCAGAAAGGAAAATTCCCCAAAGATCTACCAATGGCATTACTACACATCTGCTGAAGGAAAAGAGACTAAAAAGGAGCCAGCATGGTTTCAGGACATCTGAATGAGCTGACTCAGTCAGGGGTTACTCTGCAGGCTTAGATTAAGAGTTTGTTAGGAATGAGAAAGGAGTGAACAGGACGAAAGATACGGACATTCTGCCTGATATCTTTTGTGAGAACATTTCTCCCTCTTTGGAAACTACAAATATTTAACAGCAATTAATATGCTCTGGTCCCAATCAGCATAAACTTTGTAAAAAGTAATTTTCTTTAAAAAGATCTACTACTACCACCACCACCAACAACAAAGATCTCTCACCTTCATTAAAACCTTTGATAGTTTGCTGCAATTTATAAAAGAAAGAAAATAGCTTACTTAGCTTTCCACAGCCTGCAAAAATGAAAGTAAAACATTAAGAGATTCTAAAGATACTAAGTGATTATTGGTTTTGCATCACTTACCTGGTATAGAATTGACAGGTAACGAGCACTTTCTTAGTTATTTTACATATAAAAATTAAGTGCTGTTGTAAAACGCATCAGATATCTTTTTCATAGTAAACTATTTAGAACATGTAAAAAAAACTTTGATCTCTTATCACAAGGAAATTGCTAACACTGATGACCAGTATTATTTCAGAGTACAAGAAAATAGTTTGAACATGTATTTTTTTATATGTTTATATATGTGGGAAGGAAGACAATGCCCATAAAAAAGAGAAGAGATAAGCCAAAGCGATAATCTCACTGCTCATCCCTAAAATTTGGATTGTAAAAACTTAGAGCGATGTAAAAAACGTTTCCTACTGTTTTTCTTTTTGATGAAAATGAAAACAAAATGCTATTTTACCTTGAAAAATATGCTTACAAAACGGGTTTGAGCCAGCATGCATTATTGGAGAATCTACCAAAATTGGAAATGAACAAATTAACTGACAAGTGCAGGAGGAGGATACAAATTATAGGGATAACAGTTACCAGTTGCCTGCTCTATATAGAGAAACAGGGTGATAGCAATGATACTGATTACACTGACGATGCACATACACACACCAGTGGGCACAAGTCTCTTGAAACCATATAAAATTAGCCTCTGATACTATTTAAGGCATTTCTTATCTTTAAAAAAAATCAGCAATGCAATATCACTCTCTTGTGATGACCTGTAATGCTATCCCTTATTGCAGAAAGTAAATTTTGTAAGAGTTTAGCATACTTTATAATTTATCTTAGGTCTTCGTAGAGTAAATATTCAACTCAGACAACTGCAATTTGATGGAAAGTGCAACTTGAAAAAAAATCTTTAATGCTGAAATTTTCCTAATTCCATGTTGAGTTAGGGAGGCCATTAATAGAATTTGAGGGACTCCAATATTTCTGGTACCTGACCTACATATTCAGTAGTATGTTCTTAGAGAGTTCTACGTAAATGCAGGACTTTCTTTTCTGCCAAAGTAAAAATTCTCCCACAAAGGTTACAACTGAATAATATAGTAGAAACAGAAATAATAATATTTGTTAGAAGTAGAAGTTCTTCATAATAAGAGGAATTAGTATTTATGAAGTACTCATGATACACCAGCCACTAGTTTAAGGGCTTTTACATGTATGTATTAGATCTTCATTTAATCATACAATGACCCTATAATGAATGTACTACAATCATGAATATTCTTTAGGAGAAAAAAAAAAGACCAAGAAGCGTAAGTAACTTTCTTGGGTTCACACAGCTATAAAGTTGCAGAGTTAAATTTGAACCCTGGTAGTCTGGTTTAGTAGCCTATGTTTAATAATAATGTCACCCTGCCTTCCAATCAGGACAGCCTTGAAAATGAGGAAATATCATTTCAGTATTCTGCCTCTTTCACTCTGAACAAACATTATATTATCCATGTTAACTGTAAGTTGTAATATCAAAAATTTGTATATAGGTTCTTTAGAACAGGCCAGAGACAAGATGGCAGAGTAGAAGGACGTGAGCTCACCTCTTCTTACAAAAATGCCACAATCACAACTAACTGGTGAACAACCATCAAAAAAAAAAAAAAAATCTGGAACCTGCCACAAAAGATATCGTACATCCAAAGACAAAGAAGAAGCCACAATAAGACAGTAGGAGGGGCACAATCATGATAAAATCAAATCGCATACCTGCTGGGTGGGCAACCCACAAACTGGAAAATAATTATATCACAGAAGTTCTCCCACAGGAGTGAAAGTTCTGAGCCCATCAGGCTCCTTAGCCTGGGGGTCTGGTAATGGAAGGAGGAGCCCCCAGAGATTCTGGCTTTGAAGGCCAGTGGGGTCTGATCTTGGGAATTCCATAGGAGTGGGGGAAACAGAAACTCCACTCTTTGAGGGTGCACACAAGTTCTCAAGCACACCAGGACCCAGGGCAGAAAGCAGTGACCTCATAAAAGCCTGGGCCAAACCTATCTGCTGGTATTACGGATCTTCTGCAGAGGCAAGGGGTGGCTGTGGTTCACTGCAGGGACAAAGACACTGGTGGCGGTACTTCTGGGGAGTACTCTTGGAGGCTGCCATTTTCTCACTAAGACCTGGCCCCACCCAACAGCCTGTAGGCTCCATTACTGGGATGCCTCAGGCCAAACAACCAACAGGGCGGGAACACAGCAGTCTTCCTGAGCACACAGCTGCCCATAAAAACACACCCCTTGACACAGCACAACCCACCAGAGGGACAAGACCCAGGTCTACTTACCAGTGGGCAGGAACCAGTTCCTTCCATCAGGAAGCCTACACAAGCCTCGTAGACCAGCCTCATTCACCAGGGGGCAGACAGCAGAAGCAAGAACTCTCTTGAATGTCTATACAATAATGAAAGATCAGAAAGAGAAAATTTTTTTAAAAATCCCATTTACCATCACATCAAAAAGAATAAAATACCTAGGAATAAACCTACCTAAGGAGGCAAAAGATCTGTATGCAGAAAACTGTAAGATGCTGATGAGAGAAATTGAAGATGACACAAACAGATGGAAAGATACACCACGTTCTTGGTTTGGAAGAATCAGTATTGTCAAAATGACTATACCACCAAAGGCAATCTACAGATTCAGTACAATCCCTATCAAATTACCAATGGCATTTTTCACAGAACTAGAACAAAAAAATCTTAAAATCTGTAATGGAAACACAAAAGACCCCGAATAGCCAAAGCACTCTTGAGCAAGAAAAATGGAGCTGGAGGAATCAGGCTCCCTGACTTCACACTATACTACAAAGCTACAATCATCAAAACAGTGTGGTACTGGCACAAAAACAGAAATATAGATCAATGGAAGAGGATAGAAAGCCCAGAAATAAACCCATGCACCTATGATCAAACAATCTACAACAAGGGAGGCAAGACTATACAATGAAGAAAAGACTGTCTCTTCAATAAGTGGTGCTGTGAAAACTGGATAACTACATGTAAAATAATGAAAGTAGAACATTCTTTTACACCATACACAAAAATAAACTCAAAATGGATTAAAGACTTAAATGTAAGACCAGATACTATAAAACTTTTAGAAGAAAACATGGGCAGAACCCTCTCTGACATAAATTGTAGCAAGATCTTTTCCAATCCATCTCCCACAGTAATGGAAATAAAAACAAAAATAAACAAATGGGACCCTAATTAAACTCAAAAGGTTTTGCACAGCAAAGAAAACCAAAAAGTAAATGAAAAGACCACCCATAGAATGGGAGAAAATGTTTGCAAAGGATGCGACCGAGAAAGGATTGATCTCCAAAATTTATAAACAGCTCATGTGGATCAGTATTAAAAAAAAAAAAATTAAAAACAACCAAATTGAAAAATGGGAAGAAGACCTAAATAGACATTTCTCCAAAGAAGACATACAGATGGCCAAGAGGCACATGAAAAGATGCTCAACATCGCTAATTATTAGAGAAATGCAAATCAAAACTACAATGAGGTACCACCTCACACCGGTCAGAATGGCCATCATCAAGAAGTCTACAAACAGTAAATGTATGTGGAGCAAAGGGAACCCTTCTACACTGTTGGTGGGAATGTAAATTGTTACAACCATTATGGAGAACAGTATAGATGTTCTTTCAAAAACTAAAACTAGAGCTACCATATGACCCAGCAATCCCACTCCTGGGCATATATACGCAGAAAACCATACTTTGAAAAGATACATGCACCCCAGTGTTCACAGCAGTACTATTTACATAGCCAAGACATGGAAACAACCAAAATGTCCATCAACAGATGAATGGATAAAGAAGATGTGGTACATATATACAATGGAATATTACTCAGCCATAAAAAAGAATGAAATAATGCCATTTGCAGCAACATGGATGGACCTGGAGATTATCATACTAAGTAAAGTAAGTCAGAGAAAGACAAATATCATATGATATTGCACATATGTGAAATCTAAAGAAAAAATAATACAAATGAACTTACAAAGCAGAAGCAGACTCACTGACTTATAGAACGAATTTATGGTTACCAGGGGTAAGGCTGTGAGGGAGGGATAGATTGGGAGTTTGTGATTTACATATACATACTGCTATATTTAAAATAGGCAACCAGGGCCTCCCTGGTGGCGCAGTGGTTGGAGGTCCGCCTGCCGATGCAGGGGACACGGGTTCGTGCCCCAGTCCGGGAAGATACCACATGCCATGGAGCGGCTAGGCCCGTGAGCCATGGCCACTGAGCCTGCGTGTTCGGAGCCTGTGCTCCACAACGGGAGAGGCCACAACAGTGAGAGGCCCTCATACGGCAAAAAAAAAAAAAAAAAGACAACCAACAAGGACCTACTCTATAGCGCAGGAAACGCTGCTCAATATTCTGTAATAACCTAAATGGCAAAATAATTTGAAAACAATAGGCACATGTGTAACTGAATCTCTTTGCTGTACACCTGAACATAACACAGCATTGTCAATCAACTATATTCCAATATAAAAAAAATTATTAATTCATGTTATGTTAATTTAGTCAATATTTATTATCATGACCATAGCCATACAATAAATGATACATGCAATGAAAATAAAAATTTCTAAACTAGCTAAAGACACACCGAGGACTTGAATTATTAGGAACTTTTGCTTTCTGTTTCATAAATCTATTACAAAATATAATATACTTGAGAGACTAAAACTATTAGTTGAAGAGCCAGTCACAGAAATATGTAAATAGGAAAGAACCTTCTTTGTTTAGCAAAATAGCTCAGAAAAATCAATCGCCCAGAGGCTTGGCCGGGAAAGACCAGGTTTGAGCCAAAAGATGACAATAACTCAAGTGTTTTATATAATAAAGTAAGAGGAGTTCTGGGTTTCCCAAGCCAGTCCTTTAGAGAGGTGTAAAGGAACCAGGGAAGGAGGGAAGGAGAGAAAAGATTGAGAAGATTTGTTCCCTACTTAGAATATGACTACTGAGAAATTCCTGAAGGTGGATATGGTTGAGGACTTTTAAAATTAGAACGTCTAATTTTTCAATTTTATGTTACCTGCATAGTAATGCAACCCTCTCCTGACTCTGCCTTATTACTGTAAACAAGCAGTTCTCAAAGTGTGATCCTCTGACCAGCAGTCCCAGCATTATGCAGGACCTTGTTAGAAATGCCAGTACTCAGGAGAACCAGAAATTCTGGGGATGGGGCTCAGAAATCTGGGCTCAGCAAGCCCACCAGAGGATTATAATGTGTGCTCAAGTTTGAGAATGTCTGCCCTAAACTTAGCAGAATTCTGCTATTTCCTCAGCCTTGTGTGGTACTTCAGGAAATGAAGAAACTGGGTCACAGTCCAGCAGAGGTGTCATAAGCAAGAAGTGAGATGCAAAGCAAAGGAAAAGGAATTCACCCAGGATCAGGGAATGAGTCAACAGCAATGAAGTGTTCAAGTCAATGATACTTGTTACTCCCCAGAAACTCCAAAGATACTGTGAGACACTGAGTTTACCAGATTCTGTGATAGGGATTTAAGTTTATAAATCTTAAATGATGGCTTGACTAATGATATTACTATAGCATGAAGATGTGGGGAGTAATAAATAACACCTGATAGACATTTAGGAAATTCTCTATTTGAAGAACTTTTTAGACTATTTATTAATAAAAACAATTATCAAGTTCCTTTTAATTTCATTGAAAAACCACCTAACCCATTGGAAAACAATTTTCTACAGGAATTGTTTTTGAACTTAGGTATCACTTTGTGAGTAGAAGTAATTCACACACGGGTAGGTAGCTTCTGGTGCTTGGTTTAAATTTAATATAACTTAAAAGTTATAGAATTATCAGTCTTTTTTTAATGTATTGACAATGATGTGTTCTTAAACAGCCCAAAATGGGAGTTATAATTTGGGGAGTGTACAAATCCCAATTGTGGGCTAGGGAACCTACTGAGAGGTTTGTTTGTGGGGACCATTTCCAAATTGGGGATAGACAGTCGAAACCTGTGGTAGGATATGCTCGATTGCACAGACAGACACTTACTACATTTACTCAAAGACTTATTTTATGTTTATCAACCTTCATACTTTGCTCTCCCGTCTCTTGGCTCTACTCTTAGATAGACAGACACTTACTATGCTAGTCAGAATCCATACTGTCTTCTCTTCATAAATGCCCCTTGATTTTCATCTGGAGAATCAAATGATAGAAAATACAACTCGAACTGACCCCTGCTCCCCATCTCAATCCATGATCTCTGGAACAGCTAGACTCCACCCCACTTTACTTTCCCTTACTGCCCCCTACACACCCAGTCACTGCCAGGGTAGGTTCATGACTTGGGTCTAGAGAGTAAGACCATCCTATTTGTCAGTGACAGTGTCTGTCTCAGATAGACTATCTCCTTACAGTGCCAAGATGGCAACCATGAGTTCTAGGCATTATACTCACAGCTTCGAATTAGCGTAAAAAAATCTTTATTCCCCCAAATAGTTAAAATAAAACCCTAGACGTGACTACACTATTCCAAATTGGGGATAGAGAGAATTTGGAAGCCAGAGTTGTTCTTCAGTGGGCCACTGTATTCCTTCTTACCCTTTCTTAACCTCTATCAACACTTAAAAATAGGTCTAACCAAATTTGGCGCTTTCCGTCCCAGTGGTCCACTGAAGAACAACTGTGGCTTACTGCACTTCACCCATACCTGAAGTTAGAACTCTCATAGCACATTTTAGTTTTGTGAATTAAAAAAAAAAAAAAATCCTGGGTTTCCCTGGTGGTGCAGTGGTTGAGAGTCTGCCTGCCAATTCAGGGGACACAGGTTCGTGCCCCGGTCCGGGAAGATCCCACATGCCGCAGAGCAGCTGGGTCCGTAAGCCATGGCCGCTGAGCCTACGCGTCCAGAGCCTGTGCTCTGCAACGGGAGAGGCCACAACAGTGAGAGGCCCTCATACCGCAAAAAAAAAAAAATCCTTATTGCTTAAGCCAGTTCAAGTTGCATCTTCTAGGATATTCTTCCAATATAAAAGAAACCTACCCAATATGTGACTGAGAAAGTAGCAGCAAAACCATTGACAGGTTGATTAGGGATTGTGTTTGCTCGTTAGGGATTCTATTTGCTCGTTAGGGATTCTTGAATACAAATTCCACACCGTTGGAGTGAAACAACTCTGAAGCACTTCTATTCCATCTCCCTGAGGTCCCCAACAGGATTTAGCCCCAGTCAATGTCAGTATCTGGTTCTTTAATTCATCCTTTTTTGGCTTATTTCCCTTTCATATCTCACTTTCCTAATTCCTACTTTCCTACCATTGCTCCCAAAATCACCTCCAAAATGAACTTCTTACCCTTAAATCCTTGCCCTGAGTCTGATTCTGTTATTATGTGGGTGACCAAAGTATTTAATGAAGGTATATAGAATCAGAAAAAGTAACTGGAGGCATAACAGGAGACACAACAACAAAGTTTATGGTAAAAAAAGCCTGAAAACAATATAATTTAAGTTGGAAAGTTCAGAAGCTAGTCCACACACAGAAAAGCTATGTCTTTAAAAAAAAAAAAAACCTACTTAAAAGAGCTTCAATGAGCAGACACCCAAACACACAACCACTCACATTTTAATAAATTATTTTCTAATCCTAAGGATCAATAGGACTGCATTTTTCCCTCTCCAACAAACTTGTATTCTTCCATAGTTCTGAAATTTGGTCTCTGTAGATAATAAACACTCAATTAAAGAAACTGATAAAGGCAGCTTCTATTTTTGCAAAACTATCCAGTAATGTTATCTGTAGTAGAAGGATATACTTTTTTCCAGGAGATAATAATAGAAGAGTTTCAATAAACTTAGGCAAACGTTACTATCAAGAATCTTGAAAGAAACTCTCAGGAAACCTCAGCTTGAAGTTTAATAGCTTGTGAACCATATGTCTTTCCAGTAACCAGTTTTGCTGGTAATTTTCTGGTATAGGACTGAAAAGAGCAGGACATGCTGAATTCCCAGTTTTTAGGAAGGTGGTGAGAAAATCCAAGAGGAGTAAAAAAGCTCCAATGTATCTATGCTTAAAGTAAGCAGAGATTTGAATACCTGTCCTCAGGAATAACAGGCTAAATCCTGGATGGGAAACATTCACCAAGGGATAATAACAGCAACAGCTAAAAAAACTAAACAAAACAAACAAACAAACAAAAAATCCCATCAAACAGTAACATACTGCCTAAAGGAAAAGATAATCTTTACTGGGCAACAGGACATTAACTGAAAAAATGCTCCTCTACCCTGCCCCCTGAAAGTTGGTTAATATTTTACTTTAATTTCAAAATAAGAACATATACCATATCTTCTGCCTCCTACAAAAAATAAACCTAGTAATAAAATCTAATTTCAACAGCCAATGACTATTATACTTTCCACTTTGTAATTCCATTACATTTTTTTACTATCTGCTCTCTCTTTAAGTTGGCATGTTGATTTAAAATTCAATGAAAATCTCATTAAAAAATATATTTGGAGGCAATCCAGAGAGGGGGAAGGAAAGAATGACCTGTGGGTGGTCTAGAATACACTGGATATGATATGGACTTAATCTTTCTGAACACAGCTGCCCCTGATCTGTAGTTTATGTACCCCATTATTCCTGGGACTTGGATGACACATCTGTCCCCTAAAAGAGAAGGGAAAATCTTAAGATCACAGGGTCTACATGCCCATCTCCTTCAGTGACCAGCAATAAAGTCCCAACACTTTACATAGTGATTGGCCCCCACCCTGGGATGATCCTAATCAAGGTTCCAAGCTGAAATCCTGCTCCCTTACAGTGCCTGCATTGAAAACACAGTGTACGTCTAAAAAGGTTGATTGGTTGGATCAGCCTCATTACATAGCATGCGATATGTGTACACATGATAAAAAAGATGAAAGAACTCCAATCTAAGTTGGAAATAAATACACAGAGGGACACATTTCACTTAATTCATACTGTCGTGGGAAAGTAAAAGGTAACTATTTCTCTTTTTCACTTTCATAAAGTATATTGTAGCACTGCTATTAACTCAATGCAACACACACACACACACCTGGAAGATTTTAATCCAAAACTAAATCCTTTAAGGGGATGAAGAGATTGTATTGAAGTATAGAGAAAAAAAATTTAAGTTTGTTCAAAAGAAATTACAGAACAATCACAAACTATTATAAATTAGCTCTCTTTTAAAGGACATGAGGCATAAGAAGTTGTAGGTGGTCTAATGCATTTCCTCATGATTGAATTTATACTCTTAAAGACTGGGTAATTTATACTCAGGGAGTGTGCTTGATCTTTTATTCAAAAGAGATTGGAATTTTTTTCCCATCATAGAAATGGAGAAAATGAGTCAGAAAACATGGTGTTCCCAAGACCATTATCTATCAGGGAGGAATTCATTAAAGTTCTTAACCCAACTATGGTGCAATGTATAAATGGGAAGGCTTTAGGAATTTTTAACACAGATTTTGGTGTATTTTTTTCAGAATAACTAAGTTATCTGGCCAAGACAAGATCCAAATTCATTCTGGAGATGCTGAAAACTAACTTAAAACATTTTTTTAATGTCAAACACATCTTAGTGTTTAGCATAGTTAGTTCAACAAATCTCTAAATTCACCAAGAATTGGAACCTTATACGATTATAGGCATTTCACTGAAATGCTACCACATAATGCTGATTTCCATTTAGCACACAAATTTTGGAACAGTGGAAGTAAGTCATGTGGCAAACAACTGCTTGAGAAGGTCACCATCTTTTAAGTTACTTTAGGGTCCCTATGGTAGAGATCTGTGTGAAAATAGTTCCACAAAATTTATCTTGTTTTACTTGTAGGACTCATTGTGATGCATCATGTTTCTTTTTTAACAGGTTTATCAAAATGCTCAGAGATACTCTTGAGAAGTTATAGTCTCAGCTTTCCTTCTTTTGTATGCTTTCCCTCCCCTCCTCCACTATAACTTAAATATTTTCCATTTTCCCTGTTTTCATGGTGTGCTTAGTTCTTACTTAATATTTTAATATAAAGTACCTCGTACCCTCTTGGAACAAATACAAAGTAGTCTATTGCTATTGATAAAGTCATCGATTATCTCTTAGTTGTCATATTATGGACACATTTCATACCTTGTTGTTTCTGAAGCATTTTTCTCTTATTCTGTAGCTCTCCTCTCTTAGTTTTACTCTTAACTCTCTAGTTGTTCATCTCCAGTCTCCTTAAACAACCAATTTTTTCTACTACTTTACTGATATTTCCCAGTGTTTTGACTTTAGCCTTCTTTTCTTCTTACTCTGTAGGTAATGTCATAACATCCTACCCATGCTGTTGGTAACTATTCTCCCATTTTATAAATGAAGAAAGAGATACACAGAGAAATTTTAAAAATTCCCCAGGGTCACATATTCAATAACAATCAGAGCTTATATTTTAACAATATTTACATTCCTTCTGCCATACCACATATGTCCCCAGGATAGGCTGGGTAACAAAACCCACAATATATCTGTGACTTTGACAATGTTTTTGTTTTTGTTGTATGTTACTACCTTTAGTGAAGACCTCTACTTTACATTGCTGCTTTCTAGGACCCCAGCTGACAGAGGCTTTACCATCTGGAAGGTTGTTGGTTTTAGTGGTAGCGAAAGGAAAACTGAGGAGTTGAGCACCGGTAATTAAAAATTGAGATGGAGTTGTGAAACACACCTCACTTTTGCTCACATATCCTTGGCTGAAACAACTCATATGGCCATGATTCCAGAGGATGAAAGTTTCAGAGAGCCAGGTAATTATGAGTAGAAGTAATGTCTACCACAGTTTCCCTATAAGGTAGAATACTCATCATATATTTGATAACTACAGTGGGATGTTTTTGGCTACATTCCAATTACTTCTTTCTCAATAGCACCACAGTTATTAGTGGGGTAAGATTTCCTCTCCCATATTTCGTGTGGTCTTACAGGATAGATACAAAAGTAAACAGACCCTCCCGGTTACCCTAGTATAACAGGCAGCCAGACGCAGAACCTAAGTTAAATTATTCAGGTTATCTGCCACAGGACTTGAGGCCTGTGGATTGATACAAAAACAGGAGGAAGGATGAAAATATTCATTCTGACAGAGCAAACTGACCCAACCATTGTTGCTAGAATGATCATTGGTCTGGTTCACTTTCTAGAGCCCTCTAGAAATCTGTTTCCTAATTCTAAGCAAGTCCCACCTGTTTATTCTGTGAACTCCCACATAGCCATTTCAGTATGTTTCTTTGCATAAGGTAGTTATATTCTGTTGCTTAAAACAAAGGAACCCAAACCTATACACACTACTTATTAATATTCTGAAGATACGCAGGGATGTAATTAGGATATCCAAATGTGAAGTTGTAGGATGTATGTGTCTTTATATAAAATTTATAGAATAAGATTCAGAAATAAACTAACAACAGTGTTGACATTAATTTACATAACTTTTTAAATAATGCAGTAAAAGGTTTCAAGAAACCGTAAGAAAGCCAATAAGAGCCTCCTAAAGCAGTATGATGATGCCTTTGCTATGGGATGCTTCAACTCAGATTGCTTATTAGCACCTAGGTTAGAATTGGCTTGGTGATAATAAGATAAGCACTTCACTAATATGATTCTGAATGAGCAATTTTCATATTAATGGCTTTTCCACTGTATTAATGAAAACACAATTTGCCACCATAATGGGGACATCACTTAAATTAGATCAAAATTGCTAACATGAACAGTGATGTTAATAAAGCAAAGCTGTTGTATGTGCTAATGGTTCTTCTATTGTATTAACAATGTTCTTATATCCCAAAATTGGTATTACATTTGAAAAAAACTGTGTCATTTTATTGACTACTTGATAATGTCACTTACTGTATGTGCAAGCCACTGCCATCACATTAACTTTGAATAGATCTGCCAGTAACTGAGCAGAAAGTCACAAAGAATGGAAAATTCTACACACTGGAACAAAAAAGCGGTATTCTATCAGCGAAGCTTCCTTAATCTGGAACTAGGTTAAGGAAGAGAAAACACTATAAGAAAATGAAAAATTTAAACATGAGTCATTTATATAATGACATTTATTTCTGTTTTAGTTTACTAGGGCTGCTGTAACAAAGTGCCACAGACTGGGTGGCTAAACAACAGAAATTTATTTTCTCACAGGCCTGGAAGCTAGAAGTTTGAGATCAAAGTGTCAGCAGAGTTGGTTCTTTCTGACAGCCATAAGGGAAGGATCTGTTCCAAGACTCTCTCCTTGGCTTAGAGATGGCCATCTTCTCCCATGTGTCTTCACTTACTCTTCCCTGTATGCGTCTATGTGTCCAAATCTCCTCTTCTTTTAATGACATATTAGACATATTGGATTAAGGCCTACCCTAATGACCTTATTTTAATCTAATTACCTCTGTAAATACACTATGTCCAAATATGGTCATATTCTGAGGTATTAGGATTTACAATTTCAACATAGGAATTTTGTGAAGAGGGACACAATTCAGTATATAACTTCCCTAAGTTTTAATTTTCCAGGCATGTACAAAAATGTATATATGAAATATTTAAGTTTAGCACAGATAATATTACCAGGTTACTTATAATTATTTAAGGTGTTCTGATTTATACTGCATATAAACATCCCCCAAACTGAGCTTGAACATGAAATCAGGTAACTGTGGTGAAGTATTTAGCTCACTACTCACATAGCAAAAGAAAACTGAAGGTTACTATCAATAGTAGTAATAACAGCTGTACTATGGTGTGTGTACAGGAAAGGAAACCCAAAAAGAGGAAACATTTAAATGATAGGTGGTATCATCTCATTTAGTTTTACAGATATTTCTGTTCCCTGGAATGTAAATTCTTACTGGGTTAAATTCAACAACAACAAAACAAATAAACAAAAAGCCCCAAGCAAAAAAACTCCTAATATTATTAAGAATAACATTCATTCAATTAGACAAATATTTAATGGGCATTTAGTATGTGCCTGACACTGTTCTCAATAATGGGCAAAAGGAGTCAGTAAAAGTCCACACAGTAAGATCTTTTAAATACTTTAAATATATGCTGGTATTTCTTCATATTGTTAGGATTAAAAAGAATCACCACAGAACTATTTAATTTTAAATATGTTGCCAGTCTTGGTTTGAAACTAAGAGTCAGTTTGAAAGTAATTCATAAGACTTAATTGCTATTTAGCTAAAGAGAACACGTCTTACATATTCTGACTTATTTTATTCCATTCTATTCTAATAAACTTTGAGCTATCTGAGAAATCTCAATATGCTGGTGTTTAATATTTGAAGTCTTGTCAATGAAGGCAAAATAACCTATTTTTTTGCTTCAGAATAAGTGGCTGAATAACTACCTCTTCTGAACACCTCTTTACCTAAAGCTTTGAAAGATGAAATCAATAATTAAGTCTTTAAAACAATTTGTTTTAGCTCTTTCCCTTCCAACATTTTATCTGTCCTGATGAAAGTAAAAAATGAAATGGCTTTTAACATTATTTCTTTCATTTCTAATTCTTTTCTATTTTATACAATCTGGGGATATTACCAAATAATTTAAAATGGCACAAAAACAACACCAGGATGAAGAAAGGAGAACTTAAGTTAATTTATAAACTGAAAAAGCAGAACAATCATAACAATCTTATAATATAGATTTTCAGTTGATTTTAAGCTATATTTTTATACAAATCAGTAGCCAATATACATCTTTTAAGTAATGTAATTGATATTTTACAAAATTTTTACCATTAATACCTGTGGAGAATTAGTATAGTGCTTTCCTAGTTCACAGGAAAGATCTTGGTTATTGACTGGACTCAGTAACTTGTATCAACCTATATAAAACACTTGTAATTTGAGAAAACTGGATGCAAGCTGTTTACTTGTGAAATGATATAACGTAACATAATCCTCAAAGCATGTACTTGAATATAGTGCATATGTATTTGCATAGTAATGAATCCACAAAATAAAGTATAAGGAATTAAGTGAAAGCTAAAAATGAAATAAGATATTGCCAAAAAGAAAACCTGTGGTTGCATCACATTAAATTTAAATAGAAACTCTTCCTTTGAAACTCATTCTAAATGCATTTTTGTACTTAAAGAAAAAAGTATTTAGAGAAAATATTTTCTAATCAGGGTGTGACAAAAAGTATTATATTGCACATTATATTCCTGACTGGAATAAGAATTAATAGATGACTTAACTAATAATATTTTTCATTAATAAAGTCCTTCCTTTCATAAAGCATTTTCATATGTAAAATGAAACAAAAGAAAAGAAATACATCTACAGAACATTCATTATACTCTAGTATCTGCCTTGGCTTTTTACATGCATTATCTCATTTAATTTTCATATCTCTGTAAGACAAAAACAATCCTCAGTTTCTAGATCAGAAAATCAGGCACAGAGGGATTAAATCACTTTCTCAAAGTCACACAACTAGTAAGTGAAAGTATAGCGGGTTTAATCTTGGCAGCCTCAGTCCAGAGCTGGAGCCCCAAACCATTAAACCATGTTGTCTCTATGCTGTACTCATGTACTACCTCTATTGATCCTCGGGAAAAGCCTGTAACATTGTTATGAGTTAATATTACAGTAAACTCTTGCAGATTATTTTTGAATCTTCTCCATGTCACACAGTAAACAGTAGCGCCCACTTTGGTACCAAACCTTGTTGGTCTAGATTCTTGACAAAGTAGCCTATCTAGTCAGCATGATTCTTCCCTTATGCTCAGGGTTCAATGTACAGATATTTCCCTAAAATGTTTCATATACTCCAGGTCCTAAGCTTTGAGATCTATATTACAGAGTGGTCTACACAGAATATCATTTCAAATCTCCAGAATCACTTCAAGGCACCTCAAATTTTACGTGGACATATAAACAAAGGGATGCTTTGTGTACTATCTTATAACACCAAACACTGAATGGGACACTGTAAGATCATTTTCTTTGTACCTATACAAGTCTTTGTTCCCTACCCCCAGGCCTTTCAGAAATACATGTCAACAAAGCTTGAACAGAACCTGAGAAGTAAAAGTGATGTATCAAAATAGGGGGCACAATCAAGTTGGTGGAGTGGGAGGACACGGAACTCAACTCCCTCCAGGAGCACATCAAAAATACATCTACATGTGGAGCAATTCTCACTGAAAACTAACTGGAGACTGGCAGAAAGAGTCTTCTACAACCAAGGCTGTAAGAAATACCCACATGGAATTGGTGTCAAGGGAAAAGAAGCCATCAAGTCAAGACCTGTGCCCCTGAGATGGAACTCAGGAGGGGGATTACATAGGCAGAGATCTGCCCTGGTGAGTGAGTGGTTTGAGCCACATATTGGGCTCTCCAGTGCTGGAATCTAACACCAGGAAGATAAAGTCCCCTTGGCTAGTTGGAGGGCTGGTGAGATTAATAGGAAGGCTGTGGGAAGCCTGGACTCTGCCCATGAGGAACACAGGCATGCTTCGTTACTCCCGACGCAAGGTACAGAGGGTGAATTGAAACTGCACAGGACATTGGCCAGTTTCCTGCAACTGCCCAGGCACCTCAGCCTGAGCTGAGTGCCCGCTTTGGTCCCACTTGCTTCACCATGCAGGTCCACACAGGGCAAGGGCTACAGGGGCCAAGGGGAGAGGCTCCATCGTGAGGGACAATGCAACTCAGGCTTGAAGTGGCATCTCAGCTGGTGGGAGGGCAGCCATTACTGATGCTTACTGAGGCAGCTATCAGAAATGGTCCTGGGCCCTGACAGCAGCCAGGGCCACCAAAACCCACGCTCAAACCCATGCCAAACACCTGCACCAGCCCCTTTTGCTCCAGCACTGCTCCTCTCTAGGGTGAGGGTGCCAGTGCTAGGAGGGGAGAGACCACACACTTAAAGGGAATGGAGCCAGCCTAGACCCACCCTCAGGGCTTCTGCTCCAGCAACTTACTACCTACCCCTATCCCCAATAGGGTGGTGCTGGCTATTGAGCAGAGGAAAAGCCTTGGCTCATACCTGGCTCTAGCTCTAGCCACTCCATCTCCAGCCCTACCTCCTAGCCAGGTGATAGCACCCTAGGGAAAGACATGACTCATGCTCATGTCAGATCCATGTCTCCCACCAAAGCCACTGGGCACATGCAGACTGTATAGGGATATTCCCACATAAGAACAACCCTTCAAGACTGCAGTAGGTGACTTTTTCACCTAATTTGATAGAGACAGATAAAGTTAAGCAAAATAAGACAGGGAATTTGTTTCAATTGGAAGAAGAAGAAAAAACTGCTGGAAAAACAACTAATGAAACAGAAATAAATAATTCACCAGAGAAAGAGTTCAAAGCATTGTAAATAAGAATGCTAACTAAATTAGGGAAAAGAATAAATGAACACAGTGAGAATTTAAACAAAGAACTAGAACTAGAGATAAATATAAAAAGAACCAGTCAGAACTGAAAATACAATAACTGAAATGAAAGACATACTAGAAGGGATTAACATAGATTAGGTGATACAGAAGACCTCATACATGATCTAGAAGATAGAATATTGGACCCAGACAGAGCAGCATAAAGAAAAACAGATTTTAAAAAAAGAGAAGCGTTTAAGGGACCTCTAGGACAACATCAAGCATACTAAAATTCACATTACATGGCTCCCAGAAGGAGAAGAGAGAAAGAGGTCAAAAATGTTTGATGAAATTATGGCTGAAAACCTCCCAAACCTGAGGAAGGAAAACAAGATATCCAGGTACAGGAAGCACAGAGGGTCCCAAACAAGATGAACCCAAACAAACCCACATCAAGACATAATTATAATTAAAATGGCAAGTATTAAAGAGGGAATTCTAAAGGCAGCAAGAGAACCACAAAGAGCCATGTACAAGGGAACCCCATAAAATTATAAACTGATTTTTCTGCAGAAACTTTGCAGGCCAGAAGGGAGTGGCATCACATATATTATGTGTTGAAAGGGAAAAAACATACAACCTTGGATACTCTACCCAGCAAGACTATGACTTAGAATACAAGGAGAGATAAAGAACTTTTCAGGAAAGCAAAAATTTAAAATATTCATCAATACTGAACCAACTCTAAAAGAAATGTTAAAGGATTTTCTATAAGTGAAAAAGTCTGTAATAAAAGGTAAGTACCTATAGGAAAGGAATAAATCCCACTAGTAAAGGCAAATACACAGTAAAGGCTAGGACAACCACTTAAATAGGCTAGTATGAAGATTAAAAGACAAAAAAAAAAAAACCCATAAAATCAACTATAACTAAAATAATCACTAAAGAGATAAACATGAAATTGTAAAATATGACATCAAAAACACAAAATGTGGGGGAAGGGGTAAACAGATCTTTTAGAACGTGCTTAAACTTAAATGATTATTCAGCTTAAATCAAGTAGCTATAGTCATATGTCAACATATACTAACCCCATGGTAACCACAAATCAAAATGCCACAATAGTGACACAAAAACTAGAGAGAAAGGAACACAAGCATACCAATAAAGAAAATCATCAAACCAGAAGAAATTAAAAGAAGAAAATACCAGATAAGAACTAGAAAAACAACCAGAAAACAAGTAACAAAATGGCAATAGGTACATACCTATCAATAATTATTTTAAATGCCAATGGACTAAATGCTCCAATCAAAAGACATAGGGTGGCTGATTGGATTAAAAAAATGCTCCAATCAAAAGACATAGGGTGGCTGATTGGATTAAAAAAAAAAGACCCATTTAAATGGTGCTTACAAGAGACTCACTTTAGAGCTAAAGACACAGACTGAAAATGAGAAGATGGAAAAAGATACTTCATGCAAATAGAAACAACAGGAAAGAAGGGGTAGCAATACTCAAATCAGACAAAATAGACTTTAAAACAAAGTTTGTAACAAAAGACAAAGAAGGGCATTACATAATGGCATAGGGATCAATACAAGAAGAGTATATTATACTTATTAACATATATGCACCCAATACAGGAGCACCTAAATATATAAAGCAAATATTAACAGACATGAAGGGAGAAATTGACAATTATACAATAATAGCATGGGACTTTAACATCCCACATACATCAATGGACAGAGCATCCTGAAAGAACATCAGTAAGGTGACAGTGGTCTTATATTGACACATTAGACCAGTTGTACTGAATAGATATCTATAGGACATTCCACCCCAAACCACCAGAATACATATTCTTTTCAAGTGCATGTGGAAAGTTCTCCAGGATAGATCACATGCTAGGCCGCAAAACAACTCTCATCAATTTTAAGAGGACAGAAATGATATCAAGCATTTTTTTCCCAAACTACAACAGTATGAAACTAGAAATCAATTACAAGAAGAAAAATGGGAAAACACAAACCCGTGGAAAGTTGTGTTTCCATTTTCATTTGTCTCGAGATATTTTCTGATTTTCTCTTTGATTTCTTCATTGACCCACTGGTTATTTTAGTGGCATACTGATAAACCTATAGCCAGGTTCATCAAGAAAAAAAGATAGGACCAAAATAAGCAAAATAAGAAATGAAAGAGGAGAAATAGCAACCATTATCACAGAAACACACACACAAAAAAGAAAATACTGCAAGCAGTTATATACCAACAAAGTGAACAACCTAGAAAAAAAAGACAAATTTCTAGAAACATACAAACTTCTAGGACTGAATCAGGAAGAAATAGCAACCTGAAGAGACCAATCACTAGTGAAATTGAATCTGGAAAAAAAAAAAAAACAAAAAAAAAAAACCTACCAACAAGCGAAAGTCTAGGACCAGATAGCTCTACAGGGGAATTCTATCAAACATATAAACAAGAGCTAAAAAAAAAAAAAAAACTATCCTTCTCTAACTATTCCAAAGAAATTGAAGAGCAGGGAATACTCTCAAACTCATTCTACAAGGCCCTCATACCGAAACCGGACAAAGACACTACAAAAAAAGAAAATTACAGGCCAATGTCACTGATTAATATAGAAGTAAAAATCCTCAACAAGATATTAGCAAACCAAATTCAACAGTGTGTAAAAAAGATCATACACCATGATCAAGTGGGATTTGTTCCACAGATGCAAGGATGTTCAATACACACAAATCAGTGTAATATACCACATTAATAAAAAGGATAAAAATCACAAGATCATCTTAAAAGATGCAGAAAAAGCATTTGACAAATTCAACATCCATTCATGATAAAAACTTTCATCAAAGTGGGTACAGAGGGAACATGTGAATATAATAAAGGCCATTTATGACAAACGACAGCTAACATCATACTCAGTGGTGAAAAGCTGAAAGCCTTTCCTTTAAAATCAGGAACAAGACAGGATGCCCACTAATACCACTTCTATTTAACACAGTATTGCAAGTCATAGCCAAAGCAGTCATGCAAAAGAAGAGTTAAATAAAAGACATTCATATTGCAAGAAAAGAAGTAAAACTGTTACTATTTACAGATGATTTGATACTACATATAGAAAACCCTAAAGTCTCCATCAAAAAGCTATCAGAACTAATAAATGAATTCAGTAAAGTGGCAGGATACAAGATTAATATAAAGAAATCTATTGCTTTCTACAGACTAACGATAAACTACCAGAAAGAGAAAGAGAGAAAGCAATCCTGTTTAATATTGCATCGAAAAGAATAAAATACCTAGGAATAAACCAAGGAGGTGAAAACTATAAAATATTGATAAAGGAAATTTGAGATGATACGAAGAAATGGAAAGATATCCCATGCTCTTGGATTTAAAGAATTAATATTGTTAAAATGTCCATATACCCAAAGCAATCTACAGATTTAATGCACTCCCTATCAAAGTACTCATGACATTTTTCCCATAATTAGAACGAATCATCCTAAAATTTATTTAGAACCACAGAAGACTCTGAATTGGCAAAGAAATCTAAAAAAAAAGAGCAAAGCTGGAGGTATCATGGTCCCTGACTTCAGACTATACTACAAAGCTACAGTAATCAAAACAGCATGGTACTGGTACCAAAAAAAAGGTACATAGATCAATGGAACAGAATAGGGAACCCAGGAAAAACCCCACATACTCACAGTTAATTAATCTATGACAAAGGAGGCAAGAATATAAAATGGAGAAAGACAGTCTCTTCCATAAGTGGTGCTGGGAAAACTGGATAGCTACATGTAAAGAATGAAATTAGAACATTTTCTCACATCATGTGTAAAAACAGAAAACGGATTAAAGACTTAAATGTAAGACCTGAAACCATAAAATTCCTAGGAGAGAACATAGGTAGACCACGTTTTTTGTTTTGTTGGGGTTTTTTGCGGTACACAGGCCTCTCACTGATGTGGCCTCTCCCGTTGCGGAACAGAGGCTCCGGACGTGCAGGCTCAGCGGCCATGGCTCACGGGCCCAGCCGCTCCACGGCATGTGGGATCTTCCCAGACCGGGGCACGAACCCGTGTCCCCTGCATCGGCAGGCGAACTCTCAACCACTGCGCCACCAGGGAAGCCCAGGTAGACCACTTTTTGACATAAATCATAGCAATATTTTTTAGCAACAGTAATAAGCCATAAAAAAGAATGAAAGTCTGCGATTTTGCAACAACATGGATGGACCTAGAGGATATTATGCTTAGTGAAATAAGTCAGAGAAAGACAAATATCGTATGTTATCACTTCCATGTAGAATCTAAAAGACATAACAAAGATAGAATATAACAAAACAGAAGCAGACTCATAGAGAACTAGTGGTTACCAGTGAGAGAGGGAAGGGGAGAGGGGCAAGGCAGGGGTACGGGATTAAGAGATACAAACTACTGTGTATAAAACAAATAAGAAAGAAAGGCATACTGTACAGCACAGGAAAATATAGTCATTATTTTGTAATAATTTTAAATGGGGTATAGTCTAAAAAATTGAATCACTATGTTGTACACCTGAAACTAATGTCATACTGTAAATTTAAGTAAATTATACTTCAATAAAAAATTTTAATAATATTACTGCTGGCCATTTTGGCAACCTCTATCTCAGTTAAATGTCATCCATCTATTTGTACGTTCAACAAATATTTATTGACTTACTATGTGAAGGCATTTTTCTAGGCTCTAGCTTTATAGCAGTGAAAAAGTAATCAGAAATATCTATTTGCATAGAACTTACATTTCAGTGAGGGTGGAGAGTTGATAAACACAGTATACAAGTACAAAATATAGAGTGTCAGACGTAGTGAGTGCTAAGGAGAGAAATAAAGCAAGGCAATGGGATAAAGATGTCAGGGACATTGCACTGCAATGTTAAATGATATGATGAGTTCATTTTCTACTGCTGTATAAAAATTTAGTACAAATTTATTGACTTAAAGCAACCCCTATTTATTATCTCAGAGTTTCTGTGTGTAAGGAGCCCAGGCATAGCTTAGCAGGGTCCTCTGCTAAGGATCTTACAAGGCTGAAACCAAGTTGTTAGCTGGGCCTCCGTCTCATCTGAAAGCTTAACTAGGTAACAATGTAAAATTTATTTCCTTGAAGCTGTAGAATTCATTGTAATTTGCTCCTTCAAAGCCAGCAAATGGAAACAGACAAGAGTCTCTGTTGCTTAGAGGCTCTGACTGTGGACAAGGCCTAGGCCTTTTTAAAAATGTCACCTGTTTAGTTCAGGTTCAGCCATGATTATCCATTTTGGCTACCGTGGAATCAGCTGATTAGGGAAATTACATCAGCATAATTCCTCTTTTTTTTTTCTTCTACAATATAGCATGACATAATAACAGGAAGAATATCCCATCACCTATGCCATATTCTGTAGGTTAGAAGCATATCACAGGTCCATCCACACTCAAGGCAAGTGGTTGTAACAGGGACATGATCACCCTTGATGTGCCACCACTGGTGGTCAGCGAAGGTCTCTGAGAAGATAATGTTTGAGCTAATACTTGGAAAAGAGGGATAGAGACATGTGGATATCTGAAGGAGGGAGATTATAGACATCAGGAACAGTATAAAGTTCTTGAGGCTGGAGCTTCCCCATGCAGTTAAAACAGCAAGAGGACAAGGTGGCTAGCTCAGAGTGAGTGAAAAGATACATAGGAGGGATTGATTTAAAGTGATAATAGAGGGAAGATCAGGCAGGGCTTTTGTAAGGATTTTGGCTTTTGCTCTATGGGAGAAAGGAATCCATCAAAGCTTCTTAGTTCAGGGGTGACAAGATCTATCTTACCATTACGTGTACCCCAAAGTTCATAGCAGCATTATTTACAATTGCCAAGATATGGAAGCAACCTAAGTGTCTACCAACAAACATACAGAAGTGGTATGGAATGGAAAGAAGTGGTATGGAATGGAATGCCACTCGGCCATAAAAAGGAATTAAATTTTGCCATTTGCAATGACATGGAGGAACTTGGAGGGTATTATGCTAAGTGAAATAAGTCAGGCAGAGAAAGACAAATAGTGTATGATATCACATATATGTGGGATCTAAAAAATACAACAAACTAATGAATAAAACGAAAAAATAAAGACTCACAGATATAGAGAACAAACTAGTGATTTACCAGTGAAGAGAGAGAGCAGGGGAAGGGCAATATAGGGGTAGGGGATAAAGCAGTACAAACTATTAAGTATCAAATAAGCTACACAGTTATATTATACAACACAGTGAATATATAACCAATATTTTATAATAAATATAAATGGATTATAACCTTTAAAAATTGTTACTCACTATATTGTAGACCTGTAACTTATTTAAAAAAAAAAGAAATACATCTGAAACTCCATGGCTGGCAGGTGCTTAATATCTTTGAATAAATGTCTGTCTGATGCACCCAAAGTCATATATGTACATTGGAAAGCTCATATGTGCCAGTTCCCTGCTACTGTCAAGGAGAAAATATTCCAGATATGAATCAAGGGGCTCTGTGCCTTTCCTTCCTGAATTCTCTCCTGCAGAATATGGAGCCTATGTTGGTGGCTACTCAGAGTCCTCTGTTCATTTGCATTTGGAAGGGTCTTAACTGACTACATCTATTTGGTCACCTCTGAGCAAAACTGAACCTAGCTAACCAGGGATCTCCGTGCAGCTTCTGGTGTTGTTGCCAAGTCTCACAAGCCTTCAGTTCCCTGGTGTTAATCCTGCATCCTGGATGCCCTTCTCACCAGTCTTCCTCTCATAGGTTTGGGGGCAGTTGCTTGCTGCCTCGTCCTGTCTACCAAGCTCTTCCCCACTCCCAGCCCCCCACAGTGATGAGATCCTTACATTCACTGTCAAGCTGTCTCCCACCCACTTCCTTTTTCCTTTGACAGGTGGATGGCACTTCTCCCTCCAGGAGAAAAGGAAAAGAAAGCACAGGTGCACATTCCTGCTTTGTAGAGTGGTGTGTAGGGCAGCCTGGTGCCCTAGTAGGGGCTAGGAATCAGGAAACTTATGGGGCTCTAATGGCAGCTCTTTGTCACCTCACTTGGGGGGATCCTGGGCATGTCACATATCTCTCTACCCTCTGTTTCTTCCTGCAGAAAAGGAGGGCAAACCCTCCCTTAAATAAGACAATCCTTTCCAAGGATCCAGCCATGGAGGACACAAGGCAAACACTCAGCAAATGTGGGTTTCCTTCTGTGGGATATTTTACACACACCGTGATCCTAGTGAAGGGCATCACTAAGTGTATTTCACATAGGAGGAAGCTGATCTGGGGGCAGATGACCTGAATTACTCAGAATCATGCAGCAGAAAGGCAAGAATTTAAACTCAGGTCTGCCTGGCTCCAAACCGCACTCTCCCTCTGCTCTGCCCCACCTTCCTCCAAGACCTTCATCCTTCTCATCTTCTCTCTTTCTTCACTGCTTTCTTTCTTTCTTCCTATAATATACTCAGGGCTGTGCCATTATTAGAAATAAAAACCCACAGTCAGGACATTCTGTCATAGGCTACAACATAAATGAACCTTGAGGACATTATGCTAAGTGAAAGAAGCCAGTCACAAAAGGACCAATACTGTCCCCCTTACATGAGGTTCCTAGAATAGTCAAATTCACAGAAGTTGCATAGAGGGGGAAATGGGGAGTGAGTTTTAATGGATACAGAGTTTCAGTTTGGGAAGATGAAAAGAGCTCTGTAGATGGATGGTGATGAGGGTTGCACAACCATGTGAATGTGCTTACTGACGTTTAGCTCTACAGTTCAAAATGATTAAAATGGTAAATTTTATGTTATGCATATTTAATCACAATAAAAAATGAAATAAAAACAAATACACTAAAAAAAAATAACCTATCTTACCATTTTAGGAATATCATTCTGTCTGTCAGTAGACGATAAGTGGTAGGGATAATGAGTGAAAGCAAACAGGTCATGTGAAGGCCATTATAAGACAGGCATACACCACAGTAGTAGCGGTAGAGGTGATGATAACTGTTAATTTCTGATATATTTTGAAGGAGAATACGACAGTATTTATGAAGTGGTTGGATGTAGGAGATAAAAGAAATAAAGGAATTGGAGATGACGTCAAAGTTTTTGCATAAACCCTCTGCTGCAACTATTTTGCTTAATTAATTCTGAACATATCATGGTATATGCTATCAACGTGACGTCATTTATAATGTTAACTTTGATTACCTGGCCAAGTTAGTGTCAGCCAGGTTTCTCTACTATAAAACTACTTTCTTTCCCTCCTTCCCATACTCTACTCTTTGGAAGCATGTTACTAAGTACAGCTCACAATCAAGGAGTGGAGAATTAAGGTCTGCCTCATTTGGGAATAGAGAAGGGGGAAGGATTTCTTCTCACAAGACATTTATCTGCATCCTCCATTTGTCCATCCAATCCTTGATTTGTATTTGTGTAGATATTTATTTTATGCTTTGTATACCTCATATACTTCGCAAATGAAGTGAATTTTATGCCTTATGGTCCAGTACTACATTATTGATTTTGTTGCTCAGAATGTCCCTGCTTTAGCTATTGAGAGAGATTTCAGGTTTACTCCTGTCTGACCCTAGTCATTTTGGTTTTTGAGCACTTACTTTTGGGAATTATAAGATACTTCAGGCTTATTCTATATATTCCTTGTCTTAGCTCTAGAATTAGCTATTTCTCCAGGGAATTCTAGGTGTTTTTATTGGAAAGTGGTATTAGAAATGAAGATACCTAGCACTGGCTGCTGGATGTGCTTATTGCAAGACATCACTGTTCTTAACAGGAAGATATTTTAAAATGGATCACATGTCCACTTACAGTGGATTAATTATGTGATGAATCCATATACAATGAAATACTATGCAATCATAAAAATAAGAAAGCACTATGTTGATATGAAATAAACTTCAGCATACAGCATAACATAAAAAGAAAAGCAGTGTGCACGTTACTTATGTGCATGTATGCTAATATTTGCATAAGAGTAAAGAATAATTAGGTATGTGTCCATACACATACAATATCTCTAGGAAGGTACACATGAAATTGCTACAAGTAAACTTGGAAACTATGGGGTGACACGAGAGGGAGAATTTTTACTTTATATACACTTTTATACCTTTTGAATTTTAAAACCTGTTACCCATTCAAAATTTCCTGACTGTACCACAAACATGGAACACATATTTTAGATATGGCTATGTACTATCTAACATACCAAGATAATAGGTAAATAAGAAGGGACAAAATCATGGTATACCACACATCTTTCTTGATTATTGTTATTATCTCTCCAACTAGGTTGTACATTTTTTTATGGCATGGGCTTCCTCAATTAGTGTTTTAATGTACATCTCAATTCCCTCCTTCTATATCACATCTTCTGTGAAACAAGCCAAATTAGTTATCTCATCTACAGTAGGCAATACATTTTTTTCTTTTATTTAACATTATAAGGAAGTGTGAAGATTCCTTTAGAAAATTATGTCCTTTCATTGGCATAAATTTTAACTGCCCAGAAGGATCTTATCTTGAACAACAATATCAGAGAAAATTATGAACACACAGATTTGAGGGTGCCCGAGGCATGTAAACTAGTGATATGGAGAACCACACTGGATGTAAGAACACAGATCATCCACAAGGGACCTGTGGCTTGTGGTAATGTAGTTTGGGGTTGGCAGCCAAATATCTCCTAAGAAGGATCTCAGATCTTGGAAAACTTTGTGATGTTTTCATTAAAGAAGAAAGTACGCCTCTAAAATGGGTTATAGTGAATGAAAGCCAAGAAAATAATAATTTTAAAAGCTGAAAGCATCCAAGCCTCTTCCTAGAAAGCTGCTGCTCAAGTCTTCAGAATCTAGTATGCTGTCACGTGCCTCAGAGAGTTGCCAATTCCACTTAAAGCTGTCTGTGTGTTTTTTTTTCCTTGAGCTCTGATCACACCGTACTGTGATTTATCTATCTATATAACCGTGTCCTTGTCAAATTGAAACTCCTAAATGTCAGGGGCTACACTAGATCTGTTACAGAATTAAGGCTTAGCACATGACTCTCAACATTCTCTAAAAATATGAAGAGTGAAGAAATTTAAAAAGGAGATAAGATATGCAATTTTGAACACAAACATCAGCTTTGGGAAGAAAAACCTTTGAGAATGTATATTAATGAGTTAAAAAAAAACATATAAAAGATAAAAGACAAGAGGACAAAGCAGAAGTATTGAAAAACAAGGAAAGTTTAAGAGAAAATGACATAGAAAAGTAAGTGGTAAAGACAAAAAATGAAGGAATTAATTGTGTAGGAACTGCTAAGATGTTATTACCAATTATTTTGCAATTCACTTCCTTATTTAAGAATAATCAAGGAGAGAGGGGGAAGATGGCGGAAGAGTAAGACACGGAGATCACCTTCTTCCCCACAGATACATCAGAAATACACCTACGCCTGGAACAACTCCTACAGAACACCTACTGAACGCTGGCAAAAGACCTCAGACCTCCCAAAAGGCAAGAAACTCCCCCACGTACCTGGGTAGGGCAAAAGAAAACAGAATAAAGACAGACAAAAGAATAGGGACAGGACCTGCACCAGTGGGAGGGAGCTGTGAAGGAGAAAAGGTTTCCACACAGTAAGAAGCCCCTTCGCAGGTGGAGACTGTGGGTGGCGGAGGTGGGGGAGCTTCGGAGCCGCGGAAGAGACCACAGCCACAGGGGTGCAGAGGGCAAAGTGGTGAGATTCCCGCACAGAGGATCAGTGCCGACCAGCACTCACCAGCCCAACAGGCTTCTCTGCTCACCCGCCGGGGCGAGCGGGGCTGGGAGCTGAGGCTCGGGCTTCGGTCGGATTGCAGGGAGAGGACTGGGGTTGGCGGCAAGAACACAGCCTGAAGGAGTTAGTGCACCACGGCTAGCCGGGAGGGAGTCCGGGAAAAAGTCTGGACCTGCCCAAGAGGCAAGAGACTTTTTCTTCCCTCTTTGTTTGCTGGTGCGCGAGGAGAGGGGATTAAGAGCGGCGATTCAAGGAGCTCCAGAGACGAGCGCGAGCCGCGGCTAACAGCGCAGACCCCAGTAACGGGCATGAGATGCTAAGGCTGCTGCTGCCGCCACCAAGAAGTCTGTGTGCGAACACAGGTCACTCTCCACACCTCCCTTCCGGGGAACCTGTGCAACCCGCCACTGCCAGGGTCCCGGGATCCAGGGACACTCCCCCGGGAGAACACACAGCGCACCTGAGGCCTCTGAGGCCGCAGGCTTGCGCCACATCCGCACCCCTCCCTCCACCCGGCCTGAGTGAGCCAGAGCCCCCTACTCAGCTGCTCTCTTAACCCCGTCCTGTCTGAGCAGAGAACAGAAGCCCTCCGGCCACCTACACGCAGAGGTGGGGCCAAATCCAAAGCTGAGCCCCGGGAGCTGTACGAACAAAGAAGAGAAAGGGAAATCTCTCCCAGAAGCCTCAGGAGCAGCGGATTTAATCTCCACAATCAACTTGACGTACCCTGCATCTGTGGAATACCTGAATAGACAACAAATCATCCCAGATTGAGGAGGTGGACTCTGAGAGCAAGATTTATTATTTTTTCCCCTTTTCCTCTTTTTGTGAGTGTGTATGTGTATGCTTCTGTATAAGATTTTGTCTGCATAGCTTTGCTTTCACCATTTGTCCTAGGATTCTATCCGTTCGTTTTTTTTTTCCACTTTTTAAATAAAATTTTTTTCTTAATAATTATTTTTTATTTTAATAACTCTATTTTATCTTACTTTATTTTATTTTATCCTTTCTCTCTCTCTCTCCCTCCCTCCCTCCCTCACTCTCTCTCTTTCTTTCTTTCTTTCTACTTTTTCTCCCTTTTATTCTGAGCCATGTGGATGAAAGGCTGTTGGTGCTACAGCCAGGAGTCAGTGCTGTGGCTCTGAGGTGGGAGAGCCAACTTCAGGACACTGGTCCAGAAGAGACCTCCAGCTCCACATAATATCAAATGGCAAAAATCAACCAGAGATCTCCATCTCAATACCAGCACCCAGCTTCACTCAACGACCAGCAAGCTACAGTGCTGGACACCCTATGCCAAACAACTAGCAAGACAGGAACACAACCCCACCAATTAGCAGAGAGGCTGCCGAAAATCATAATAAGTCCACAGACACCCCAAAACACACCACCAGACGTTGACCTGCCCACCAGAAAGACGAGGTCCAGCCTCATCCACAAGAACACAGGCACTACTCCCCTCCACCAGGAAGCCTACACAACCCACGGAACCAACTTTAGCCACTGGGGACAGACACCAAAAACAACAGGAACTACGAACCTGCAGCCTGCAAAAAGGAGACCCCGAACAAAGTAAGATAAGCAAAATGAGAAGACAGAAAAACACACTGCAGATGAAGGAGCAAGATAAAAACCCACCAGACCAAACAAGTGAAGAGGAAATAGGCAGTCTACCTGAAAAAGAATTCAGAATAATGATAGTAAAGATGATCCAAAATCTTGGAAATAGAATAGAGAAAATGCAAGAAACAATTAACAAGGACCTAGGAGAATTAAAGATGAAACAAACAACAATGAACAACACAATACATGAAATTAAAAATACTCTAGAAGGGTTCAATAGCTGAATAACCGAGGCAGAAGAACTGATTCATGACCGGGAAGATAAAATTGTGGAAATAACTACTGCAGAGCAGAATAAAGAAAAAAGAATGAAAAGAACTGAAGACAGTCTCAGAGACCTCAGGGACAACATTAAATTCACCAACATTCGAATTATAGGGGTTCCAGAAGAAGAAGAGAAAAAGAAAGGGACTGAGAAAATATTTGAAGAGATTATAGTTGAAAACTTCCCTAATATGGGAAAGGAAATAGTTAATCATGTCCAGAAAGCACAGAGTCCCATACAGGATAAATCCAAGGAGAGACACACCAAGACACATATTATTCAAACTGTCAAAAATTAAATACAAAGAAAACATATTAAAAGCAGCAAGGGAAAAACAACAAATAACACACAAGGGAATCCCCATAAGGTTGACAGCAGATCTTTCAGCAGAAACTCTGCAAGCCAGAAGGGACTGGTAGGACATATTTAAAGTGATGAAGGAGAAAAACCTACAAACAAGATGACTCTGCCCAGCAAGGATCTCATTCAGATTTGATGGAGAAATTAAAACCTTTACAGACAAGCAAAAGCTGACAGAGTTCAGCACCACCAAAGCAGCTTTACAATAAAGGCTAAAGGACCTTCTCTAGGCAAGAAACACAAGAGGAGGAAAAGACCTACAATAACAAACCCAAAACAATTAAGAAAATGGGAATAGGAACATACATATCGATAATTACCTTAAATGTAAATGGATTAAATGCTCCCACCAAAAGACACAGCCTGGCTGAATGGATACAAAAACAAGACCCATATATATGCTTTCTACAACAGACCCACTTCAAACCTAGGGACACATACAGACTGAAAGTGAGGGGATGGAAAAAGATATTCCATGCAAATGGAAACCACAAGAAAGCTGGAGTAGCAATTCTCACATCAGACGAAATAGACTTTAAAATAAACACTATTGCAAGAGACAAAGAAGGACACTACATAATGATCAAGGGATCGATCCAAGAAGAAGATATAACAATTGTAAATATTTATGCACCCACCATAGGAGCACCTCAATACATAAGGCAAATACTAACAGCCATAAAAGGGGAAATTGACAGTAACACATTCATAGTAGGGGACATTAACACCCCACTTTCACCAATGGACAGATCATCCAAAATGAAAATAAATAAGTAAACACAAGCTTTAAATGATACATTAAACAAGATGGACTTAATTGATATTTATAGGACATTCCACCTCAAAACAACAGAATACACGTTTTTCTCAAGTGCTCATGAATATTCTCCAGGATAGATCATATCTTGGGTCACAAATCAAGCCTTGGTAAATTTAAGAAAACTGAAAGCATATAAAGTATCTTTTCTGACCACAACGCTATGAGACTAGATATCAATTACAGGAAAAGATCTGTAAAAAATACAAACACATGGAGACTAAACAATACACTACTTAATAACGAAGTGATCACTGAAGAAATCAAAGAGGAAATCAAAAAATACCTAGAAATAAATGACAATGGAGACACACAACCCAAAACCCATGGGATGCAGCAAAAGCAGTTCTATGAGGGAAGTTTATAGCAATACAATCCTACCTTAAGAAACAGGAAACATCTCGAATAAACAACCTAACCTTGCACATAAAGCAATTAGAGAAAGAACAAAAAAACCCCAATGTTAGCAGAAGGAAAAAAATCATAAAGATCAGATCAGAAATAAATGAAAAAAAAATGAAGGAAATGATAGCAAAAACTAAAAGCTGGTTGTTGGAGAAGATAAACAAAATTGATAAACCATTAGCCAGACTCATCAAGAAAAAAAGGGAGAAAACTCAAAACAATAGAATTAGAAATGAAAACAGAAGTAACCACTGACACTGCAGAAATACAAAAGATCATCAGATTACTACAAGCAACTCTATGCCAATAAAATGGAGAACCTGGAAGAAATGGACAAATTCTTAAAAATGCACAAACTGCCAAGACTGAATCAGGAAGAAATAGAAAATATGAATAGACCAATCACAAGCACTGAAATTGAAACTGTGATTTAACAAATCTTCCAACAAACAAAAGCCCAGGACCAGATGGCTTCACAGGTGAATTCTATCAAACATTTAGAGAAGAGCTAACACCTATGCGTTTCAAACTCTTCCAAAATATAGCAGAGGGAGGAACACTCCCAAACTCATTCTACAAAGCCACCATCATCCTGATACCAAAACCAGACAAGGATGTCACAAAGAAAGAAAACTACAGGCCAATATCACTGATGAACATAGATGCAGAAATCCTCAACAAAATACTAGCAAACAGAATCCAACCGCACATTAAAAGGATCATACAACATGATCAAGTGGGGTTTATGCCAGGAATGCAAGAATTCTGGAAATATATGTAAATCAATCAACGTGATACACCATATTAACAAATTGAAGGAGAAAAACCATATGATCATCTCAATAGATGCAGAGAAAGCTTTCGACAAAATTCAACACCGATTTATGATAAAAACCCTGCAGAAAGTAGGCATAGAGGGAACTTTCCTCAATGTAATAAAGGCCATATAGGACAAACCCACAGCCAACATCGTCCTCAATGGTGAAAAACTGAAAGCATTTCCATTAAGATCAGGAACAAGACAAGGTTGCCCACTCTCACCACTCATTCAACACAGTTTTGGAAGTTTCAGCCACAGCAATCAGAGAAGAAAAGGAAATAAAAGGAATATAAATTGGAAAAGAAAAAGTAAAGCTGTCACTGTTTGCAGATGACATGATACTATACATAGAGAATCCTAAGGATGCTACCAGAAAACTACTAGAGCTAATCAATGAATCTGGTAAAGTAGCAGGATACAAAATTAATGAATAGAAATCTCTGGCATTCCTATACACTAATGATGAAAAATCTGAAAGTGAAATCAAGAAAGCACTCCCATTTACCAGTGCAACAAAACGATAAAATATCTAAGAATAAACCTACCTAAGGAAACAAAAGACCTGTATGCAGAAAATTATAAGACACTGATGAAAGAAATTAAAGATGATACAAAAAGAAGGAGAGATATACCATGTTCTTGGATTGGAAGAATCAACATTCTGAAAATGACCCTACTACCCAAAGCAATCTACAGATACAATGCAATCCCTATCAAACTACCACTGGCAGTTTTCACATAACTAGAGCAAAAAATTTCACAATTTGTATGGAAACACAAAATACCCCGAATAGCCAAAGCAATCTTGAGAAAAATGGAACTTTTTTGTTCCGTTCAATGGCTCCCTGAGTTCAGACTATACTACAAAGCTACAGTAATCAAGACAGTATGGTACTGGCACAAAAACAGAAATATAGATCAATGGAACAGGATAGAAAGCCCAGAGATAAACCCACGCACATATGGTCATCTTATCTTTTATAAAGGAGGCAGGAATGTACAGTGGAGAAAGGACAGCCTCTTCAATAAGTTGTGCTGGGAAAACTGGACAGGTACATATAAAAGTATGAGATTAGATCACTCCCTAACACCATACACAAAAATAAGCTCAAAATGGATTAAAGACCTAAATGTAAGGCCAGAAAATATCAAACTCTTAGAGGAAAACATAGGCAGGACATTCCAGACATAAATCACAGCAAGATCCTTTTTGACCCACCTCCTAGAGAAATGGAAATAAAAACAAAAATAAACGGGACCTAATGAAACTTAAAAGCTTCTGCACAGCAAAGGAAACCATAAACAAGACCAAAAGACAACCCTCAGAATGGGAGAAAATATTTGCAAATGAAGCAACTGACAAAGGATTAATCTCCAAAATTTATAAGCAGCTCATGCAGCTCAATATCAAAAAAAACAAACAACCCAATCCAAAAATGGGCAGAAGACCTAAATAGACATTTCTCCAAAGAAGACATACAGACTGCCAACAAACACATGAAAGAATGCTCAACATCACTAATCGTCAGAGAAATGCAAATCAAAACTACAATGAGATATCATCTCACACCAGTCAGAATGGCCATCACCAAAAAATCTAGAAACAATAAATGCTGGAGAGGGTGTGGAGAAAAGGGAGCCCTCTTGCACTGTTGGTGGGAATTTAAATTGATACAGCCACTGTGGAGAACAGTATGGAGGTTCCTTAAAAAACTACAAATAGAACTACCATATGACCCAGCAATCCCACTACTGGGCATATACCCTGAGAAGACCATAATTCAAAAAGAGTCATGTACCAAAATGTTCATTGCAGCTCTATTTACAATAGCCAGGAGATGGAAACAAACTAAGTGTCCATCATCGGATGAATGGATAAAGAAGATGTGGCACATATATACAATGGAATATTACTCAGCCATAAAAACAAATGAAATTGAGTTATTTGTAGTGAGGTGGATAGACCTAGGGTCTGTCATACAGAGAGAAGTGAGTCAGAAAGAGAGAGAAAAATACCGTATGCTAACACATATATATATGGAATCTAAAAGAAAAAAAAAATGTCATGAAGAACCCAGGTGTAAGACTGGAATAAAGACGCAGACCTACTAGAGAATGGACTTGAGGATACGGGGAGGGGGAAGGGTTAGCTGGGACAAAGTGAGAGAGAGTCATGGACATATATACACCACCAAACATAAAAGAGATAGCTAGTGGGAAGCAATTGCATAGCACAGGGAGACCAGCTCTGTGCTTTTTGACCAACTAGAGGGGTGGGATAGGGAGGGTGGAAGGGAGGGAGACACAAGAGGGATGAGATATGGGAACATATGTATAGGTATAACTGATTCACTATGTTATAAAGCAAAAATTAACACACCATTGTAAAGCATTGTAAAAAAAAAGCATTGTAAAAAAAAGAATAATGAAGTAAGTAAGACAATAAATATAAAAACAGTGGCTAACATTTTTAGTGCATTTATTATGTAAGAGCTTTACCTGAAATAACATCATTTGATTCTTACACCAACCATTTCTGGGAGTAAATATTAATATCTTATTTGACAAATGAAGGAATATAGTCAAGAGGAAGCAGGGCTAGTCACCCTCCATGCAAATCTAACACCCTTCTTTCTACACACTTCTTAGATGAAAGAGGATTTGATATTCTAATCCGCAATCAGCATGTACACAGCTTCCCTGTTCTAATTTCAAATCATCATTGCCTTTTTTGTCTATAGTTAATAATAGTTTCTTAGTGTTGAATGTCTATACCTTAGGCAATGAACATACCATTTTAGTTTCAAACTTTGATGTCTAAACATTGCATCTAAATTCCTCCACTGAACCTTCACATTTCCTGAATTGGTTCTAGGGCTGACTTCAGCCTGGCTGCGTTAGTATAACCAGAGTCTACTCTGAAGAGTCGCTGATTTAACTGTACTTGTCATTATATATTACATGACCCTAGATCTGGCCTAACACAATTTCCTTATATTTATATCCCATCACTTGGAATTTAATCCTTTTATCTCCTTAATTGCCTCTCATACCGTGTGAACTTACTCCTTCCTCTCCCTTTGCTGATGGCATTCTCTGATCTAGAATGTTATTCTATTCTGTCTCTATTCATAACTTTCCAGGATGAGAGTCTCATCTGTTATGGAATGTGCACTCCCCAAATTTACGTTAAACCCCTACTCTCAAGTCCCTTAGAACATGACCTTATTTGGAAACAGGGTCATTGCAGACATAATTAGTTAAGATGAGGTCATACTACAGTAGAGTGGACCCTTTATCTAATATGTCTGATGTCCTTATTAAAAAAAAACACACACACACACACAAGGAGAACATCATGGAAAGACTGGAGTCATGCTGCCACAAGTCAGCGAACTACCAGAAGCTAGGAGAGAGACTGGGAAGAGATCCTTCCCTAGTACCTCCAGAGTGAGCATGGCCTCGCCAACACCTTGATTTCAGATTTCTGGCCTCCATAACTGTGGGACAATAAATTTCTGTTCTAAACCAACTATTCGTGGTCCTTTGTTTCAACAGCCCTAGAAAGCTAATACACCATCCACAAAGCCATATTTTTGGCTCTCTCCTTCCTCATTAATCTCATTTGCTGCCCAATGATAATATTACTTAAACAGCAAAACCAAACCAACAATGTCATGAGCTTTACTGAATGCCAAGAGCTTGATATACACATTATTTTATTTCACTATTATGCAGACGTATAAGATAGGTACTACTATTGTGCAAATTTTAGTTATGAGAAAATAAGGCCCCAGAAAGTTTAAGTAACTTGCCTATGTTCTCACAAGTGGGAAGTAGGACTCAAATCAATAGCTCTTTGACAGTACTTTCTAAACTCTACTGTCTCTGATATTTTTTAACCATGCCACATAACTAAGGATTTACTTATATGTTTTATATTATTCTCAAGGTATTTCCACATCTCACACCGAAGTAAGTAACAGCGAAAACTTACAGAGTGCTTATTACAAGCTGTGTGACCTCCATCTACCCTTGCTAAATGTACTTTTTACAGCAACCCTGTGTCTATTTAGTCTCAATTCACAGATGAGGAAATTTAAGCATCGTATTTTAAGCAGCCAGCCTAAAGTCAGACAACGATGGATTGCCAGGGCCAGTTTGACCTCAGAGTGTCGACTCCTAACTACTACCCTGTACCAGCTCCCAGTGGCATCTTTGAAAACACAGGTCCTGTTTCATGCTCCAATTATTTCCTTTTATATCTGCCATAAAGCTGGAAAGATAATAAGTTCTAAATAAATTTTTTCAGGAAGAACAGAAGGAAACTCCAGGGAGAATGTGACTGGAACTGCTCCCATTGCCTCTGGAAACTGGTCTGGGTTACTCACTACAAACAGGCATAGGTTGCCTTTTCTCTCATTTTAAGAGTCTCCTCCAAAACTGGTGTAATATTCAGCAGTCAATGTCATTTAATCAATATTTATGGTTGACAGCCTCTGCAAAAGTATTCCTTTTATCAGGAGAATCTTTTTAAACAAAAGGGAAAATCATCTCCAAAATGGATTTAATACAATCAACAAATTAATCTTTAAAGAAGTTTTTACTATGATATCACCAGAATAAATGAGAAGATACCAAAAATATTTTAGAAAAAAAGCACCTATTACATATTTCGATATTTGCACAATAAATGGACACTCAAAACTGCAAGGACAATCGTGAATATCCCCTACTAAAGAATATATATATATTATACATATATATATATATATATATTTTTAATTGAGATCTGTAAGCATGCTAGCCCAAAGAGCAGGAAGTGTTATAAATAAATATTACACAAAGAAACTAAAGGTGGATTTCTTTTATCCAACTTTTCCTCAAGAAAACTTTTTTTAATTACTGTAGACGTTACTCCCGTGTACTTCCTAATTTCATTTTTAAGCCAACGGGAAATATATTTCCTACTGTTGTTATGAAACCTCCGAAGTTAATTACTGAAGATAGTTAGATTATTTTTTGCTTATCTTTATTCTATTGGGACTATACACCATTTGCATGTAGCAATGTAGGGTGAGTTCACTTCCGACACAGTCAATTATATAAGTCTATCGACAGCTATTTTATTATGGGAACAATAGAGACAGACGGCTTGGACTCTGTGATGAATGTAGATTAGAGAGAGGTCACCCTGACATACATAATTAGTTTTAGAATGTTAAGTTAATAGGTAGAATGCCCCTAAGGCAACCATACATTAAGGCTGAAGATGCAGGATCTGTAGTCCGGCTCCTGTCTGCTGTTGTCAGCACTGACATGGCTCAATGCACTGCTTGTGAAATGGCATAAGGTATAATGGCAAAACTAAATGGCTGTAAAAACAAAATTTGCATAATACTATGGTCATACTACATATATTTCCCTTCAGAAACATTTGTGCATCTAAATTATTATGTAAATTCCTAATGGGGGTTTGTTTAGATAGATAAATCTTTGGGTGACTTACTAGAACTAAATAGATGTTTAAACAAGGGTTCAATAAGCAATCAATAACAATATTCAGAGAAATATTAAATTTCTAGTCTGTACTTGCTGTAGATATTAGCTTAAAATGTGAAGGTGAAATAAAAAACTTTTTTTTTCCAGTTATAAATTATTTGCTTTTCCATCCATGTGTAGGTAAAAAATATCTACAGCAAAGTTTATCTACAGAAGGAGGGTGAAAGATGATATCCAAACTTTGCTTTCATTTTAATCAATGGCTGATAATAGTTTGCATTATTATTACTGTCATTAACCTGTCTGAATGAAGAGAAGGATGATTTTTATAGAGAACAAATAACATTTTCTAGACATTTCTAGGACAAACTTAAAGCAATCTAGAGACATATCTGCAGTATAATTTGTGCCATACATTATACTATTTTATGTCAATATATAATTATTTGTTCACATTTTAGTGTTTACTATGGGGCAGGCACTAAAGTAGATAATCTATTATGCTATCTACTTTAATATGCAGAGCATACCTGAAAGGTAGATATTATTATCCACATTTTACTGATGAGGTAAATGAGATACCTGTTGGTTGAGAAACTCTGATCACTTAACCAAATGATAAGAAGTCGAGGAATCTGAAGTTCATTTTCTAATAGCTTTATATGATCTTCTTTTTCTTTATATTATTCACATCCCAAATGATTGAGCTAGGCTATATACATTTAGGTTTAGATTAAACAAACAATTAGTAAGTATATTACTCCAGCACCAAGTTAGATACTTTCTCAATAATCTGTGGGATACTTTCTGAATCTATAGCCCAGAAAAGTTAAGCAACTTCCTTAAGGTCACATGGTCAGAGTGCAAAGGTCGTACTTAATTTGTAAATGTTCATTTCCATTTTGTCACAACCTCTGAGAATTCAGTTGATACTCACCCAGTGAAAGCTTCAGTGCTTGTAAGGCTGTCATAAAAATACCAGGTTTGTGTTCGTGTAAAATTCAGTTTGTGTTGCGGTACAAGTAACAGAATACCCAGTAGAATTTGTGACTTCAACAATCAGAGCATGTATACTGCACTTGGCAAGAAGGCCAGAGAAGAACTTCCAGGTTGCTTCCGCAGCTCAGTGATGAAGACAAGAACACAGATGATTCTCATCTGTCTACTCTACCCCTACAAAATGTTGATAGTATCCCACTCATGGTCACAAGACAGTGACTGTACTTCTGGGTGTCGTAGGCAGACATCACCAAATCCAGTGGTTATTCCATTCCTTGGTAAGATAATAAAATGTAAAACATTTTAGGAGAATAAAAGAGCCTCAGCAGACTCCCCTTTGGATGTTCTCAGCTATGTCTTGGTTGCTTGAAGAAGCAGGTCCTAGTTGCTGGGAGAGCTGGGGAAGTAAGTAACTGACATTTTCAACACCTTAGGGTGAAGGAGTCTATGCCAACAAAAAGAGAAGGTGGACGTGGTAGATAATGGTGAAGGGCAGTGGCCATCTGTTATGCAACCATTAATGTCTGCTTCAGCATCATGCCTTGATATTCAACTCTATAGATGTGGGATATGTTGATCTTTCAACAACATAGACACCTACCTGGTAATACACGGAAGGAAAGACTACAAAATCCCAGCCAGACAGAGTTTGTCATTTCTAAATCTTTGTTTCAACTTCATCACAATCTCTGAGAATTCACTGGATGCTCAGTAAAATCATCAGTATTTCTAAGACTTCCATAAAAATATCAGGTTTGTGTTTGTACAATTTAGGTTTCTTTGACGTACAAGTTACAGATCACCTAATGTAGTTAGTGACAAATAGACCAATAGACTCTGTTCCAAGCAACTATGAAAATTTTTAAAAAGCTGGCCATTATTTTCTCAGAGATAATGACAGTAAAATAAAATTTCACAGAGTAACTATTCCCCACTGTTAGATAAATGCCAAGGAAAAACCAATTATTTATTTTATAATTATTATTTTATGGAAAAAAATATTGGAAAAACATCTTTTCAAAAGCTGAAGATGATTCTACAGCAATTGAATATCATAATGGAGCATTTCATCTTGTATCAAATGATTGATCAACTACAGCTTTAATTCTTCTATAATACATATGTATCTCAACACTCACACTATTCTAGTATTTATTTCAATTCTTCCCCATTTACAAAGTTTTTAGACTAACTTCTAATTTGCCGAAGTCTTGCAGACATTCACAAAATCTAAGTGGTCCCTAAGTCAACCATATTTTTCTTAGCAGAGATGAACTTTCCAAGAAAATATATGCAAGAATATTTATGCTTGCACTCAGTGAATACGAAATTAAGCAGCATTTCTGGTACCCTAAGTTTTGTACTAACCCATTGGGTAACATTCCACCAAGAGCTACCAACCACCACAAAAACATCAATAAAAAATTCTGTGTTGTTTCCATGTACAGGTGTGATAAATAAAATACTTGAAATGTTACCATGCAAGAAATGACACTGTTACCTAATTTTCAAATATGCATCTACAGATAAATGATTTTTTAGTGAAAGACACAGCTGGTCCTGATTTTCTCCTAAGCAAATTTCTGAATTCCCTGTGTGACAGAGTCCTAAAAAGATAGATCCATGTTAGATTTCTAGATATCAGAGTTTAATGTAAAGACAAAACAGTACTGACCTGTAAGGTGCAGAGCATGAAATAATATTTTAGCAATAGTTCCAAAGATAAGGTTGAATATTGAAGCAAAAGAATTAGAATCTATGTGTATGTGCACACACACATATATTTTGCACGTGCACAGAGATGAGAGTCAGATGTTTCCAATGTGTAATCAAAAGTAGTGCCTAGAGATGTGGCTTAAGGCATAGCCCATGGCCCATTTTACAGGGTTCCCATTACCATATACTTCAGGTGGAGCAGGGAGCAATGATGACTCAGGTGTTACTGAAGAAAATATGTTGCCATCATCTCATAGAAAATACCTTCTTTTCTAGTAATCAGTAAACAGTGTCTGCTTCTAATTTACTTCCCTGATTTTCTCACTCATTGCAGGAATGAGTTGAGAGTTATGTGAGAAATCATCCAATGATGGAGACCAGAGTTGAGGAATATAGTTCTCATGTCATGACACAAGGGATTTTCCATGAGGAAGTGGAGTGTATGCCTAGAACTGTTAAAAAAGCATTGTGTGGGCAGAGAGAACCCCTTGCTATTGGAGACCTATGGCAATGCCTTGATTCAGTAGGGCACATTTTATAAGAAAATCATTTTAAGATTAGAATTTATAAAAGATAGACACAATCTAGTGGCCATTGGGCTAAATGTGGCCTGCAGATGCCTTATGTTTATCCAGTGCCGTGTTTAATCAAGCTTTAATCTGAGTGTCTCTAGTCAGGGAGCAAATGCCATAGTTCATGGAAGGTGCTACCTGGTCTCTTCTCATGTTTCAATTAACAGTCTAGTAACTAAAGGCATTTGAGGTTCCCCTCCCAGTGTAGGTACAGGGGTGTCTGGTCTAGGTGGAGTCAGGGTTCATGGCTTGGTGAGGGGAGCACAGAATGGGTTCATCCCTGACCCCTTTTGTGCAGTTTATTATCCTCACCACCAAATATAGTGTCCATCTTTTTTCTTAAACCATGAGCCTTCAGCTAAAGGATTTTGTCAAACCATTTTCTACAGTTATGAAAACAATATATGTTCTTTATTTTCTCCATTTAAAATAATTACGCTGAATAAATCGTTTCAAACAATACGACACTCTGTATCCTCCATGAAATTCAGATATGCCTAACCCCCACCCCCATTAAGAATCACTAATGTAGAATATGCATTAAGAAGATAACTCCAAATATACTGAATCCTCTTTTCTTGATTTCCACAAATTTGTATTTTTTTTTACCCCAATGTAGCTTTTACCATTAGGTGCCATCTTTTATTATGATATGTTTGGAGAACATCTGACCCTGTTAATCTTGTTGATAGACCCAAAGGAGCCAACAATAACCACTCATTTTGCGTCTTTTGGAAAGCCTTCCCTTCCTCCGTGAGAACATCATGTGTCACTATAACATTTGCCAATACCTAGTAAATTTAACACTGCTTACAACATGCAGCTGTGTTTCATTTCTAAATACAGCAAAAGTAATTGCGAACAGGTTCAAACTACAAAGAAATTCTAATGACTACCAATAAAATGCACCTAATACTCAACAGGAAATAACCCAATTGAGGGTTTTTTTTCCCTCATGATTGATATAATTTTCTATTTTATAGTTCCAAGAAACTAATGGAAACACTCACAGAGGTGTTTTTTCCTTAAAATCTAGATGTTGCTGAGATTCTCATCAATTGCAGTAGGTTGATGACAGGTACAAGGAAATGGCAGACATGTAAATGATCCAAATTGTATTTGCTAATTAGCTCCCAAATTATTCCTGTCTTTTTCAGTTGGAAAGAAGACCCTTTCCACAGTTATGTAATTACCACAAAGAAATATAAATATCCTGTTCAGACCTAATATTCATGTGGAATATAAGTAGCTGAAGATATATACTTGCCCATATACAATATATATATATATATAAACAGCATCTTAACAGTCTTAAAGGGAAATTTCCTTTTAAAAGTTATGCTATTAAAAAAGGGTCCTAAAAACTATGAATCATAAACTATCAATATAAACTTAGTTTTATCTAGAACGCCTCCTTACTAGGAAAATTTCTTTTCTTCTTCATGATTTAGCTACCATACTTATTTTTCATTTTAGTCACAATGTTCTGCTAATCAAAACCAGTGATATAATCTAGAGAGATCTGGGGAATTAATTAGGTACCTCTCATTTCTACTCTGCTAATCTTCTTTATGCCTTCAGCTTAGGGAAAAGGAGCCCATCATTGACTGATAAACCAAGGAGATTCTATTTGCTATACAGAAGGATCTACTAAAAGGCTGGCAATGGTTTATAAATCTTTTAGTCCTATCCTGACACAGCAACACTTGAATGCTAACCTTGAAATGGAAAGCATTGTACTCTGTGTGGAGTACAATATGGTAATAGGTATTACCATATTAGCTGATTTTATTTATATACTTTGTGGATTTTAACCAGAGAGAGAGGGTGGAAGGGTGGGAGGGGATAAGTGGGGGTGGGGCAAAGATAGAGATTAATTAAAGAAAGCTACATGGAAGAGGTGGTATAGAGCCTCAAAGGATGCTTCATGATCATGTCACCTCTAACTGCAAACAGTCTGAATGGTGGCAAATCTGTCTGCCTGCTAACGTCAATAAAATGGATCCAAACAGAAATCCAGGTTGTTAACTTTTCATTTGAAGGGGAATGTTTGCAAAACGAAAAAGGACATCCCTTTTTCTTCCCAAGTAATCAGAAATATCCTGCTAATCAAAGACATTGCTCTTTCTAAGCCAGAGTAGAAAACTGAGAAGTCATATTACAATAAACAGAAAGATGCCACAGGTGCATCATGGATCTTTGAGATGACAATGAGAGTTGATTGCAATAATTCTCTAGAAGTTTGGATAACTGGACTTAGTCATCTGGAGTCTGATTGTATTCCACTGCTGTATGCACCCCTGATAAAGGACCTAACTTATTTCTTGATTATTAAATGCTGACTGACTGGTATCTGTATTCTACTTGTGTGAAAGCTCTTAACCAAAATACATGTTAAATTTTGTCTTGGGAATATTTACTTTAAGAAATTATAACATAAATATTTCCAGTTTAAATGAATTACAACTTCAGAAATAAAAAAGATAATTTTGGAAAAAATCTCTTCCAAGAAATCAGGACACAGGTCTTATATTTAATAAAAAGGAACACCATACTCAATTAACAATGCAGTTAGTGTCTTTAAAGTGGTTCTCAAATACCTCACTTTCAATTTTAGGAAAACAATGATTTCAATCACTTTTGAGTCCAATATAATGTAGATATATTTTGTAATTTATGGTGAAAGAAGTGATACATTCTAGTGAACTGTATACTTTAAAAATTATTTTTAAATGCTAAATTTTGTTATGTATATTTTACCAAAATAAAAAAAAATAGTAATCATTTAAAAAGAAGTGGTGTGATAAATATTCAAGGTGAAACAGCAGTTTAATAAATTATTAGAATCAGTTCTTTATAATGTTTGATTTCTGGGCACTGTCCAACCCACAATTTTTTTATAGTTAAATGTAGAGGTCTATAGAAATTCTGTATACTTGAAGAGAAATGATTACTATTCAAAATTTATTTTAAAGTTTCACCATCTACAGCAGATTTCAGAGAACTGGTTTTCACGTCCTTTTTTGTTGTTGTTTCTTTCTACTCTGCCAATAGTAATTATATGGTAGTGGAAAACTGAACACTGAGATTCTGACAGTCCATTTCATGTTTTTTTATACAGTTGTAGCTTCTTAAATCGAATTTCCTGCAGAATATAATGAAATTGTGAGTCTCATGTCCCCTTCTGAAATTGGGAGTAACTTTGTTACTGGCCCTGAGAAGTTTGTGCTCCATCTAGTAATGCATCAGGTTCATCACTCAACTGTGGATGTGAGCAATAGCCCAATGTTAAGTCTGATTTTCCTAGAGACTATTTTTGCATTGCCAGAATAGAAATAGCCCCAGAGCAGAGAATTTATGCCTCCGTAATGAATATGGTTAGTCCACAATCACAACCCAAGTACATGTTCTTAGCATCTTTATGACCCGTATAATATATCATGGAGCTAAAGGCTGAAAGGAAACTAATTAACCTTTGATGAGATGAGGACACTGTAGGACAGCTGGCACTATGGAAGCACTATAATTCCCAGACTGAGACATTCACCTGGGCTCCATGCCACTGCAGATCTACAACCTATGTTTGGCACCAGCTTTCTTTATGGTGTCTACCAAGTGTGTCCACAAAAACAAAGCAAAATAAGTCAAGAGGTTACCCAAGGGAAGCCTACCCAGCTGGATGGATATAGAGAACATGGTAATAAGTTAAATTTCTAATATAGCTGTCCTCGAAGCCTTCTCCAGTTAAAGGAAATGATATACTTTGTAAGCTCATCACAGATCTTTCTACTTGAAAGGATTTTAATCATGCAGGTATGAAATTAAAGGAACACTCTCAAACCAAATAGAGGCATTAATATGCTCACTCTCATCACAATGGAACATGACACATTTTTCAATACTGTTTGATTCATATTAAATCTCAATTGAAGATAAAGGTTCAGTGAGTGGATCTATACCCAGTTTCCAGGATTCACATAATTTCTGAAATTACAGATACAGGATTGGTTGTCTTACAAACGTGCAGAAGAATAATGCTCACAAAATGTTTATTAATGTTCTGAAACTTGAGAGAGAAATCTCTTCGGAATTGTTTGACCTTCATTCTTATCATATGAGTTGACAGTTATTCTAGAAAGAAAATACAGAGCCTGTAAAACATCTTTCTCATCATATTGATCTTTCCATTGAATCTGGACAAACATTTTTATCTGGTGGCACATTAATGTGGCAAACACTTAGGCATTTATCTGGGAAAGACTAATGATGTCATCCCGGCTTCTCTACAATCACCTGTTCAATTTTCCACATGGGAAAGGGGAGAGCTCCATTTCCTTCTCTTAGCTCAAAAAAGGCTTAAGTGAATTATACTGAATTAATCTCCTTCCTTTTACTTATTACACTTAAATAAGACCAATTCTCAATTGTCTTTGTAAACTGTATACATATTACACAGTAGCATTAAGATAAAGTCTTAAATTGTATGGAGTGTTTAATCTATAAAATAATGATAGTACCTCACTACTAGTGACATTTTTATAACACATTTCCTTCTCTTAATAATCTAGTATCTTAGTAGTTCTAGTTTTGAAGGCCATATAACCGATACTTTGTTCTTCACAAAATGGTCTGCTTTGGTGATTACTAGAGCTATTGGCTTCTTTGAAGTTGCTTAGAAGAATGGAGAAGCATAATGGGTCTTTTCAGTTAATAGAAGAAAAAGACATGCTAACAGTTTTAAACCATTTTGATCATATCTTTAGTGGCAAGTGACTTATGTGTAAGGAGGAATTACGATCCTAGGATGACATGGGATGAAATAGTTTGTAGGTTCAACGTACTAGTAGAAGAGTCAAGAATCTCTCCACCTCCCATCACACTAAACACACACACACACACACACACACAGAATAATTTTTGTTGTTTAATAGAAAAATTATCTGCTAAAAGCGAGGGGAAATTTACAGACTATATATTGTATCATAGTATGTAATAACTATTAGAGTTGCATGGAAACGGTCCTGAGCAATCATCTGGTTCAAAGGACCTTGTTGCAAGTGAAGATATGCTAGGACCCACCTGAAGAAATTGTGATTTAGTGGACCTGGGATGAGATCCAAGAATCTGCTTTTTAAATAAGCATCCCAGGTATTTCTAATGCAGGTGTTCCATGGGTCACAGAGAACATTACTTTAACCCCTCATTAAAGAATACTGGTTCTGAATACTAAAGTGAATGTGGCATGAGGAAGTTCTTGTGGTCTTGGAATTAAGTTGTGGCAGAACTCTTTGTTTTGAGGCTGATACTAATGAAGACTGCTTAGGGACAATGCCGATTTCCTAGGAGAGGCTACACGATTTGCATAACCCAATAGAGAAAAGGAGAAAAAGGATGAAATTCAAACTTAAAGAAACTTCTGTGAAAGTGAATTGTCTCACCACACCAAGGATTTGTAGCAGGAAGGACAAAGAGACCCCTAAGTGAAAAAAACTTACGATGAGGAAAATGGTTTGGTAATCTGAGCATACAAGGATCTCAGAATTTGTAGCAGAGAGTGGCTAAGGTTGGATTCCCTTCAGGACTCATGTCAGTAGTAAAATGATTGAATTCTTTTCTTCTCCCCTCACTTTGAAACCTGTCTATCACTTCTCTCCTTGGGGAGGGGGTGAGATCCCAGGATTTATGGATATTTAGGAAAGTGAAATGAGGTCTAAAGGAAGAGAGAGCTAATGCTCTCCCTGCTAATTAGGACAGATCAGGAATCAAATTATTATTAGAGAAAATAAAATAAATGTACCCCTAGTTTACAAACTAGGTCAGAACAAAGTACACAAGATTAAAGGCAGAGAGGAATGAGCTTATTTATTTTTTCTACCTGCTAATGCACCAGAATAAGATAATGAATATCAACTTTGTCTAAACTTTAAGGTCAAAGAGAATGGCTATGTGAATTCTGGCAATGTATTCACTTTAATAAAATTTGATCACTATAGAATAATTTGTGCAGCTTGATATATAGGAATTTTACTCAAATTTATATCAAAGTAACTATCATATCCATTTTTTATAACATGTTAGATATTTTTTCAAATTTAATCTCTTAATTTTACAAATTCTGATAAAGACACATTATCAACTAATCATTTTTACTGTTTTACCAATGTTCTCAGTCCAATAAATAAAAAACACAAGAGTAAATTCATCTTTCTTCATTTTTTGTTATAAAAATCATTCTTCACCTTAAACTTAACCTTTACCTGTGCCTTCATTTTTCTGCAAGGTATTTATCAATTTTATAATTTATATTCACCAGCAGGAAGTCTGTTCTGATTTTCAATATTTTCTTCATATTTCACCTCCTTGGTCTTAACCACTGTCTGTATGGTTATATTCCTTTTATGTTTAATGCCTCTTCAAATACAAAGTTTCATTTATTACCTCTACAAACTTATTCAATCCTTACTTTTGACAAAGCAACATTAAGTTTTCCCTTAAACTTGGAAAGAATGTCAGAATACAGTTTATTAATTTATTTAGAGAATATTTATTAAACATCTACTATGGACTGCACACATCCCATTTGCTGCAACACTACAAAAGCTGTAGTGCAAAATATTATTCTAGAACTCAACATCTGACCACAGAAAAATACCCACTCTACCCATGTATTATAAAAAGCATGTCAACAAAAATCCATTCGCTCTATGTTAAGATAATGATGACCAAATTTGGAATTTTTGTGAAATGTATTTTTGATGACCTATTATTGTTACATTAGGTGGATGGCATTAAAAGTAGAGACAAGGATGGAAGGAAGGAAGGGGAAGTGAAAGAGAGGGAGACATAGAGAGGGAGGGAGGAAGGTCCTCAATGCTTTGATCAAGCATTGATCAAAGAGACATACCTATTTCATTAAGGAAAAGCTCTTAGAAAGCAAAATTACTTTACTTGGATAAGCAGCTAGAATTGTATCCTCTTGTATTTCTGACATATTATACTGTAGAGTTGCTTATAAAAAGATTCTGTAAAATTAACAGCAGTTTAAAGAAAATGGAAAGTACCTAGCCAGCCACAATGCTTTTGCCCAAAACTATTAAAATATATTGAAAATATATTTTCCTTATACTTTTTATTCCTCTCTATCTCCTCATTGTTCCTTAGACATACGCAAGAAAAACTTTTATAATTCTCACCTTCTTATTCCTGGGTCTCAAACAAGTTTAGACATTATGTTTATAATTAACTTTATTGTCATTATTATCATTTAATTATTTTGTTTTGATTGTTATATATGAGAAAGCAGAAACTAAGTTAGACCTTTGTATGCATAACTGCTAGTACATAATACGAGTCCTATAATTGTTTTTTGAATGAAATGAAATTTGTAAAAAAAAAAGGAATGTATAAATCTCTATATTAACATTTCATATAAAACACATGACATAATTTTAAAATAATCACTGAAAATTTGACTATGGGACAACCTAAGAATATTTAGGGGATTAAAAAGTGCATTGGGTAAATGTCTATTTAGGTCTTCCACCCAATTTTTGATTGGGTTGTTTGCTTTTTGATATTGAGCTGCATGAGCTGCTTGTGTATTTTGGAGATTAATCCTTTGTCAGTTGCTTCATTTGCAAATATTTTCTCCCATTCTGAGGGTTGTCTTTTCATCTTATTTATGGTTTCCCTTTCCTTTGCTGTGCAAAAGCTTTTAAACTTAATTAGGTCCTGCTTATTTATTTTTGTTTTTATTTTCATTATTCTAGGAGGTGGGTCAAAAAGGATCTTGCTGTGATTTATGTCAAAGAGTGTTCTGCCTATGTTTTCTTCTAAGAGTTTTATAAGTGTCTGGCCTTACATTTAGGTCTTTAATCATTTTGAGCTTATTTTTGTGTATGGTGTTAGGAAATGTTCTAATTTCATTCTTTTAAATGTAGCTGTCCAGTTTTCCCAGCACCACTTATTGAAGAAGCTGTCTTTTCTCCACTGTATATTCTTGCCTCCTTTATCAAAGATAAGGTGACCATAGGTGCATGGGTTTATCTCTGGGCTTTCTATCCTGTTCCACTGACCTATATTTCTGTTTTTGTGCCAGCACCATACTGTCTTGATTACTGTAGCTTTGTAGTATAGTCTGAAGTCAGGGAGCCTGATTCCTCCAGCTCCATTTTTCGTTCTCAAGATTGCTTTGGCTATTCGGGGTCTTTTGTGTTTCCATACAAACTGTAAAATGTTTTGTTCCAGTTCTGTGAAAAATGCCATTGGTAATTTGATAGGGATTGCATCGAATCTGTAGATTGCTTTGGGTAGTGTAGTCATTTTCACAATGTTGATTCTTCCAATCCAAGAACATGGTATATCTCTCTATCTGTCTATGTTGTCTTTGATTTCTTTCATCAGTATCTCATAGCTTTCTGCATACAGGTCTTTTGCCTCCTTAGGTAGGTTTACTCCTAGGTATTCTATTCTTTTAGTTGCAATAGTAAATGGGATTCTTTCCTTAATTTCTCTTTCTGATTTTTCATTGTTAGTGTATAGGAATGCAAGAGATTTCTGTGTATTAATTTTGTATCCTGTGACTTTACTAAATTCATTGATTAGCTCTAGTAGTTTTCTGGTACAGATGTCCAACAAACACATGAAAAGATGCTCAACATCACTAATCATTAGAAAAGTGCAAGTCAAAACCACAATGAGGTATAACGTCACACCAGTCAGAATTGCCATCATCAAAAAATCTACAAACAATAAATGCTGGAGAGGGTGTGGAGAAAAGGGAACCCTCTTGCACTGTTGGTGGGAATGTAAATTGATAGTCACTATGGAGAACGGTATGGAAGTTCCTTAAAAAACTAAAAATAGAACTACCGTATGACCCAACAATCCCACTACTGGGCATATACCCTGAGAAACCATAATTCAAAAAGGTACGTGTACCACCATATTCATTGCAGCACTATTTACAATAGCCAGGACATGAAAGCAACCTAAATGTCCATCAACAGATGAATGGATAAAGAAGATATGGTACATATATACAATGGAATATTACTCAGTCATAAAATGGAACAAAATTGGATCATTTGCAGTGATATGGATGAACCTAGAATCTGTCATACAGAGAGAAGTAAGTCAGAAAGAGGAAAACATATATCGTATATTAACACATGTATATGGAATCTAGAAAAATGGTACTGATGAACCTATTGCAGGGCAGAAAAAGAGACGCAGCCGTAGAGAATGGACTTGGGGACACAGGGCAGGAAGGGGAGGGTGAGGTGAATTGAGAGAGTAGCACTGACATATTTAACTACCATGTGTAAAACAGCTAGCTAGTGGGAAGCGGCTGTATAGCACAGGGAGCTCAGCTCGGTGCTCCATGATGAACTAGAGGGGTGGGACGGGGGGAGGGGGTGGGAGGGAGGGGATATATGTATACATGTAACTGATTCACTTTGTCATACAGCAGAAACTAACACAACAGTGTAAAGCAGTTATACTCCAATAAAAAAAAAAAGAAAATACAAATCAAAACCATAATGAGTATCACTTCACATCCACTATGATAGCTTCATCAAAGTTCTGGGCAGTAACAAGTGTTGACAAGGAGGTGGAGAATTTGGAACCCTTGTACATTGCTAGTGGGAATATAAAATGATGAAAACTGCTTTGGAAAAGTTTGGCAGATTTTCAAATGTTAAACATAATGTTACCATATGCCTGAGCAATTCTACTCCCAGGTATACACCCAAAAGAGATGAAAACACACATTCACACGAAAACTTGTATGCAAATGTTAATAGCAGCATTATTCATAATAGCCAAAAAGTGGAAACTACCCAAATGTCCAACAACTGATGAATGAATGAACAAAATGTGGTATACCCATATAAAGGAATATTATTTGGCCACAGAAAGAATGAAGTACTGATCTATGATACAGCATGGATAAACCTAAAAAAGCTTCATTTTATTCATATGAAATGTCCAGAACAGGCAAATCCAGAGACACAGAAAATAAATCAGTGCTTTCCAGGGATCAGTGGAGGAGGCATGGGGCATGACTGCTAAGGGATATGGGGTTTCTTTTGGGAGTGATAAAGATGCTCTAAAATTAGATAGTGGTGATGGTTACATAACTCTGTTAATGTACTGAAAACCAGTGATTTATACACTGTAAAAGGATGAATTTTATGATATGCGAATTATAGTCCAATAAAGCTATCATTTTTTAATTTAAAAAAAGTGGATTTCGGAAAAAAATCCAGTTGGTAATTGTGCACTGCACAGTAATAAATATAAGTGAATATATAACACATTTTTTCTTAAATTATCTAATTTACTAAATTATACATATCCCAGTTTTCTTTTGCTTAGGGTTTGTTTGGTATATCTTTTTTTACTGTTTTGGTTTCAACCTTTCTGTGTGTTTATATGTTAAGTATACTTCTTATAAAGAAAAAATAGTGAAGTCTTGCTATTTTTTATATCTAGTCCTTAATGGTAGAGATTAGGACACAGACACATGCACAGAGAGAAGACCATGTAAAGATATAGGGAGAAGACTGCCATGCACATGCCAAGGCGGGAGGCCTGAAACAGAAAAAAACACTTTTGCCAACACCTTGATCTTGGACATCTATTCTCCAGAATTGTGAGAAAATAAATTTGTGTTTTTAAAGGCACCTAATCTATGTTATTTTATTATGACAACCCTAGCAATGTAATACAGATTAACTATGTCCAGTTGCACAGTTGTGCTACATGCGGTATCAGCTAGGGTTTCAGTCACATAGGACCCACCTGGGTTGCCATGTCCAAGATGGCTCAGGAGCTTAACAAGCATTTAGTGCTTTCTGTCAGCTGGTAATTCATTTAGGGCTGTCAAACTGAGCCTCTTACTTCTCCTCCATTTTGACCCTCCATGTGACTTGGGCTTCTCATAGCATTCTTGCTGGGTTCCAAGAAGCAGGAAAGGGAATCTACCAGTTCTCATAGAACCTAGGTTCAGAAGCATTATTTGCATTATCAAAACCAATTACAAGGCCAGATTAGATTCAGTTGGAAGGGAAGTAAGTTCCATCTCTTGATATGAAGAGAGGCAGCCAACCATGTTCAAGGAGGAGAAAAACTGTTAGAAACCATCACTGGAGAACATATAGCACAGCATCCTTGATTCATTAGACTCTACCTTAAATTTGGACTTTTATCCCTTATATTTCAATAGATCGGTGCCTTTAACCATTCTCCTACCCTCTGTACTATTACTGTCATATACTAATCTTCCACAAATGTTAGAAACTCTGAAACATATAGTCATTAATCTTCTTCCAGTATTCAGTATGTTTTAATATGTATTCACATATATATTATTTCCAGGGTTCTTTGTTTCTTTCTGTGGTTTCTTGCTTCACTTCAGATGATTTCTTTCAGTCTGAAGGACCTCTTTAGTATTTCCTGTATTGTCTACTGGAATTCACATTTTGTTTGTTTGAAAATATCTCTATTTTAACTTCATTTTTGAAGGATATTTTTGCTTGGATAGATTCTGGATTGGCGGGTTGTTTCCCCCATACCAACAGATGTTCCACTGTGTTTTGGCTTCCATAGTTACTGTTTAAGTCAGCTGTAATCTCATTATTTCTCCTTTTATAAAGTACTGTGCCCCTTACCCCAGTTGTTTTCATAAAATTATCTTTAAAGACGTTTGACTATTTTATAGTTAGATGTGGCCTTCTTTTTAATTAGCCTGCTTAGGGTTCCCTGAACTTACTAAAACCACATTTTGATGCTTTATCAGTTTCAGTGATTCCTTGGTTAGCATCTTTTCAAATAATGCTGTCCTTTTCTCTCTTCCGGGACTCCAATTTCAAACATACTAGTCAAGTTGACTATATCTTGCATGTCTCTTACATACTGCTCTGTTCTTTTGTACTGTGCACTTTACTTTGGATATTTCATTACTCTGCGTTCACTAATCTAGTCTTCTGTAGTGTTCAATTTCCTCTTAAGGCCACCAATAACCTCTTAATTTTAAACATCCTATTTTTCAGTTCTAAAACAACACTGTCAAACTACATACAGCCCATGGGCCATATACAGCCCACGACCTATTTTTGTAAAGAAAGTTTTATTGAAATATAGCCACATCCACTTGATTATGTATCATTTATGGCTGCTTTCACACTACAGCAGTGGAGTTAAATACTTGTGACAGAAACCACATGGCCCACAAAATCCAAAGTATTCATTACTTGGCCCTTTACAAAAAATGTTACCTCTGTTCTAGAATGCCCAATTGTTTTTTTAATATGGATTCCAATTCTCTGTTGAAATTCTCCAGTTCATTTTATTCATCTTTTCTTCGGTTACTTTAACATTTTTCTATTAATTATTTTAAAGTCCTTGACTACTATCTCCAACAATTGGATAATTTCTAGGTCTGCTTCTGTTGTCTGATTTTTCTCTTCATTTATAGCCACATTTTCCTGACCCTTCTCATGTCTAACTTTTTAAAAATTATGTTCCAGTCATTGTTTATAAAAGAACAATAGAGACCGAAGTCATGGTTACTTTTATCCAGGGAGGACTGGCAGGAGTTTGAAGGGTCACTTACAATTCTAACAAATACATGTGTTGGGCCTAAGATTCTCCTTTAGTTAGTTATAGTCCGCAAGTATCTCAAGAGCAAGCTTTGTAGTGTGTTTGGCATAGTATCTGCCCTCTAGTGGCACTTCTTCTAAGCACCATGAGGTGCTATCCCCTCTTTCCCTTCTTTCACCCACTGTAGCCTTCCCTGGCTTTTAGCTGATATACTGGCATGCTGCTGCCTCTTCCCTGAAAGACTGTCTTTTGGAGGTTTGGAGCTTAACTATTTAGCTCCTCACCTCACACAGATTCAAAATCTGGCAAAGAGAGCTTCAATGTATTTTTTGCAAACCCCTTCCTTCAGAATAATTTTGATACCAAAACACTATGAGACTGGATTTATTTCACTGTGCCCTTCTAACTAGCCCCAGCTTTCTGCACTACCATAGCATTCAGCAAATTTCCTGTTAGAAAACCCAGCTGTACATTTGGGGCTTCTCTAAGATTTCAATCTGTCATACCAGACAACATGTCCCAAAAGCTCTTCTGGTTTCCAATTTCTCTTCTGGTTTCTATTAGAGTCCTTCTGCCTCTAGTTGGGGATCTTCAGTCTCAGCAGGGGGAAAAAAAATCCAGTGGATAATCTCAGTTCGCCCAAGGAAAGCTTTTCTCCCTCTAGAATTTAATTCATGTAGTCTTACTTGGTTCCACAGCTCTACAATGTTTTAAGAAGTATGATTTTTATAATTCACTCATTTCTTTCAGTTGAAATGATTGCTTCAACCTATTACATCTTACTTGGAAGTGGAAATCCCACATTAAATATAATCCTAACTGCTATATTTAAGAACCTGAACAGTATAATCTGTAACTTACCTGTCTGCCTTTTTCTGTTACTGCTCCCTAGCGCACATGCTATGGTACAGCAAAATTGGATTTTTTAGTGTTTTTTAATAACAAACCAAATTTTCTTGCCTCGTGAGTCCCTGCTCATGCTGGTCGAGGCATCCTGTGCTTGCCTGAATTCTGTATGTTCTGTCTCACTTCAAATGCCATTCTTTTATGCAGTCTTTCTTAAATCCTCAATTGGAAATGATCTCTCCCTGCTTTAAAACACTTTACAGTATATTATACCTTCCTTATAAAACAAAATATTTTGTCTTATCTTCTCACTTTTTATTTAAAAAATTAATCATCTTATCTCCTTCAGTAGGCAGATTGTAAATGCCTTACAAGTAAGGTGTAGGCAAGTCCTTACAAGTAAGGACTGTGCTTGAGTCACTCTACTGGTCCTTAAACATCTTGCAGATAAAAGGTTGAGATGGGACAACTGTTCACTTGACAACTCCTTATTCTGTCATCGCTGTCTCTGCCTCTGTGATAGGCATGGAAGAGCCAATTTTGAAATAGCTTTACTGAGGTATAATTGACTTACAATAAACTGTAGGTATTTGATGTGTACTACTTGACAACTTATGACATAAGTATACACCCATGAAATCATAACCACAATCCAAATACTGAACTGCAAAGTCTCTTCATTCCCCTTTGTAATCTCTCCCTTCTGCCTCCAAACCCACATAACCACTGATTTATTTTCTGTTACTACAGATTAATCTGTGTTTTTCTGAATTTTAAATAAACAGAATCATACAGTGAGTACTCTGTTTGGTTTGTTTTCACAGTGTAATTATTTTGAGATTCATACATGTTGTTCCATGTTGATGGATATTTGGATTGCTTTCATACAGGGATTATTACAAATAAAGCTGTTATGAGCTTTCATGTACAAAACTTCATGTGGACATATGTTTTCACTTTTTGGGTGAATACCTAGACGTAGAATGGCTGGATCATATGGTAAGTGTGTATTTAACTATTTAAGAAGCTGTAAAACTGTTCTCCCAAGTGATTTTATCCTTTTAAATTCCCACCAACAGTTTATGAGATTTCCAGTTTCTCTTTATCCTTGACAACATGTGGTATAGTTAATCTTTTTTATTTTAACTATCCTAATAGG